>NC_089499.1:68470097-69088152 GCF_036850765.1 Saccopteryx bilineata
TTCTCGGGAAGGGCACCGAGGAGGAGGCTTGCTCATATCTCAGTAGGATTTGATAAAATTCTTGAGACACCAAACATGGTTTCAGATTATGCTTCTAAAGTTTCTGGAAGCTCTAGCCTTTTCTCCAATTCCCTCATGCTTCTTGAGTAACAGAACTGTGATAGCTAAATTTCTCCTTTCATTTCAATCAACGGAAGTGTTCTCTGCCTGTTATCCTTGGGCCTCAGTGCGACCAGTGTCACGGTTCTTTTTTCCACTCATGAAAGCCCTACTTTTTTCCTAGCATCACCTTTTGTTTAAAATTGTATTTATATATTGAGGTAAAATGTGCGTTGAGAGAAATGCCCAGGTCTTAGGTGTACAAAGATCACATGTAACAGACATCTTCACCTAGATACCCCACACTCCAGTCACCCCAGAAGTTTCCCACTGCCAGCTTGCCAGTCCACCCCCACCGCCCAGAAGCAAGTGCTCTTTTGATTTCTATCTCCACGGTTTTTCTTTGCCTGTTCTTGATGTTCATTTAAATAGTCTTACTGCATGTAATCTTTTGTGTCTGGCTTCTTTCATTCGACCTAATGTTCTGGAAATTTGGTCGTGTGGTTGTGTCTATCAGCCATTCTCTTTTCTTGTTGAGTCGTCTTCCCTGTGTGCTCAGCCCACAGTTCTTTTACCCATGCTTCTTCGGAGGACTCACCATTGACTTTTTAAAAAGTGGCGTTTTATTTTGTAAGATAATTCAGAAAAAATTAATAGAATCTCATATAATAGTAGTGAGAACAACTTTATCACATAATTATTTGCTTCTATTTTTTATCTTATTTTTATTAATTTTAATGCAGTGACATTGATATATCAGGGTACATATGTTCAGAGAAAACATCTCCAGGTTATTTTGACATTTGATTATGCTGCATACCCCTCACCCAAAGTCAAATTGTCTTCCGTCACCTTCTATCTGGTTTTCTTTGTGCCCCTCCTCTACCCCACCCCCTCTCTCTCCTTCATCGCCCCCTCCCTATCCCCCACTCCCTGTTACCATCACATTCTTCTCCATGTCTCTGAGTCTCATTTTTATGTCCCATCTATGTATGGATTCATATAGTTCTTAGTTTTTTCTGATTTACTTATTTCACTCTGTATAATGTTATCAAGGTCCATCCATATTGCTGTAAATGATCCGATGTCATCATTTCTTATGGCTGAGTAGTATTCCATAGTATAAATGTACCAAAGCTTTTTAATCCACTCATCCACTGATGGACGCTTGGGCTGTTTCCAGATCTTCGCTATTGTGAACAATGCTGCCATAAACATGGGGGTGCATTTCTCCTTTTGGAGCTGTTCTATGGTGTTCTTAGGGTATATTCCTAAAAGTGGGATAGCTGGGTCAAAAGGCAGTTTGATTTTTAATTTATTTTTTTTTGTACTTTTCCGAAGCTGGAAACGGGGAGAGACAGTCAGACAGACTCCCGCATGCGCCTGACCAGGATCCACCCGGCACGCCCACCAGGGGCGAAGCTCTGCCCACCAGGGGGCGATGCTCTGCCCCTCCGGGGCGTCGCTCTGCTGCGACCAGAGCCACTCTAGCGCCTGGGGCAGAGGCCAAGGAGCCATCCCCAGCGCCCGGGCCATCTTTGCTTCAATGGAGCCTTGGCTGCGGGAGGGGAAGAGAGAGACAGAGAGGAAGGAGGGGAGGGGGGGTGGAGAAGCAAATGGGCGCTTCTCCTATGTGCCCTGGCCGGGAATTGAACCTGGGTCCCCCGCACACCAGGCCAACGCTCTACCGCTGAGCCAACCGGCCAGGGCCTGATTTTTAATTTTTTAAGGAATCTCCATACTGTTTCCCAAAGTGGCTGCACCAGTCTGCATTTTATTCAACATTTTCAAGTATTTATTAAATTGTGGTAAAAGGCATATAACATAAAATTTATCATCTCAATCAATTTAAAATGTACAATTCAGGAATGTTAAACATATTAACATCGTTGTGCAATGGATCTCCAGAACTTTGTTATCTTGCAAAACGAAAACTCTGTACCCCGCAAGCAATGCCCCATTTCTTCCTCTCCTGGCAACCACCATTCTACTTTCTGACTCTGTGTCTGACTACTGTAGGTATCTTGTATAAGTGGAATTACATAGTATTTGTCTTTTTGTGCCTGGCTTATTTCACTTCACATAATGTCCTCAAGCTTCATTCACGTTGTAGCACAAAACAGGATTTCCTTCTTTTTAAAACTAACATACTATTGGGTGTGTATACTCCACTGTGCTTATCTATTTGAGATGCTTCCACCTCTTGACTATCGTGAATAAGGCTGCCATGAACATGGATGTACAACTATCTCATTGAGATCCTACTTTCAGTTATTTGGGCTATGAACCCAGAAGTGGGATTGCTAGATCATATGATAGTTCCATTTTTAATGTTTCAAGAAACTGACAATTTTTTTCCTTAGTGGTTTGTACTATTTTACATTCCCACCAACAATGTTTCAAATATTTTTTAAAGTAATCAAATATTATAGTTACCTTTGAGGTCTTAGATTATCTTTTCTTTTCACCGCCCTCTTTCTCTGCCGGAGAGAGCACTGTTCTGAATTTGGTGCTTCTCTTGCCCACACATGTTTTTATATTCCTCCACTGAGTTTTTGGATGTACACTGAGGATAAGCTGTCTACTCTCACTCTGACTTTTTGTTCTTTTGATAACATCTTTTCTCTCCCAGGCAGTTTCTTGAAGTCCTGCACTTTCCCTACAAGTTGTATAAGTGCGGCCAGGGACAGATGTTTTCAAATTATAAATAGTTTTAAATGTTGTTAAATTTATTTTCCTCAGTATTCAGAAAACACTTTCATTCTGAGGACCTCGGTCTTTCTTCAATTCTGGAATGTTAGTAATAATTACTCTTCAAATATTGCTTCTTCATCATTCTCTGCACTCTCTTATTCTGGAATTCCTATTCTAGAATAAGGAATGTGGGAGCCTTCGGATCATGCTCTGGACCACAATTGCTCTTGCAGCCTCTTGGGTCCTCATCATATTCTGAACATCTCAGTGCTATGTCTCTATGTAAAAATATACTCGATATCCAGCTAGCATTCATCCATTCATGCTTAGTTTATTTCTATGACTATATTATTTATTCTAAGATTTAAAATTTATTTTTACATTTTTCTATTTAATGATTTATAATTATTTCTCAAATTATTTTTCAATTACAGTTGACATACAATAGTATTTTAGTTTCAAGTGTACAACATATAATTACTTCTTAAATGAAAGTATACTTAATTTCTCTGAACATCTTAAATATGATTATTTTAAAGTTTATCAAAATCTATAAATTAATTTAATCTGTAGTGAACAAACATTTACAATACTGATTTTGCTGGATGTTATTTTCCCCCCACATAATTTGTCTCCCTAACCCAGTTACTTATTGTCTTTTCCTTAAAAAAAATGTTGTCTCAATTCTCCTGTTTTTACTTAAGGATAGTAAGACAGAGGGGTATACTAGCCTCCTCATGATAACTGCTAATACAAGTAATACCCACAAGGGTATTACCTATATATATAAAACAAGATTATGGTTTCAGGTTTTTCTGATTATAAAATTATACATACTAGTAAAGTATTTAAATAACTTGGAAAAGTTTAAAGAAGAAAACAGAATCCTTTTGTATTGATATAGATGCTATCACTTTTGTGCTTATATAAAAATAAATATATGCATATGGATTATATTTACATGTTTTTAAATTTTTTAACAAAATATAGCATTTAATAATAAGCAGTTTTTATTAGGTAGTAGGAATAAAATGTAATTTATATGATTAACCCCCCATTGTAGGGCATTTAGGTTATTTCCAGGGTTCTGTAATAAACAATGCTATAAACACACTTTTTTTTTGCATTTTTCCGAAGTGAGAAGTAGGGGGGAGGCAGACAGACAGACTCTTGCAGGCATTCGACTGGGATCCACCCAGCATGCCCACCAGGGGGCGATGCTTGGCCCCTCTGAGGCGTTGCTCTGCTGCAACCAGAGCCAATCTAGAACCTGAGGCAGAGGCCATGGAGCCATCCTCAGCACCCGGGCCAACTTTGCTCCAATGGAGCCTTGGCTGCGGGAGGGAAAGAGAGAGACAGAGAGGAAGGTGAGGAGGTAGGGTTGAGAAGCAGATGTGTGCTTCTCCTGCGTGCACTGACTGGGAATTGGACCCAGGACTCCTGCATGCCAGGCCGATGCTCTACCACTGAGCCAACCGGCCAGGGCCTATAAACACACTTTTAATTAAATATCTAAAGTTGTGAGTTTCTTTCCAAATAAAATATGCTACCTGAATATATTTCATTACTCTTGCTTTTAGTTATTTTGGTAAAATATACACAACAGAAAATTTATCAGATTAAGAATTTTTAAATGCCTGACCTGTGGTGGCACAGTGGATAAAGCGTCGACCTGGAAATGCTGAGGTCGCCAGTTCGAAACCCTGGGCTTGCCTGGTCAAGGCACATATGGGAGATGATGCTTCCAGCTCCTCCCCCCGTCTCTCTCTCTCTCTCTGTCTCTCTCTCCCTCTCTCTCTCCTCTTTAAAATTAATAAATAAATTTAAAAAATTAAAAAAAAAAGAATTTTTAAATGTACAGCTCAGCAGCATTAAATACATTCACATTATTGTATTATACAATCACCCTTGCTTTTAACTGTGAATTCACAGGTTGATTAAAGATATCCCTGTGACATAATATGTTGCTAACAACTCTTAAGAAATCTCTGAGGCTTGTTCTCAGTTTTTATGTATTTTAATATCTCTGCCTTTGGGAGGGTGGACTTTTGTCAGAGTAGTTGGGAAATGTTGTATCTGTGAAATATCAAAAAAATAATAAAAAATAAAAACTTGAATATATTCAATGCAATTCTTATCGAGATACCAGTACTGTATTTCAAGAATTAGAATAAATATTCCAAAAATTTATATGAAGCTACAGCAATCTGAAGAAAGAAGAAAAAAGTTAGAGGAATCGAATCCCGGGTTCGATTCCTGGCCAGGGCATACAGGAGAAGCGCCTATCTGCTTCTCCACCCCTCCCCCTCTCCTTCCTCTATGTCTCTCTCTTCCCCTCCCGCAGCCAAGGCTCCATTGGAGCAAAGTTGGCGCGGGCGCTGAGGATGGCTCTATGGCCTCCGCCTCAGGCGCTAGAATGGCTCTGGTTGCAACAGAGCAACGCCCCAGATGGGCAGAGCATCGCCCCCTGGTGGGCATGCTGGGTGGATCCTGGTTGGGCGCATGCAGGAGTCTGTCTGACTGCCTCCCCGTTTCCAACTTCAGAAAAATACAAAAACAAACAAACAAAAAAACCCAGCATGGGACTGGCATAAAAGTAGGCATACAGATCAGTGGAACAGACTAGAGAACCCAGAAATAAACCCATGGCTCTATGGTCAATTAATATTTGACAAAGGAGGCAAAAACATACAATAGGTACAATGGGGTAAAGACAGTTTATTCAATAAGTGGTGTTGGGAAAATTGGACAGATATATGCAAAGTAATGAAACTGGACCATTTTCTTACACCATACACAAGAATAAACTCAAAATGGCTTACAGACTTAAACATTAGATTCAAAAACATAAAAAGAAAAAATAGGTAGTAAAATCTCAGACAATTTTCATGGTGATATTTTTTCTGAAATATCTCCTTAGACAAAAAGAAAGAAAAAATAAACACACAGGATGACATCAAACTAAAACGTTTTTGCACAGCAAAAGAAATAATCAACAAAATGAAAAGACAACCCATTGACTGGAAGAACATATTTGCCAATACATCTGTTAAAGGATTAACATCCAAAATGCATAAAGAACTCATAAAACTCAACAACAACAAAAAATAAACAATCCAATTAAAAAATGGACAAAGGGCCTGACAAGGTGGTGGCCTGGGATGCTGAGGACCTCAAGGTTGCTAGCTTGAGCTCAGGATCACCAGCTTGAGTGCAAGGTCACTGGCTTGAGCAAGAGGTCACTGGCTCTGCTGTAACCCCTGGTCAAGGCACATATGAGAAGCAATCAATGAACAATTAAGTTGCCACAACAAATAATTGATGCTTCTCGTACCTCTTTCTTCCTGTCTGTCTCTCTTACTCTCTGGGGAAAAAAATGGGCAAAGGACCTGAGTAGAAAGTTCTTTTTTTAAATGAGAGGATGGATACAGAGAGGAAGACTCCTGCATATGCCCCAACCGTGATCCACCCGGCAACCTTCTTCTGGGGTCGATGCTTGAATTAACCACGCTGTCCTCCACACTTGAAGCCAATGCTTGAACTAGTCGAGCTACTGGTTTCAGGAGGGGAAGAGAGAGAGAAAGGGGAGAGGAGAGGGAAGAGAAGCAAATGGTCACTTCTCATGTGTGCCCTGACTGGGGATCAAACCTGGGACATCTGCATGCAGGCCGACACTCTATCCACTGAGCCAACTGGCCAGAGAGAATAGACACTTTTTAAACAAGGACATACTGATGGCCAATAGACATATAACAAACAAAATGGTGAACATCACTAATCATCAGAGAAATGCAAATTAAAACCATAATAAAATATCACTTCACACCTGTCATATCATCATCAATGAATCAACAAACAACAAGTGTTGGTGAGGCTGTGGAGATGAGGAAACCCTGGTGCACTGCTGATAGGAATGCAGACTGGTGTAGGCACTATGAAAAGCAGTATGCAGTTACCTCAAAATAGTAAAAGTTCAATTGCCTTATAACCCAGCGATTCCACATCTGGGAATTTATCCAAAGAAATCCAAAACACTAATTCAAAAGAAAATATGCACCCTTATGTTCATTGCAGCATTATTTACAATAGCCAAGATCTGGAAACAGCCTAAGTATCCATTAGTAGATGAATGAATAAAAATGCTGTGGTACATTTACATAATGGAATACTATATGGCTGTAAAAAGAAGGAAATCTGAACCTCTTGCCACAGCATGAATGGACCTGGAGAGCATTATGCTGGGTGAAGTAAGCCAGTTAGGGAAATACAAGTACCATATGGTCTCACCCATATATAGCATCTAATGAACAAAATGAACAAATGAGCAAAACAGAGACAGACTCATACATAGAGAGTAGGTGGACAGCTGTCAAGGGTGGTGGCAAAAAAGGACCAAAAAAAGAGAGAGAAAGTCATGGACATAGGCAACAGGGTAGTGATTACTGATGAGCTGGGGTGCAGAGGTGAAGGAGGACATAGGAAGGATAAATGGCGACAGATGAAGACGTGACTTGGGGGGAGCAGTGACGTACAGTACGGTGTGCAGTGATGTGCTATAGAACTGTGCATCTAAAACCCTTATAATTGTGCTGACCAATGTCACCTGTAGGGAAAACAGCTGTGTTAGGCTTGTGTGCTGGTGTACTGGCTGCAAGCACTTTGCTTGATTAGTGCGTGAGCACGGGGCAGTGCTGTGTGTGCATAGTCTATGCAAGGCTCCGGTTCTTGCCCTCAGGCAGATTGCGGATGGTGGATGGTGGATTGCCTTCGCACTGCTGTGAGGGCTTGTTTGTGCTGTTTGTTCGCTTGCTGTCATGAGAAGAGGTTTTCCCTCGCCTGTTTGCTCATCTGCTTTTGCGAGAATCTATGATATTAAACAATAATGGTTTGATGTTTTCTGGCTCTGTTTCTCTACCATCTACCCAAATCCAATGTGGACCTGCCTGGCCTCAACCACCGGCATTACATCACCCCAATAAATTCAATTTTAAAAAAAGAAAAACTTTATATTTACCTGCTATATTTGCAAATGTCATAAAGATTATACATGGGTTGTAAAAGATGCTGAAATTTTAAGGGTCAACATTGTCTTGTTCTGCAAACTGATTAGACGTGCATTTATTTTTCACCTATTTTAGAGGGTCAGAGCCCAAGTTGGTAAGAAAATTAAAGCAGTTATTCTAAAATTGACTTTAAAATTTGCCTGACCAGACAATGGCGCAGTGTATAGAACGTCAAACTGGGATGAAGAGGACCGAAGTTCGAGCCCCAAGGTTGCCAGCTTGAGCGTGGGGTTGCTAGCTTGAGCGTAGGTTCATAGATATAACCCCATGGTTGCTGGCTTGAGCCCAAAGGTCGCTGGCTTGAGCACAAGGTCACTGGTTTGAGCAAGGGAGTCACTTGCTCTGCTGGACCTTCCAGTCAAGGCACATATGAAAAAGCAATCAATGAACAATTAAGGAGACTAAGGAGCCACAATGAATAATTGATGCTTCTCATCTCTCTCCCTTCCTATCTGTCCCTATCTGTCTCTCTCTGTCTCTATCTCTCTCACTAAATATATATATATATATTTGGGGTTATTTTTTATGTTTTAAAAAGTAGGCAGGGCCTGGCTGGTGGTGGCATCAATGGAGCATTCACTACGAGCATCAAGATCATTGGTTTGAAACCCAAGGTCACTGGCTTGAGCCTAGGGTCACTGGCTAGAATATGGCATTGCTGGCTTAGGTACAGGGTCACTGGCTCAACGCTGGGGTCTCCAACATGATCCCAAGGTTTCCAACATGATCCTGAGGTCACTGGCTTGAACCCAGGGTCACTGGCTCAACCCTGAGGTCACTGGCTTGAGGTGAAGGTTGCCGGTTCAATCCCCAGTCAAGGTACACATAAGAAGCAATCAGTGAACAACTAAGTAGAGTAGCGGGTTGATGCTTCTCTCTCTCTCATTCTCTTCTTCATCTCTACCTTCCTCTCTTTCTCCCTGTCTCTCTCCCTCTCTCAAAGATAAATTTAAGAAAATGAAAAGTAAATAGCATTTATTTGTTTTTCTTGAAATAGAGAAAGAAAGCCTGGATCATAATAAAATAAAGCAAAATAAAATAAAAATCATTGGTAACCCTTCCACTTGGAGTTGTAATATTTTAGAGTATTTCCTTCATTTTTTTCTATGCTAACACATAATATATATTGTTGTTTTCTTTGACTGCTTAATCATTTCACAAATTGTGTTCTGAGGAATGTTAGTCATATAATATGTCCTAATACAAAAACTTATTGTGCTTATCGGTTCAAAACAAACTATTTTCTTTTTTAGAAATTCACAATTCTCATTGGCATGTTCAAAGCTTTGGGGTTAAGAAATATCTCTGACTTCAACCCAGCATTCTACAGATGAACTTTGATTCAGGAAATTTTCTTTAAATGTTTTAACATTCTCAGTAGGTGTTTGAAGATAACAGCACTGCTGTTGATGATTACACTATTTGCACTTTGCTAATTTTTTCACTATTTTTTATTTGCACTAACAAGCAGGGCAGTCGGGTTTGTTTGGCGTTGTTCCCCCTTTCAGGTATGTGAGCTGCGGTTTCCGCTGGCCTGGTGGGAAGGATTTGAGGACGCTGATTAAGAGTCCCAAGTTCAGAGGCCATCAGTCTTTAGCTTAAATGCTTATGCCTCAATTTTAATATCTAGAAAATGAGGTCAATAAAAGTAATAAAACATTTAGAAATTGTTGTGTGAAGAAATTGACATATAGTATATAAAACACTTATCACAGGCTTAGTTTAGTGATATTAAGTACTCAAAAATGTTAGCTTGTGGCTGTAAAATTGATGGCAATGTTGTAGCAGCTGACTGTTATGGTTACTGTGGTAAGAGCAACCACTGAAATAGTAGCTGTAGCAACAATAGTAGCAGCAGCCCATGTAATTGTGGTAACATGAATAATACTAAGTTAGTAACAGTATCAGTAGTAGTATAATAACATCCTCCCACCCTTTAGAAGTCATGCAATTAATTTACCTTTGAAATGAATTCAAAATCAAAACAACTTAAGAATTTTAAGATGGCTTATAAAACAACTGAGACAAAATAGTAAATATTCTATTATAATTCAAAATGCTTTGGGGTCTGGTAAAAGCCAGACAGGCTAGATATTTTGGCTCCAAGGAAGCCCTTACTTCATCAATTTAAGAGCCCATTCTGAGGCAATGCAATCGTGGGTCAGAAAAACATAAGAGCCAGGCATTTGTTTCACACTCACAGAATCTTCAGGCAATTTGGATCCAGTGAGCAGAGTCTTGGTGATCCAAATGGAATTGTGTAAGTGAGTAGCATGTCACAGGACAGAACTGATTTATTTAGTAACATTGGGAAGCATTTATAGAAATCATGTCCAAGTATAGCAAGCGCTTGGGGCTGGAGAAAGAGATCGCATAGCCAGTCGTGCCCATCCCCATTGACTGTGGGTGGAAACAGCCAGACCCAGAGGAAGCAGTCCTCTGACCAGCAGCACTTCTCATGAATGTATCCAAACTGCACACATTTCTTTCACGTCTTCTACATGCTGTTTTGGAAAGACTAAAAAGCCACTTACTTTTTCAGGCTTGAACAGTATTTGTTGGTATCAGGCACTATCTAGGCAGAAGAGTCACACAATTTATCTGTGAAGGTATAATAATAACTAATGCTTTAATAAGTGTTTACCATGGATAAAGCTGTTTGGATTTTTCAAAAATCCTGTAAAGTCAGTACATTGTTATCCCACTTTTACATATGAAGTAATGATGCACAGGCATGGACTTGCTAGATGTAGGGAGGAAGAAATCCTTCTCCCACAACCCTCCTAGTTTCTCCAGCTAGGCCCTGTTACTGGGACTAAAGACAGATTAACATGAAAAAAGCATGCAAATTTACTTCCTATAAATTTTACATGACATGGGAACCTTCTTAAGGAAATGAAGACTCTCAAGAAACATTAAACTTGAGTGTTTTATACTACATTTCATGAAGAGCAAAGTCATGGGAAAATGGTACAGGACAGACGGATAAGAGCTAATAAAGTGGGAAGGCCTGTTTGGCTGGATTCCTCTTGAGTTCCTCTGAGAATCCCTTATCTTCAGTGATAAGGATATTCCTTCCCTCCTATATAGGAGGGCACCTCTCAGCTGAAGGTCTTATGACCTGCTTCCAGGGACAAGTGGGAGGTCAGAGGGTTCTTCTTGCACCTGCTGTTTCTCAAATTCCTTCAGCTTAAAATATTTAGTATGCTAAAGTGCCATGTTTTAAAAGGGCAGTGTTCTGAACCTGTCAAATGCAAAGTTTCTTCTTACACTCTCTAAGCCTGGTTCGTAAAATAAATGACTTGCAATAGTTCTGTGATTTTCACACTTATTTACACATCAGAATCACCTGGACAGCTTTCAAAAAATACAGATTCCGACCCTGGCCGGTTGGCTCAGTGGTAGAGCGTCGGCCTGGCGTGCGGGGGACCCGGGTTCGATTCCCGGCCAGGGCACATAGGAGAGGCGCCCATTTGCTTCTCCACCCCTCCCCCTCTCCTTCCTCTCTGTCTCTCTCTTCCCCTCCCGCAGCCAAGGCTCCATTGGAGCAGGGATGGCCCAGGCGCTGGGGATGGCTCCTTGGCCTCTGCCCCAGGCGCTAGAGTGGCTCTGGTCGCGGCAGAGCGATGCCCCGGAGGGGCAGAACATCGCCCCCTGGTGGGCATGCAGGAGTCTGTCTGTCTCTCCCCGTTTCCAGCTTCAGAAGAAAAAAGAAAAGAAAAAAAAAATACAGATTCCTATACCCAAACCTGATAATCCTGATTCATAGCTTCTGGGTGGGGCTCAGGGTGTTCACATGTTTCATAGGTTTCAACGAGGATTCTGAGCTGTGATGCCCCATCTGGCTAGAAAATGTAATCAATTTTCTTAAGCTACCTACTTTCCTGTGGTCTCATGGCAGCCTTCTGATGTGAGCAGCTGCTGGGGTGGCAGCCATAGAAAATCACTGAGAGAAAGCTCAACTAAATAATCCATCTGTGTGTCAAATGAGGCTAATGACACCACAAAACCCTTCATGTCAGCATCTGGCCAAAATGCACAGTGGAAGCATCTGCAAGAAAGTTGCCCGCTCCGCAGATTCAGGAGATGAGCATTCAGGGACGGAGTGCCACTTACAGAGATTCCGAAATCTGCTTGATCAACCAAAACATCTGGTCGCATTAAAACAAGTGGAATTCCTCGGAATAAAATTTGAATCTGAAAGCTCACTAGCAACAATTTAGAACATTTTCTCTGGAGAGCTTCATATTTACATGTAAATACTGGTTTTCTATTTTCTTTATAAACAATTCTATCTGAAAGTCTCAAGAGTTGCTTTCTGTAAAATCAGTAAGATTCTTTTTAAAGACTTTTTGTTTATCATTAATATTATGGTCAGGTTTCTGCCTGACCAAGTGGTGGTGCAGTGGATAGAGTGTCACACTAGGACATAGAGGACCCAGGTTCGAAACCTCTAGGTCACCGACTTGAGCATGGGCTCACCAGCTTGAGCACGAGGTTGCTGGCTTGAGCGTGGTATCATAAACATGACCCCATGGTCACTGGCTTGAGCCCAAGGTCGCTGGCTTGAGCCCAAGGTCACTGGCTTGAGCAAGGGGTCACTGGCTCTGCTGGAGGCACCCAGTCAAGGCACATATGAGAAAGCAATCAATGAACAACTAAGGTGCTGCAACAAAGAATTGATGCTTCTCATCTCCCTTCTTGTCTGTCTGTTCCTATCCTTCCCTCTCTCTGTCCCTGGGGGAGGGGGGGAGAATATATATATATATATATATATATATATATATATATATATAATGGTTTGGTTTCTTTTCTTTTTTTTTTTAATAGAGACAGAGAGTCAAAGAGAGGGATAGATAGGGTCAGACAGGAACGGAGAAAGATGAGAAGCATCAATCATCAGTTTTTTGTTGCGGCTCCTTAGTTGTTCTTTGATTGCTTTCTCATATGTGCCTTGACCTTGGGCTGTCAGCAGAGTGAGTGACCCCTTGCTCGAGCCAGCGACCTTGGGTCCAAGCTGGTGAGCTTTTGCTCAAACCAGATGAGCCCTAGCTCAAGCTGGCGACCTCGGGGTCTCAAACCTGGGTTCTCCGCATCACAGACTGATGCTCTATCCACTGCGCCACTGCCTGGTCAGGCAATGGTTTGGTTTCTATTGTGGCAATGGTTGCCTTTGTTTTTCTTTAGATGTTTCTGTGGTTATCTATGAAGTACAAGAACAGTAATATTTAACATTTATTGAGGGCTTACTCTGTCATGCACCATCCTACTTAATTTAGATATGGTCTCTTATGACCTCATTTAGTTCTCTCAGTGGTTGTACATGGTAAATCTAATTCTCAGATCCCTTTTATGTGATGAGGAAACGGGGATAAGTCATCCTGTATCACTCAGGGTTGGAGGTGAGACTTGAATCTCGCAGACTGATTCTAGATCTTCTTCTTTCATATTCAGATCAGTATTTACCAAAGTATGAATTTGGGAAAGCTAAGTGCCCAGTATTACATTGCTGGATTTTTTAAAGAAAAAAGGTGTGAATTAACTGTATAAAATTGGGGTATAGTAGGCAAAACAAATGGATTTGTTTCCTGTATTATTGCTCAGAGTATCTAAAAGGTCAAAAACTGTACAAATCTCTAAACAACAAATGCAGAATATAACATTTTCCAGTCATCCTTGAACACAAAACTTCAGTTGAGTCTTTTTAGACCACTGGCCCGCAAGTTAAGTCTATAAAATAATCCCCTGCAGATCCGTGGTCGTCAAAGTGGTAAGCAACACCCCTGCCCACTGAGTCCAAGCTTCATTACCCTTTCACAGGGACGTAAGGAAGACCTGACAGGTGTTACACCGCAAAGCCACTATATACCTGTGCTCTTTACTTTAAAAATAATTATTCAGGTAAATTGGTGATACTTGTCTGGAGAATCATTTATCTATATAAATTAAAAGCTTCTCAATCTTGGAGAATTCAAGATAAACCACTGGGGTAGGAAGAAAATATTAGAACAACAATTTAAAACTTCTCACACTTGACTTTTTTCACATATGTTTTATTATACAGTATATGTGTGTGTATAAGACATATGCCAAAATTATAAATTTTATTATAAATATTTATTACTATTATAAGTATAATATTTAAGAATATATACTTTATAAATTATGTATGATACTGGAATAGTAAAATGTATATACTTTGTAAATAATTTTATATATGAATAGATATATGTATATGTGATAGGTTGCAATAATATTGTAGTAGTAGAATATACAACAGCCTAGAAAGAACCCTGATTTGTAAGTAAAAATAAATAAATAAAAGATACAAAAAACATTGAGTTCATATGCCTAGCAGAAAGGACTGCAATGACAAGCCAAAATGTTAATAGTGACAGTCCTTAGTGGCGGGACAAGGGGAAGTTTTCTTTGTGCTTCCCCCTGTTGTGCTAATTTTTCTAAAGTAAGTACATATTTTTAATAAATATTATATTTACAAAGTTCAAATGTTGGCATTATAAAGGGATACACAATGAGAAGCAATCAGTAAACAACCAAAGTGAAACAATTACAAATTGATGCTTCTCATCTCTGATCCCCCTTCTTGTCTCTGTCTATAAAAATTTAAACAACAATTACAAAGTTTTTTTCCCCAGCCTTTTCAGATAAGCCATTCCTTCAAAATTATCCAAGGTTATTGGTTTCTTGTTTATCTTTACAAGGATGCATTATGTTGATAAAGTTTGCTCATATACATATATTCTTTTTACCTTTTATCAGTGAAATAATAGCATAAAATATACACAGGTTTTCACTTTGCTCTGATAAATAATCTTATACACCTGTCATTTCACCCATGTGAGGAAATATCTGTAGGATGAAAACGTGGATAAAAATATTCTAATTTATTTTAATCCTAAAAAGAGTAGGATAAAAATATTCTTCAAATAGAATAGCTAGTTCAAAGGAAATGTACATTTGTCATTTGGATAAACATTGTCATTTAGAAAATATTGCCATACTCTGAAGTTATGAAAAGATCTTCTCATGTTCTCTTCTGGTACTTTAATGGTGTTTTGTTTTCTTTAATACTTCAGTTTAGATCTATTTACATTTATATTGGCTTAATGGATACTTAAGAAAAACAAATTATTTAAAATATTAAACTCCCCACTCCTAGTGGAAATTCAAGTGTCAGCTAGATCCCATCTGTTAGATCACAGGATCTAGATGCAAATAAGGAAGTCTTGCAAAGTTTCAGTTTACACAGCAGGTGAGTAACAACCAACCTCTGCTCCCTGGTTGCAGATTATTTGCTTCTAGAGTCACATTGTAGTGAAGAGGCAAGTTCCTTCACATGAATTTTTCACTTCAGTAGAGGAATTCTCTTTCCAAAATTTTGTAAGTTGCTTTAAGCATGTAAGTAAAAAGAAGTGGTCTTCATGTGAAGTGGGTGTGTGTATGGGCGCATGAACTTGTGCATGATATTGTGAGAGTACATGGGAAAAGAACTCATTCCTGTAGTAGCTCTGTAGACCTGTTATTCACTGGTGAACGTCAGCAGCTGCACTGAAATGTCAGATGGATTTGCACAGCTGACTCACGTTGCCAAAAAGAGAGGAGCATTGTAGCTCCATAAACTGGCCGTACCCGGCCAGGCCCTGCTTAATATAGACACTGGGTGAGCTCAGCAAGCAGCACTGGGGTCCTTGTGGGGCAATCTCTCAAAGGGCTGTTGACCTTGGACGCTTGGTAACTGGGGATACTTCTTGAGAGGTTTTTAAAATCATCTTTGATTATTTCTCCTTTTCTAGTAAAATAGAGAAACATACAGGAAAAAAGTCATGTCTGAGCAAAGCAGGAATTCAGATGAAGAACTCTTTGACGAAGAGATTGATGAGGATAAAATCTTGGCTAACTTGTCCCCTGAAGAGCTGTTAGAACTGCAGTCAGAAATGGAAGTCATGGCCCCTGACCCCAGGCTTCCCGTGGGAATGATTCAGAAAGATCAAACCGACAAGCCACCAACGGGAACCTTCGACCATAAGTCTCTTGTTGATTATATGTATTGGCAAAAGGCATCCAGACGCATGCTGGAAGACGAACGCATTCCTGTCACCTTTGTGCCATCCCAGGTAACCAGGGATTTGTGTACAACAGAGAAGTGGCTCCTGGGCTGCCAGGTGTCCATGTGGTAACTCACTTCTCAAGATTTCATGTTTGAGTTGTTTTGTGGCCACTTAAAGATTAAATCATAATTATTTAATATTGAAACTTTCTGAAATACTTATACAATATAGCTGTGAGAAAAAAGTTGGTAATTTCTTATAAATGCCTCTTTTTAAAAAATTGCTATCGACTTTGCTGTATAGGAAAGCTTGTATAGACATAATATTTAATGAATTAACTCATAACCCAAAAACAGTTGTCCTTAACCTTTTCTTGGCTCACAGACCCCTTTAAGAAGCTGATAAAAGTTTTGTACCCTTTGCTTCTGGCAAATATATACATATGCAATATTTCACAGATAATTATAAGGTGTTGCAGTCCTTCTGAAGTTTACCCACATACCCTACAATTAAACCAAGTCAAGTAACTGAAAATGCCCAACATTTCCACAGTGCATTGGATTCAGTGATTAATTTAGAGATTAATAGCTATAAGCTGTTTTAATGATAATTCTTTCTTAAATGTTTTTAATACAGAAAGAAGAATTGTGGTTAACCCTTTGAGTAGCATGAACATTCATGTATGTCCTTGTGCCTCCTGACCATCCAGAGTATAATCGTAACAAAAATTTTTATTTTAAAAATGTGTAAGGCAAGATTTAAAAAAGGCAAAAAATGTATGTTCTTCTTGTTTCCATAAATTGGTTATCAAACAAACATGATTTTAAATTAATAAAACTGTAACTAGAACTAATTTCATTTTTTGAAAAATAAAACTCACTCCTGGGGGTCAGTGAGCATGAAAAGAACTCACTACTCAAAGGGTTAAATCTATGAACTTATTGTAGATTAGCATATTTTTTTCTAACATAGTAATATTAGAAGCAAAGCAGAAATTCCTCAGGTAATGTCTTTTACAGTTATGCTTGCTGATATAGATAGATCTTGTTACATTACTATCACTCTAGCTGCAATTAGAAAAGTTATAAACTGGTCAGGAGAGTTTAAACATGTGCTGAACTCAAGAAAATAAATTGCTGGTTTGATAAGGTTATAGTCTAAGGTACAATTTTCAGTTATTTTACAGTTGGAATCAAAGCCAATTCTATATGAACAATTTCAGAAAAAGAAAAGTGATTGGGTCCTTTTCACATATTTGTTTTCATATAATTTAAAGAGTTTGATGGCTGACTCCCCCTACTGGGGAAGATTACAAATGTTAAGGTGTTGTTAACTGTCAATCCCAACCTACAATTTATGTGCAACAAGATCAAGTTCTTGTTCAGATGAACGAACCTGTGACTCAAAATGCTACACCAGCTTTCAAAATGACAGCTCTGAGGTATACACATTGTATATAAAACTGTACAAACTGATGGGCAACAATCTAATAAACACTATTGATAAAAACGGTCACTTTCCTTCCCAGACTGAGTAATTATTTCTGAATATCTGCATAATCCTGCTCCACTCTGTAGCTGGCATGCCTCCTAGACACCTTCCTCTAAAGGAACTGGACAGGTGAACATGTCCTTGGCATAGCCAGGGCAGTCTTCACAGAGCTGAGGAAACAAAGTCAAGGGTTTTGATATATTGCAAAATACCAAATTGCTCCCATTCCCCCACAATGTATGTTTTTAGGGAAACTTGATGCACACAGTTACTACATTAGCAAGCATACAAGAAATGTAAATGTTGGTGATGGCAATAAGGAAATTATTGTGTAACTCAGAGCTATGGAATACAAAGCTGTCTATTCAGCAATACACAAAATAAAGACTTCAGTATATTGGTAGATAACTCCATGCTGTACAATGGAATTGTACAGCATTTAAGAAACAATACAGTGTCTGAAAACAAAATCTACTAGGTTTCATTTTAATATATGGGATAAGGTAAAACAATTTCAAAATGTATGTTTATAAAAATTTATCTTTATTTTGGTTGTATTTGCTTACAGAACTACTATATGTTTTAAACTTAAAAATAAAAAACTCAAACACTCTAAAACTATTTACTAACAAGTAAATATCCCCCAAATGCTTCCCCTCCTCAGTTACCTTAATGTTTACCTCCCTTTCTAAGAGCTAACTACTAATGTGGTAAATAATATAGCAAATTTTTTCCTATTCATTGATAAATGTTTGTGTGTGTGTGCTTATAGGTATACGCACACACACACACAAACGGAATACGATACCTGCAGTGTATTTGCTTGCTTATTTTTTCTCAGTAATGTCTTTTTGTTATCTCCAGTAGATATTGCTCTACATATTTCTTCGCTGCTGTGTATTCTAACCCTCATACACCTCCTTTTCAGGAAAACACACAAGAGCAGCATGAAGAAATGTACAAAGGTAATAAAATGGTGTCCCATTATTTAAAAGAAAAGCTCAATAATGAAATCGCTGCAAATAAAAGGGAATCAAAGGAGAGCAATGATGTCCAAGAAACAGACGATGAAAGTAATGAGGACGAAGATGAGGATGGTGAGGATGATGAAGATGAGGAGGAGGAAAACGAAGGTGAAGAAGACAAAGATGAAGAAGATGAAGGGGAAAGTGAGAGAGAAGGGAGTGATGAGAAAACAAAGAGAGAAGAGGAAGGCAAGGTAAAGGGCACCATCAGAAACAGCGAGAACAGCTGCCAGCTGCGAATGAGCGAAGCATCTGAAGGGCGGAAAGACAGACCAGAGGCCCAAGAAAAAAGTGAGAAAAAAATCTCAAAATTAGACCCTAAAATGTTAGCTCTAGATACGAGTTTTCTGAAGGTCAGCACAAGGCCTTCAGGAAACCAGACTGACCTAGATGGCAGCTTGAGGCGAGTTAGACAAAATGATCCGGAAATGAAGGAACTCAACCTGAACAACATTGAAAACATCCCCAAAGAAATGTTACTGGACTTTGTCAACGCCATGAAGAAAAACAAACACATCAAGACCTTCAGTTTAGCGAACGTGGGTGCAGATGAGAATGTGGCTTTCACCTTGGCTAACATGTTGCGGGAAAACAGGAGCATCACCACACTCAATATCGAGTCCAATTTCATCACGGGCAAAGGAATTGTGGCCATCATGCGGTGCCTCCAGTTTAACGAGACACTGACAGAACTGCGGTTTCACAACCAAAGACATATGCTGGGCCACCAAGCTGAGATGGAAATAGCGAGGCTGCTGAAGGCCAACAGCACCCTCCTGAAAATGGGCTACCATTTTGAGCTCCCTGGTCCCAGAATGGTGGTGACCAATCTGCTCACCAGAAATCAGGATAAACAAAGGCAGAAGAGACAAGAAGAACAAAAGCAGCAGCAACTCAAAGAGCAGAGACAGTTAATAGCCATGTTGGAGAATGGGTTGGGGCTGCCACCTGGGATGTGGGAGATGCTGGGAGGCCCAATGCCAAATTCCAGGATGCAGGAGTTCCTCCAACCTCCTCTTCACCCTCCCAACCCCCCAGCCGTCCTCTTCGGTCGACAAAATGAAGTGACGAAAAAGCCATCTCAGCCCCCTCAGTATAGGATGGACACTGACTCCTTCCGGGGGTTGAAGCTGAAGAGGGCCCAACGCAGATCTCGGATGCCGGATGCCAGAGAAGCACCTGAGAAAACCAACCTCAAAGATGTGATCAAAACATTGAAACCAGTGCCCAGAAATAGACCGCCTCCGCTGGTGGAAATCACTCCCAGAGATCAGCTCTTGAACGACATCCGTCACAGCAACGTCGCCTATCTTAAACCTGTGAGTAGGAGGAGGGAGAAATGGTGAACAATGAATGTGTCTCAATTCTATTCCTGTTCATTTTAACACCAGACAATCTCACTAATTGTGAATAACTGGAGATCTAAATGGCTGGTTATCCCCAAGGACAGACACCTGTGTAACTTATGTAACAATAATACTAACATAACAGTTACTAAGTGTTTACTGTAGGCCAGATTCATTGTATGAATCAACTTAAATGATAACCTTAACAACTCCATAAGGTAGATATTAGCGTTCTCCCAATTTCATTTTAAGGAGACTGAGGTTTAGAGAAGTGAAGTCACTTAAGAGGTACAGGTAGGAAGCACTAGAGTTTGATATTGAAATTCAGTTCTGAGTCCAGGGTCAAGCTTATATTCATGCCAGCAGGACAGGGCTGACAATTAGAGGTCTTGAGAAACCTGCTGTCGGAATAAGAATGAAGCCTGGGCCTGACAGTGGCTCAGTGAACAGAGTCTGACAGCATCCAGATGTATAGGGTTCAATTCCTGGTCAGGGCACACAGGAACAGTGACCACCTGCTTCTCCCCCCTTCCCTCTCCCCATTTCTCTCCCCCTTCTCATCTCCCTCTCCCCCTCCTGCAGTCAGTGGCACAAATGGTTTGAGCATGGCCCCAGGCACTGAGGATAGCTCCCTTGGAGCACATCAGCCTCAGGCGCAAGAAACAGCTCCAAGGAGCATCAGCTCCAAGCGGGATTGCCTGATGGATCTTGGCTGGGGAACATGCAGTAGTCTGTCTACCTCACTATATCCCCTTCTTTCACCTAAAATAATAATAATAATAATAATAATAATAATAATAATACCTAACAAGTGCAGCCATTTGTAACACCTGAGTGTTTCCAAACTGCTTAAAAATAGTTGGTTTATTTTTAGCACATGAGGAACACCTGGTAGTTGCATTTATACCCTGCACTGCTTAAGCAGGCAAACAAATGGTAAACTTCAGGTTAGTGTTGCTACAGATTAATGGAGTTTTAAATATTTTACTATTATTTCAGTTTTAATATTTACTATGATTCACTATTACTGCTGCTGATACATGAAAGTGTTCTAATTCTTGCAGGTTAAGTTACAGGAATAAATTTCTTTTGTCATTACTAAGTATTTATGGAAGCTGAGAGGTGTGTGACCAAGGGCCATAGGTGGTTGATAATGAACTATTATTTTTAAATCTAGTGTGTATTTTAGCCAAGAGACGACACTGACAAAATAGTTAATATATTGTTTCATCATAGAGTCACAATTTTTTTCAAAATATTTTAAACAAGTTTCCATGTAAGCTTGTTCTTTTTCTGCTTCAAAGAGCTGTACATTGTAAAATAAGACAGCTGTTCCTTTCCACACACAGGCCCCTTATTCTCACTTCTTAGTAGTGCAGAATTGACAACATTCTATTCTTTTTAAGATGTTATTTATTGATTTCAGAGGGAGGAGAGAGAGAGAAAGTGGGAGGGGATGAGAAGCCCACTCGTTGTTGTTTCTTGTGTGTGCCTGACCTGGCAAGCCCAGGGTTTCACACCAGCGGCCTCAGAGTTCCGACCAATGCTTTGTCTGCTGCACCACCACAGGGCAGCCTCATTCCACTCTTCTAATCAAAAATGATTTTCACTTAGAGGGACTCTGACTGTTGCTGGGGCAGGAGCCAGGATGAGAATATTGAGGTCACATGAGGTCAGGTGAGGGTTCTTTGCCTGCCCTTAGGCACAAAATCAAAACTCTCTGCACCTGCTCTTCTCCTGGCATCCAGACCTCAGCAGTAGGGGGCGGCCAAAGAGGTTGTTTTGAGAGAAATTATTATTTCTGTAGCCAGTCATCAGTAAAACGTACCCAAGCTGCCTTGGTGGCTGCACAGCCTGAAAACATTAACCTCAAAAGTATGAAGAGAACTCTTTTTAATATCTGTATTAAAGTGGCATGTGGATTCAGAGTAGAAGAGAGAATGAAGTTCAAATGATCCTTTGACCCAACTCCCTGCCTCTGCAGAATGTTCTACTGAGCATTTAAATCTGCCTCCCTGGAGTCTGTTCTGCCCCAACTGCTCCTTTACTCATTAATGCAACAAACATTTACATGGTGCTTCTAGTGTCAGGCACCCTCGGAGGCTCAGAGACACAGCAGTAAATAAGACAGGAACAGTTTCAACATCATGGAGCTACAATGTAGGTTTTATAATCATCATAGTCAAAACACTGCATTTTACTCAACTGAGAACACTTGTTTTGAGTCCAGATTTTAAAGCAAAAGACACTGAAATAAATTCATGCTGCCAATTGCAAAATGCACTGCCCTACCTAGTGCTACATTTTACATTTTCAACCAATTCTAGCATGTTATCAATTTAAAATAGTGTTTGTTAATGTCTACTGAGAAAGAATAACAATTACACTACTCTGAACTCGTTTTTTGAATGATGGTCTTACATATCGGCTTTTGCTTTGAAATGGCTTTTGTGTGTTCCAAGGGATTAGCAGTTTCCATTGCTTTCAGTGCATGGCTTGGCCTGCAGGAGGCTCTCTGCCTGTATCTCAGAAACAGGGTACCCTACAACTTCATCAGCGTGGTCCTGTAAAATGCTCCGTGAGGAAAACAAAAATGCACTGTTTCATTGATGAGAATTCATTTCACTAAGGTCTATTTGCTCCCCACTGCTCTGATGTTGTGCCTTGCTACATACACAATAAATTTCTGCTTTTACACTGAATCATAGTGGAAACTAGGAAACTTTTTTTTTTTATTCAGTGAGAGGAGTAGAGAGATGGACTCCCGCATGCACCTTAACCAGAATCCACCTAGTAAGCCCATTAGAGGGCAATGCTTTGCCTGTCTGGGGCGTTGCTCCATTGTTCAGCAACCAAGCTCTTCTTAGTGCCTGAAGTGGAGGCCATGAAGGCATACTCAGTGCCCTGGGCCAACTCTCTTCAAACAACCATGGCTTCAGGAGGGGAAGAGAGAGAGAGAAGCGAGACTAGGAGGGGTGGAGAAATAGATGGGCACTTCTCCTGTGTGCCCTGACTGGGAATCAAACATGGGATGGGACATCCATACTCCAGGCTGATGTTCTACCACTGAGCCAACCAGCCTGGGCCAGAAGACTTTTTAAATCTTTTTATTTTGAAATCACTTTAGACTTAGAGAAATTCAAAAATAGTACAAAGAATTCTTACATCCCCATCACATTTTGCCACATTAGCTTTATCATTCTTTTAAAAGTATTTTAAATGGCAATACACCTATGCTCAATGGAGGCGCAAACAGTAGGAAAGGCTAAGATGTGTCTGTGTTTGCACATGCAGCGGGCTGTTGTAAACACCACTGACTATATTCAGGGTGGTGGTATGCATCTTAGACTCAATGAAATAATGTAAATACCATCAGAGATGATATCACAGAATCCCAGAAAAAAGGAATATTTTTTGGCCAATCAAATGAGACACAGCTATGCTCATTTGGAGGGGTGAAACGAAAGGTTTTTGGGTTTTTTCCTCTCTTGCATTGGAGGATAGAAATGCCCTCCAAACCCCTGGACTTTCAAGAATGAGGTTAAAATTAAAATAATTTTGAAATCTTATAATATTTTTTTTACTGATGTTCCTAACTAGACTATTGAATGCCAAAAATGCACTTAGTAATTATTTATTTCTAGAAAACTTAAAAAAAAAAAGACTTTTCCTTTCATGGACTTAAAAATATTATTTTTGAATTTTCTAGAGTTTATCTCATTAAGTGGTTCATTTATATTTTAAGATTGTATTTTTTCCCTTTAATGTTTGTTCTTTCTCTACCATGTGCTTCTGGCCCAAGATCCCCAAAATGAAGTTGATAGCAAAAAAAAAAAAAAAATCTGTGTGCTTTCTTGGCTCAAATGTTACCTCCTCCAGAAAGCTGCCCATTTAATTCAGTTTAAAAGAGATGTTTTTTGTAGGCCAGGTATTAAAAACTGGTGGACTACAGGCCAGATCTGAAAGCCTATTTTATTTAGCTTATATTATAATATGAAATAAAAAATACCACATTAAAAAGATCCAGATATCTGACACCACTTGAAATATTGGCTCTGGTCCTGTTGGGCTTGCATTTGCATGGCACAATCAGCAGGATCTGTTCATTGGCTTCTCCAGTTTTCCCCAGTCCCTACCATGCCCTATAGCCCGACACCTGACACCTGGCCTGCTTCACTTGTTCCCATTGCTTATTTGGATCTTGTGGAATTGTTTAGTGTTTGTTGCTTTTGCAGTTTCTAGCTATGTTTTAAAAGTCTTTGTTTTATCCAACACAAACTGAATTTATTAGATAATGGCTATGAGTTTGAATCAACATGATAATAACCCAAAAGAAAGACATTAGGCTTGTATGGGCTTATCACTCAAGGTGAATGTATGATTTCCTTCCATTTGAAGATTCTGTGGTCCATTCACTGCTCATTATCTCAGAGGAATATTTACACCTTTCACTGAGGCTAAATGCATGTATGTTATACACAAGCTTCTGTGCTCAACAAGGTAACTAATATTTGCTCCCTTTCACTTTGGCTCACCTATGTGTACTGCTTCCCCTATATGCCTAAAGACACTGCTAAATTTCTCCTACAGAAAGACTTCAGTGTAATAACAGCATGAACAGCTTTCCTTAGACAAAAGAAGACATAGCATGGAAACAGTTGTTATAATTACAAAATGAAAGAGTAGAGCCTGACCAAGTGGTGGCGCAGTGGATAGAGCGTCTGATTGGGAAGCAGAGGACTCAGGTTTGAAACCCTGAGGTCGCCGGCTTAAGCATGGGCTCATCCAGCTTGAGCTCGGGGTTGCTGGCTTGAGCGTGGGATCATAGACATGACCTCAAGGTCACTGGCTCGAGCAAGGGGTCACTCGCTCTGCTCCAGCCCCCTGGTCAAGGCACACATGAGAAAGCAATTAATGAACAACTAAGGTGCCGCAACAAAGAATTGATGTTTCTCATCTCTCTCCCTTCCTGTCTGTCTGTCTCTATCTGTCCCTCTC
Source organism: Saccopteryx bilineata (assembly GCF_036850765.1). NCBI lineage: Eukaryota > Metazoa > Chordata > Mammalia > Chiroptera > Emballonuridae > Saccopteryx > Saccopteryx bilineata. The sequence continues at coordinate 68,494,883 of NC_089499.1, forward strand.
TCTGTCTCTGTCACACACACACACAAATGTTAAGAGTATAGACTCTTAAGCCTCCTCCTCCATCTCCTGGCCATTTCTTCTGTGTCTCATTTATCAGATGTTTTCTCTCCAGCCAGGCTCTCTAGATCCTTGCCTTCCCAATGTTCTCCTCTTTCCCATCCTATCTTCTCCCTTTGTTCCAGTTACCACAGAAACGGGGACACTTCCCATGCCTCCCTTTCCTCTTACATTGCTCAGGGTTTTCTTGGCCCTTCATTTAGTCTGTCCCCAAACCAAGCTCTTCCTTATTTGGCCTGGGCACTCTTTCTGGTTCCCATTTTCCCTGGTATCTCCATTCTCTCACACATTCAGGTCTAAAGCCCCAGGACTGTCTTTAATTCCTTTTTCCCTGCTTTTTTCTTGCCTCCAAAAAATAAATCAGGACAATTTATAAGACCCGAACCCTAAACTGGGTCATTGCTTTAGAAATGTTATGCTTCTTATAAAAGGAATCTCCATGGAGAAAGCAATGTAATGTTTCAAACTCATCTCCAAAGAGCATATACTCACCAAGAATTATATAGACCATATATTTATTACCTTTCCCTAACACCTAGAGGGATAAAGAATTTTTGATACAGGGTGGGATAAAAGTAGTTTTATAGTTGTTTGTATGGAAAATAATACAATGATGAACGAATAGAAAGAAGAATAAACTGTTTCGCTTACAAACAACTATACACCCACTTTTGCCGCATCCTGCATATTGCTTTTCTAACATCTATGGGAGTAATTCTCAATTTTAGCATGCATCGAAACACCCTGGGCCCTGGCCAGTTGGCTCAGTGGTAGAGCATTGGCCCAGTATGTCGGTGTCCCGGGTTCGATTTCCAGTCAGGGCACACAGGAGAAGCGTCCATCTGCTTCTCTACCCCTCCCCTCTTGCTTCTCTCTCTCTCTCTCTCTCTCTCTCTTCCCATCCAGCCATGGCTTGATTGATGCTGTATCCACTGCACCACCACCAGTCAGGCAAGGAAATACTTTCTTTTTAATTTTGTTGGTCAAGGCATGACTAATAAAAGCAGACTGATCTGGGTTCAAATCCTACTCTGCCACTTCCTAGCTGTGTGACCGTAAGCAAACTACCCTGTCTGTGCCTGTACCCTCTTTACAAGGAGGCTGTTATAGAAGGAAATGAGAAAATATTTTTAAAGAAAGTGTTACAAAATTAAAAAAATAACATGGAAACAGACTCACAGATACAGAACAGACAGACGACTGGCAGAGGGGAGGAGGATTAGGGCCTGAGTGAAAGAGGTGAAGGGGTAAGAAGTACAAATTGGTAGTTACAGAATAGTCACAGGATGTAAGCTGCAGCAGAGAGAATATAGTCAATAATATCATAACAACTAGGTATGGGACCAGGTGGGTACTGAAATATCGGGGGGACCACTCTGTAAAGTACATGATTGTCTAACCACTCTGCGGTACATCTGAAACTCATGCAGAATCATATTGACTATAAACTGCAATAAAAATTTCAAAAAGAAAGGGAAAGAAAAAATAAGTGTTAACATTAATTACTAACTTGTATTATTTAATCCTTAAAGTAGTGTTGTGAGTGAGATACTATAATACTATAGTCATTTTATACCTGAGAAAATTTATGCCCAACACCACACAAGGAGTAAGTGCTAGTCAAGGAGTTGAGTCCCAGGGGGTCCAGCACCTGCCCTCGGTGCTTCACCATGAGCTCAAAGTCCTGGCATCAGATCCCAGCATCATAAATGCCCAGTGAATGGCAGCTGTGGTCATTGTTTTATCATGATTTGGGCACTCTGGCTAGAATTTCTAATCCATTATGCATCCTTTGAGGCATGTAAATGTTGTCATTTTTGCTGTAAAGCTCATAAATTTCCAGGATTAATTTTCCCCCTTTCCTTCAAATGCTTAAATCACAGGTGCAACTGCCAAAAGAACTGGAGTAAGAAGAGGTGACAGAATAATCTAGAAGAACAGGAATTGCAATAATGACTCTTGGATTGGAGCTTGGAGGCTGTGCCAGCAGCATAGTTCTGGATCCAGGTGGAACTGGGAACAACGCTAATGTCTGATGGGATAATTGTATGAGAGGTAGAATGCTTGGCCCACGACAAAGCAGTGGCTGAAAAGGAAGGGGAAGGACAGTCAATGTTACCATTCAGGGGCAGCGTTTTCTACTTCTAGTCAGTTTGAGTAACTTTGGTGAAATTTAGTCATGCTTCCAGCACAGAAATTTTAAAAAAACCAAAACATTTTTGTAAACGTTTGCTTTACTATTGCTTTCTTCTGCTAAATAATAAATACATAGAAGTGTTAACTATTTAGTTCCATTTCTTTTTCTCCTTCCATCTCCTCTGTTGTAATTCACTATATAGGATCTTAAATTTTAAAAAAATCATGTTTCAGCTACAGAAACATGAATTGAGTTCCAGGCCTTTTTGATGCTTTGAAATGAAAGAACTGTTAATTAGCTTTTCTCCCAGATTCAGGTGAGATTCCAGTGTCCCACCCTGCCTGGCTTTCTTCCACGGCCATCCTCCTGGTTTGTTGAGATGTACTTTTTATTTATTTATTTATTTATTTATTTATTTATTTATATCGTGCACATGAGAGAGACAGACAGACAGACAGAAAGAAGGGAGAGAGATGAGATGCATCAATTCTTCATTGCTGCACCTTAGTTGTACGTTGATTGCTTTTGCATATGTGCCTTGACTGGGGGGCTCCAGCTCAGCCAGTGACCCCTTGCTTAAGCCAGCAACCTTGGGCTTCAAGCCAGCGACCTTTGGACTCAAGCCAGTGACCTTGGGGTTTCAAACCCAGGTCCTCAGTATTCCAAGTCCACACTCTATCTTCTGCACCACTGCCTGTTCAGGCAGGATATACTTCTGATAGAGGTATCTGTGAAGAGCAGAATGTTTAAGCCACTGGATGTGGGGAAAACAAAATTTTTCCAGAAAAACTAATGGAGAAAACAAACCCCACATATGTACAAAACCTTCCCTGTTTCCATACATATAGGGAAAATATGCTGGCTTCTTTTGTAGGAAAAAAAATAACAATTATTGAGAAGTTTTTGTTATTGAGAACAATATTTTGTTTGTTGTTTTTAAGTTTAGACTATAAATCTGATTTGACCTTGTTGCTCTCTTCAATCTTCTAACTCCCAAATGAAACGTGCTGTGTATAGGATTAAACTGGAATTCCTTAGCCTGTCACACGAGGCCCCATGGCAGGGCCCCAGTGTGCTGGTCCAGTCTTACTTGCCACAGACCCTTCGTACTCCTGGTGAAATATCCTCATGCCCTGTCACCCACCCCTCCAGAGCACCCCCTGAGAATTCTCTCTCCAGGTATGAAAGTCCAGCCCTATCTTCAAAACTGGATCAGATCTCAATCCTTCACAACAATTTTTTAAACAATCCTAACCCGTGTTCTTTCTTCCAAGTTCCTAGAGCCTTTCTTAGTTGTTTTAGTCATGACATGCATAGAATCTGAAATTTTGTATAGAAGCAGCATGTATAAAAGAAGGGAAGGAGTATATGTATAAACCCGTGTGAGGTTTAAAAAAAGATTCCCTTGGGCCATCAATATCACAACTAAACTACAGAGCAACCATCACTCAGAACCACCTGGAATGTAGCTGAATGAAAGTCCTACAACTAGGGAATTTTAAAAAAAGGCACATTGAGACTGGTAGGAGGAGCAGAGATGGGAATCGGCTGGTCCCATACACAAGTGTGGCAGGTAAAAATTGAGAAACATATCTGGGCTGTGAAGGCCCTCCCTGAAAAGTGAAGGGTCCTAGCCCCACATGAGGCCTCCCAGCCCAGGGTTCCATGCCAAGAAAAGAAGTCCCCATAACTTCTGGCTAGAAAAGCCAGAGGGAGCCCCTGGCTGGTGGCTCAGTGGATAGAGTGTTGGTCTGGCATATGGACATCCTGGGTTCAATTCCCGGTCAAGGCACATAAGAGAAGCGACCATCTGCTTCTCCTCCTTTCCTTTTCCCTCTTCTTTCAGCCAGTGGCTCGACTGGTTTGAACGTGGCCCCGGCTGCTGAGGATAGCTCCATTGGAGTGCATCAGCCTCAGGTGCTAAAAATAGCTCAGTACTCGAGCATTGACCCCAGATGGGGTTGCCAGGTGGATCCCAGTCAGGGCACATGTGAGAGTCTGCCTAACTATCTCCCCTTCTCTCAAAAAGCCCCAATGGGGACTACTGTGGCTGAGTGAGACAGAAGGGTGGTGGAGTCCCAGGCAGTTCCTCTTAAAGGGCCAGTGCACAGTCTCTGAGCTCCAGAACTGGGACAGTGACTTCAAAGGCACCAAGAAAATACAGGGATTGTCTGGCACCAGGGCAAGACCTGGGGGCAGCTTTCTCCTAGACAGAAGTGCTGGCAGAGGCCACCGTTCCTTTGCTGTGCCCTTTCTCCAGAGCCGTAGGGCAGGTGCCATGTCTGAGTTTCCATTAAGCTGGCTATCATTGTTTGCCCCAACCTGCCGATTACCTGAGACTCTGCCCCACCCAACTTTTGGGTCCACCCAACCTTGTCCATATGAATGGCCCGTCTTGGTTTATGCCTCAGATTTTTCTAAAATCTCTCAGACAAGCAGCCTTCGTGTGCCCTGTAGCTCTTGCTAAGTGGCCCCAGACCTGGCACTAGTAGCAACCAGCCTTGGTTCATAACTTGGCTCAGCAACTTGGAAGACAAAGTAGAAAAAATACCTAATCAGGAAAGAAAAGACAAAGTTTTAAATATAACTATAGTGTAAGGAGCCTCTGAGACAACTTCAGGTGTACCAACATTTGCATCATGGGAGTGCCGGAAGAAGAAAGAAGGCAAGATATTAAAAACCTATTTGAAAAAATGACAGAAAACTTCCCTAACCTGGTGAAGGAAATAGACACACAAGTCCAAGAAGCAAAGAGATACCAAACAAGAGGAACCCAAAGAGGACCACACCAAGACACATCATTATTAAAGTGCAAAATTTGAAAGACAAAGAGAATCTTAAAAGTGCCAAGAGAAAAGCAGTTACCTACAAGGAAGCTCCTGTAAGATTGTCAGATGATTTCTCAACAGAAAGTTTGCAGGCTAGAAGGGGCTGGCATGGAATATTCAAAGTGATGAAAAGGCAGGATCTACAACCAAGACTACTCTACCCAGCAAAGGTATCATTTAGAATAGGACAGGTAGAGTTTCCCAGACCAGAAAAAGCTAAAGGAGTTCGTTACCACCAAAACAGTGTTACATGAAATGTTAATGGCTCTTCTTTAAGAAGATGAAGAAAAAAATATAAAAAGATATGAACAATAAAATGGCAATAAAGCCTGACCAGGCGGTGGCACAGTGGATGGAGCGTCAGACTGGGATGCAGAGGACCCAGGTTCAAGACCCCGAGGTCTCCAACTTGAGTGCAGGCTCACCTGGTTGGAGGAAAGGCTCACTGGCTTGAAATCAAGGTCACTGGCTCAAGCAAGGGGTTACTTGGTCTGCTGAAGGCCCACGGTCAAGGCACATATGAGAAAGCAATCAATGAACAGCTAAGGTGTGGCAACACGCAATGAAAAACTAATGATTGATGCTTCTCATCTCTCCATTCCTGTCTGTCTGTCCCTGTCTATCCCTCTCCCTGTCTCTGTAAAAAAAACAAAAAAACAAAACAACAAAAAAATGGCAACAAATACATACCTATCAACAATTGAAACCAAAATAAATGAACAAGCAGAACAGAAACAGACTCATGTATGTATGAGAGAGAACACTTTAATGGTTTCCAGATGGGAGGGGGGCTGGAGGGATTTGTGAAAAAGGTAAAGGGATTAAGAAGTAGAAATTGGTTGCTGCAGAATAGTCAGTCATGGGGATGTAAAGTACAGCAAAGGGAGCATAGTCAATAATATTGTGATAACTGTGTACGATGTCAAATGGGTACTAGACTTATTGAAGGGAATCACTTAGTATGTCATATAATGTCTAATTACTGGTTTGTACATCTGAAACTAATGTAATATTGTATGTAAACTTTATCTGAATAAAAAATGCGTATTAAAAATTTTTTTAAAGTATTTGGAATACAAGTTGAGTGTGTGATGCAAGAAGGGTTGTCACTAATAGGGTTGTCGCTAAGTTTCTCAGATATTTAACATAGATGTGTATTAAATGAAGTCCCACAAAAAAACATTTGATACATTTTATTCTTCATATTTGGGTCAGGGTACAATTCCTAGACCATGTCTGTGGCGTGGCGCTGACTTCACTGCACTAGAGATGAAGGCTACAGGCTGGCTGAGAAATTAAGATACAAGAACTAGGAGTAGCATGTGCTGCAGCCTCTTGGTCTAGGGCACACAGAACCACTTCACAAAGTACTGCTCCAACAGTCTTCATGATTCAGTGTGAGGAAAACTGAAACCTCTCTATTCATTGATGAAATTACTTTGTATAGTCTATTTCTAAATACATGGGAAATGAGAGGAAGAAAGTAACAGAATATGTAAATACATGCTATTTGAATTCTAATATCTAGCTAGAAAAACACATGGTTGTAACAATTGCTACTTAAAATTTGTATGAGCTGCAGAAGCCAGTGATCACTCCCATTTTCATTCCCATTTTTATTCTTTTTGCTTTATCATCTAAGGATGCTTTTCAAAAAAAATATTAATAGTAATAAAGATGCTTTTTATATTTCAAACAGTCAGCTATTGCTGTCCTCTTTGTGCCCTTAAGGAATTAAAATACACATTCATTCTTTTCTTTCTAAATGTTCAAGTTAAAAACTAAAAATGAAAAAAATGTAGGAAACATTATCTTGGACACCTGTTTGTTATTATAACAACAAAAATGTGCATTATAAACATAACTTGTTTTTATTTTTTTTAAGAAGACTGTAAAGAACAATATAGGTTACATAGCTGTAAGCTCCTTAAGGAAGATGACATTCAGTTTGCAGCAAATACTTGCTCATGAAAACATGTTATTAGCATTTCAAAAATTTACAAAAATTTGAAAAAATATTCTCCTAAACAGCTATCTTTATATTTGTAAACAAAATACAAACAACTGGCATATCCAGTTTCCACTGCACATCAAACAGGAGGAAAAGTGATAGTGATCATCTTTGATTTGAAAAGAACAATAAAAACAAAACTAATATATAGCCCACATAGAACCCTGGGAGATATTTTTGGAGGAACAGGAGGAATATGCTGGGGGCATTACACAGGCATGACATTATCTACTTGGACATTCTTTTTCCATTTACTCAGATTGCCTTGACACTTTACAATGACTTCTTACAAGATAACAGCATTGTTGCTGTACAATCCACAATTCTTATATTTTCTTATTCCCCTACAGACGTAAATGTGCTCCATTCCCTACCAGTGTTCATAAACATACTAGAAGGGTGGTTTCGTTCAGTTTCTGGGGCCAACTCTGTGATGTCAGAGAGGTTAACAGGTGGGCCCACACGCGCATGCAGCCATCGGTTGTTAGGTGTTATGTCCCTTTGACTTCAAAATATGAACGGAAAGTGTGTCCGGAGGAGGGCAGACTGCAACTTGCTCTCTGCTGCAGCCCTCTCACCGTGGGGCACGTCTACTCCTTCATTTTGCTGATATACTCGGTGAACTTGCTGACACTTTCTTCCTGCTGCTCCAGGGCATCCAGCACAATGCCCATGGGTGTCCTCTTCAGACCTATCCCCTCCATTTTATTCTCCAGTTTGTTCTTCAGGTTCCGCAGTCTGAGCGAGGCATGGATGAACATCACTGCCAGGAGGTAAGACGTGGTTAGCCACCTTCCTCCACAGCCACAGAACACCCTCTCCTCCCACAGGCAGTCTCAGCCTCAGCTGGTTTCCACCCTGGCTCTCTAACTGTCCAAACCTGAAATGGCTCCTCAGACTACAGGCAAGCTTTATATAAAGCGCTCTGTCAAGTTGTACATGAAGGAAAGGATTGTCTTCAGCAGGAAGGACCTTGACCCAGCAAGCCCACTCTTTCCACCCGCATCCATACTTGTCGAAGTGAGTCAACATGAGTCCAACCTACAGGAAAATCGACCTTACACGTTTCCAGAAGGGAACTCAGGCTTGAGTCTGGGATTATCTGCACTGTCTTCCCTACAGGAAGCATATGGTTAAGGCCACCTAATGGGCCGTTTTCCAAAGTGTTGGGGATAGATTTATGGATAAAAACTAAGTTTTATAGATTTAATGTACCCTCACATTCCTAAAATTTGCTGCATCATTGAGAATTACCCAAATTTGTTTACTAAGAAATAGATTTCCCTGGCCCCTCTTGTAGACCAAAACCTTCAAGGAATGGGTCTGAGAACGCGCATTTTAAACTGGTACCCCAGGTGATCTACAGCAGCAATTTTCAAACTTCCATGTACATTCAAACCACCTGGGCAGCCTATTGAATAGACAAGTTCCCAGTCTCCATCCTCCAAAATTCAGACTGTTAAGACTGAGACGGGCCCCAGAGTGTCAAGTTTACATTCGTGCTGGATGAATTGGACACAGCTGAGCTTGGACCCTCGTTCTGAGAAACACTAACGTGCATTCTATCAGGGGCCTTCTGACCTAAACTGGCCATCAGAAACATGTGACAATTTCCAAAATCACAGGTTCTGTGGGCACCACTGTTGACCCACAGACTCAAAATCTCCAAGAAATTTGGCTGGGAAATTTATACTTCTAAAAAGCATCCCAGGTGATTCTCACAATCATTAAAGTTTAGGAATCAGAAATTTTGTCCGATTTCCTTATTTTATAGAAGTGGAAACACTGCTCATAGAGTGTATCTGAACCAAATCATGTGCCTCGTTTCCAGCAGGTCTAGGGTTAGATCAAAACCCTTGACTCCAGACACAGGCTAAATTTCATTACACTGGCCTGTCTCAGGCTCTGAGCTGACAGGTGCTAACGTCAACGAGCTGTGTGTGTGTGTGTGTGTGTGTGTAAGCAGAATTACTGAAATACTAAACCTCTATCTAGCACATAAGGAAAACTTGAAGAATATTTCAAAAATTCTGAATTTGTTGGTTCAAATATGTTCTCCAATAGTGTGTGGAATTCATTTATAAATATTCTGGCCATAACCTAAACAACCCCAAACAAACAATTGATTTTATTTAATGGAAAAATGCACATGTGAAATGCTATTAAAAGTTAAAGGGATGGTGCTGTTACTTAATATAGTAGAATTTTAACCAGATTTCTGCTGATGAAACTGAATTTTATTTTTTCTCTATTTCAGGTCCCATGTGTTCAAAGTTGCAGTTAAAAAAAGGTATATAAAACTTAGGAAATGTTTAGTTCTTGCCTGATCAAGCAGTGCCTCAGTGGATAGAGCATCAGACTGGGACACGGAGGACCCAGGTTCAAAACCCTGAGGTTGCCAGCTTGAGCTAGGGTTCATCCGGCTTGAGCTGGGCTCACCAGCTTGAGTGCGGGCTCACTAGCTTGACAACGGGATCATAGACATGACCCCATGGTTGCTGGCTTGAGCCCAAATGTTGCTGGTTTGAAACCCAAGGTCACTGGCTTGAGCCCAAGGTCGCTCACTTGAACAAGGGGTCACTCACTCTGCTGTAGCCCCCTGGTCAAGGCACATATGAGAAAGCAATCAATCAATGAACAACTAAGGCACCATAATTATGAGTTGATGCTTCTCATCTCTCTCCCTTCCTGTCAGTCTGTCCGTATCTGTCCCTCTCTCTATATCTCTGTCTCTCTGTCTCTGTCTGTCTGTCTCTCTCTCTCTCTCTCTCACACACACACACAGTCCTTTTCACCAGAATCAGAGGACTTGATATCTCTATATTCTGGGCCAATTATTTCTATAGGCTTATAAAACTCTGACACCAATAATGATGTTCTGAGTAGTAGAGACTAAGTATAAAGTTACTTCCAAGTAAAATACATTTATTCCTGAGTCAGGACTGTGTGAACGGCACTTGAAGACTGAAAGCAGCCTTTTCTATCCGACCAATCTGGAGTCCAGTACAGGCTGTGCACCTTTCCTGCCATGTGACTTGGGATTTCTATTTCTTTCGTTTACTGTTGTGTCCCCAGAAGAGTGTCTGGCACTGAGTAGGTGCCCAACACATATTTGTAGACTTAATGTACTACCAGGCTTTGATCTGCATTTTAGAAAATTCTGATAATTTTGCAGACATCCCAACACACATAAGAAACAGGCTGTGTGGCCCTGGCTGGTTGGCTCAGCGGTAGAGCGTCGGCCTGGCGTGCAGGAGTCCCGGCTTCAATTACCGGTCAGGGCACACAGGAGAAGCGCCCATCTGCTTCTCCACCCCTCCCCCTCTCCTTCCTCTCTGTCTCTCTCTTCCCCTCCCACAGCCTAGGCTCCACTGGAGCAAAGATGGCCCCGGCGCTGGGGATGGCTCCTTGGCCTCTGCCCCAGGCGCTAGAGTGGCTCTGGTCGCAGCAGACAGATGCCCTGGAGGGGCAGCGCATCGCCCCCTGGTGGGCAGAGCATCGCCCCTGGTGGGCGTGCCGGGTGGATCTCGGTCGGGCGCATGCGGGTGTCTGTCTGACTGCCTCCCCATTTCCAGCTTCAGAAAAATACAAAAAAAAAAAAAAAAGAAAGAAACAGGCTGTATAATTCCCACTGAACAATTGCTCCCACATTTTTTTATGATGTAAGAAAAGTCAACTCAGGTTCACTTACGCAATAAAGGAAAAGTGATGCCGAACACGAAGACCATGACCCCGCCGAACATGGATATGAGGAAGTAGCTGGCCACCATGACCACCATGACGAAGGTCGTGGGGTACTGCTTCTTCATCCTGCGGAGAATGTCTTTATTGTGGGCAGCCCACACAAACCCCGTGAACACCAGCACCACCACAATTCCTCCAAGGATCATGTTGAAGGGGCTCAGGAACCTAGAATGTGAAAAAAAAAAAAAGGGAGGCTAGGTCAATAGTAGTAGCACCAAGAAGAGGAAGCTGAGGAAAATGAGGAAGATGGGAAGATGGGAAGGGGAGGAGTAAAAACAGGTGTGTAGTATTTACTAAGCATTTTATCTAAATTGCCTCATTTAATCCTCAGAACCTGATGAGGTAGATATACCATTTACTCATTTCTCAAAAGAAGAAACTTACGTGCAGAGGTAAGGAAACAGTGGAGCTAAGACTCACACCTAGGCAGTCTGACTCCCACCAAACTAGTCAGTTTATCTCTTTAGAGCAGGGGTCAGGAACCTATGGCTCACGAGCCAGATGTGGCTCTTTTGATGGCTGCATCTGACTCGCAGACAAATCTTTAATAAAAAAAATAATGTTAAAAATATAAAACATTCTCATGAATTAAAATCCATTCATTTCCTACTGCTCATGTTCATGGTTGTAGGTGGCTGGAGCCAATCACAGCTGTCCTCCGGGACAACAAATTTTTACTAGATAATGTGTAACGTACACAGGTCGTTGTGAGGTCAGGAAGTAAACTTCCCTCCTTTTAATCAAGCAGTCAGCTAGCTAATTGCAGAAACCCTTTTGACAAAGAACATGGCTAAAAGAAAAAAAGATGAGGAGTATCATACTTCTCAGCAGGAATGGACAGAGGAATTCACTTTTGTGGAGAGAGCAGGTTCTGCAGTGTATCTAATATGCAAAGATAAAATTGCAAGGATGAGATGGTCAAATATAAAACGGCACTTAGACACATGCCATACTACATTTGCATTGAAATATCCAGCAGGGACAGCAGGAAGAAAGCATGTCAAGAGCTACTGTGCAGAGTGCAAGCTAGTCAGCAGCAACTCCGTGTTTGGACCCCACAAGGTGATTGGAATTCGGCTAGCTTTGCTGGTGCTTTAGCAATTGTGAGAAACAGGAAGCCATTCACAGATGGGGAGTATGCCAAAACATTCATGCTTGATGTTGCCAATGAACTTTTTGATGACTTTTTGGATAAAGACAAGATAATCAAACTGATAAAAGACACGCCTCTGTCGCCAAGAACTGTTCACGATTGTACCATCATGATGGCAAATCAAATTGAGGCAACACAAATGAAGGACATAATTGCAGCACCATTCTTTTCTCTCGCTTTGGGTGAGTCAACAGATGTAAGCCATTTATCCCAGTTCAGCGTGATTGCAGTAAGGTATAGTGTTGGTGACACACTATGTGAAGAAAGTCTTGCTGTTTTGCCTATGAAAGAGACAACAAGATGGGAGGATTTATTCAAGTCTTTCACTGAGTTCGCTAAAGAAAAAAATATATACCGATGGATAAACTTATTTTGGTGTGTACTGATGGTGCTCCATGAATGGTGGGGAAAAACAGAGGATTCGTAGCGCTTCTTAGTGAACATGAAAAGAGACCCATCTTAAGTTTTCACTGCATCCTACATCAGGAGGCCCTTTGTGCTCAGAGGTGTGGCGAGCAGCTTGGTGAGGTGATGTCGCTGGTCATTCGGATGGTCAACTTTATTGTTGCCCAAACTTTAAAAGATCGCCAGTTTAAAACACTGCTGGATGAAGTTGGGAATAATTATCCTTGTCTGCTTCTGCACAGCAATATGTGTTGGTTGTCAAGAGGGAAGGTGCTTGGCAGGTGCTCGGCCGTTTCCCAGTTTGTCTGAGCGAAATCCGGACTTTTCTTGAAATGAAAACCGTCAAGCATCCTGAGTTAGCTAACACTGAGTGGCTCTCTTGTGGACATGACTGAACATCTGAACCAGCTCAATGTGAAAATGCAAGGCGTTGGAAATATAGTCTTATCACTTCAACAAGCAGTGTTTGCATTTGAAAACAAGCTGGCACTCTTCATCGCAGACATTGAAACAGGTCATTTACTACACTTTGAAAAACTGGGAGAGTTTAAAGATGCATGCACAGCAAGTGACCCTGCTCAACACCTTGATCTCCAGCACCTAGCGGGCTTCACATCTAATCTCCCGCAGTCATTCAAAGTGCACTTTGGAGAATTTTGTGAGCGCACTCATCTTTTTTAATTCATCACCCATCCACACGAGTGTGCAGTGGACAGTGCCGACCTGAGTTACATCCCTGGTGTCTCCATCAGAGATTTTGAGCTACAAGCTGCTGACCTGAAGGCCTCAGATATGTGGGTGAATAAGTTCAAGTCACTGAATGAAGATTTGGAGAGACTTGCATGACAGCAAGCAGAGCTGACAAGCAAACACAAGTGGGGAGAAGTGAAAAAACTTCAACCGGCGGACCAGCTGATTGTCAAAACTTGGAATGTGTTTCCATCACATACCACACACTGCAGTGTATGAGTATTGCTGTACTGACAATGTTTGGCTTTACGTATGCATGTGAGCAGTCTTTCTCACATGTAAAGAACGTTAAGACAAACCTACGATCACGTTTAACGGATGGAAGTCTCAACACCTGCATGAAGCTTAACCTCACTACGTATCAACCAGACTACAAAGCCATCAGCAAAACCATGCAGCACCAGAAGTCACATTAATGGAAAGAAGTACTTTATTCATCTTTGGTTAGCAACAGCATAACAACGTTATTGAAAAGAATTCAGAGACTTATTGTACTTTAAAAGTGTTGGTCTTAAATAAAATGCACACATTTATTTGTATTTAGTGTTAAACATATTGTATGGCTCGCAAGGAATTACATTTTAAAATACATGGTGTTCATGGCTCTCTCAGCCAAAAAGGTTCCCGACCCCTGCTTTAGAGGCCCACAATTTTAAGACTTTTATAATTTAAGATAGCTCATAATTTGGAGGGGCTGCATTTAGCTTTTATTTATTCTGAGGTCTAGCACACAACACAAACTGTATTTTCTAAGCTCTAGTCTAAAGGCTTATTTAAATCTTCATAAAAATGGCCACAGTAGATGAATACAGCACACATAATGGCTTCCCTGGTCCAGATCCAGTCTACAGTCAAATTTCTGTTTAAAATGTATAGTGCTTCTCGGCCCTGGCCGGTTGGCTCAGCGGTAGAGCGTCAGCCTGGCGTGTGGGGGACCCGGGTTCGATTCCCGGCCAGGGCACATAGGAGAAGCGCCCATTTGCTTCTCCACCCCCCCCCTCCTTTTTCTCTGTCTCTCTCTTCCCCTCCTGCAGCCAAGGCTCCATTGGAGCAAAGATGGCCCGGTGCTGGGGATGGCTCCTTGGCCTCTGCCCCAGGCACTAGAGTGGCTCTGGTCCCGGCAGAGCAACGCCCCGGAGGAGCAGAGCATCCCCTCCTGGTGGGCAGAGCCTCGCCCCTGGTGGGCGAGCCGGGTGGATCCCAGTCCGGCGCATGCGGGAGTCTGACTGTCTCTCCCCATTTCCAGCTTCAGGAAAAAAAAAATGTATAGTGCTTCTCAAAAACTTTTACTTAAGTCCAAATGTGTTTTAAAAAATCCATAAACTTGGGATTTCTTGCTTCTCCTTGAAAAATTAATATCTGACAACAGTAGATCCACTTTCCCACAAGTCAACAGGGCTTGAGTGCCTTCCCATTCAGACCAAACAAATAATCTCCATTACGCTCCAGTCCCCACCCCTATGACACAGAAGCCCCAAGTGGGTTGCCACTGATCATTGCTTTTCTAATAATTGGCCTGCACTGCTCTCTTACCTAATCAGCCTTGTCATGGAGGTATTTGAGTTTGTGACTTCTAGCATAGACAGTCCATTATAATTCTTTAAAAGGTCCTAAAGCAGGCGTCCCCAAACTACGGCCCACGGGCCGCATGCGGCCCCCAAGGCCATTTATCCATGCCCCCCCCCCCCCCCCGCGCCACACTTCCGGAAGGGGCACCTCTTTCATTGGTAGTCAGTAAGAGGAGCACTGTATGTGGCGGCCCTCCAACAGTCTGAGGGACAGTGAACTGGCCCCTGTGTAAAAAGTTTGGGGACCCCTGTCCTAGAGCATCATCAGGGGATGGGTTATCAATTGGAATTTCCAAATATACAGCTTGCAGATTCACTGGTATGTGAGCCAAAGGTTACAATACTGTTGATAGTGGTGGGACACATTATGAATAGGAAATTTAGACCAAGCATGTATTTCATAAGTGAAAATGACTGGGCATTATAGCCTCTACCTCCACCCAAACCCACTGTATATGCAAAATCCTTAACAAGACTGCTGTGGTTCAGCAAGTACAACAAATTACTAACATCTTACCCTCACAAGAGGCTAATGAACATTTTACTTGGGAAGGACAGAAAGGGTTAGTGTGTTTTAAAAGTGAGGGACAGCGGAAGACAGGATAAAGGAAGGTGAGAGCAGGAGCTCACTAGCTCTGAAACAGAACACAGGGAGGATTCATGTTCATAATGGGATTCACAGGTAGGATAAGTAAAACTCTTTTTTAAAAACCCCTTTAAACTTTAGCTCTGATTCTACCTCATAAAACAGAAAAGTTATTTTAAATAGTTTCAAATAGGAGTTAAAGTACTGCATACCTACCTTACTGGGTGAAATCAGGAATATAAACAATGTCAAAATGCTTTGAAGAAATTAAAATTTTCTATTTTGGCCCTGGCCAGGTAGCTCAGTTGATTAGGGTGTTGTTCTGATACACCAAGGTTGTGGGTTTGATCCCCCATCAGGGCACATACAAGAATCAACCAATGAATGCATAAATAAGTATAACAACAAATTGATGTTTCTCTCTCTCTCTCAAATCAATAACTTTTATTTAAATTTCTATTAAAATGAATAGAGTTAAATAGTGGTAAGAGTAGTAGTTCATAATTAAAAATTAAACCCCTAACGAAAACCACAAAACATTGTTAAAGGAAATCGAAAAAGATACAATGAGATGGAAAAATATTCCTTGTTCTTGGATAGGAAGAATAAATATAATCAAAATGGCCATATTACCCAAAGCAATTTATAAATTTAATGCAATTCCCATCAAAATTCCTATGAGATTTTTTAAAGAAATGGAACAAAAAATCATCAGATTTATATGGAACTATAAAAAACCCCAAATAGCCAAAGCAATCCTAAGGAAAAAGAATGAAGCTGGGGGCATTACAATACCTGACTTCAAACTATATTATAGAGCCACGACAAAACAGCATGGTATTGGCAGAAAAATAGACACTCAGACCAATGGAACAGAATAGAAAGTCCAGAAATAAAACCACATATATATGGTCAAATAATTTTTGATAAAGGGGCCAACAACACACAATGGAGAAAAGAAAGCCTCTTCAACAAATGGTGCTGGGAAAACTGGAAAGCCACATGCAAAAGAATGAAACTCAACTACAGTTTGTCCCCTTGTATGAAAATTAATTCAAAATGGATCAAAGACCTAAATATAAGACCTGAAACAATAAAGTACATAGAAGAAGACATAGGTTCTAAACTCATGGACCAGGGTTTTGTTTTGTTTTGTTTTCTTCATTTTTCCGAAGCTGGAAATGGGGAGGCAGTCAGACAGACTCCCGCATGCGCCCGACCAGGATCCACCTGGCACGCCCACCAAGGGGTGATGCTCTGCCCCTCTGGGGGGTTGCTCTGTCACATCCAGAGCCATTCCAGTGCCTGAGGCAGAGGCCACAGAGCCATCCTCAGCGCCCGGGCCATCTCTGCTCCAATGGAGCCTCGGCTGCGGGAGGAGAAGAGAGAGACAGAGAGGAAGGAGAGGGGGAGGGGTGGAGAAGCAGATGGGCACCTCTCCTGTGTGCCCTGGCCGGGAATCGAACCCGGGAATCCTGCACGCCAGGCCAACACTCTACCGCTGAGCCAACCGGCCAGGGCCAGACCTGGGTTTTAAAGAGCATTTTATGAATTTGACTAAAAGGCAAGAGAAGTGAAGGCAAAGATAAATGAATGGGACTACATCAGACAGAAAAGTTTTTGCTCAGCAAGAGAAATTGACAACAAAATAAATAGCCAACTAAATGGGAAATGATATTTTCAAACAACAGCTCAGATAAGGGCCTAATATCCAAAATATACAAAGAACTCATAAAACTCAACAACAAACAAACAATCCAATAAAAAAATTGGAAGAGGACATGAACAGACACTTCTCCCAGGAAGAAATACAAATGGCCAACAGATATATGAAAAGATGCTCATCTTCTTTAGTTATTAGAGAAATGCAAATCAAAACTACAATGAGATACCACCTCACAACTGTTAGATTAGCTATTATCAACAAGACAGGTAATAGCAAATGTTGGAGAGGCTGTGGAGAAAAAGGAACCCTCATTCACTGTTGGTGGGAATGTAAAGTAGTACAACCATTATGGAACAAAGTATGGTGGTTCCTGAAAAACCTGAAAATAGAACTACCTTATGACCCAGCAATCCCTCTACTGGTTACATATCCCCAAAACTCAGAAACATTGATATGTAAAGACACATGTAGTCCCATGTTCATTGCAGCATTGTTCACAGTGGCCAAGACATGGAATCAACCAAAAAGCCCTTCAATAGAAGACTGGATAAAGAAGATGTGGCACATATACACTATGGAATACTACTCAGCCATAAGAAATGATGACATCGGAGGATCATTTACAGCAAAATGGTGGGATCTTGATAACATTATACTGAGTGAAATAAGTAAATCAGAAAAAACCAAGAACTACATGATTCCATACATTGGTGGAACATAAAAATGAGACTAAGAGACATTGACAAGAGTGTGGTGGTTACCGGGGGTGGAAGTGGGGGTGATGTAGGAGGGAAGGAGGGAGAGGGGAAGGGGGAGGGGGAGGAGCACAAAGAAAACTAGATAGAGGCTGATGGAGGACAATCTGACTTTGGGTGATGGTTATGCAACATAATTGAATGACAAGATAACCTGGACATGTTTTCTTTGAATATATGTACCCTGATTTATTGATGTCACCCCATTAACATTAATAAAAATTTATTTATAAATTAAAAAAAAAATTAAACCCTATAATAATAAATTGCTTACTTCATTCAGAACTCTTGCAGCCTGACCAGGTGATGGTCCAGTGGATAGAGTGTTGGCCTGGGATGCTGAGGACCCAGGTTCAAAGTCCTGATGTCGCCAGCTAGAGCATGGGCTCACCAGCTTGAGTGCAGGGTCGCAAACTTGAGTGTGGAATCACAGACATGATCCCATG
Source organism: Saccopteryx bilineata (assembly GCF_036850765.1). Classification (NCBI taxonomy): domain Eukaryota; kingdom Metazoa; phylum Chordata; class Mammalia; order Chiroptera; family Emballonuridae; genus Saccopteryx; species Saccopteryx bilineata. Next base: position 68,512,989 of record NC_089499.1, read on the forward strand.
GTTGCGGGGATCACAAAGCCAGCACAGAGGTTGCTGGCTTGAGCAAGAGGTCTCTTGCTCTGCTGCAGTCCCCCCCAACACAGGTCAAGGCACATATGAGAAAGCAATCACTGAACAACTAAGGTGCCACAATAAGGAATTGATGCTTCTCATCTATCTCCTTGAAGGTAATAAATTTCCTCTCCTAGAATACAGAGTCTAAGAAAATAAATAAAAATACAAAGATTGAGTTGTAACAGTATTCACATTAGTGGTATTTATGATGAAAAACTTAAAAAAATAACCTCTAAGGCCAAGAATTTACTAATGGTAGTACATACAGTGGTTTTTTAAAAGTTGAAGTATAGTTAATAATGTGGAAGACATTTATATATATATTGCATGGGTACAAGCAATTATAATACATTCTCTCTCTTACGTAGATTTATCATATGTTATAGAGTTCAGCAGTAGAAATGTTTACAATTAATATATTATTTTGTAATCAGAAATAATATGAACATATAATAAAGGAAATACAGAAATACAAGAGCAGCTGCTCCCCAGCCTCCGCAGGCATGGCACAGCCAGATGCAACAGTCCCCCCGCCTTATCCTCATGTCTCTAACATCAGTAATGCAAACGGTGGTCACACCCGGCGAGGCTGCTCTTTCTCCTTCTCAAACCTTGGTTCCCTGCCCCCAAACTTTCTCAACATCCAGCCAATGTGCTATTCTGTCTGTCTTCCTCTCCAGTTCTTTATTATCTGGATCTAGTTAGTCTCTCTACTTTTTCCATTTCTTTTCTTTTTAAAACTTTATGCGCATTATACCCTACATCTTGACAACCCCATAACTGGTCTGGGGAAGACAAATTTTTCCTAATAGGCCTCAGGAAAGGAAGAATTGGGCAAAGCAAAACCAAAGTCCTCTTTAGCAGATGGTGGGAGACTAAGTGGGAAGGCCCAGGGACTCTCACAGATAAATAAATCTCATTCCTAACACCAAAAGGAATCGGATCAATTATACCAAAGGCCACAGTAGTTATACCAAAGGCCACAGATCCTATACTGGGTAGTAGGATCAAGGGTAGTTTATTTCCATTTACTTATTTCTACTTTCATGTTTTTCTTATTAGCCATGTATTACTTGAATATTTAAAAAATTGATATTTAAAAATAAATAGATGAAAGTGGTAAAAGGTACCTGAAAGAAACAAACCCTTTTACGTGGCCTTGACATTGATCTATAACTCACCCATATATTTCTGAGCCATGAAGAAAAGCAAAGACCAACATTAACACAAAGGGCTAAAGTGGAGGATACAAGTTTCAGGTAACTCCTTCGCATAAAACGTCAATAGGAGACGATTGGTTGGCAGCAGGTTTCAAAGGTCTCCTACTGAGTTCTTTCTAGAATACCTATTAAAATAATAATTCATAAAGTGAGCATGAAATAAAATACATGCCTAGCTTTTTCTATTTTCCTCTGGACAAGTAGATATCTGGGTTGAATGTCTAAATAAGTCAAGGACAAAGAACAATGAAAAATCCAGGCCTGACTCAAGCACTTCCAGATTTGTTTTTCACCTGTTCCTGTTACTCATGTTCAAGGAAAAAGAACAGAGCAAAGAGATGGAACTGGTTTGTGTTTTCAACACGCCCAGCCACAATCTATAATTAGAAAGTAACCAAGTTTCTAAGCTGGAAAAAATGAACAAGTTACTCAGAGAGAGCAGAAATTATTTTCTTCTTCATTCTGCTTACAGGCAATTCCATGTTAAGAAATGGTAAAATGTACACCACTCCAATGCCTGATGCGAGCCTGAGCTTGGAGCAAATAAACACACACACCAGTGAGAGGGAGAGAGAAAGAGAGAGAGAGAAAGTGAGAGAGAGAGGAGAGAAGAGGGAGGAAGGGAGAATGTGATTTTCTGTCCTTGGTAGAAATAGGACCTAGTTTCACAAACCAAAAACAAAACAAGACTCCTAGAAACAGAGACCAAACGGATGGTTACCAGAAGGCAGGGGGTAGGGTAATGGGTGAAAATGGGAAGGGGAATATAGCCAATAATATTGTTACAAGTTACACAGTGACAGATGATTACTAGAATTAGTGGGGCATTCACATTGTAAGGTATAAAAATGTTGGATCATTCTACTCTACACCTGAAACTAAAATAAGCAATATAATATTGTATACTAACTATGCTTAAATCAAAGATACTGACAACAAAACAAATAGGCAGCCAACTAAATGGAAGATATTTGCAAACAGCTCTGGTAAGAGGTTAATATCCAAAATATATAAAGAACTCATAAAGCTCAGCAACAAACAAGCAAATAATCCAAATAAAAAATAAGGAGACGACCTGGATAGACACTTCTCCCAGGAAGACATAAAAACGACCAACAGATATATGAAAAGATGCTCATCTTCATTAGTTATTAGAGAAATACAAATCAAAACTATAATGAGATACCACCTCACACCTGTTAGATTAGCTATTATCAACAAGACAGGTAATAAGTGTTGGAGAGGCTGTGGAGAAAAAGGAACACTTATTCACTGCTGGTGGGAATGCAAACCAGTATAACCATTATGGAAGAAAGTATAGTGGTTCCTCAAAAAATTCAGAATCGAGTTACCATATGATCTAGCAATCCATCTACTGGGTATTTACCCCTCAAAACTTGAAAACATTGGTATGTAAAGACACATGGGCCCTGGCTGGTTGGCTCAGCGTGCGGGGTACCCGGGTTCAATTCCTGGCCAGGGCACATAGGAGAAGCGCCCATTTGCTTCTCCACCCCCACCCCCTCCTTCCTCTCTGTCTCTCTCTTCCCCTCCTGCAGCCAAGGCTCCATTGGAGCAAAGATGGCCCGGGCGCTGGGGATGGCTCCTTGGCCTCTGCCCCAGGCGCTGGAGTGGCTCTGGTCGCGGCAGAGCGACGCCCCTGAGGGGCAGAGCATCGCCCCCTGGTGGGCAGAGTGTCGCCCCTGGAGGGCATGCTGGGTGGATCCCGGTCGGGTGCATGCGGGAGTCTGTCTGACTGTCTCTCCCCGTTTCCAGCTTCAGAAAAATACAAAAAAAAAAAAGACACATGTACCCCCATGTTCATCGAAGCATTATTCAGAGTGGCCAAGACATGGAAACAATCAAAGTGTCCTTTGATAAAGGATTGGATAAAGAAGATGTGGTTCATATACACAATGGGATACTACACAGTCAAAAGAAATAATGATATATTGCCATTTATGACAACATGGATGGACCTTGAAAACATTATATTGAATGAAATAAGTAAATCAGAAAAAGCTAAGAACTATATGATTTCACACATAGGTGGGATATAAAACTGAGACTCATGGACACAGATAAAAAATGAAATGCTTGGGAGAAGGGAGTAAAGAGGGATAAATATATGGGGACAGAAAATGATGTGATTTTGGGTGATGGATATACAACATAATCAACAGTTCAAATGCCATAGAAGTGTTTACCTGAAACCTATGTACTCTTATTGATCAATATCATCCTCTTAAATTTAATTATCTAAATAAAATTTAAAAAAGCATTATGTTCTTCTATTGTAAGATAAAAATATATGCCTATAGACATATATATCCCATTTCACCCATTCTAATAGTAAATAAATAAATGTAATAGTTTAAAATTCTCATGGAATCATTGACGGCTGCAAAAAGGTTTGGAATTCGACCACGGAAGCCTGTAGCCAAGTCTTCAAAGATGAATCAGTTCAGTTCCATTAAACAGATGAATAAGCTGAGGCCCAGAAAAGTAAAGGAATGTATTCAAAGGGATTCAGGGGAGAAAAAAGGTGTCCATTGATGTAACTGTGACAGCAACTCACAATATAAGCCATACTGTGTATTAACCAGCCTCAAGAATTTCTCCCCTATCCCTTAACATTCTAAGAAACCCCATTCCTCTAGTTTGGTCAAGCAACTAAGGACCATTCTGGGAAATAACTTAGCATTCTTGTTTCTCTCTGAAGGAAGGTGGCTGTCAGCAGGTGTGATGTGTGTTGTAAACCTGCAGCGTGATTCAGCACAAGTTGCCAAGGGGAAAAAATCTGGCCCACTGCAGAATTTTAAGAGCTGGGGGTCATTGAAAACCTACCTTATCCTACATAAAAGCAACCAAATGGCGCAGCGATTGGCCCGCCATGAAAACTGGAACGCCCACCAGTGGGTGGGAGGGACGAGGTTGACCAGCACTGCAAAAGTGGGCAGTTTTTATAAAAAGCTTCGCCATCAGGGGTCTAAGAAGTTAGTAAATGCTTCAAACACTTTGTAGGGTGAAAGAATGAAGCAACACAAATAAGAGTGGTATTGCATAATTGGTGCTGAAGCTAATAAGTCTCAAAAACATTTTCATGAACAGGCTGAAATTAATTTCATAGGCAAATGTTTTAATACATTCCCACCCAGAGCATCCCATGGCTCTCTTTATTGTTATCTTCCTCTACTAACTGGAAACTTGATTTTCAACCTGTGATATTAAAGGGTACAAGCAACCAAACCATTTTTTTTTCCTTTTTTTCCTGAAGTTGGAAACAGGGGAGGCAGTGAGACTCCCGCATGCGCCGGACTGGCATCCACCCCGCATGCCCACCAGGGGGCAATGCTCTGCCCATCTGGGGCATTCTAGCGCCTGAGGCGGAGGCCATAGAGCCATCCTCAGCACGGGGGGCCAACTTTGCTCCAGTGGAGCCTTGGCTGTGGGAGGAGGAGAGAGAGACAGAGAGGAAGGAGAGGGGGAGGGGTGGAGAAGCAGATGGGCACCTCCTGTGTGCCCTGGCCGGGAATCGAACTCGGGACTCCTGCACACCAGGCCGACACGCTATAACTGAGCCATCTGGCCAGGGCCGCAACCAAACCATTTAATACCAGATGATGGTAGCCATAGTCTTAGAACGTTTTATGGGACCACACTCATTTTGAAAAGATTATGGCAATGCTGTTTTCTTTTCTTTTTTCACCAAAAAAATCTATCTCTATCTATATCTATCTAGATATAGATAGATATAGATTTTTTAATTGATTTTAATTTATTGTGTTTACATAGATTCTAGGGCAATGCTCTTTTCAAAGAATTACCACCAGCCTTCCAGAAAGTCCTTTGCCTCCCAAGCAACAGAAAACAGAGAGTGGTAACTCTAGTTTTCACCCTCTGATAACAGGCCTCAAGGTGATGAGATACTTTTCTGTAAAAATAATGGGCTTTTTTATTTAGCAGGTATATAATGCTTTTTTATAGGGAAGGCATGAATACACACACAAAAAAAGTGCCTTTCTAACTGGTGATGTGGTAGAGGCATTTATATGTTTGAAAAGTCTGTGTGTGGCTGGTGCTTCCAGCAAAACAGAAAAGACTGTTTTGCTAGCAGAGAGAAATTTGTGAAAATAATATTTGCAAATAATACAGATGTTGTGAGAATCAATTATTCAGGAAAAACTGGTTAATTAGGAGCTTTGAATATTTACAAAATATTAAATGGGAAAATTATTTCACTTTATACCAATAGAAGAAGCTGGGACTACACTTCTTTTATTGGTATAAAAAAGTGTAGTTTCAATCAGCCACATAACCCCAAGCATTTGTATCTGTGAGGGTGGGGGAGTCAGGTGGGATCAATTCCCCAACACTCGGTGGTGTGTAACAGAGTAACTTGGGAGGTTAAGATAAATTTACAGATGCCTGGACCCAGCCACGAACTATATGTTTAGAATCTCTGAAGGTGACCTCTGGGCAAACAGGTATATATCATATTTTTTAATTTTCAAAGTGTTTCTTTTGAACCAGACCAGATTTATACTTTTAAATTTTCATGTGTCTGTCAGTCATCTGTGAGTCCTGTTAGAATGCAGATCTGACTCATGTGTCTGGGGCCCGAGAGTGTGCACTTCTAACAAGCTCTCACAGTGACAGATGCTGTTTCAAGGTAGATTTCTCCAGCTCAAATCTTTGGCATTCTATCAAGCACATAGAAGTTCCTGTCCACAACTATAATGCATCACGTGCTTAGCATTTCAGCTGTGGGTGCTATTAGATGTTGCCTTTGTTTTTCACTTTAAAAACAGAGGCACAGACTTCTACCACTGTATGTGAGGTTAAAAGAGTATCCGTGCTGAGATGCCTCGTGACAAGAATGAGAAGGTAAGTCAAGAAAGTAAGTCACGTCTTCTTCAGTCTTAGACATCTTTCTTTTCTGGAATTAAAGGACGCAAAGCCATTTTCAGCAAAACACACATTCCCCAGCTTGTTGTTCATGTTTCTCCTTTTAAGTCATTCAATCTCTTCTGAAGTGATGTCTGAATCTCAAAAGGAAACTCAAGTGTTCAAGGGAAGCAAGGTTTTATAGGAAACACAAGTTACAATTATGACAAAACCACTTAAGTGTATCCATCATCTAATACTTCTGCCTAAGTGAATACATAAGTAGTGAGAATTTTAAATATTCCTGTAACCTAGGATTTACTATAACACCTAACATTTCAGTCATTTATGAGGCCTTGAAGAGCTCTGTATTAATTAAGACATTTAATTCCTATTTTATAGCAGTAGAACTCAAGAGCAAGTGAAATTTTAAGCAGAAAGCTAATAAAAGTAAATGCCAGAATTCTGTAAAAAAATAGTCTGTGGAAATGGTAATCTTCTAGGTAGACTAATATAATAATAATAACATAAATTTAGTAAATTAAGAAAAATGATCAAAGCTGCGTAAAGCTTCAATCCATTCTTACATTTGAAAAGTCAGGAGCTAAAGTCAGACTGCTTTCCTATGTCACTGCCAAGAACTCTGCTTGTCACTTTTCATAAAGCAACCTGCCTTTACTAATGGTGTTGAAGAATCTTCACGATTTTCTTAGCAGCACAGTAGTGATTCCCAATCAGAGTTCATTTTGGTCCCCAGGGGACATCTGGCAATGTCTGGAGATATTTCTGCTTGTCACAACTTAAGCAGCAACTGACATTCAGTGAGTAGAGAGAAGGGATGCTTCCCACCACCCTACAACACATACGACAGCCTCTACAACAGAGAACGACACTAGCCAAAGGTCAATAGAGCTGAGGCTGAGAAACTTTGCAGGAGAGTATTCCATCAAAAGTCTACAAGGGCCTGACCTGTGGTGGTGAGTGGATAAAGCGTCAACCTGGAAATGCTGAGGTCGCTGGTTCGAAACCCTGGGCTTGCCTGGTCAAGGCACATATGGGAGTTGATGCTTCCAGCTCCTCCCCCCTTCTCTCTCTCTCTCTCTCTCTCTCTCTTCTCTCTAAAATGAATAAATAAAATTAAAAAAAAAGTCTACAAGGGTGGTATTAATTAGTATGCATTATAAACTTTTTTAAAATTGAATTTTTTACACTATTGTAATCCTAACCAATATGTAGCAAGTGTCATCAGCAATGATCCAGTAAGGATCACTTTCAGGGCATGTTGTTGTTAGTACTGGCATGCTACTATGTGCTTCAAAATAATGTGTTCCATTAAGTAGGTTAAAAGTTGTCCTTGTGATCATGTCAAGGCCTTACTTTCATTTATTTACTCCTTTCACTCATCAACTAAGCATCTACTACATAGTAGGTCTCAGAAATACAGGGAATAAAAATAAAGATAACCACAATAACAGGAAAAAAATTATCACCACAAACAAAACCCAGTGTCTCTGGTCTCAAGAAGTCTCTAGTCCAAGAGTGAAGGCAACTTAGAAGCCTATGGGGTGAGTACCAGGAAAGATATAGGACAGGCACAGATGAGGGACCCAATTCACACAAGGGAGTGAAAAATAAAAGGAGAATGCTTCCTCACAGAATGGTACCAAAGTTAAGTCTTGTAGGTGATGCAGAGGGAGATAAAATGGGGAGTTTGGGTGGAGAGAGCTGCTGGGATAAAGATGCTATCTATATTTTTCAGCCATCTCTATAAGAAAACTAATAATGATAAAAAAATAAGTAACATTTGTGGAGCTAAAAATCAGAGCCAGACACTGTTGTAGAATTGCCTATGTTAACTTGGACAATCCTCACAGAGGCCCTGATAGGCCGATACTATAGTCATTCTCATTTGACAGATGAGGATGCTAAGGCTCAGGGTGGTTCAAGTGAACTGCCTAGGGCAGGGGTCCCCAAACTACGGGCCCGCGGGCCACATGCAGCCCCCTGAGGCCATTTATCCGGCCCCCAGCGCACTTCTGGAAGGGGCACCTGTTTCATTGGTGGTCAGTGAGAGGAGCATAGTTCCCATTGAAATACTGGTCAGTTTGTTGATTTAAATTTACTTGTTCTTTATTTTAAATATTGTATTTGTTCCCGTTTTCTTTTTTTACTTAAAAATAAGATATGTGCAGTGTGCATAGGGATTTGTTCATAGTTTTTTTTATACTCCGGCCCTCCAACGGTCTGAGGGACAGAGAACTGGCCCCCTGTGTAAAAAGTTTGAGGACCCCTGGCCTAGGGTCACATGGCTACTGACTGGCAATTGGGATTCAAAATTTACTTAATCTGGCTCTGGTGCCTAAACTCTTAATCACTGTCCTATATTACCTGATGAGTCAGAAGGTATGGCAACTGTCTTCAACAAGGGCTATTAGCTAAGAGACTTACTCAAAGTTTACCTAAGAGTCACAGTAGACCTATGGAGTGGAAGTCATGTGCCTGGTAAACCATGCCTTTAGGATGAAGACCAAACTTCTGAACATGGTTACAAAGCCCTTCCTGATCAGGCCCTAATACCTCCTGATTTCCATCTTGGGATAGGCAGCCTTTTCCAAGGTTTTTGGAGCTAGATGATACTCTCTTGGTCTTCCCTCTTCCTTCCTGCAAAATTGAAGAGCAGGTCCTCTCTATCCTCATTCAAGTGGGTTTTCAACACAAGAGCATTCAGAGCTAAGACTAGAATGCTCCACAATGCCCTGGACACCCTCTTCACCAGCAGGGGACAGAATCCTTGAAGAACACTTTCAACACAGTCCTTTTCCTAGTAAACAGCCAGGCCACATTTTCATACAACTCTATCAAGATATCAGCAGAACTATCAGATACCAGTGGAGGATCCAGATCAACAGCCTCCAGCCCTGCTCCAACCTCACCTACCTACTGATTCCATCAAGAGGAGAGTTCTTGGTAGAATGAGAAACAACCCAGAATCAGCTAATCTTCCTGACCCTTAATATATTTGGTTTCTTTAAGCTTTGAGAGACTATAATTCTAAACCTCATGACTCACAGGAAGATGGCATAGTAGTTAAAGCACAATTGTGGGTCTGTAACTTTGAGCAAGTCACTTATCCTCTCTGAACCTTAGGTTTGATAACACTGAGTAACAAATTTTTTTTCATTTTCTGTTGCATGAGGTTTTAGAACAATTTCTATATATTTCTCCATCACTGATTCCAAATCTGAAATCCGTTTTTTGGTTCATGCTCTAGTTTTTAATGCAATTTTAATTTATTTTTGTTATGGTTAATGGCATGCATTGGTTTTTAAGTTGGAGTTAAAGGGCAATGACTTTTGGATTGAACATAACCACAAGGCAATTAATGTTTTACAAACATCACTTTTACATAATTGTAGTTGTTTTTAAATGTAAAAATTATTATCTGATAAAAACACCCTCTTATTTTGTTTTAAGATTGAATCATGGCTTCTTTGAGTAGGCGTAAATATAAGAATAGTCTCAACACCTTCTGTTATAAATGTGGCTGTCACACACTTCAATGTCAAAGGTGCAATATTTCATCATTTGTGACACGTGCATATATTGCCTATTTTAAAGTTCCCCTTGGCGATCAAGACAAGAATTGGGCTCCTCATATTGTGTGTCATAATTGTGAGGAAATGCTTCGTGACTGGACAAAAGGAAAACGCAAAGGAACGCCTTTTGGTATTCCCATGGTTTGGCGTGAATCTAAGGACCACACCAGCAGTGACTATTATTTCTGTCTGATCCATACAAAGGGCATTGGCAAGAAAAAACAAAATATGATCGCATATCCTAATATTCCTTCAGCAGTATGACCTATCCCACACTCTGAGACACTCCCGGTTCCAGTTTTCAATGATTTTATTTCTTCTAAGGTTGAAGAAAGTGAATATGGTGATCAAGTGTATTTTGATAAGATGCATGAAGAAATGGTTGTAGAATCTGAAGGGTCTTCTTCTGATGCCAAGCAGTCATACCCCTCAGCAGTTTAGCCAACCCAAATTGAATGACTTAGTAAGAGATTTGGGCCTATCAAAGAAAGCAGCTAAATTATTAGCCTCCAGGATTCAAGAAAAGAATGTACTATGCTGGTCAGCTAAAGTACCCATTTAAGGAAGCGTGAACAAATTTTTGTGCACTTTTTTCCCGAAGACAAACACTTTGTTTACTGTCATGATATCAGTAGTCTTCTCAGCCAGCTAGGTGTTACCACTTACAGTCCAACAGAATGGTGGCTATTTCTTGACAGCTCTAAACGGAGTCTGAAATGTGTTCTCCTACACAATGGTAATGTTTATGCAGCGGTTCCAATTGGTTATTCAACTCATCTGCAAGATTATAATGACATAGAAATTGCCCTCGACTTTCTGAAGTATGAAGAGCATAACTGGATCATTTGTGTGGATCTTAAAATGCTAAATTTCCTGCTAGGACAACAAAGAGGTTTCACGAAGTATCCTTGCTTTCTGTGTTTGTGGGACAGCCGAGCTCGGGAGAAACACTGGACACAAAAGGAGTGGCTGAAACATGAAGCTCTGGAAGTAGGGATGCAAAATACTGTGAATGAACCTGTAGTTAATCGAGACAGGATCATTGTTCCCCCCACTTCACATCAAACTTGGCTTAATGAAGCCTTTTGTTCAGGCTTTGAATAGAGAAAGTGAATGCTTTCAACATATTATTTCTGATTTTCCTGCCTTGTCTTTTGAGAAGATAAAAGCAGGTGTATTAGATGGACCTAAATTCGAACCCTCATACGTGACAAAGAATTTGCCAGGAAGATGAATAAGGAGGAGAAAGCAACATGGCAGTCTTTTGTGGCAGTTACAAAGAACTTCCTTGGCAACAAGAAAGCAGAAAACTATGAACTTCTTGTTGAAAGGATGCTGTTGGCTTTCCACGACATTGAATGTAACATGAGCATTAAGATTCACTTCCTGAACAGTCACCTTGATAAGTTTCCCGAAAATCTTGGAGCTGTTAGTGATGAGCAGATTACTGCTGGAGCATCAAACGAGATTGTCCTCAACAAGTACACAAATGCAAGAGCTATAATATAAACGCAAATTTTTGCCTGAATAGAATTTAAATAAGTTTTGTGCGAATTTTATGATTAATAAGTGTTTTAATATGTTCTATTTTGAAATTGTAGACAAATTCTGATGCAATGACATCTTCTGGTGTATTAGTGTATTTACTGCATTATATAAATTATTATATTTTCACAAAGATGATGCCCAAGAAAACATTCTACTTCATTATGTTAAACTAAATGTTGAAAATTTTACCTTATGATGAAAACCTAAAATCTTGAATTGCAAAAAAAACCCTGTAGCTTACAGAGAAAAACTAATGTCAGAATTGAGATCAGCACACTCAAATTAGGTAAGAACAAGTGTTTTTGTGGATGCAACAAAAATTTTGTTCCCCAGTGTAATATAATAATAATCATATCTCATCTCAGGTTACATGAGGGAATGCAGGTAAGTTATTACTGTTAGATTATAAAGACAGAAAAGGGCAATTTGTGGGGAAAAGTACAGACTGTGTGTATGTAGCCACACAGAAAACAGTTGAAGGTCATACATTAAGGTTTTTTTTTATTTTATTTTTTTTAATTTTTTTCTTTACAGGGACAGAGAGAGAGAGTCAGAGGGAGGGATAGATAGGGACAGACAGACAGGAATGGAGAGAGATGAGAAGCATCAATCATTAGTTTTTCGTTGCGACACCTTAGTTCATTGATTGCTTTCTCATATGTGTCTTCACCGTGGGGCTACAGCAGACCGAGTAACCCCTTGCTCTAGCCAGAGACCTTGGGAAGAAGTTGGTGAGCTTTGCTCAAGCCAGATGAGCCCGCACTCAAGCTGGTGACCTCGGGGTCTCGAACCTGGGTCCTCCGCATCCCAGTCCGATGCTCTATCCACTGCACCACCGCCTGGTCAGGCCATATATTAAGTTTTTACTGGGCTACAAAGGAAATCTCACATATTGTACATAGTTTTCTTTTGTTTTACTGAGACAGAGAGAGTCAGAGAGAGGGATAGATAGGGACAGACAGACAGGAACGGAGAGATGAGAAGCATCAATCATTAGTTTTTCGTTGCGCATTGTGACACCTTAGTTCAGGGGTCCCCAAACTATGGCTCACAGGCCGCATACAGCCCCGAGGCCATTTATCTGCCCCCACCACACTTCCGGAAGGGGCACCTCTTTCATTGGTGGTCAGTGAGAGGAGCATAGTTCCCACTGAAATATTGGTCAGTTTGTTAATTTAAATTTACTTGTTCTTTATTTTAAATATTGTATTTGTTCTCGTGGACCCCTGCCTTAGTTGTTCATTGATTGCTTTCTCATATGTGCCTTGACCGTGGGCCTTCAGCAGACCGAGTAACCCCTTGCTTGCGCCAGCAACCTTGGGTCCAAGCTGGTGAGCTTTTGCTCAAACCAGATGAGCCCGTGCTCAAGCTGGCGACCTCGGGGTCTCGAACCTGGTTCCTTGGCATCCCAGTCCGACGCTCTATGCACTGTGCCACTGCCTAGCAGGCTGTACTAAGTTTTCTTTAAAAAAATTTTTTTTGGGCTCTGGCCGGTTGGCTCAGCAGTAGAGCGTCGGCCTAGCGTGCGGAGGACCCGGGTTCGATTCCCGGCCAGGGCACACAGGAGGGGCGCCCATTTGCTTCTCCACCCCTCAGCCGCGCTTTCCTCTCTGTCACTCTCTTCCCCTCCCGCAGCAGAAGCTCCATTGGAGCAAAGATGGCCTGGGCGCTGGGGATGGCTCTGTGGCCTCTGCCTCAGGCGCTGGAGTGGCTCTGGTCGCAATATGGCGACGCCCAGGATGGGCAGAGCATCGCCCCCTGGTGGGCAGAGCGTTGCCCCTGGTGGGCGTGCCGGGTGGATCCCGGTCCGGCGCATGCGGGAGTCTGTCTGACTGTCTTTCCCCGTTTCCAGCTTCAGAAAAAAAAAAATGAAAAAAAAAATTTTTTTTGTACACTTTTCAAAACAACTTACTACTGGCATATATATTTTCTAAGTTTTTAAAAATAAGAATAATTAAAATAAACATGGCTGTTTTTCACTTTTACCTTCAAAATTTCACTGCCAACCCATATCTCCTGGTTGAAAAGGGGAATGTGAAGGGCAAATACCCCAAACTGGCTGAGGAAGTGGACTAAGACAGCAAAACGAGGGAGCTAAATTTAGTCCTGTGAAAAATGAATTAATTCCAGCAAGGTTGCCTGAGCTGTGTTTGGTCTGGGCTGTACACCTCTTTGAAAAGCAATTTTTTTTTTGTACATTTGCTTGGTCTGTGTCAAACCTTGCCCTATATCTACTTTTTTGAAGTTGCCTCAAACACACACACACACACACACACCGAAAACCCATAACTGGATCACCCAATAAGATGCCTTGCTTGCTTCTTTACAAAGAAAAAACCAAAAAAAAAGCAAAACAATAAATGCAATCCTATTTACTATTTATTTTGTTAAAAATGTTTTTTTACTGTTCTGGAAATAAACCTCAAGCATAAAGACAGGGTAAGGTTCAGAAGGCAGCTGCCTCAGGCCTGTTCTACCCCAACTAATTTTAACTTGGCTGCCATTCCAATTCAGCTTTGGCTCAAAGCCGTGCCCTCCACACACCAAGCCATTCTCACAGACTGCAGTTCCTTAAGAAACTCATAATGCGGGCCTGTGTAATTAATTGGCCACCAAGCCCCACAAATGAGCATCCACTTCTGCATCGGCTGACTACTCTAAACCACACCCAGGAATTGTGACTCTCTCCTCGTGCTGTGTGTTTGGTCCTACAGCTTCTCAACAATTGCCCATGCCCTTGGGCCAGAATTCATCTCTGACTAATCTCACCGTGCTCAGAGCTAGGTTGGAATGACTCAACAAATAAGCCAAAGAACAGCAAACTAACTTCAGAAACCACCCTATTCGCCCCTTTCCATACCTTCCAAGTCTGGATTTCTCCTTTCTCCAGGCCAACCTGCTCTCTCCTCTGTGTTTACTGTGGAATGGAAATGTCTGGCACTTCTTGAAGTGAGTTCCTTATCAAATCTGAGGGTAGTATTTTTTTTTTGAAAGATGTATAGAATTAGCAAGATCTAGACTATCACCAACCCATCCTGTAAAAGTGAGAGAAACACTTCTTAAACGGTGAACTACACGAAAAGGTGTTTTCTAGCAGATGTGTGTGCATATGTGAAACCGTATAGAACACAGGGCACTTTTTATTTTAAGATCAAGTATTGAAAAGGCTTTTAATACACAGACCACAGGCTAGGAAGTGAAGATAGAGAAAGTGACCACGCCTGGCAACTCCTAGAAGAAAAACGAAAGGACCCAATTTCTAAAGGCAGGTCAGCCTTCACCCCACACTGAGCGATGAGTCCCCAGGGAACACCCACTTCTCGCCCCCAAGTCCAGCTTTTGGGTACAGAAAGGCAGGCATGGCAGATATACCAACAGAGCACGTCACCCGCTTAATGCCCTTCCCACACTGCCACCCGAGTGGGCCGAGTCCGGATCCAGCCCCAGGATAAGGTTACACCACTTTCCTCTCTTTTCTTACTTTTAAAAGACTGTGGCACTACCAATATTCCCCCAGCAGACGCTAATCGGAGTAGGGGAGGAAAAAGTCATTGTTCTTGCCCGAGGTCGGCGACACTTCCCTACTCCCCGGGTCCCCGCACGGCTCCGCCTGAGGCGCGGAAAGAGAAAGGGGACTCCGGGTGGCTGCGGCCTCGCGGGCGCACACGCTCGCGGGGCTGGGCCGCCTGCCGTGGCCGGGGCTGGCGCGGCGCGTGCGGAGCCCCTCCAAGCTGCCACCCTCAGTGCCCCGGAGGGGACCCCACTTACCCCACAACTGAAATCATCATGGCAGCCACCACCAGGTAGTTGGTCTGATAGTAGAGCAGGTTGCTCACCACGCGGTTGTTCCACTTGGAAATGTCCCTGAAGTCCGGCCGGGCGAAGCGGTCAGAGCCCGGGAAGAAGTCGTCCCAGGCTCGGAGCGGGGCGATGTTCACGTCCATGTCTGGTCTCTCGGATTCTTCGCCTCCGGAAGCTGGCAGCGGCGGCGGCGGCGGCGGCGGCAACCACTAGCGGAGCAGTTAGCGGTGACAGCGGCTCCGGCTCTGTCGGCTGGCTCTGCGGTTGCTGGCAGCGGAGCAGAGGGAACTGGAAGCGGGAGGGCGATTTTTCTCTTCTTTACTTTCTGATTGGCTGTTTGTTTGATTACAGGAAGATGAGGTCCCGCGACAGAGCGAGGGGCAGAGTGCAAAAATAGAGATAATAAAGATAAAACGACAGAAAGGAACCAGCGGAGATTCCCTATCTGATGCGAGGTGGCAACGCCTTCGTTGGCAGTCCAAACACAGCCTCCTTTAAAAACCCTTTTTTAATGTTAACTCAGGAATGTGTTTTGGACTTTGGGAATTTTTTTTTTTTTTTTTTTTTTTTTTTTTTTTTTTTTTTGCAGCTGTTCAGATGCCAACTAAGTGAAATAAAATGGAAGGCAACTGTAGTGTTCCTGGAGGATGAGCTGGTTTTGGAAACTGAGACGTTACTAACCTCTGTACATCTGAATGTCATTCTGGTGTTTTCTCCGTTTCGCCGTGAGTCACTATGAGTCAAACCAGATGGGCAAAATCCGAAAGAAGAACGCGTAAAACAGAAGGGTTGGTTTGTTCATTCACTTATCTTCTTTGTTTTCCATGTTTATATTCTCAGGACAAAATTATTCAAAAACGGTCTCATTCTTTTATCAGTAGGCACTCTGGTCACTAAAGCCTGACCTGGGCTTGTTGTTTACATTTGAAAGCAATGGTCTGCAGTGAAGGAATAACATGGTTTGCACCCAGTCTTTTCTTGGCAGAAACTTGGATTGCACTCAAGAAGAACTTTCTTAGTTTTATCCTAGTGTTTAGGGACACTTTTCACAAACGACCACAGTACTTTAGTAGAAAATATGATAGTTTTGTATGCCAACCCAAACAATTTAGTTGTAAATTACCAGCTAAGGCTTCAAAACGGTCTTTTTCAATTAAGGGGCTGGTTGGTGCAGCAAATCTCCTTTTATCTCAAATGTATGAGTAAAAATATTTTAGTTAATTTCATAATGTGGTAGGCAAAATTCTAAGATGCTAGTGTATAAGATAAAAGAGTCTCTAAGCATGCAATAGTGCTGTTTTTAAAAACTGAATTCAGCCTGACCTGTGGTGGCGCAGTAGATAAAGCATCGACCTGGAAATGCTGAATCGCCAGTTTGAAACCCTGGGCTTGCCTGGTCAAGGCACATATGGGAGTTGATGCTTCCAGCTCCTCCCCCCTTCTCTCTCTCTGTTTCTCTCTCTCCTCTCTAAAAATGAATAAATAAAAAATTTTTAAATAAATAAATAAATAAAAACTGAATTCACTCTCCTCAGGCCACCAGTTTTCAAAAAAGATCAGAAAGCAATAAAATATACCTAATGCAAAGTCTAGAAGACATAATTTGATTTTCCTTGATAATTTAGAAAGCAGTTAAGGAACCTACGATGACTCTAAGAACATACTGTCATCGGTGTTGAATAAAGTTTAAAATGTGAAAATATTCTTGAACTCTCACATTTTCTTGATTCTGGAAAAAATGGGAAAAAATTTTTTTCTTCTTCCTCTCTCTCTCTCTCTCTTAAGTGAGAGGAGAGATAGACTACCACACGCACTCAGATTGGGATCCAAGCTGCAACCCACCCCTTCAGCCCATGATGCTGAATCAACCGAGCTATTTTTAGTGCCTGAGGCTGATGCCTGGGACTAATCAAGCTATCCTCAGCGCCTAGGACTAACACTCACATGAATCCTGTGGGTGGGGAAGAGGGATAGCGGCAGGAGAGGGAGGGGAAGAAAAGCAGATGGTCACTCCTCCTATGTGCCTTAACAGGGAATCCAACTCGGCTGGCCTACGCTCTGTTCACTGAGCCAACCAGCCAGGACCAAAATGGTAAGATTTAAAGACCGCCCATGCACCTGGTCCAGCCTCCGCCCTCAGCCCCATCCCGGCCCGGCCCGGCCCCGCCCCTGTGCCGGCCCGCCTGCCGCGGAGGCGCCTGGGAAGAGGCGGGGAACAATATGGCGGATGGCGGGGAACCGTAAGTACAGGGGCTCTGCGGGAGCGGAACCGGGCTGGGCTGTGAGCGGGCGCGGCGGTGGGAGGTCGCCGCCGCCCCTCGGGGCTCCCCCACCCCCGCCCCGTCCCCTCGCCCCCCATCCTCTCGCGGCGCCCAGTGTGTAGCGTGATGCTGACCCTTCTTTTATTCTCTCTTTCTTTTAGGGAGAAGAAAAGAAGGAGAATAGAGGAGCTGCTGGCTGAGAAGTTAGTGCTGCCGGGAGGCCGGGGCCCTCTCCGGGGACCCCTGCCTCCCTTCACCCCAGGCCTGGGGGACCAGCCGCAGCGGGCCGGGGGGCTGGGCTGGGGGGGGCACCGGGAGCGCCGGGCGGGCTGTCCCCGCAGGGTCCCCGCGCGGCGGGGCTGCCCGACCGCAGGCTAGCGGGGCGACCTGGCGCCCCTCCTTCCCACATCCCGGTGGGCACGCGTGACCTTGGGGAAAAGGGATCCCACTGAACTCAGGAAACGGTACCGGGCCGTGTGGGCCTGTGCAAACCCCGAGACCAGTGCTAATTGCAGACTTTCTATGAGAACTTTCTATGGTATCGGACTAAGCAACTCCACCATTGTGCAGAATGATTGCTCTTAAGAAGAGAGTTGACTCTGAAGGGCTTATTTTGCCCATTTATCACTCACCGTATTTTTTATCAGTCGCCTAGTTTTGTGCGGTGAGACAATTGTAAACAACGTGTTTTCCAGTCCGGCCAGCGCCGCTTAGTTGCTGTCGCTGGCCGCACGGGAGGGCAGGAGACGAAAGTGTTCTTGTGGTGGGTGTGCTGAGCTAGTAACTAACTCCTGTGCCAGATCCCAGCCTTGAGATGTCGCCCTCACCAAGTTCAGTTTCAACTGCTAGAGGACTGGCGCGACCAGCTTCATTTCTCATTCCTTCCCACCTTTTATTTCCTTTAACTTTTGCTTAAAAGGACAGTTAAAGTCTGAATCTCGACTGTATGCCAAGTATTGTAGTAAGGCCTTTGTGTGGATTTATCTTTTTTCTCATTCTGACCTTAAGTAGCTATAAAAATTTGTGGATGAGGTTTCTCACTGTAAGTAATCTGCTCAAGATCACAATGCTATTGTGGAACCAAATCAAGGAATGATATCAAAACTTAAGGTCTTTATTGCTAGGCAGTATGTCTTGGTTCTTTTTGTAAAAATTGGATATTAATAATACATTTGAACGTAGAAATTGTGCGGTTATAGGAAATTTGAAAACTAAAAATAATTAAAACCAGACATGAATTTTGCATTGAGGAGAAAATAAATGTATTGTGTTAGGGTCTGGTCTTGCCACACATTCAGTGTGTGTGCACTAAGATTTCTAGAGAGTAATGCCTCCCTGTGGCATAATTGTAACCTGAAGCTGTGTTCAGTGGCAACAAAAACCACCTAATAGTACTTAAAGAAATTCTTTTCTGAAAATTGGGACCTCTGTTTTAGAATAAAATGTATACAAGTTCCTCACATCAAAGATGACTTTTAAGTCATATCTTTCGATCTTGGAAGGGACACGAGTTAAATTACATATGAAACATCTCAGTTCTGAAAGTGGAGTTACATATTTTTTCTCTTATAATTGATATTCCCCTATCCAAATGTGTTGAAGGAACAGATTAGGGAAGTTTGCAGTGAATTTTTATGTAAGTTTCAAATGTAGAAAAGCCCATTTCTCACTGATTAAAGAATATCCCAAGTTTAATTTTGGCTTGTTTTAGGAACCCAGAAACAAATACACTGATTGATTTCATCAAACACATGCAGTTCTTAATGTTAAATAAACTATACTAGCCAAGAAAAAAGTTAAAAGCATAAACATGACCACATTAAATAATTCCCTTTTTATTTGAGCAGGTCTGCTGTGGTTACCTTTTCATTTGGGGAAACCACAGTAGTTGTAGGTGTGGTTTTTTCATACTGACCTTTGCAGCTGAATTTACTGTGTTCTGTGCAGAATGGCTGTTGATGGTGGGTGTGGGGACTCTGGAGACTGGGAAGGTCGCTGGAACCATGTAAAGAAGTTCCTCGAGCGATCTGGACCCTTCACACACCCTGATTTCGAACCAAGCACTGAAGTGAGAAACATTTATTTTTAAATAACTCCTCTAATAGTTTTGTTTCAAAAATAAAATGCTTTCTTTTTTCTCTTGCTCTTACTAATAAAAATACTAATAAAATTGTATAAGTTATCTTGAAATACTAAATGGAATATTTGCAACTGATTTCATTTGAATGGCTAATATTTAAGTCATTCTCACATTTCTCATGTAATATGTTGAAATTTTTTGAGTAAAATAACTATAATCTCATTTAAAATTCTAAGTTTTATTTCACTTTAAATTTCAGTTTAAAATGTTTGCTGAGACATTCCCCTTTTTAGTTTTGCTGTGAGAAGTTAATTTTGATAGGATGGTAGATGTGTTTAAATTTTGGAATTTAGTTCAAATGTACATCTTTACTTAGGATTGAGTATAACTAATTGCATATTAAAAATTGACTGCTGTATATAACGGGAATGGAATTTTAGGTAGTGTCTGACTTAAAGCAAATATTTAATTAGATAAAACTTAATTACAAGGTAGAAAAAAGTATCCTTTATAGTAAAATTTTGTGTCATTTTGTGTTTATAAAGCGATATTGTTTTGAAATAGAAATATTTTGCTACTCCTAGAATTAAGGTACAAACCCTTGGGTTTGACTAGTGTCTCATCCAAATGACTTCTCTTTTAGTCTTTGGACATAATTGACAGTATTCTGCCTTTCTTTGTATCTGTTTTTAGTTTCAAATTGTGATTTTGTTGGTTAGCAGTTTTCTAAGAATGTTATCTTTTTTTTTTTTCTTTGTAAAGACCTTTGAAGACCTCGTGCAGTGTTTAATTCTCAGTTCTTAAGATTTTTTCACTTCTCTCTTTTTAGGAAGTCAGTTAAATATTGAATGTGACACATTCTATCCCCTTTCAAAATTAAAAAAAAAGATAACATTTAAACTCAGGTTTTATTTTTAGAAATAGTCTTTTTATACAATAAGAGTTGATTTAAAAACATTGAATTGTTCTGAAATCATGGAATTTTTGGTTCTACCTTGTTTATACATTTAAAAGAGTTTATTAAATAGAAAGTCTGTTCTTAATCCTCGTGCATTTTTCATGGAAACATAAAACTATTTTATGGCTTGCTTGTATTGATAGTACTTACGTTTTATATAGCTAGGTTTTAATATGCCTTTTTATTCTTTACAGTCTCTCCAGTTTTTGTTAGATACATGTAAAGTTCTAGTCATCGGAGCTGGTGGCTTAGGATGTGAGCTCCTGAAAAATCTGGTAATTTATATACATATCTACATATTTATAATTTGTAGTTTTTTCTCATTTGTGGTAATTTCCTTTTCTCTCATACTAGTAAACTTCTTTATTATGATTATTAACTTTCTGTTTTGATCCTTTGCTAGATAAGTTTAGCAGGACAGATTCTAGGTGCCCATCCCCCCCTTTTAAATTGATTTTAGAGAGAGAGAAACATTGATTTATTTCACTTATTTGTGCATTTATAGTTGCTTCTTATATGTGTCCTGCTCAGCAGTTAAACCCACAACCTTGGCATATTGGGACGACACCTAACCAACAGAGCTACCTGGCCAGGGCTTCCAGACAGTGTTAAACTCTGAAGTTCTCAGCCGTAAAGTCATTGATAGAAATTCTTACTTCTATTTTCTTCTCTGCTCTTTTATCAAAGAAATCTTTGTGCTTTCTCTTGCAAAGCACCCATTAATTTCAAATAATAAAACCAATAATTCATATTTTAACGTGCAGTTTGAAAGAATTTATTATTTCTTTTGTTCCTTAAGATAACCCACTTAGATAGGCAGTGGCACATTATATATATATATATATGAAGGGAGACATGGGGCACAGAGAGGTCACAATGACTTCCCTAACTCTCTGGATTACAGGGATGCGATGCACCTGGAATCAAGTCCAGGTCATCAATTCTTAGGTATTCTTTTTACTGAGCCATAGGTTCATTTATTTTTAATGAATATAATTTCAGGAGAGGGTACTATTTATTGAAACTATTTCATATGTTAGTTAGAAATCTTTAATTTGTGTTTACTTAATTGGTTTCGTTGACTTTTTTTTTTCTTTAATATGGAACGCTTCAAGAATTTGTGTGTCATCCTTGCGCAGGGGCCATACCAATCTTCTCTGTATCGTTCCAGTTTTAGTATATGTGCTGCCGAAGCGAGCACGGTTTCGTTGACTTTTGATAGCCACAAAGTAGCTTTTAAAAAAAATAAGTATCAGTTTATTTAACAAAGATGGATAGGAGGAGAATTGATTGAGAGCTGATATATGCCAAGTTTCTTATTGGTGTGTAGAAAACTGGAAATGCAAGGGTAGACACCTTAGAAAATGAAACAAGTAAAAGAACCAGATGAATGGCCTAGAAGTCGGCCATGGAGGTAAAGTTGAAATACAAACAGCCACATTAATTTTGGTAGGAAATACTAAAGTCACTGCTACTGAAACTCCAAAAATTTAATACATTTTATGGTTCTTAGTGCTGTGCTGGGCCTTGTGGGGATTGTAGAGCATTATGGTCTCTGTTAATGAATTTGAAGTTTGTTTGGGTTTTTTTTATTTTTTAATTTGCGACAGAGAGAGACAGAGAGAGGGACAGACGGGAAGGGAGAGAGATGAGAAGCATCAGTTCTTCATTGCAGCTCCTTACTTGTTCATTGATTGCTTTCTCATATGTGCCTTGACCAGAGGGCTACAGCAGACCAAGTGACCCCTTGCTCAAGCCAGTGACCTTGGGCTCAAACAAGTGACCTTGGGCTCAAGCCAGCGACCTTGGAGTCATGTCTGTGTTCCCATGCTCAAGCCAGCGACCCCACACTCAAGCTGGTGAGCCCGTGCCCAAACCAGCGACCTTAAGTTTTCAAATCTGCATCCTCCTCGTCCCAGTCTGACGCTCTATCCACTGCGTCACCCCCCCCCATCAGGCTGTATTATTCATTATTGTATTCTTTTCCATATAAACAACTGTAAACTTCCTTTAGCCCCAACCTGTAGTGGAAAGAAAAAAACAAAATACATAGTACGTCAGACGGTAATAAATGTTTTGGAGAAAGGAAAGATGGAAGATAGATAACGTGGTGGAAAGGGATGGGGTTTATAAAAAGGTGCTATTTGAGTAAAGAGGTGAGCAAGAACATTCTAGATAGGGAAGAGCAGGGTACAAAAGGTGTGAATCAGGAGCATGAGTGTTATGTTACAAGACAGCGAGGAGGCCCTTATAGCTACAGCAGAAGTGGATAAGGGGGAGCATTTTCGGAGAGTATATCAGAGGTAATGGTTGAGGGAGGGGCTTCAAATGAATATCACAGGCTTTGGATATTTGAAGATTACTGTAAGAACTTAGCCTTTCACTCTGAGTCAGAAAGTTGTTGGAGAGATTTAAGCAGACGAGTTGACTTGATCTGACTTTTACCCTGGATCACTGTGGCTGATGTGTTGAGAAAAGACTGAAAGAAGAATAGAGGAGGAAGCTGAGAGGCTGGTTGGAAGGCTGTTGCTGTCATCTAGGACAGAGATGAGTGTGTCTTGGAACAGAGCTCGTGTTGGAGGTAGTGAGGGGCTGTCATATAATGGCTATATTTTGAAGATGGAGTCGACAGGATTTGCTGATGCATTGGTTGTGGGACATGAGAGAAAGAGAGGAGTCATGGATGACACAACAAGGTTTTTGCCCTGAGCAGCTAACTGGAAAGGTGGAATTAGCACTCCCTGACGTGAGGGGACTGGGAGAAAGAGATTTGTGGGGTATGTGAACAAGGATGGTTGAGTTTGGTTTTGGAAATTGTTGACTTTGAGATTGTCTGGTGGATGATGCTTAACTTGTCTGAGATCACCAGGACTACTAAGCAAAGGGTACTCTAAATTCTACCCAGTAAAGTGGGAGGAAAACTCACTGTGGTGAACTGGAAACCAGTTTTTAAAAAGTGTTAGAATTCTCATGAGTGTAGTGACCAAGTGAAGAGCATGTTTTAAGGAAGGAATTGATCCACACAGTACCAAATACCTCAGACGGGTGAGGTCATTGGAAGTGGCAACATGGAGTTCACCAGTAGCCTAGACAGGTGACATTACCAGTGCAGTGGTGTGAGTGAACATTTGTTTAGAGTGAGCACAAGAGAGAGCTGGAGAAAGCAAGTGTGTACGATTCTTTCGAGGATCTCTTGTTACCAGAGGGGCAGAAAAATGGGGAAATTATTGACAAGTGATTTAATTTAATCACTTAAACAGACCAGAACCAGAAAAATATAATTGATTAATGAAACCTATTTTTTTCAATCTTCTGTTTCTGCTGGTAAATTTGAGCAGTGGTTGTACTGTTAGAGTGCCTGGGATCATTACTGAGACACAGCAGTAGTGTGTTTCCCTTGCTGTTTTCATTGCTTGTTCCTGACGGAGTACTTTTATTTATTTATTTATTTCTGAAGTTGGAAACAGGGAGGTAGTCAGACAGACTCCAACATGTGCCCGACCAGGATCCACCCGGCATGCCCACCAGGGGGCGATTCTCTGCCCATCTTGGGGCGTTGCTCTGTTGCAACCAGAGCCATTCTAGCGCCTGAGGCAGAGGCTACGGAGCCATCCTCAGTGCCGGGGCTATCTTTGCTCCAATGGACCCTTGGCTGCGGGAGGGGAAGAGAGAGACAAGAGAGGAAGGAGAGGGGGAGGGGTGGAGAAGCAGATGGGCGCTTCTCCTATGTGCCCTGGCCGGGAATCGAACCCGGGACTCCTGCATGCCAGGCCAACGCTCTACCACTGAGCCAACCGGACAGGGCCTTGACTGAGTACTTTTAAGATTATCTTAAGATATTTCCTTTCCATGTGCAGTGTATCTATGTGTATGTGTTTATGATATGTATCTTATAATAGTTATTTCTGAATCATGGCATGCTTAATGTTATATAAACTAAGATGAAGTAGGTGTGAATGGCTTTTTAAAATATTCTGAAAAAAGATTAATAAGTACAGTTAATTAGTAAGACTAGTAAAAATTAAAGTATTTAGCAGCAGCAGACTTTATAGATATGTTTATGAGATTATAAAATAACTAGAAATTTTGAGTTGTTCTCTTTTGAGTATAGACTATTTACAAATGAGTAAACATTTTTTTTTTTTTTTTTTTTTCATTTTTCTGAAGCTGGAAACAGGGAGAGACAGTCAGACAGACTCCCGCATGCGCCCGACCGGGATCCACCCGGTACGCCCACCAGGGGCGACGCTCTGCCCACCAGGGGGCGATGCTCTGCCCATCCTGGGCGTCGCCATATTGCGACCAGAGCCACTCTAGCGCCTGGGGCAGAGGCCAAGGAGCCATCCCCAGCGCCCGGGCCATCTTTGCTCCAATGGAGCCTCGGCTGCGGGAGGGGAAGAGAGAGACAGAGAGGAAAGTGCGGCGGAGGAGTGGAGAAGCAAATGGGCGCTTCTCCTGTGTGCCCTGGCCGGGAATCGAACCCGGGTCCTCCGCACGCTAGGCCGACGATGAGTAAACATTTTTTACCTTTCCAAGAACATAAATTTTATATAGTTTATAAGTCTCTTTAACCATCAAATACAGTTATGTGGAACTTACTACTGAAAATTTGTAGATCTAGGACTATATTGAAAACAAATCTCAAAATTTTCAAATGTGAGGAAATTTCTGCTTCATTGAATGTTTTTATTTCCACAGGCACTGTCTGGTTTTAGACAGATCCATGTCATAGATATGGACACCATAGATGTTTCCAATCTAAATAGGCAGTTTTTATTTCGGTAAGTTTTAATGTTAAACAAATTTCCAAAAAGTTTATGTGGTTTTGGGGTGATTGTACTCTGAAGATACAGAGTTCAGCCTTCTCGTGGTGATTTCTTAAGAGAATAGTAGCTGGAATGTTAGGCCCTCGTGAGATATGTTGGTGGGGACCCCTGAGCCAAAATCTGAGGGGTGACTCTTGGACAATTAAGTTGTGATGGAGTTTGAGCTTTTTACCAGAGGGGAAAGGAAATGAAGAGATAAGAAGAGAAAATCAGGAGTAATTGAAATGGAATAAAGAGGGATAATTACCTTAGACATACATGAAATATAAAAATTGCCTAAGAATGGTTTGTTAGAGGTAATTTTGAAAACTGGAAGTGGCACACATATGCAGATCTGAGGAAAAGTTCATTAGTGAATTTTAGTATGTAAGTAACATTTAGGGGTCTGAATGGCTAGCTAAAAGTGTTAAGAATTACAGATATGGAGAGATAATGAACTTTTTTTTTTTTTTAGTAATTACAGTACTGACAGAAAGCAATCAATTAGTCTTAGGTTTGCAGAGCACGGTTAGGTTAAGAGAAAAGACAAAATTAAGTTTTAAAATAGTTATAAAACCTCTACCTTATAAGTTCTTAAACAAATTGAATGATGGGTTAAACTAAGTCAAGTTAATGAAATGTTGCAATATGAATCAACATACAACTTTTATTTGTTTATTCTTTTTACCTTTGAAATTTTCCTGTGCTGTAGAAAAGTTTTGGTGCCTTTGCTGTTCTGACAAATTTTGGTGTATAAAAGTTCTAAAAAACCCACACTACTGAATTAATTAGTTATGATAATAATGGCCATGCTCTTTAATTTGTGGCTAAAATAATGAAGATTTTAGTGATCATTAACATGTATTGATTGCTTAGGATGTATTGAGTACTTTCTAAGAAAGCTCTTTATATTACCTTATTTAATCTTAGAACCACCTTCAGGGTAGATACTGGTTTTCAAGGTTAGAAACATAATTAGACCAAGGTGTCCTGCAAGGATGGTATGTGTGAAGGGCCATTTTACTCAAGGTGCAGTTTTTAGGAGGAGCAGTCTGATTCCGTAATCCCGGAATGGTAAATTAATAAAATGTCCCCGTAAAAATAATCTGAGACTTACTTTGTTTTGGTTCTACTGTAAAAGCACATAAAATCCACACCTTATAAGACTCCTGAAAGTCTACTCTATTCCTTGACTGAAGTCAGGTTCCTTGGTTTATACTAGAGCCTTTTCTCTTGCAAGTTAGGACCAAGTTCGAATAAAGCCCTTATCAGATGGTTTCAATAAAAAAGACCACTGCTTTTATTGGATGGAAGGAAATTGACCTGTTAAAATGTTTTTCTTTAATATTCTAGTTTTAAATAAGGTATTTCTAATAAGCATATTGATTTTTTTAAAAAGTTTAAATTATGTTTAAAGTGTTTACTGTGTGCTTAGATATGAAGGCATACAAGGAGATAAGAGTGTGATCATTTTCTTCCAGGGGGTCCCAGTCAGGTGTTTTTGATAGATCTATAATATGTAACAAAAGTATGTGGTGAGGAAGTAGTAATGAAGCACCGACGATGTATAGATGAAGAGAATGAGGAAATATTAGGAAAGAAAATACCATTTGACTGAGAAGAGAGAATTCATGTCATTTGCTCTCTATGGTTATGGTTGTATCTAGGAGTGATCTTTTGAGGCCTTATGTTTTTAGCTTTTTGAAAATAGTGGTGACATTTGCAATTTTAGATAATGCCTTTGGAATTATTCCTTTTTAAAAAAATGGATATGGCTTCTTCTGGAACACAAAATTACCCCTTACTCGGGATAAGTGAAGCTTCCTGCACCCCTAGATCAATCTCATTGAGTATATTCAGCAAGACCTGCATGGCAACACCTTGAGGTGTGCAAGGTCAGGTGGCTACCTGGGGGGAAAAGTTTCACATCTTCACTTAAATAAGTACTTAGAGTTGTAAGTACTTGTAACTACTTAATTTGGAACATCAACAGGGCTAGACATTTAGTGTTGAATGACTACTTATTCATGACAAGTACTTAGATAAAATATTTTTTGTAAATATCCTCTAATAAATTCTGTGTGGTATTGTAGATCATCTAGATTTATATCATGACTGATCATTTAAACAATTTTTCCCGTAGGCCAAAAGATGTGGGAAGACCTAAAGCTGAGGTTGCTGCAGAATTTCTAAATGACAGAGTTCCGAATTGCAATGTAATTCCGTATCCTTTTGACAAAAAAAATTCCTGAATTTTTTGAAGCTTTTGTTCTTTTCTGTTTTATAAAAGATGTGTTTAATATAAGTGTATACAGGTAAGCAGAAAGAAAGAGATCAGCACCAGGACATTGTTATTGAGGTATCCGCTGACAATATTTTGCTCTATCTCCTTCCAGTCTTTTCTTTAAGGTTATGCAAATTTTTTGCCCTAATTTTTAAATGAAGTTTCTGTAGCCAGTGCCGTTATTTATTCTGCATTATTGCCCTGAAGTTCAGTATCAGTAGCATAGCTCTTCTATTAGCCTCTCAGCTGCTATGTGCCAGATCAAGTTAATCTTGTGTCTTCTCAAAGTATCAGACATAATAAACAGTTATTATATTATTAACCAAGTGGAAGGTGTGTCAGTCAATTTATTTTTATAAGAAGTATCTTTTTTTTTTTTTTTTGAGAGAGAGAGACACAGGAAGGGAGAGAGATGAGAAGCATCAACTCGTAGTTGTGTTACTTTAATTGTTCGATTGCTTCTTATATGTGCCTTGACCAGGAGGCTTCAGCTGAGCCAGTGACTCCTTGCTTAAGCCAGTGAGCTTGGACTCAAGCCAGCCACCTCAAGCTGGTGACCTCGGGGTTTTGTACTTGGGACCTCAGCATCCCAAGTTGACAGTCTATCCACTGTGCTACCACTGGTCAGGCCTAGGAAATTTTTTTTGTCAATACAGATGAGATTATTCTAAAATTGATACAGAAAGGTAAAGGAAAACCTAAAATAATGCTGAAAAAGAAGAAAGTGGGAGGAGTTACTAATTTCAAGACTTACTGTATCGCTATAATAATCAAGACTCCAGTATTGCCAAAGAGATAGACAGATCAGTAGAAGAGAGGAGAGAAGCCAAAAATAGCCCCATGCACATAGGGCCAGTTGATATTTGACATATACAGAAACAGTTAAATAGAGGAAGGATAGTCTCTTCAACAAATAGTGGTGAAGCCATTAGATATCTATAGGTAAAAAAAAAGAATCTTGGCTTAAACCTCAGAATTACAAAATAATTCAAAAGGGATCATAGGTGTATGTGTCAAATGTAAAACTAAAACTTTGGAAGATAACAGGAGAAAATCTTTGGGAACTAGGGTTTGGTGAAGTATCCTTTGACCACATTAAAAGCATGATACATAAAAGGAAAAAAATGATATATTAAACTTCATCAAAATTAAAAACTTGCTTTGTGTAGGACCTGTTAATAGGATGAGGAGACAAACTGTAGATTGGAAGATACTGAGGAAGCGGGTATCTGACGAAGGGCTCATATCTAGACTATACAAAGGACTTTCAGAACTTAACAGTAGAGAACTGCATTAGAAAATGGACAAAAATACGATGGGATATTTCTTTAAAGAAAATGGCAGTAGCACACAAAAAGATGTTCAACCTGAGCAATAAGAGAAATCCAAAGTATGACTGCATTGAGCTATTACCATTCACCTATTAGACTAGCAAAATAAATTATAATCATAGCAGATGCTGGCAAAGGCACAGAAAGACAATTACATTGCTGGTGGGGAATGTAAAATATCACAGTCATCTTGAAAATAGTTTGACTATTTCTTTAAAATCTGAACATAACTTTAAAAAAATATTTTATTGATTTTAGGGAAAGGAGAGAAAAGCAGGGGGAGTGGGAAGCATCAACTCATAGTAGTAGTTGCTTCTTGTATGTGCCTTGATTGGGCCAGCTTGGGGGTAGTGAACCTGCAACCTCAGCATTCCAGGTCGACACTCTGTCCACTGCGCCACCTCAGGTCAGACTGAACGTACACTTTTCCATATCACTCAGCAGTTGTGTTTTTAGGCATAAACATCTGTCTGTAGGTGAATTGTTTAACTGGGATATAGCCATGGTATATACCAGAATAACACTGAACAATAGAAATATACCAACTAATGAAACATGTATCAGCTTTGATGGACATCAAGGGCATTATGCTATATGAAAAACGCCAATCTCAAAAGGTCACATATTGTATGATTCTGTTTAGATAACATTCCTCAAATGACAAAATTGTAGAGATGAAGAACATATCAGTGATTGCCATGGGCTTAGGCATGGTGAGGGGAGGGAAGGTATGACTCAGAAAGAGTAGAGGGAAATCTTTGTGTTGATTAATTGTTGTGTGTCCAGACCGGTGGTTAAAGAAATCTACATATGTTTCAATAATGGAATGATACACACACTTGTCCAATTTTATAGTTGTGGTTTTGATATTGTTCTGTAAGATACAACCATTGAGGGAAACCTTGTGAAAGACAGGACCTCTCTGTACTGTCTTTGCAACTCCCTGCGAATCTATTATTTAAAAATAAAAAGTATAAGGATGCAAATAGAAGCCCTTGTTAGGGAGAAAGAAAAAAAAAAAGCACACTCCTTCCATCCTCATGTTAGTCTGGAAAACTTTGGGTATTTGATAGAAAGCTAAGAAATGGGATTACTTGGTCTGGCTCTGTGGGTCCCTCTCCTGTCCCCTGTGGCTGTTCCTGCAGTGTTTGCTCGGTTCTCTTGACCTTTCTGTTCTAGTGGCAGCTGTGCATCCTGTTTGTCTGGCTTCAGAAGGAACAGAGGTCTGATTGGGTGAGGACTAGAATTGAATATATTTTTCATAGCTAAATTATTTGTAGGTCAGAAAGAAAAATCCAGGGCAACTATATATTGTTCCTCTTTTTCTACTTTGCTTTTAATAAATATATATAATGGGTTATTTATTGTAATATTAGAGAAATAGAATTTATATATTATAAATTGCTCCATTAGAAAAGTGTTTTGCATGCATATAAATAATAAATAATTAAATATTTATTAAATATTTATATTTAAATAAAATATAAATATAATTATTTATATTTAATAAAAATATATTAAATATATTTTTAAATTTAATATATTAAAAATATATTAAAATATATTTTTTAATATATTTAATAAATATTAAAAACACATTTAATAATATGTTATTAAAATATTAAGTGCTATGATTGATTCACACCCAGCCACTTTTGAATAGGTTTCTTTTTGCAGCCCCCAGGCAGGGAAGCCTGCTCATGGGGGCTTGGTTGGGTAAAAGAGAGGCTTGGAAAACTGGGTCAGATGATAGAGGAAGAAAGAATTCATGCCTCTCTCCATCCCCACTCCCAATCACAAATCATTGGCAACTAAAAAACTTGTTTTTGGAAACTTCTGTGTTTTTTGTTTTGTTTTTAATTAGCTT
Organism: Saccopteryx bilineata; assembly: GCF_036850765.1. Classification (NCBI taxonomy): domain Eukaryota; kingdom Metazoa; phylum Chordata; class Mammalia; order Chiroptera; family Emballonuridae; genus Saccopteryx; species Saccopteryx bilineata. The sequence continues at coordinate 68,543,681 of NC_089499.1, forward strand.
TGCAATAAAATCACCCGGCAAAATAGGATCTATGATGTGCTTGTTCCTGTCGCTGAACAAATGTTTATTACCTCTTCGCTTGATGCTGGTGGTTGAGAATGCACACATTCTGCCTTCCCAGGGCTCATTATTTTATATAAAAAACTGAAGTAGTGTAAAAAGTATAACAGGGTTAAACATGTACTGCTATAAGTTTCAGGGATAAGACTGAGCAGTTGAGGAGGAGTGTAGAAAAAGAGGTTTCACCTGGAAGTGGGCTGTGTTCGTTTTTTCAGATTTGAGTTCTACTTTGAACTTTATGATCTATTGATTAAATATTCATTTATAAGTGTTTCCTTATGCTATTTGCAGTTCACTTTACAAATTTCAAACTTAGCAGCTCAAATTCCTTTACTTATATTCAGACATTTCAACAAGATCCAGGATTTTAACGATACTTTCTATCGACGTAAGTTGTTCACTTGAAGTTAAGTTCTCCCTGCTTTTAGTTGCTAGCTATTTGAAGGCTACTCAGTTGTTTTTACCTCTTGGTGTTAGCTTCTCAGGAAGGTTGTTGACGGGTTGAAAAGAGTGTGCCACTGTTTTAATTCTTAGTTGGCACTATTAACTGCATTTTTCTAGCTAACTTGAGTGAGGGTTATTCAAGGATCAGGAGCTCTCTCTCTCTGTATTATAATAAAAAGTGTTTTTTTTGTGTTTTCTTAGAAGGTGTAAATTATGTTGAACCATGCATTTTTAGAAAGTAAACTTGCGTTTTTCTCTTGCAGAATTTCATATAATTGTCTGTGGGCTGGACTCCATCATAGCCAGAAGATGGATAAATGGCATGCTGGTAAAGACTTCAGTGTGATAATTGTTTGAAGTTCTTGCTGTTGCTCTTAACACACTGAAAATTAGAATTGCATAGCATATTTTGGAAAAATCAGAGTTTAATTTCAGTTTAGTTTGTGTACTTCATTGTTTATTACTAGTCATTAATTTTCAGGTGAGTACTGCTAATATCATCATCCCTTGATTTGATGTATTAGTACTTTAGTCATACTATTGATTTATGGAATTACTTGAGAGCATGCTTTTTCTTTTGAATTCTTACCCCCTCTCTTAAACCCTTCAATAATTTTCCTAGATGTCTCTTCTAAATTATGAAGATGGTGTGCTGGATCCGAGCTCCATTGTCCCCTTGATAGATGGAGGGACGGAAGGTTTTAAAGGAAACGCCCGGGTGGTTCTGCCTGGAATGACTGCGTGTATCGAGTGCACCCTGGAGCTCTATCCACCGCAGGTACCCACTTTTTCTACAGTGTCTTTGGCATGGAGTTCGGGTTGAAATACTAAGTCTAGTCAATAGTTAGGATTTTTAATTAGGGATAACGATATTTTAAAAATCATGCTAAGAAGAAGGATGGTAAAATATGAAATTCTGCTATATTTGAGGAAAGATATGGATTGAATATCATAGTTTTGATAGTTTTCCTAATTTGTATTAATTTTTTATTTGGAAAGTAGGGTTCAAGGGATCAATTTTAAAACTGTATGTTGGATAGAGCTACAATCTGTTTTCTTTGTCTTTGGCTGTGGTTGTTTCAGGGAAGTACAGATAGCGGGGATAGCCGTGACCTTTCCAGAGACGGACCTTTTTAACCCGCATACCTACTTAAATCGACATTGGGAATTTTAATTTATAACTAAATAATTTTATGAGTATTTATGTGGAATTAATTTAATTTTGAGAATTTGCTTTTGTTTTATACCTCCCAATTTAAATCAGGTAAACATAACAGTGCTCATATTAGAGAATTTATTAAGCATTTTTTTCTCACGGTCTAACAAAGTTAAATTTATATAGGACAAACCTAACCTATAGGTAGATCAACCCAAGTGAAGTGACTCAGAAACTCTTAGGAATATTAACGGTGTAAACATTTTGTTTCTATTAAGTGGCGGGCTGAGGTGAATTATGACAAACTGATACAAATTAGGTCATAACTAGAAGTTACATTTTAAAATAATTTATTGTTTTAAACCCACTAAACAAGGGCAAACTGGTTTCAGGTGAATTTTCCCATGTGCACCATTGCATCCATGCCCAGGCTACCCGAGCACTGTGTTGAGTATGTCAGGGTATTGCAGTGGCCGAAAGAGCAGCCTTTTGGAGGTAATGAACCTAATTTTCTAATCCAGAATTACATAGAATATTTGTCTACATTACTCATTTGGATAATTAGATTAAACACAAGTTGATTCACATTTACCTGTTTCTGTCTTCCTCTCCTTTTATTCCCCAACAGAAGGGGTTTCATTAGATGGAGATGATCCTGATCATATTCAGTGGATTTTCCAAAAATCCCTCGACAGAGCATCACAGTATAATATTAGGGGCGTCACATATAGACTCACTCAAGGTAAGTTAGTGAGTTCTCCCGAATGATGATCTTGGTGTGATCTTTTCTTTTTACTGGCTGTGGATGCTTTGGAGGAAATAATTGACAAGTGATTTTAGACAGCACCATTTTATTCACTTAGCATTGAAAGAGACCTTAATGCATCCAAGTCAACTCATTCATTCACTTTATCTTTCACTGAAGAGCAATTTATCGCCACCTGGGGCAGTCTATTTCACATCCGGACAAGACTGTTAGAGACAATTATTCTGTCTGTTGAGCAGAAATCTCCCATCTTTGGTCTGGTCTGAGTCCCAGGGTATATCATATATGTATAAACCTTAATTCCCTTTTAAGTAATAGAACTTAATATATTGAGAACAGTGATCACATTCCCTTCAAATCTTTATCTCTACCACGAACTTCCTTTAATGAAGTGGTTCTCAAACTTTATGAAGTGGGGTCGCATTTAAAATCCTACAAATTGTAGGCGCACTATATACAGATTTCTGAGAAATATGTTATAATAACTAAGTCAAATATTAAAGAAAAAAATAAAAAGTTCAAGTGTGCTTTTTTTTTTATGTCTAATGTTAATTCATTCACACCAAGATTTATTGATTTTAGTGAGAGAGGGGAGGAAGGGGAATAGAGAAGAAAGAGAGAGAGAGGGAGAGAGAGTCAGGAACAATGAGCTGTTCCTGTGTGCCCTGACTGGTGATCGAAACGGCAACTTTGATGCACGTCCGACACTCTTCACAGATCAAATGTGCTTTTTAAGTGAATTAATGGTAATTAAGTGAAATAAATACAACAAAATTAAATTTATTCTCACATTAAAAAACATTTTTAGGTTAAATTTTTTGAGTTATGCTTATTAGAATTCATGAAAAAGAGGGGTTAAAAAAGAAAATGACAAAAAAGTTACCTTTTTATATATACAAATCCATTCTTAGTAAGATTTAGTAAATTCGGCAGGTCCTGGCACGAATGTGTTGTTTTTTCATTCTTGTGTTTATGAGAAACATGAGCCTGATGTGTCCTAGCAATTTCTTCAATGTTTGGGCTATATTTGAAAGGCAAACTCTTATTTCCTTGTCAATACATTGAAGAATTCCTCTCTTTTTACTCTTGTGTTGAGGGTAGAACATCCTAATTCACATAAATAGGATATTGAAAATTGTAGTAAAATGTTCAAAGCTTTTTTAGATACTGCCACATATTCTTCTTTTAAAAAATCCAAAAGGCTTCAAGAGACAATTCATTATGTTTAGTCATCAGTCCAAATCCCCCACCATACATATCATTTTAACTTTACACCAAACAAAAGATAGAAGAAACTTGCCTCCAGTCTTTCTGGGGAACATGGGGGGTAGTGTAAACAATCCAACACCACAGTTTAACAGCCTTTTGCAACCTAATCAGGTAAGTGAGGTGGGGGGGTTGGGCAGACTGTCAGTTTATAGCCAATTCCCCACACCTCTGTCCCCCAAAAATCTAAACTCCAAAAACCCTGTTGATTTTTGGTCCCCAACAGGCACATATTTCTCTGGAATACCATAGGGCGCACCTGGAAATCTAGAGCGCACACTTTGAGAACCACTGCTTTAATGTGTTGCATGACTCTAATTCCCCATTGTGTTGTTTTTCTAACTTTTTCAGTTATCCATACTTTTCTTAACTAGGTTAGAATGCAGCATAGAATATCTAAAATATTCTTATTTTAAGTAGTAGACTCCTGATAACTGATGTAGTCTTAGAGGAGAGCAGGGTTTTTTTGTCACTTTTATCTATCTATCTATAAAAATATTTAAGGTGAGATGAATGGAGATAGTGAGGTGGACTCCCACATGCACCCCAACCCTGTCTGAGGCCAGTGCTCTAGTTCCGAGCTATTTTAGCACCTGAGGGTGGCACGCTGAGAGCAGCCAAGCCATCCTTAGCGCCCGGAGCCACTGGCTGCGGGAGAGGAGGAGAGAAGGGGGAGAGGGAGGCAAAGAGAAGCAGATGGTCACTTTCTTGTGTACCTTGACTGGGAATCGAACCACGGACAACCATATGCCAGGCTGATGCTCTATTCCCTGAGGTACTACTGGCCAGGGCTTTTGTTTGTTGTTTACATTGAACCTATACTTTGGAATTTTTGAGGTAATTGTTACTAAAATCTAGACGTTTTCTCCACATATGCAATTACTAAGCCATATCTACATCTGCCTGGTATATAGATATGATAGTTTTGGGAGTGGTAGTTTTGTTATTTTTATACTCAACTATAGGTCCTTACAAGTTTATTCTTAAATTCAACCTGCTCCTTTCTCCTATGTATTTTTTCTTTCTTTTCTTTTCTTTTCTTTTCTTTTTTCTTTTCTTTTCTCTTTTCTTTCTTTCTCTTTCTCTCTCTCTCTCTTCCTTCCCTCCCTCCCTCCTTCCTTCCTTCCCTCATTCCCTCATTCCCTCCTTCTCTCTCTCCCTCTCTCCCTCTCTTCCTTTCCCTCCCTCCCTCCCTCCCTCCTTTTCTTTCTTTCTTTTTTTAAGTTGGGGAAGATGGGAGAGAGATGAGAAGCCTCAGCTAGTAGTGGTGTCATATTAGTTGTTCATTGACTGCTTCTCATACGTGCCTTGTCTGGGGGCTCCAGCCGAGCCAGTGACCTTTGCTGAAGCCAGCGACCATGGGGTCATTTTGGTGGTCCCATGCTCAAGGTGGTGACCCCAGGCTCAAGTCATGAGCCCGCGCTCAAGCTGATGACCTTGGGGTTTCAACCATGGGACCTCAGCGTACCAGATCAGCTCTCTATCCACTGTGCTACCACTAATCAGGCATATATATATATATATATATATATATATATATATATATATATATTTTTTTTTTTTTTTTTTAATGCCTGCCAACCTATTTATTCTTTCAGCTTCATTTCACCTGTTGTTGGGATGACCATATTCTTTATCTTTTTCCACATAATTAAAAAATTTAACAGGATTGAATTGGCAGAGAATTGACATCTGAATCATACTTCTGATCTGGCCCTAAACTTTAGGTTTTATCTTATTCTGTTGATCAGACCTTCATTTTTCTTTGTCTTGCTCACAAGGATGTTAAGAAAGACCTTTCCAGATGTATTGAAGCCTGGATATACTGTTGCCCACATTTTCCGGGGTTGCCAAGCTGCTAATAGTAACTACATGAGACTAGTCCAACATGACTTGTCTCAGTGAGCAGTCATAATCAATATTAGTGATCAGTGCTTCCTAATAATGTAGGTACTAACAGTTCATCCTTTAAAGAATTTTGTCCAAGATCATTGCCAAGTTTCCAAGAGAGAACTTTGTCATTTTGAAAATCTGCCATTTCTCTTCTGTGATTATTTTCTTATATTTGCTGATGTTCTAGTAATGTCATTTGAAAATTTCACTCCTACACACTCCTTGTTGCTCCCTGTATCCCCTGTTCTGACCTTTGTGTCCCTCGAACACACCAAGCTCATTCCCACCTTAGAGATCCACTCCTGATCCTTAGTACCTGGACTGCTCTTGCTTGGATCTCTCAAGGCTAGTTGCTCATTCCTCAGGTATCACCTTAACCCGTTCTGATCCTTTAGCTGCAATTGACTTAAGTATTCACTGTTACACCTCGTTCCATTTTTCTACGCAAGGAGTATTTTGTGCTTCCACTCGCACATGCCCCTGCGCTGAGACCTTTGCCCTTGCTGCCACCCTATAGAAATGGAGTCTTTCTCATGATTAGATTTCAGCTCCACGTGTCACCTTCTCAAATGGTCTTTCCTGACCATCCTGGCATTGTCAACTGTAACACATACCTTATTTTACTTTCTTCATTGAACTTTTCACTATCTGAAATCTACTGTACTTGAGTGTTATCTCTCATACCAGAATGAAAGCTCTATAAGTGCAAGCATTTTTTTTCCCACAATACCTAGCACACTGGCATGTAGTATGCATTTGGTAATTGAATTAACAGATGAATTCAGTTTGTTCTGATCAGGAACTGGAATCTCATTTCCATATGTAGACTCATTCATCATTCATCCTCCCATACCTTTGAGCAGGATGTGTGCTTTGTAGCCTGATAGGTGAGGTCCTTGACAGGTAGTACAGAGCAAGATGAGAAGTGAGGTTTAGCTTTTCTGAGGGGTGTGGGGTGAGAGGAGTTTTATCATTTTGGCAGTACTCTTATTGGGCAGTGTCTCTTCTACTCCCCACTGTTTGTGACTACATTCTTCCTTTTGGTACCTCTTACTATATGTGGTTCACTGGAGAACATCTGTTGAACCACCGTGAGGTTAGCTCCTCCCTATTTCTCCTCCTCTGAAATTATATGTAATTATATGGTCAGAATTAACTTTTTAAATTTTTAAAAAGAGCTTTCCAGACTTAACTGAATTCCTTTCATATTTTCTTAGATATTTGAGTTTTCTCTGAAGGTTTTGAAACCAGCCTATACCGGAAGTCACATCTCTTATTGCTCCCTCATACTCTAAGATAATTAATATGGTTACTTTCCTTCAAAATTTTTGTTTTCTAAATTGAACAATTTAAATATAGTTATAAAATAGATTATTTATTCTGTACCTAAAAATTGTTTAAGGTAGAGTTTTGTTCATTCCTAATCTGAGTAGTGATATAAAAAATTAGGGTGGAAATAAAGAACTGTGTGTAGTGCAAATAGTAGAGTGAATTTGTGTGTGTGTGTGTGTGTGTGTGTGTGTGACAGAGACAGAGAGGGTTAGATAGGGACAGGCAGACAGGGAGAGAGAGAAGCATCAATTCTTCGTTGCAGCACCTTAGTTGTTCATTGATTGCTTTCTCATATGTGCCTTGACTGGGGAGCTCCAACAAAGCAAGTGACCCCTTGCTCAAGCCAGTGACCTTGGGCTCAAGCCAGTGACCATGGGGTCATGTCTATGATCCCATGCTCAAGCCAGCAACCCTGCCCTCAAGCCCACGCTCAAGCCTGAGACCTCAGGTTTCAAACCTGGGTCCTCTGCGTCCCAGGCCAATGCTCTATTCACTGTGCCACCGCCTGGTCAGGCTAAAGTGAAATTAATACAAGGTAGAACGGTGTGTTGTGAGGTTTTGTGAATCAAATGGCTGAAACTATTATATGAGGAAAAATTAGGTAACTCTTATTCTTTACATTTTACTCACCTTATAAAGTGTAGCATTTATAATGTATCAGTAAGATTATGCACTTTGGGGCTATACTGGGTTTCAGATACCACCCCCATCACTTACTAACTGTATTGCTGTGGATGTGATTCAACTTCTCTCAATCTCATTTCCTTGTCTTTAAAATCAGAGTTATAAGACTAACATAAGGATGTAATGAAAATTTAGGAATATCTATTTAATCTTCACAATGTGCCTGGAATACAATAAACAGTAATTGTTAGCTGTTATTATTATCTCATCTTTATATAAAGTTTAGTGAAGAGTTAACTTTGCTTTGCTACTATAACTTCCTTAAGATTCTAAACATGCTGCAAGATGGTGGGAATGTGGAAGAAGATTGCTTCATGGCTAAACTTAAGTCTATTTTGTGACTTGAAAGCCTGACAGATCAAGTTGTGGCAAATGATTTTTAATAAAACATATTGTCTAAATTAAGATATGTCCTTTTTAAAAGAAATAATCATGTTTTAATCAGTATGTTTTTTCAGGGGTAGTAAAACGAATCATTCCTGCAGTAGCTTCCACAAATGCAGTCATTGCAGGTGAGGAAAAAGTCCATTACTTGTTTTTTCCTTTAGTTTTTGATTCAGTATCTAAATTGACATTTTTGTAGCCAGTTGATTTAAAAAAACTAGTATTATTGGAATTTGATATTTTGGGTGGATGGTATAATTAAGCTGTCTAAAAAAGAATAAGCTATTGGACCTTGTATTAATTTGTCTTACATTATGTCGTAAAGTACTCTGCAGTTAGGTAACATTTTTGTGCCATTTCTTTTTAATCACTGTAACAGGCTTCTTATTAAGCAATTGCCTTATAAATTTATTTGTTCTGATTTCTAAAAATCTTCTAATTTTAAATGTCTGATTTTCACTTAGTTAAAATACCTTTATTTTATCCTGTTTTCAGCTGTGTGTGCCACTGAGGTTTTTAAAATAGCCACAAGGTAATGAGCTTTATTTTTACTGTGTATGTAAGTTTTTGTTTTGATTTGGCTCAGTTATATAAACATGGACATTGTTTCGTTACAGTGCATATATTCCCCTTAATAATTACTTGGTCTTCAACGATGTAGATGGACTGTACACATACACATTTGAAGCAGAGAGAAAGGTTAGTAGTAGTATGCTAATGAAAACTTTTTTGATCATGTATACTTTGATTTTTAAATATTAATTACTGGTTAGAAACTATATAAATGAAATTACCCATACCCTAAGTAATTTCTAACTTCTAGAACTCTATACACTGTATATCTTCTGTAGTATAGCCTAAAGTAAATACTATGTAGCAGAATAATTTAGGAGAAATGGCCTATTATGAAAAGCACAGGTTTTTAAAGTATAAACATTTTTTCATAGGAAATAATGCGCAATTGTAAAATGACTTCATTGTTACTTTATTATAAAGAGACTATTACTGGTGTACGTGCCCCTGTGATTTATGGTGTTTTATTTGTGCAGGAAAACTGCCCAGCCTGTAGCCAGCTCCCACAGAATATTCAGTTTTCTCCTTCAGCTAAACTACAGGAGGTTTTGGATTATCTAACCAACAGTGCTTCTCTGTAAGTGTTCTGTATCTATGTTGTGGAAATAATTTTAAAAACTAGAATTGTTTTATAAAAACTGATCTTTGATTTTATTTTTCCCTTCATAATTATATTTAGGCAGATGAAATCTCCAGCCATCACAGCCACATTAGAGGGGAAAAATAGAACACTTTACTTACAGGTGATAAGTGTTCAGTTTTTATTTCTTCCACAATTATATCAAAAGTTTAATTTTATTTAATGTTTTTACATTAAAGTAACTTTGTTTTCTAGTCAGTAACCTCTATTGAAGAACGAACAAGGCCAAATCTTTCCAAGACATTGAAAGGTACTTTAGATGAATATATTTACTAATAATCAACTTTTTTTGGTGAAAGTAACAAATATTTTTAGGTTTGCTCTTTTTATCTTCAAATGACGATATCATCATAGTTACTTATATCTTTAGAAATAATATTAGAATTAATTGTTCTTTTAGAATACATAAAAATTTCTAAGAAATCAAATATTGCTTTGATTAAAGAGAACTGGATTTAGATGTTTATCTCAACCGTAATGTTCTATAGTTTGTATATCTGTGTGTTACCATTTTGGTTGAGATTTTTTGTTTGTTTGGGTTAATTATGCTTTTTCTATTTTAGAATTGGGACTTGTTGATGGGCAAGAACTGGCAGTTGCTGATGTCACCACACCACAGACTGTATTATTCAAACTTCATTTTACTTAAGGAAAATAAATCTGTGTGTAATAGAAAATTAATGGAATTATTGTACTTTGTGGATGCTAAGGATATAATTGATTCACTTTTAGCATTAGTGTTGCTGAAATTTGACCTTTTTTTTTTTTTTTTTTGATATAATGAGCCACTCTTTTTTAACTTTCCCTTAAGGACAAAATTTGGGGTTGGTGCTTGTAAGCATTTTCATTAATAATATGGGAAATGATGCCTGGAGCGAAATATTGTGAACAAATGTATTGTTATTTTAGAGGAAGCAGATACCCTCTTAAGTGTGAGTTTTGTTATTGTGGTCAAAGAATACATTCCTCAGTTTTCATTTGAGCACCCACATATACAAAAGATGTCCCTTTAAAGAAAATAAGAAAATTAAGTTTTAATAAATGTTATAACTTGACATCTGGAGCATATTGAACATAGCCTACATCTTGCTTAATATTCATTTAATCGTGGCTGTCCAAGTGAATATTAATTTTTGCAAAGATTACCTTGTCCATAATAATTTATAAATGGTATTAGAACTGAATACCTGTGCATGGAAATGGGAAATATTTTCATGTGTTAACCTGTAGTGTTATAGAGGCCAGTATGCACATTAAAGTCAAAACATGGATGTTTAAAAGAATTTAATCTTTAAACAGTTATCACTGATGCTTTCACACTATTTATTAATAAAAGCCTATATTATCTATTTTTCTCACTGAAACTTCTTAAAATAGAGTAAGGATAATAAGCAGTTTCACAGTATTGTAGGAATAATTTTTAAATTGTGTAGCAGAATTATACAAAATTTTCATGGCACCAGAGTTAACAGTTTTGTCATAGTAAATATCTATTGTTTTAATTTTATTCACACTAACATAATACTGTAATGAAATGGAATAACTGTATACCTTTATATTAAGGTCTCTTAAAATGCCTCCCACCCTTCCAAAGGAAAAGACTTAAGGCTTAAGACACAATTAAACATATCCCTGACCAGGCAGTGGTGTAGTGTAGAGCATTGGCCTAGGATGCAGAGTACCCGGGTTGGAAGCCCTGAGGTTGCTGGATTGAACACAGGCTCATAGACATGACCCGTTGGTCACTGGCTTAAAGCCCAAGGTCGCTGGCTTGAGCAAGGGGTCACTCGGTCTGCTGTAGCCCCTCCATCAAGGCACATATGAGAAAGCAATCAGTGAACAACTAAAAGTGCTGCAATGAAAAATTGATGCTTCTCATCTCTCTCCTTTCTTATCTGTCCCTATCTATCCCTCTCTGTCTCTCTCTCTCTCTCTTGTAAAAAAAAAAAAAAGACAAGCATAAATACCGGAAAATGAATTTTAGTATCGCAATGTGGGAACGTGTTTTCACTCTTTGACTTAGGTGACATTTTTCTTTTTAGAAGCTTTGTGATTATGTATCACTGAGTTAAGTTTCCATTTAATATTTCTAACTCCAAATTGACAATTTGTTTCATTATAAAATCATATGGAGCCTGGCCTGACCTGTGGTGGCGCAGTGGATAAAGCATCGACCTGGAAATGCTGAGGTCGCCGGTTCGAAACCCTGGGCTTGCCTGGTCAAGGCACATATGGGAGTTGATGCTTCCAGCTCCTCCCCACCTTCTCTCTCTCTCTCTCTGTCTCTCTCTCCTCTCTCTCTTCCTCTCTGTCTCTCTCTCTTCCTTTCTCCTCTCTAAAATGAATAAATAAAAAAAATAAAAAAAAATTTAAAAAAAATTTAAAATCATATGGAGCCTGACCTGTGGTGGCGCAGTGGATAATGCATCGACCTGGAAATGCTGAGGTCGCCGGTTCAAAACCCTGGGCTTGCCTGGTCAAGGCACATATGGGAGTTGATGCTTCCAGCTCCTCCCGCCTTCTCTCTCTCTCTCTCCCTCTCTCTCTCCTCTTTAAAAATGAATAAAGAAAAAAAGAAAAAAAAAAGATTTAAAAAAAAAAATCATATGGAATAAATTTCTCTACTTAGAGTTTAGATTCAGTATAAAGTTTTGAAAGTGAAACAACTAACATTTAGTACTTTCCTTTATACAGGTGCAATAATAATTCTCAAGAGTTGACTTCAGTATCTCCTTCTGAGAACTGAATAATAGTTTAGAAAGTTTAGGTCATTAATCTGAAACTGTACAATTAGAAGTCTTGCAAGAGGGATTTTTAAAGAAAAATAGTTCCTTATGGTTTGGTTCCTTGCAGTGGTGTAAAATCCTCAAATATGTATAGGTAACGGCTGAATAAGGTAAATAATCACAGCAAGAGAGGTTACAATGAGAGAATATATACAGTAAGTTAGTGGAGTCTTTGGCACACTGGAGTAAAAAGTATTTTTAATTGAATTTATGGGGTGACATTGTTGAATTATATCATACAAGTTTCAGGAGTATAATTCTATAATACATCATTTGTATATTATATGTTCGCCAGCCCAAGTCAAGTTTCCTTCCATCACCATTTAGTCTGTAATGCCGGTGGCTGAGGCCAGACAGGTCCACAGTGAATTTGGCCAGATGGTAGAGAAACTGGAGCCAGAAAGCTCTGGGGCCATTCCATTGAATAAAGTCTCACAACGGTGAACAAACACACCGGCAGGGGAAAACTGCCTCTCGGGTACACAAACAGCAAGAATGGCCCCTCACAGTGGCGGGCAGACAACCCACAATCTGCCATCCACAATCCCCGAGCTCAAGCACCCATAGCCTTTATAGGCCATATACACGTGGTGCTGCCACGTGCTCCTGCACCAATCAGGCGAAGGGCTTGTAGCTGGAAAAACTGAGCAAGCCCCACATCCCCCCTTTTTCTACATCTCCGCACCCTGGGGTGAAAAGTGTTTGTCAAAAGGGGCAATCATGCCAGCTGAGTCTTTTATCTTGGTATTCTTACTTTTTAAAATAAACTGGAAATTTGGATTTTTATATAAAATCTGGCTGTTAAATATTGGTAGAATTTTATCTTTAACATTATATAGGGGCCAAAGAAAACTCGCTGACTAGATGAGTAAGGCCACCAATTAGATTCCGTCGTGTACCCAAATGTTAAAAGGCTACACCCAGGCCCTGGCTGGTTGGCTCAGCAGTAGAGGGCCTGCAGGCTTAAGTCCCCACTCAGTTTTGGTCAAGGTACACAGGAGAGCAACCATCTGTTTCTCTACCCCTCCCCCTCTCACCTCCTCTCCCCCTTCTCCTTTTCCCAAAGCCATAGCTCAAAAGGTTTGACCAAGTTGGCCTCCAGCGCTGAGGATAGCTTGATGTCCTGCCTTAGGCACTAAAATAGCTCAGTTGCCCAGCAACATAGCAGAGGGCCCAGGTAGGCAAAGCATCTCCCCATCCCCCACCCCCAGGGCTTGCTGATGGATCCCAGTTGGGATGCATCTGGGAGTCTGTCTCTGCCTCCACCTCTCAAAACAAAAAACAAACAAAAAAACTGCATGCAGAAAAGGTTACATTTTAATATACACAGTACACATTAATGCTTCCCGGGTTTGTTTTGACTCGGGCAGTGTGGACCTTGTAATGCCGGTGGGTGGCTGAGGCCAGGCAGGCTCACATTGGATTGGGGCAGAGGGTAGTAAAACTGGGGAGGCACAAAGGGTTGGGCCATTCCCTTTAATAAAGTCTCACTAGGGGTGGGGTGGGGGGTTGGGAGGCTCCCTCTCAGGCAAACAAACAGCAAAATGGGCCCTCACAGTAGTGGGCCGGCAACCGGTATCTGCAATTCCCAATCTCCAGCGCAGGCACCCATTGCCTTACATAGGCCGTACACACGTGGCGCTGCTATAAGCCCAGCCACTAATCAGGCAAAGTGCTTGCAGCCGGTACAACAGCGAGAAGCCTAACACAGCTGTCCCACAGACCTGTATTGTAACAACAAGAGATTGTGTCTTACGTACCTAAGCATGTAACCCATTGTGGAAGATGGCTTTTTACTACCATCAGGTGGGCTGAGACATTTTATACTATGTCTAGTATTTTAGGCAAAATGTAAACTCAGGGTTTGTCCTTAAGACCAAGTTAACATCGAAAATAATTAAATACGGTGTGTCCGTAAAATTATGGTGCACTTTTGACCGGTCACAGGAAAGCAACAAAAGACAATAGAGCCTGACCTGTGGTGGCGCAGTGGATAAAGTGTCGACCTGGAAATGCTGAGGTCGCCGGTTCGAAACCCTGGGCTTGCCTGGTCAAGGCACATATGGGAGTTGATGCTTCCAGCTCCTCCCCACTTCTCTCTCTCTGTTTCTCTCTCTCCCCCTCTCTCTCCTCTCTAAAAATGAATAAATAAAAAAAATAAAAAAAAAAGACAATAGAAATGTGAAATCACCAAATAAAAGGAAAACCCTCCCAGTTTCTGTAGGATGAGTGGCAGCATGTGCACATGTGCAGATGATGATGTAACACCGTGTATACAGCAGAACAGCCCACGGCCATGCCAGTCGAGATGTGGACGGTACAGAGGAAAGTTCATTGTGTTCTGTGGCTCTCTAAATTCAAATCCGTGACCAAAGTGCAACGTGAATATGGGCGTGTTTATAACGAAGCGACACCACATAGGAATAACATTACTCGGTGGGATAAGCAGTTGAAGGAAACCGGCAGTTTGGTGGAGAAACCCCGTTCTGGTAGGCCATCAGTCAGTGACGAGTCTGTGGAGGCTATACGGGATAGCTACCTAAGGAGCCCTAAAAAATCTGTGCGTGAGCTCACATCGAACTGCACTGAATAGGTATGAAACTGGGAGATTTTTCCTTTTATTTGGTGCAGCTTTCACATTTCTGTCATCTTTTGTTGCTTTTCTGTGACCGGTCAAAAGTGCACCATGACACACTGTATTTGAGACAAAGTGCTAAGTAGGTAAAGTGCGCCTCCATAACTTCCCTTTGTTTGCAGTTATTACTGGCAGGGTGCTAGAAGTTAGAACAGCGAGCTATTTTCTAGGGAGGAACCCACATGAAAACGACTAGTTCTCCAACAGGAACGGGGCCTCTGCTGTCCTCCGCCAGGAATCACTGACAATGGAAACCGTTCCGCGTTCCTCGGTAACCAGTGGCAACCCTGGGCTCCAGGATATGACGTTAACATTCCTCCTGTTGTTCTGTCCAGTGACGGAACTCGGGGCTCTGAGATGGAGTTGTGGACGTGGAAGTCGCCGGTGCATGCGCAGTCTGGCCCTGTCGTCTGGGCTGGGGGAAGGGCAGAGGGTGAGCTCCAGCGTCATGGGGAGATTTGGGGTCGCGGGCGCCCGCTGACAGCACCAGCGAGTGGAGAGCGGGCGAGGCTGTGCTGCCGCTCCGTGTCCCAGGCGCCGGGCCGCGCCTGGGGTCCTGGCGCTCGGCCTCCCTGCTGGTGCCGCCGCCGTCGCCGCCGCCGCCCGGGAGGAGGATGAGCTGGTTCAACGCGGCTCAGCTGTCCAGCTTCGCCAAGCAGGCGCTGTCCCAGGCGCAGAAGTCCATCGACAGGGTGCTGGACATCCAGGAGGAGGAGCCGGGCGCCTGGGCCGGCACCGTGCCGCACCGAGAGCCGGGTAAGGGCGGCCGCGGCGGGGGGTCCTTGGCGGCGGTCATCGGGCTGCTCGGCCCTTCTCGAGGGGAAGTGCGGCCCGGCCGGGGCCCACCGCGCGGCCCTCAGAGTGGGTCCCTGCGCCGCGGACCTTGTTCGGAGCCCGGCCGGGGCTCACCGCGCGGCCCTCGGAGTGGGTCCCTGCGCCGCGGACCTTGTTCGGAGCCCGGCCGGGCCCGGAGGGTGCGCTGCGCGGTGCCCGGGTTCGCGCCGGCTTCTCCGGGCGCTGTCGCTAGGTCGCCCCGGGACCAGGAGCTCGGGGGCCGCGGGTGGGCGGAGGGGCCGTAGTCGCCGCCGGGAGCGCGGCCGGATGTGGGTCTTTGTTTTCAGACGCTGACTGCCCGCTCGTCGGGACCTTCGGTGCGTCTGGCTCTAAGTCTAAGAACAGGTTAGCAGTTTGTTGTGTGGGGTAAAGATCTGCACATTTGGGGTGTCTGTGATCTCGATGAAAAAGAGTAAGTTATTCTTGACCACTTCCTGGGTTTTGTTTTTTGTTTTTAATTTTACATCGTTCAAAAGTCAGGACCTAACTGAGTTATCACATTTTAAGATTGTTTTGGCCCATGTCTATGCCATGAGCCTCTTAACTTTTTACGGGATGTTAGTTAGACCTTGTTGGAGTCGCTCAACTTCCTTTTGCAAAGGTACCCCACTTTTTGAATTTCTGAACTTTAGAGGAGACAATGTAAGATAAATATAAGAATATTTTTATGAAACCTCTGGAGCTTGAATTGTGCTATATACACGTCTAAAATGAGGTTATCTAGAATAGACTCAGGTTTGTTTATTGATTACCTGTGTTTCCCCGTATATTGCCATCATCACAATATGACTAGTCTTCAGAATGGAGTAACCTCTTGAAGTAGGTATCAGATAAACCCGGGATTTATATAAAACATTCTCCAAGAGGCAAACTTGACTTCTTGTAATTCATTAAGGTCACTAAGTTAAATTACTTAGCAAACTTAATCTTGCTTGTTCAATTGCATCATTAAATTTGGTTTTCGCATTGTTTTTATATGCTGAACAAATGGATATAAAACTATGTCCCTGAACTGAAATTTCCTACATCCCACCAAAGCTATGTTAAAGGATAGACTTTAATATAGGGCTTGGTAATTTTTAGGTAGTTTGTGTTCTGGCCACCAACTTGTAATTGTGCATAATTTGTGATAATTCTACTCAGCTACTTTTGAGTTTAGAAAAGGCAGAATCTTTTTTAAAGAAATGCTTTAAGCCTGACCAGGCAGTGGTGCAGCAGATAGAGCGTAGGCCTGGGATGTGTAGGACCCAGGTTCCTACTCCTAAGGTCGCTGGCTTGAGCTCCAGCTCATCCAGCTTGAGTGTCTGCTCTCCAGCTTGAGCGCAGGGTCCCTGGCTTTAGCAAGGGATCATAGACATGACCCCATGGTCGCTGGCTTGAGGCCAAGGTTGCTGGCTTGAGCAGGGGGTCAGTGGCTTGGCTGGAGGTGACCCCCCCCCCAATCAAGGCATGTATGAAAAAGCAAGTCAGTGAACAACTGAAGTGCCACAACTACGAGTTCATGCTTCTCATCTCATCTCCTTTCCTGTCTGTCCATCTCTCTCGCTTTTTTTGTGTGCTTTAAATATTTTAGAGAGTATTCCAGTTTTTGGTTTATCTCTGGCTTTTCTAGTAGCATATATTTCTATGACTAATACTATCACTTTTTTTTTATAACTTGGAAGGTATTTTCTCTCCTGAGTTGAGTGCTTTTAAAAATTCCTAGTGTAAATGACCATCTATATCAAAAAGCAGTAATTCTAATAAAATGCACATTTCTGAAATTTATATGACTTATGCTAATTTGAAATTTAGGAAGAGAACAAAATTTTCTTGTAGAATGGGTTTGGAAAATGGGATTTGGAGAATGAACTTGTCATTGAATGGATGAAAATGAATTTAGCCTCTAGAAGTTACTTGTCTCGTCATTATACTTTTATCTTGGAAAGAGGACATTTGCTACCAGTATTTTGGTTCATTTTTTTTAGTGTCCTCTTGTCTAGTTTATAACTATGTTTTGTTATTGATATTACAAGAGTAAAATTTATATGAAACTGAGTAGAAGGTAGGGTCAATTTGCCATGATGCACATTATTAAGAAATGCATCATTTGTATCTTGGACTTTAGCAAGGGTTTTAGAACATACTGTTACTTTTTTAGTTTGTGGTGGATGGGAATAACAAACTTGCTTCTGGTAGTCCAGGCCCAGTCTGGTCTTTTATCTTTGTTCCTAATTCCTCTCGGGCAGATCCATACCAGTTTTTCTCTTTGAGATCCACGTTAATTAGTAAACTAATTAATTATATAGTAAGCAAGGAGTTTGACAGGTGCAAATTATAGGTTGTATTCCATAGGTTTTCTTTAATATATTGATACTGACTTATAATAATGATTGTAATATTAATGTAGTATACAATATATAATTTTTGTTTTTAAATATGTATATATATGTATATACTTTTTTCTTTTTTGTCAAAGGAATAAGTCCCTCTGTCAGTGGAGGATGGGATACTCCAGCCTGGGGGTTAAAATCGAACACTGAATCTCAGAGCCAACCAGAAGCCTCTCCTAAAGCAATTACAAAGCCAGTTCGGAGAACAGTGGTAGATGAATCTGAAAATTTCTTCAGTGCCTTTCTCTCTTCAACGGATGTCCAGACCATTCAGAAGAGTCCAGTAGTATCAAAACCACCATCTAAATCACAGAGACCAGAAGAGGAAGTGAAAAGCACCTCACAGGAAACCTTGCACACTGGACAGTCAAGAACAGCTGGAACAAGTGAAGCAAAAGTAAAAGACTCTTCTCCCTGTGTATCTTCAGGGGAGACTTCGGCAGTAGATACTCTGCCACCTAAAACTGAAGGCAAGCATGGAGAAACTGTTAGTAAGGAATCTGACGTGTCAACCATTGGTTTGGAAGTATCCAAGAATGTAATTAATGTGAAAATAACTAGGGAAAATGTATCTAATGTGTCTACACAGTCTCTTACAGCAGAAACAAAGGACATGTCTTCGGAAGCAAAGGAACAAAAACAGGACGACAGACAGAGCAATACACCTTCTCCGCCTGTTAGTACCTTCTCATCGGGTACTTCTACCACCAGTGATATTGAAGTTTTAGACCATGAAAGTGTAATAAGTGAGAGCTCAGCAAGTTCGAGACAAGAGACTACAGACTCAAAATCAAGTCTTCACTTGATGCAGACATCTTTTCAGCTTCTCTCAGCGTCTGCTTGTCCTGAGTATAATCGTTTAGATGATTTCCCAAAACTCACGGAGAGTTGCTGCTCATCTGATGCTTTTGAAAGAATAGACTCATTTAGTGTACAGTCATTAGATAGCCGAAGTGTAAGTGAAATCAACTCAGATGATGAATTGTCAGGTAAGGGTTTTGCTTTAGTACCTATTATAGTTAATCCTTCCACTCCAAGGACTAAAATAGTTGAACCTGTTGAAGGAAAATCTGAGGAAGAAGTAAATGAAACATTAATTATACCCACTGAGGAAACGGAAATGGAAGAAAGTGGACGAAGTGCAACTCCTGTGAACTGTGAACAGCCTGATATCTTGGTTTCTTCTCCATCAGTAAGTGAAGGACATACTGCCTTGGACAAGGTGGCTGAGCAGTGCAGAGCTGCTGAAAGTCCGCCAGGAGCGCCTTCGGAGAAGGAAGATATTTGCAAGGTAACTCTAGAAAGTAGAAGAGGAATTTTCGGTATGCTTTTCAGAGGTTAAATCATGTGTTTATTTTTAATATTTAGTGATGCATAACGATTTGTACTGATTTAAAAAACAGGCATTTTGCTGTAACTGTGGCATTCAGGACCATAAAACTGAAGAATTATAACAAATAATTTCTCTAAGGTGACTGTGGTAGTAGCATAAGTTGATATTTCAATATAACTAAGCATAAAAAAGTTTTCATCTTATGCCCCTGCTTTTGAGTCCTTATCACCTTAGAATTCTCTTATACTATGTTCATTAATTTGTCAGTTTGCAAAGGACTATCTGTGTATGTTAACATACATCTTCAACTTCTTTGCAGGTAGAGTTATTAAATGTAAATGTATGGTTTTTCTTATCAAAAAGCTTTTTGCAGGTTTACATTATTTGTAGCAAAAGTATTCTTAGAGTAATTATTGATGTATTCTGTTATTAATTGCTTCAGTTTGTTTTTTTCTTTTTAATGTTATTTTTGATATTACATGAATAGAAGGGGAAATATCCAAAGAATAAAGACATTGCTTAAGATGTCAAATTGCTTCTACCTAATACATATAATAGGAAAATTCTGTAAATTCTTTAATATTAAGTCACAGTTTTGGTTTCTCCTATGATTTTTAGATGTAGAAACTAATTTGAATCGGCATCTTTAATAGATAGACCCTTCTGAGATATAGGATGTCTTGAGGAAATGTCCTGTAAGTGCCATGTACTGAATTATTTAATGTAAAAAAAAAGTGTCAGATTCTCTTACCAGGGTTTAATATAATCTACAAACAAATGCCGTGCTAGCTTTACCAGCAGCTGGAAGTCCTAGAAACCAGTACTGTTTACTATCAGTAAGATATTTTTGAACTACATATTTTCAGAAGTTAAGTGATATCTGAATTAATCTAGACCTAAATCAAGTAAGACTTTTTTTTTAGTACAAAAGGCACCATTCCTTCCCCTTTATATACAACTTTATCACTGCTTCAGCAGGACATAAGAAGTGAGATAGTCTAATCCATTTCTTTTTGTTTTATTCTGATACATTCTGAAGATTTAAAAATTGCATGCCTATGGATTTTCTAAATTTATTTTTTAAATGCAATATATCATACTGAAAAAGTTACATGTTACATGTTTGGATTAAAGAATAATATGGAAAAACATGCACTGTATATCCACTACCCAGCTAAGATACAGGACATTATTATAGGCTTTGAAGCTCCTCTTTTATTTATCTATTTTTGATGACATCTATCTCTCTTCCTCTTTCGGTGGGACATGCACACTCTTCCCAAGTTTTTGCTGTTACAAACTGCTGTGAGTGTTCCTTGTATAATGCATGCAACAGGTTTCTTCTTTAAGATAGACTTCACAGAACTTTCTACATCAAAGGTTATGTAGATCTTCAACTAAATATTGCTTGATTGTTTCTGAGTGGCTTGCTAATTTATACTCCCACCTGCTGTGTGCCTGTACTAATTTATATTCTTGTATCAGCCGTGTATGAGTTCTTGTACTGCGTTCATTTTGTTCTCAGTATGGTTTTTCTTTTTATAGAATAGTGCTGTTTTATTGGTTATAGTGATTAGTTACCTTTTCAACTCATAACTGTATGTAAAAATGGTCTTTAAAAGTTAAATGTTTAACTTTTGTATATTTTCCTTATCTAGAAAGTTGAATTTCTGAATGAGAAACTGGACAAAAGGGAGACTCAATTATTATCTCTTAGTAAAGAAAAAGCACTTCTAGAAGAAGCTTATGACAATCTAAAAGAGTAAGTATTTTACAAATGTGAATAATTTTAAATATTTTTTTTTTTTACTTTATTTATTTATTTTTAGAGAGGAGAGAGACAGAGAGGGAGAGAGAGGAGAGAGAGACAGAGAGAGAGAAGGGGGGAGGAGCTGGAAGCATCAACTCCCATAGGTGCCTTGACCAGGCAAGCCCAGGGTTTTGAACCGGCGACCTCAGCATTTCCAGGTCGACGCTTTATCCACTGCGCCACCACAGGTCAGGCCAATTTTAAATATTTTGTAGAGGCCTATACACTTGGTTTTTATTTAAGAATGTTTTTTAAATTAAAATGGCTTATAATTTAATTTGTTAATAATTATGATTTTTGAAAAGCATTTTAATTCTAACCATAGAAATTACTTTTCACATTATCTTTACCCATATTACCTTTTGGCATTGAAGAGAGGTATTTTGAAAAAAAAATACAAAAAGCCTCTTTCCCCTTATTATTCTTAATATCTTAGTCTTAAAGATTTAAACATGTCTTTAAAGAAAACAGTGATATTATAGTTTAAAATATACTGATATCGGTGTGCTTTAAGGAAGTGATTGGTAAAATTTGACAAGATTCAAAATGAAACATTTTATTTACTTTTATTTTTACATATAAACATTGGTGGCATTTTCAAATACTAATGGGTTTTCTTTCAGCTGTTTTAAAATAAATTAAGCAGGTAATTTTTCTCTGAAAAGTTAAGCTTAAAACTAATCTATTAAAGTGTGTGTTGAAGACAGTGTTATTTTCCTTTTGCAAACTGAACTCACCTTGTTACCTCTGGAATATTTAAATAAGTGTCCTCAGTCTCAGTATTATTTTAAATTTAGTGAAATGTTCAGAGTTAAAGAAGAAAGCAGCAGCATTTCCTCCTTGAAAGATGAGTTTACTCAAAGAATTGCCGAAGCAGAAAAGAAAGTTCAGCTAGCCTGCAAAGAGAGGGATGCTGCTAAAAAGGTAATGGGGGTTCAAAATATTAATTATATTCTGTGAAAACCTAGGGTTTTGAGGGATGCCTTTCAAAGTATGTATTTTAATATTGGAAAAAAGAGAGATAAAAGGTTGCTATAGAATATTAATACTTAAATTGTAAATTTTTGAAACCTTTAGAATGATAGATTTTGATACTTCAAACAATTCTAAGCAAATAGTTGTCTTTATAACATATATAAGTCTTTGCAAGAGATATAGCAGGGATCATTAGAATAATTTTTATAAATGATAATTTCATCATAATAAATAACACTTAAGTATAATTGGCACTCTCTAAATAAAATTTTTATTACTCTCATTTGTTATTTTTCCACATATTATATGTACTTCTTCAGATCAAAGTTGTTTTGTAATAAAAATAAAAATCTGTAATGGTTAGTGACTCTTGGGAGAATTAACATTTATTCTAATGTAGGATTTCTCAACATCAGCACTATTGACATTTTGCTGGGACAGTGCTGTGCATTGAAGATTCACCAGCACCCCAGGCCCCTACCTACAAGATGACAGTGTCACTCTTCCCTATTGTAGTCCCCCCTTCTCTTCAGTTGTGCTAGTTGAAAATGTTGCCAGACATTGCCAAATGTCCCCTTTGGAGCAAAATCACTCCTGCTGGGGGACCATTTTTCTGAGTCTTATAATTTAGAACAGTTGGCTCTTTCAGAAATTGCTAACCAGCTAAGGTTAGTATTATTGTTTGTGTCCCAACTCTGAGTAGTGTCATTTCTCAGCATTTACATTCTCACGGTGCTTTCCCCCTTCTTGACCAATGTTAATGTTAATATTTATAATTTTTATGTATATACTCTTAAAAGAAATGTCATATATTTCCATTTGCTTGGTTGCTTTAACCAGCTGGCTCATTTCAGACAGTAATATTTATAATAACCTGAGACTACCTAGCCAACTTACTTCTTCTTGTCCCTGTTGGATTTCATCTGTACTAATTTAATCAATAAAATTTTTTAAGCAATGTTTGTTTTTTGTAGTGTACTTTGAATTGTAGGTCTAAAATAGATCCAAAACATTAATTGTAGGTATAAAATGTTTAGGCCCTAAATTTTAATACATTTTTATGTGTACAACCATGTATGAACCCCCTGCGTAGGAGAGAGACATTGGATATTCAAAGGTAAATTGAATCCCCTCGAGTGATGAATTTGCTTTTCTAGTGATGGAAGACAATGTCACCAACTATGTAGTACTAGGCAGAATGAAGTTAAGTTACAGAGATGAATAAGCAGTTTAGTGGTACCATGCATGATGAATTCTGACCAGGGTAGATGAGGAAGACATGGCATTCTTGCTGGACTTTTATGTATGAATCAAATTTTGACAGTTGGACATGGATAGCAATGTTGTGGGTGATCCATATCATGAGCTTTGGTGTTTCACAGACCTGGTTTTAAGTTGTAACTCTACCACTTTAATAACTCTGACCTTTATAACTTACTGAATCTTTCAGAATCTTAGTTTTCCTATTTGTGCCATTGAATAATACAGGTGCCTTTCTCATGAATTATTGTAAGGATTAAATGATAATGGATAGAAAGTATGCTTTATATACCTAATTAATTTAGTAGTTACTAGCTATTGTTTAATTTCAGAGTGTCTCTTAAAACCAAATTTTAAATTATAAAACTCGTTTCACATCACTGTACCTCTATTGTAGCTTTAAAAGATAAACTATTTTGATACCTTTCTGCTGAATCTCTGCTTTACTAAAGTAGATGAAAGTTTATATACTCATGTGTTTCCTCTCATTGTGGGTTTTAATATGGAAAAATACAGTGAGAAATGGAGACATGTACTGTTTGAAATGTTCCAGATGTAATGCTTATAGACAATGTATGTAGAAATAAGAAGAGTTTTGAACTTTAACTTATTCTTGTATACATTTCCATATTAAAACCTGTTTATTTCTGAATTCAGGTTTTTTATATTGTTTTCAAAGCTGTTTTCTTAGTTTTAATTAACCAAGGTAATAAATTAACATTAACAACAAAACTTAACAGATTCTTATAAAGATTGTGATTGTTGATGAGATCTTTGAATATGAAAAATATTGAAAAATATACCTAGGATGAAAGTAATTCTTTATGGTAATTATATTCTTTTTCTTTTAAATTAGGAAATCAAAAGTATAAAAGAAGAACTTGCTACTAGGTTAAATAGTGAAACTTCAGACCTTTTGAAAGAGAAAGATGAACAGATTCGAGGGTTAATGGAAGAAGGTGTGTATTTAGTTGATTATGAAAAATATTGTAAAGACAGAAAAAATATTTTCCATGTAACTAGCTGCTGCTTTCTAATAAAAAAATATTGAAAGCAAAGAAGGTTTGAACTTAAATCTCAGCAATGTAGGTGATAATTTATGGAAGGATGGGATGCAGATGTACAGAGGCAGAGATATGTGTGTGTAGCTTTTTGTTTCTAGAGAGGGAAAAACTAACTCCTTGAAAAAAAAGGAGTTTGTGCTTCCTGAGTAAGCTTGTAACTAATTTTAGAGCTTGTCATTTAAACCAAGATATTTGGAAGTTATAACTGGAGTTTATGTGGTATCTGAATCTCTAGCTTGGGACTGTATGGTACAATTGTATTGTTCTGGCATTTTATAGTGAATTTCTACATTATATTTATGCTTTAATTTTTCAGTTACTAAGCACTCTTGTCTATGAAGATATTTATAATTAGCAGGGTTATAAAAATTAAGGACTCTTCATGAGGTAAATCATTACAGATGGTCACTGTTGATTCCTTTATATGCAATATCATAGGAAAGGTAGTTTTGGAAGAGGTGTTTAAGTGGGTTTTTTTTTTTCTTAAAGTTTTTCTAGTAAAAGAATAATACTTGCTACTTGCAGAAATTTTTGAAGTTATAGGAAGTGTATGGAGAAAAAAAAATTTCTTCTGTGTCCCCTTTTCATGCATTTTTAATGGATTTTTCATACATATTTAAGATCATGTATCTTTTACATTTCCCTACTTATTAAATACTTTGATACCATATTAATGGCTATATTAAAGTCCATTAAATGGATATCCATAATTTGTGTTAGTTTTTTTCTGAATATTGTGCATTTATTTCTAAAATATTACAAATAAAGGTAGGATGAATGTTTCTGTGCTTAAGTCATTGAATGTAAGTGAATTTCCAGAGTAAGGTTTTGAGAACAATTAGAAACAATTGCTTCATTAAAAAAGTTTTACCCCAATTTTTTTTCATTTATTAAGCTAATATTTGATAGATATTGTGTTTGATACAGTAATAAACACAACACACTCCTTGTCCTGTAAGAGCTCACAGTTTAACGAGAAGGAAATACAGGTACAAAGATAATATAGAACAGTGTCAGTGCTGAAATAGAAGAATGAAGGAAGAGTGGATAAAACATCTTGAAGTCACCAACTGTCGGTGTTACATTAGAGGCTGAGGGGAAGGCTAAGTGCATGGTTTTATTATTTTAAAAAATTATTAATATCAAATGGTACTAATTTGTAATTTGGTAATTTAGTCTGGTGGGCTGATGTTTTCTTCTTTGTTTAAATTTTTAATTTTGAGAGAGAGAGGAAGGGAGAGAGATGGGAAGCATCAACTTGTAGCTGCAGCAGCTTTAGTTGCTCATTGATTGCTTTTAGTATGTGCTTTGACGGGGGGCTCCAGCTGAGCCAGTGACCCCTTCCTCTAGCCAGCAACCTTGAGCTTCAAGTTAGCAACCTTTGGGATCCAGCCAGTGATCATGGGATCATGTTGATGATCTCATGCTCAAGCCGGCAATCCTGGGGTTTTGACCTTTGAACCTCAGTGTTCCAGGTCTATTCACTGTGCTACCACTGGTCAGGCTGATACTTTCTTTTGCTTAATGAGCTTCTTTATAGAAAAATAGAATGATTTTATATTGGAGTGTTTACAAAGTGCTTCTGTATCCAAGTATTTTTAAACTCACAGTTGAAAAGCTGAAAGACTCAAAGCTGAAAGCATACTACAGAGAATAACTGATGGTTTTGCTATCTGATTGGTCAACTGTTAACATCTAGCCACACCTCCGAATGTTTCTGCACACACTTCACTACACTTTTACCAAACCATTTGAAATCAGGTGACATATAACATTTCACTCCTAAATACTTTTTTTTTTTTTTTTTTTTTTTTGTATTTTTCTGAAGCTGGAAACGGGGAGAGACAGTCAGACAGACTCCTGCATGCGCCCGACCGGGATCCACCCGGCACGCCCACCACCCACCAGGGGCGAAGCTCTGCCCACCAGGGGGCGATGCTTGCCCATATGGGCGTCGCTCTGCCGCCACCAGAGCCACTCTAGCGCCTGGGGCAGAGGCCACAGAGCCATCCCCAGCGCCTGGGCCATCTTTGCTCCAATGGAGCCTTGGCTGCGGGAGGGGAAGAGAGAGACAGAGAGGAAGGAGGGGGTGGGGGTGGAGAAGCAAATGGGCGCTTCTCCTATGTGCCCTGGCCGGGAATCGAACCCAGGTCCCCCGCACACCAGGCCGACGCTCTACCGCTGAGCCAACGGCCAGGGCCCTAAATTCTTTTTTTTTTCTGGCTTTCTTAGGTATAATCTACAAATAAAAATTTTATGTATATATTTAAGGTTTACAGGATAAGTTTTTGGTGTATATATACAAGCTGATTATTACCTTATGTAGTTACCTTTTTTGTGGTTAAATCTATTCTTTTAGCACATTTTAAGTGTACAATACACAATACAGTATTTTAACTTGAGTCAACATGCTGTATGTTAGTTCTCCAGAACTTCCTCATTGTACATACCTAAGTCTTTGTACCTTTTGACCCAGCATCTCCCCATTTCCTCACCCACCTTCACCTCCTAACCACCATTCTACTCTCTGCTTATGAGTTCAACTTTTGATTTCACATATAAGTGTGATCATGCAGGGTCTGTCTGGCTTATTTTATTTTATCCTCTAGGTTCATCCATGTTGTTGCAAATATCAGGATATCCAATTTTTTTAAAGGTTAAATAATGTTTATATATATTCACACACAAACACATGCACACACACCACATTTCTTCTGTGCACCACACCTTTATCCATTCATCCTTTGGCAGACACTTTGTTTCCATATCTTGGCAGTTGTGAATAATGTTGCAGTGAACATGGGAATGGAGATGTCTATTTGAGATACTGGTTTTACTTTTTGGTTATATATTTAGAAGCAGGATTGCTCGGTCATGTATTTTTAGTGTTTTGAGGAATCTCCATACTGTTTTCCATAGTGGCTGCACCAGTTACATTCTTTTTTTTTTTAATTCTTTGCTTTAATTTATTTTTATTAATTTTTAGAGATGAGAGAGAGAGAGAGAGAGAGAGAGAAGGGGGAGGGAGGAGCAGGAAGCATCAACTCCCATATGTGCCCTGACCAGGCAAGCTCAGGGCTTTGAACCGGCGACCTCAGTATTCCAGGTTGATGCTTTATCCACTGCGCCACCACAGGTCAGGCCAGTTACATTCTTAACAGTAGTGTGCAAGGGTCCCTTTTCTCTACATCCTTGCCACTATGTATCTTTTGTCTTTTTGGTAATAGTTATCTTAACAAGTGTGGGGCAATATTTCATTGTAGTTTTGATTTGTATTTCCCTGATGATGATTAGTGGTATTGTTCACTTTTTCAAAATACCTGTTGGCCATTTTCTGTAATCTTATGAGAAATGTATTTTGCCCTTTTTTTTTTTTTTTTTTTTTTTTGTGACAGAGAGAGAGAGATGGACAGACAGACGGGAAGGGAGAGAGATGAGAAGCATCAATTCTTCATGCGGCACCTTAGTTGTTTATTGATTGCTATCTCATATGTGCCTTGTCCAGGGGGCTACAGCAGACGAAGTGACCCTTTACTCAAGCCAACCTTGGGCTCAAGCTGGCGAGCCTTCCTCAAACCAGATGAGCCCACGGTCAGCTGGTGACCTTGGGGTTTCGAACCTGGGTCCTCCGTGTCCCGGTCTAACGCTCTGTCTACTGTGCCATCGCCTGGTTAGGCTCTTTGCCCATGTTTTAATTGGTTTGTTTGTTGTTGAGTTATATGAGTTTGGATATTAATCTCTTATCAGGTGTATGACTTAAAAATATTTTCTTCCATTTTATAGGTTGTGTCTTCACTCTGTTGGCTGTTTTATTTGCTGTGCAGTAATTTTTAGTTTGATGCAATCACGTGTCTTATTGCTTGTGTGGCCAGCGATTTTGGTATTATATCCAAAAAATTTCCAAGACCAATGGCAAAATGCTTTTGTCCTGTGTTTTCTTCTACTAGTTTTACAGTTTCTGGATTTAACATTTTCATCTTTTATCTATTGTCAGTTGATTTTTATATTGTGTATGTGATAAGGTCCAATTGCATTCTTCTGCATATGGAAATTCAGTTTCCCAATACCATTTATTAATGAGACTATCCTTTCCCCATTGTTCTTGGCATCCTTGTTGAAGATCAGTTGACTGTAAAGTGTGTGGATTAATTTCTAAGCTCTGTTCTGTTCCATTGATCTACATGTGCCGCAGACCAGCGTGGCTAGTAATTGTTCAGGTCCTGAGTGACAATGATGCAGAATGCAGAAATAAACTCAGAGAAAAGAAGTATGGAATTGGGAGGTCTCGGCAAGCTGATGGCAATCTAGAGCAGAGCAAGGCCTCTGATTCCGCTTTGTTATATAATGCAAATGCCTTTTGCAAATAAGGAAGTCTCCGATATAAAGTCACACATCTGAGGTATAAAGAGGAATTCTCTTAAGGCATAAACAGGAATCCATTTAAAGCAGGGGTCCCCAAACTACAGCCCACCGGCCGCACACAGCCCCCTGAGGCCATTTATCCAGCCCCCGCCGCACTTCCGGAAGGGGCACCTCTTTCATTGGTGGTCAGTGAGAGGAGCATAGTTCCCTTTGAAATACTGGTCAGTTTGTTGATTTAAATTTACTTGTTCTTTATTTTAAATATTGTATTTGTTCCCGTTTTGTTTTTTTACTTTAAAATAAGATATGTGGAGTATGCATAGGAATTGGTTCATAGTTTTTTTTATAGTCTGGCCCTCCAGCGGTCTGAGGGACAGTGAACTGGCCCCCTCTGTAAAAAGTTTGGGGACCCCTGATTTAAAGTGTAAAGAGGAATCCCCCCATCATGTATAACTGAAATCAACCAACATCAGAACAAAGGGTGAGAGGAAGGGTAAGTTGCCTTTAGCAATTGAAGCAAGTGAGGTGGAGGGATGGGACGAGTAGAAACACTCAGCTTCACAGCTAACATGGCGATGAGGGGAAGAACTTAGCCTTTAGCGTAAGCCTTAAACTGTGAGGACTTTGTCAGCTTGCAGTCTCTTATATACATCTGTTTTTATGCCATTACCATGCTGTTTTGATTACTGTAGCTTTGTAATATGTTAGTGTTTTTTGATTTTGTTTTTTTGGGGGGATATTTTTCTGAAGTCAGAAGCAGGGAGGCAGAGAGACTCTCACATGTGCCCAACCAGGATCCACCCGGCATGCCCACCAGGGGACGATGCTCTGCCCATCCGGGCATTGCTTCGTTGCAACCGGAGCCATTCCAGTGCTTGAGGCAGAGGCCATGGAGCCATCCTCAGCACCTGGGCCAACTTTGCTCCAGTGGAGCCCTGGCTACAGAAGGGGAAGAGAGTGACAGAGAGAAAGGGGAGGGGGAAGGGTGGAGAAGCAGATGGTCTCTTCTCTTGTCTGCCCTGGTCAGGGATCGAACCCGGGACTTGCACATGCCTGGCTGATGCTTTACCACTGAGCCAACCAGCCAGGGCCTGTAATATGTTTTGAAGTTAGGAAATATGATCCCTATGGCTTTGTTCTTGCCCAGGATTGCTTTTGTTATTTGAGGTCTTATGTGGTTTTATATAAATTTTAGGATTTAAAAATTTTTTTGTGATAAATACCTTTCAAATTTTGATGGGATTGCATTGAATTTGTAATCCACTCCTAAATTCTTCATTCTGCATCTCCCAAGAGCAAGTAATTTTCTTTATATGTACATCATAATCATAATAAGAAAATTCAGAAGTGTGTTCCAGCATATATTTTATCATTTACCCCCTGCTGTCTCTAAAAATGACCTTTATAGCTCGTTACTTGTCCTGCTCAAAGATCTAATCAAAGTTTCTACATTACATTTGGCATTCATTCATTCATTCGGCATTCATTCATTCATTTATAGTCTTCTATTAATCTAGGATAGCTCTCTCTTCATAACATTGAAGAATGTTTCTGTAAGAAACATTACGTGATCTTGTGCGCCTGTTGCTTTATCACTTCAGTAGCCGCATATTGTCAGGCTATACCACTATTGTTGATGCCGAAACTGAATGTTTGGTTACAGTGCTGACTGCCAGGTTTTTCATCTTAAAAGTACATCTTTCCCTTTGTAACTCCTAAGTAATATGTGGGAGTGCTTCTTTAAGACAGTATCCTATTCTCTACCATCCTTGCACCTAATAATTTTAGCATTCATTGATGATCCTTGTCCAAATTAGCTTAACATTGGTGGTAACAATATTGTGATTAAATCTATCATTTTATGTCACCAATCAGGTAAACATTCTATTTAGATTCTTAGGAAATCATTATTTGAATTTATACTCTTGCCATTGCCAGGAGAAAAACTTTCAAAACAGCAGCTGAATAGTTCTAACATCATTAAGAAATTAAGAGCTAAAGACAAAGAAAATGAAAATATTATTGCAAAGCTGAAGAAAAATGTTAAAGAGCTAGAAGAAGAGTTGCAACATTTAAAACAGGTGAATGTTAATCATTCTTTACATATAAATTGTTATTACTTTATGAACAATTGGCTATGGTTTATAAAACATTTGGAATGATTTATTGGGGTATATCATGTAGGTGGGGTTTTTCAATTTAATAGACAAATGTTAAGATGATTATTCATTGTTACCACTCTTGAGATTCCTGATACAGTTATTTATCATGGTGTTATTTATTAAAGAATACTTTTGCCTGTTTTATAATATATAGGTTCTTGATGGCAAAGAAGAAGTTGAGAAACAGCATAGAGAAAATATTAAAAAACTGAATTCTGTAGTCGAATGCCAAGAGAAGGATCTTGGCCGACTTCAGGTGGACAAGGATGAACTTGAAGAAAAGAACCGAAGTATTCAGGCTGCTCTTGACAGTGCATACAAGTAAGAGAATTAATAAATATTCTACTCATTTAAAATCAGCTAACTGCAGATGTTGAAGAAATCTTTTTCTGTTATCTGATCACTTGTAAACTTAACTGTAAATAAACTTACAACCCTTCAAGGCAAGTGCAGCAGAGAGTTCTTACTGCCGTCACTATTGTATGCTGAACTTCCCCTCATGCTGCAGAGCTCCTGGAAATAAATCTACATGGAAATTTCATAACTTTGGCCATGTCTGTTATTTTAAATAAGATTTATCAATCTAATTTTTTAAAGAGAACTTACTGATCTTCACAAGGCCAATGCTGCAAAGGATAGTGAGGCACAGGAAGCTGCTCTGCGTCATGAAATGAAAG
This sequence comes from Saccopteryx bilineata, assembly GCF_036850765.1. NCBI lineage: Eukaryota > Metazoa > Chordata > Mammalia > Chiroptera > Emballonuridae > Saccopteryx > Saccopteryx bilineata. The sequence goes on from NC_089499.1 coordinate 68,575,149, forward strand.
CTAAGGAAGAACTTTCTGCAGCACTAGAGAAGGTCCAAGAGGAAGCCCATCAGCAGCAAGAAGCATTAGCCATTCAGGTAAGCAGTGGATGATTAACTAAATTCATCTTTAATCTTTGTGTTTCTGTAAATTAAAGAACTTATTAGTTAATTTGAGTTGAACCTTATTCAGTGGTACACGTATTACATTTCCTTTTATGATCCTGTTGGGCAAACTTAATACTGTGCTTTTAAACTGTTGTTGAAAGTGATGCTTAGTCGACCTGGAAATGCTGAGGTCGCCGGTTCAAAACCCTGGGCTTGCCTGGTCAAGGCACATATGGGAGTTGATGCTTCCTGCTCCTCCCCCTTCTCTCTCTCTGTCTCTCTCTTCTCTCCCTCTCTCTCTCCTTTCTAAAATGAATAAATAAAATAAATAAATAAATAAATAAAATTAAAAAAAAAAAAGAAAGTGATGCTTATAGCAGTACTGCTTAATTACTGTGAATTTCAGACTTATTTGAGAATATTATAAAGGCTAAGGACCCTATTACTAAAGAAATACACATGTACATATATATAGTAAACATTGCATATAATTTAAAGAGAATCTGAGTAGCTTCATGGGCCTCAGATGGAGGAGGAATCCCTAAATTTGTCAGATTTTGTTTTATAGACTCATCAGTTGATGTATATTTTTTACATTTTGTTAATATGAAAAAAATCCTGCTTTAAACTTTCATTGACAATTTTTAGTGTGAACTATATTTTAAATTCCCTTAACTATGTACCCTCCACTCATATGGTAACTGTATATTTAACATTTTTAATAAATTGCCATATTTTTCTGCAACAGCTGCATCAGTTTACATTCCTACCAGCAATGTATAAAGGTTTTAATTTCTCTACATCCTTTCCTGTATTTGTTAGTCTTTTTAATTCCTGAGAGAGAGAGAGAGAGAGAGAGAGAGAGAGACAGGAACATCAAGCTGTTTCTGTATGTGCCCTGGCCAGGGAATTGCACTGGCAACCTCAGTACTCCGGGATGATGCTCCAGCCAGCTGAGCTGTCCAGCCAGGTTTGCTGGTAATGTTCTTTTTTAGATAGGGAGATAGGAAAGGAGAGAGAGGGGCGGGGGAGGGAAGCATTTATTTGTTGTTCCACTCAGTCACGCATTCATTAGTTACTTCCCAAGTGTGCCCTGACCCTGGTATTGAACCCACAACCCTGTCCTTTTGGGATGACTCTCTTAACTGACTGAACTAACCAGCCAGGAGTGCATGCTCCTCATACACCGTTACCACTCATATATAGTTACCATATGAGTGGAGGGTACGTAGTTAAGGGAATTTAAAATATATGTTCACACTAAAAATTGTCAATGAAAGTTTAAAGCAGGATTTTTTTCATATTAACAAAATGTAAAAAATATACATCAACTGATGAGTCTATAAAACAAAATCTGACAAATTTAGGGATTCCTCCTCCATCTGAGGTCCATGAAGCTACTCAGATTCTCTTTAAATTATATGCAATGTTTACTATATATGTGTACATGTGTACTTCTTTAGTAATAGGGTCCTTAGCCTTTATAATCTCAAATAAGTCTGAAATTCACAATAATAAAATTCTATTGAATATTTTTTCAGTGTAGCCCTTTTATTGGGTACGAAGTAGTATCTGAATGCAGTGTTGATTTACATTTCCTCAGTGACTAATGATGTTGAAGCATCTTTTTTAGTGCTTATTGGCCATCATGGATCCTCTTTGGAGAAATTTATTCAGATATTTATATCCTTTGCCCATTCTTTAATTGGGTTGTCTTTTTATTATTCTTTATGTACTGCTCACAAAAATTAGGGGATCAGGGAACGTGCAGATAATCCAGTACTTTCAGCCTTTAGTATAGTGCATTTTTACCAATGAAATAAAAGTTGGTTTTGCATCTTATTTGCATAATTGAACAACTTTCTTTGACTTGTTTGCTTTTCTGATGTTATTCTTTAATAAAAAATATCAAGTGTTTTTTTTATCTCTTCATAGTAAATATCTCCTAAATTTTGTGAGCAGTTACTCCTACACAATAGACCCATATCAGATGTAGAATTTGCACATATTTTCTCCCACTGTTTTCTTCAAGTGAAAGTTCTCTTTCACTTTCTTGATAGTGTCTTTGGGTGCACAGAAGTTTTTAATTTTTTTTTTTTTTTTTGAGCGTCATTGAGACAGACAGGAAAGGGGAGAGACTAGAAGCATCAACTCATAGTTGTGGCACTTTTTAATTGTTTGTTGATTGCTTCTCATATGCGCCTTCATGGGCAGGGGCAGGTCAAGCTGAGCCATTGACCCTTTGCTCAAAGCCAGTCACCTTGGGCTCAAGCCAGTGACCTTTGGGCTCAAGCCAGCGACCATGGGGTCATGTCGGTGATCCCATGCTCAGGCCAGCAACCCCGCACTCAAACTGGTGAGTGTGCACTCCAGATGAATGAGCTTGTGCTCAAACCAGTGAGTGACCTTGGAGTTTTGAACCTGGGACCTCAGCATCCCAGGTCAATAATTTTATCCGCTGCGCCATCACCGATTAGACAAAAGTTTTTCAATTTCATAAAAACTTTTTTAGTTATTGATTTGAGAGGAAGAGAGGGAGAGAGAGAGACATCATTTTGTTGTTCCACTTATTTAGGTATTCATTGGTTGATCCTTGTATGTGTTCTGGCCAGATGTTGAACCCACAAACTTGGCGTATCAGGACAGTGCTCTAACCAACTGAGCTACCAGGCCAGGGCCAAACGTTTTTTAATTTTTATTCAGTCCCACTACCCTATTTTTTGTTGTTGTTGCTTGTGTTTTGGGTGTCATAGTATTAACTCTCACATTTAGTTTTTTGCATGTGGATATCCAGTTTCTTGGCACTATTTTAAAAAAAAGACTGTTATTTCCTCATTGACCCAATGCACTTTTTTTTTTTTTTTTTTGTATTTTTCTGAAGCTGGAAACAGGGAGAGACAGTCAGACAGACTCCCGCATGCGCCCGACCGGGATCCACCCAGCACGCCCACCAGGGGGCGATGCTCTGCCCCTCCGGGGCGTTGCTCTGCCCCGACCAGAGCCACTCTAGCGCCTGGGGCAGAGGCCAAGGAGCTATCCCCAGCGCCCAGGCCATCTTTGCTCCAATGGAGCCTTGGCTGCGGGAGGGGAAGAGAGAGACAGACAGGAAGGAGGGGTGGGGGTGGGGAAGCAAATAGCGCTTCTCCTGTGTGCCCTGGCCGGGAATCGAACCCGGGTCTCCCGCATGCCAGGCCGACGCTCTACCGCTGAGCCAACCGGCCAGGGCCCCAATGCACTTTTGATTTAATATTGCATGAATGTGTTAAGCGTTTATATGATTTATAAGGGAGAGCTATATAACAAAAATATTGAGACAATATTTTTTCTAACTGAGCCCTCCCTGTTTCTTTTATTTGCTTAGAAGTAACCATTTCATTGGTATTCATTTTTTTAATGTTTCTAGTTGTAAATATAAGAAAATATACATTTTGTATACATTTACTTAGAGCTATATTCACATACACTATGTGTATGTATTTCACTCATCCTTCTTCATAAAATACCATTTGCTATTAGCACTTCCGTCCCGGGAGCATGCCCACGCCTTTTCTTCCCCCTCTTCTTCCCCAACAAGCATGCATCTCCTCAACTCTGAAGATCCCCAAGAAGACTTGCAACCAGGGGAGCAAAGGCAGCTAGTCCCAGGCTAACCCCCTAAGCCTGTCACCAAGGCCCCCTTTCCTCTGACTTTCCAGTGAGCTGACAGCAGCCTCACCTCGGCTCGCTTCTGTCACTGTGACTTTATTTCTCAGTGAGACACTGCAGCCCCACCTAGGCTCTCTTGTTGCTGCTGCTGCTTTTTTTTTTTTTTGTGACAGAGAGAGGGACAGATAAGCACAGATAGGCAGAAAGGGATAGAGATGAGAAGCATCAGTTCTTTGTTACGGCACCTTATTTGTTCATTGACTGCTTTCTCATATGTGCCTTGACGGGACTGGGGGGTGGCTACAGCAAAGCGAGAGATGCTTGTTCAAACCAGTGACCTTGGGCTCAAGCCAGCAACCTTGGGGTCATGCTTATGATCCCACGTTCAAGCCAGCAACCCCACGCTCAATCTGGTGAGCCTGCGCTCAAGCCAGTGACCTTTGGGGTTTCGAATCTGGGTCCTCCGTGTCCCAGTCTGATGCTCTATCCACTGCGCCACTGCCTGGTCAGGCTCTTGCTGCTTCTTCTAAGCGCCCTCCCTTCCTTGTTTCACTGTCTCCAGCTGTGGTAAAGGTACTCTCAAAATCACCTGCACCTGTGCTGGGAAATCTTCCCTATACAAAGTCAAGAACCCACACACTACTGGCCTGCCTGAGGCAGATGCACTCTGGGCCCTGTTCCTGTTTGGTTACAATTATAGGAGATTTAACTAACCTCTCTCATTCAGGGATAAAGCATACTTCTTTCAGAACCAATAGACCCCACACAAAAAAAATCAGCAAGGGTATAAAAAATAAGAGAAGCAGAAAGTTGGATTCAACATGCATAAATACTCCACTGTACAAAAAACCTGCAAATTTTTAAAAACTGACCATATGGTGCTATGAAGCAAGTTCCAACAAATTTCAAATGACTGAAATTTATATCTTTATATATATGTATATATATGTGTGTGTGTATATATATGTGTATATATATGTATATATGTGTGTGTATATATATGGCATATTTGTATATGTGTGTATGTATACTACTCACAAAAACTGGGGGATATTTCAAAAGGAATATGAAGCCATAAAATATCCGCTAATTTTTGTGAGCAGTATATATATATACTGTATATATATAAATGTATATATATAAATAAATAAAATGGCAGCATGGAAACTGAGACCTAAAGAAAAATAACAACAAAAATCCCAACCATCTTGCCAAGATTGGGAAGGTGTATCCTAGGCTGAGGATATACCCACGAAAGGTCAGGAGACAAGGAAAATAAAAAGAAAAAAACATATATAGATAAAAAATATACATATATGTAAAGTATACATATATGTGTATATATATACATCTGTGTGTGTGTGCGTGTATAGTTTATTCTGTTTTACAGCTTGCTTTGTCTATAAAATAAATTATCTTGGTGATTATTTCATAGTAGAACATAGAGGGGTTTTTTGTTGTTTTTTTTTTAACAGATCTTTTTAAAAAATATCTTTACAGTTATAATGCTTCATTGTATTCAGTCACTTCTTACTGATAGATAGTTGGGTTCATAACAAGGTTCACACCATGGTTCATATATTCCTTATGTTTCTGCTACTGTATCACTGGGACAGAGAATTATGAATGTTTTAAATTAAAAATATACTAGAACAGTAATGAAAAATTGGGGGAATGGGAGATCGAGAGTGTAGGGCACTACTATTCATAAAATCATCTTTATGAATACTCTCAATTTTGTGTATTATTTCCCTGTATGTATTTTTATACTTGATATTATATATTTTATATTTTTTTTATTTAAGATTAATTCATACATTTTTACATGTTTTTTTACATTTATCATTATAATTTGTAATGGGTATATTCATGTTGTATTAAGATTTGCAAAAATAGATTACTCCTGATGGATATATAGAATATTTCATGTTTTGTGTGTTGTTGCTAATCTAGGTGACAGTGTGGAGAACATATCTGTGTTCACAGAGATCTGCTCCCATAGAATGAATTCTCAGGACTTGCTTTCATAGCTTGTAGATGTCGCATTCTATCTATACTGCAGACATTTGTGGATGCATCATCTCCTATCTTGTGGGGCAGTGGCTATGTCTTGTACATATTTATATCCTTTTTTAAAAAATTCCTAATAGAGTACTTTCCTTAGTACATACTGAACATATGTACAGTTTTGGAATTGTTTGATGAAAGGGAACGGATACTCCTATGTAAAAGCTCATTGGATAGTATAGAGTATTATGCATGAACAGTAAGTTCACACAACTCAGAATATGTCCTTAGGAAGTTATGGACAGTGTTTGATACTGTTACAGTGCACTGCTTCTCTGCGTACAGGTGGGGGACCTGAGGCTGGCCCTGCAAGGTGCAGAGCAAGCGGCTGCCAGCAAAGAGGACTACTTACGCCATGAGATCAGTGAACTCCAGCAGGTGCTGTCACAGTTTTCCTAAACACACATCCAAGATGTATTTTCTTAGAAATAAAAAATGACTCAGTGGGGTAAAGTTCATGGAATTGAGAGGGTTCCTACCATGCCTATTATTTGCTGTTTTTTTGTGGCTTATGCCAATAAAATCCGAGTTGGAACATTAAAAATATATAAGAAAAGCCCTAATTCTGTTTTTTAGAAAACAATTTTATTATGACAGATTGTGTGTTCAGTATTGTTCTTCATTTGTAGTAGCTGGTTTATTAATTATTGTCAGTCTGATTACTGTGGGGCAGATAATCAGTGCCCAGTTTTATATTACTGTATCAGTTTTCAGTCAGTGAACGTGCATGGTAAGAGGAAGAGAAAATGCAGCTCAGATTGAACTTTCTGTTTTTATAAATAGAAATATATAGATGAGGAGCAACTTCAGGGAAGTTTGGATGATAACTCATTTTTACCTTAAGATGCTCAAAGGCTATCTTTATCTTAGTGTGTTGTAAAGAAGCACTTATTTAGATACTAACTTATGCAGCTTAACTCAAGGATTGAATAATTAGAAAATAATTTAATTTATAAAGGTAATTCTATCTTGGAGAAATATTTTTTCCAGAAATCTTTAATAAATTTTTTTTCTAGTGTTTTTGCTGCTTTTACTGCTGTCAGTGGTAATAATTTAAGAATTTCATGATTCAGAGACTCCAGGAAGCGGAGAATCGGAACCAGGAACTGAGTCAAAGTGTTTCATCAACAACAAGACCATTGCTTCGGCAGATAGAAAATTTGCAAGCAACACTAGGGTCCCAGACATCGTCGTGGGAGAAGTTAGAGAAGAATCTCTCTGATAGGCTGGGTAACTGCTTTAGTTCTTAAGCTCAATGAAGAAGCCCTTTCATCTTGTTTATAGAGTCGATAATGGTCTGTAATTGAAATTTGCTTGCTCCCATAGTTATATTTTATCTGACTTGTTGATTTTTACCTCTTCTGTTTTACATTTACTTTCTGACATCTTGTCTCTCAGACCACTTGTTTTCCCTAACAGTGTATCAGATACTGTCTAAAACACTTTCATGTCGGTTTCATTCACCTTTACAGACTACTGCACTCAGTTTTTCCATTGTTCCTTGCTAGGTCTGACCTTTTTCTAGCTTGTCTATAATAGCGTGGAAAGTAGAGGCCAGATATGGTTTTAGTCAGTGGCAGAACTCCAAGAGCAGAGCTAGATCTAAGGAGAATCCAGGTTAAACTAGTGTTCAGATGCCGTGGAGTCTTAGGATTTCATATACTGCTTCTTTGTAAAAATGCCCCCATTTGCCCTCTGTGCTGTTAATAAAAAGAAAATTATTTTTTCGAGACGTTTATTCAAACAGAGACAGGTGTATATTCATATGTTAGATATCCCAGAAGCTAGCAGTGCTATGACAGATGCGTGTAACCTGAGAGGCAGCACGGGACAGTGATGAAAGCAGACCTGAGTGGAGGTTGGGAGGCCTGGGCGCAGGGCTGTTTTGTTTCGTTTACGATCATCCAGCCAGATCATCTGGAGCAAGTCACTTCCCTGTTCTGGACTCTCACTGGAAATCCTGAGGGGGAGCTAGGTTAGTGGCTTTCCAACGGTCTAGCATGTGTCTCAGGGCTGGCTGTCACTGTGGAGGGAAGCTCCCAGTAAGGGGCCGGGCTCCCTGCAGGCGCTTTAATGAGAGCAGCGCCTGCTTTGTCTGGCTTGAGTTCCATTTAGGGTTTTGTCTGAAAAATGATTTTCCTGCTTAAAAAGAAAATCCCTGAACTAGATGAACCTTCATATATTGTTTAACTTATATATATAAATTTTAGGCCCATCATTTATCTCTGACAGTTTTTGAGATCAATTTGTCATGAAATGTGAGCTATCTGAAAATGACACCTTCTGACACAAATGTTTATTTAGCAATAAGTGAAGGCTAGGAGTTGTCCTTATTGTGATTTTTAAACTGGAGTCTACAGGCCCTGGCCAGGTAGCTAAGTCAGTTAGAGTGTCATCCCAATAGGCAAAGATTGTGGGTTCAGTCCCCAGTAAGGAAACGTACAAGAATCAACCACTAAATGCATAAATAATGAGTGGAACAATAAGTCAATGTTTCTCTTTCTCTTTGTCTTTCTCTCCCTTTCTTTCACTCTAAAATCAAAAGGTATGGTTAAAAAATAAAAAATAAACTGGAGTCTGCATAGTCTCAATGATGTGGTGTTGAGGAATATAGGTGAAGCCACAGGCAGACATATTGGATAGTGCTAGTAATAGGGCTGTTGATGCAGTGTGGAATGAAGTATTACATGTATTATAGAAATATTAGATCTACTTCAGTGGGGGAAAAATACAAAACATTCTTGCCTTGGCTAAATCTCAGAATCTTACCCGCTAATCTTGTCTTTTTTTTTTAAAAGAAGAACTTTTGTTCAGGTAATTGTAGCTATACATGCAGTTATAAGAAATAGTACTTTCATATATCAGCATCTCCAAATATTGTTTTACAAAATTATAATATTACAACCAGGGTATTGACATTGATAGTTTACTGATCTTACTCAGATTTTTCCAGTTTCATTGGTACTTATTTGTGTGTGTCTGTGTGTGTATTAATTTTCTTCACAATTTTACTACTTGTGTGGGTTCATGTATTCATCACTACAGTCAAGATATTGAATAATTCCAATACCGAAGATTCCTCATGTTGCCCTTTTATAACCACACTGACCACCTTTGTGGCCCTCCTCCCCTGTCCCAAATCCTGGGCAACCACTCATCTGTCCCGTATTTCAAAAATTTTGGAATTTCAAAATTCTATATGGATAGAATTGTGTAATATGTGACATTTTGTGATTGGCTTTTTCTCTCAGCATAATTCTTTGGAGATTCATTCCTGTTTTTAAGTGTGTCAGTGATTAGGTTTTGTTGTTGTATTTTTATATTCAGTGAGAGGAGGGGAGACTGAGAGACAGACTCCTGCATGCTCCCGGACCAGGATCCACCCGGCAAGCCCATCTGGGGCATTGCTCCATTGCTCAGCAACTGAGCTCTTAGTGCCTGAGGTGGAGGCCGGGGAGCCATCCTCAGCACCTGGGCCAACTCATTCCAGTCAAGCCATGGCTGCAGGAGGGGAAGAGAGAGAAGTAAGAGGGGGAGGGGTGGAGAAGCAGATGGGCACTTGTCCTGTGTGCCCTGAGAATTGAACCCGGGGCTTCCACATGCCAGGCCGACACTCTTATCACCGAGCCAACTGGCCAGGGCCTGATTAGGTTATTTTATTAGTGTTGTTTTATGTACGTATGTATGTACCACATTTCGTTTACTTGATAAAGCCTATATGGGATGTCTAGGTTTTGTCTGTATAGATAAGCTTCTATGAACATTCATGTACAAGTTTTAGTGTGAATATACATTTTCATTTCTCTGGATAAATGCCCAGATGTGCATGGGTAGTTGAGCTTTTAGGTTTTTTTTTTGTTTGTTTGTTTTTGTATTTTTCTGAAGCTGGAAACGGGGAGAGACAGTCAGACAGACTCCCACATGCGCCCGACCAGGATCCACCCAGCATGCCCACCAGGGGGCGATGCTCTGCCCCTCCGGGGCGTCACTCTGCCGCGACCAGAGCCACTCTAGCGCCTGAGGCAGAGGCCAAGGAGCCATCCCCAGCGCCCGGGCCATCTTTGCTCCAATGGAGCCTCACTGCGGGAGGGGAAGAGAGAGAGAGGAAGGAGAGGGGGAGGGGTGGAGAAGCAGATGGGCGCTTCTCCTGTGTGCCCTGGCCAGGAATCGAACCCGGGACCTCTGCACGCCAGGCCGACGCTCTACCACTGAGCCAACCGGCCAGGGCCGAGCTTTTAGTTTTTAAAGAAAATGGCAAACTTTTCCAGAGTGGCTGTATGTATAAGAGTGACCCAGTTTCCCCATGTCTTTGCCAGGGTTTGTGTTCTCCCTGTTCTTCACTTAGTCCTGCAGGTGTGTAGTGGTATCTTGTTAGGATTTTAATGTGCATTTCCCTGAAGACTAATGATGTTGAACATCATTTTATGTGCTTATTTTCTATTTGTATATTCTCTTCAGTGAAATGTCTGTTCAGGTCTGTTGCCCATTTTCTAATTGGATTGTTAGTATTTTCATGAGACTTCTTTATATATACTAGATAACTAGTCTTAGATAATGTGGTTTGCATTTCTTTTCGCCAAGTCTGTAGCTTGACTTTTTATCCTGTTCACACAGAACAAAAGTTTAAAATTTGGAAGAAGTCCATTTTATCCATTTTTCTTAAAAAAAATTTTTTTCAATTAGTTAACATTCAATATGATATTTTTTCATGTGTTCCACATAGTGGTTAGGCATTTATATACCTTACAAAGTGATCGCCTGATAATTCTTGCACCCACCTGGCACCTGGTTATTAGTTATTGATTGTATTTCCTATGCTGTACTTTACAACCCCATGACTATTTTGTAACTGCTAATTTTTACTTCAAAAAAAATTTTTAATTGATTTTAGAGGGATAGAAGAAGGGATGAAGAGAAAGAAACATCGATTTGTTGTTCCACTTATTTATGCATTCATTGGTTCATTGGTTGATTCTTGTGTGTGCCCTGATTGGGAATCAAACCTGCAACCTTGGTATACCAGGACAACACTTCAACAACTGAGCTACCCAGTCAGGGCCTGTACTTTTGAATTCCTTCATCCTTTTCACCCAGCTCTCCAGTACCTCTTCTGTCTGTCAACGATCAGTTCTTTGTATCTGAGTCTATTTCTGTTTTGTTTGTTCATTTATCTTGTTTTTTTAGGTCCCACATTTAAGTGAAATCATATAGTATTTGTCTTTGTCTGACTTATCTCACTTAACATAATAACCTCTAGATCCATCCATGTTGTTGCAGCTGGTAAGATTTTATTCTTTTTTTATGATTGAGTAATATTCCTATATATACCTACTGCATCTTTTTTATCCATTTAAATTAATTACTGATAGGCATGTAGATATTGCTATTTTATTAATTGTTTTCTGATTCATTTTGTGGTGCTCTCTGTTCCTTATATTTTTTCTCTTGTAGATGACTTTCTGTAGTGTTGTGTTTTGGATTCTTTTCTCTTTATTTCTTGTATAGCTCCTGTGGAATTTGGTTTGTGTTTTTCATGTGCTTCATCTTTACCAAATTATGATTATAACAGTCTATTTTAAGTTAATGGTCACTTAAGTTCAAACATGTTCTCAAGTCATTACTATTTTTATTCACCCCTCCACATTTATGTTTTTGTCATTTTTTACTTCTTGTGTGTGTGTGTTTGTGTTTGAATCCTTTAGTTTACTGTTGTAATTATATATGCTTTTCCTACTTCTGCCTTTGAACCTTTGTGCTAGTTTTAGTGTTGGTTGATTGCTGCTATTATGCATTACTCTTTGTTGGTGAGAAATTTTTATTGCAATATTTTCTCATATTTTTAATTAAAAAATTATTTTTTTTTGTGACAGAGACAGAGAGAGTCAGAGAGAAGGACAGATAGGGACAGACAGACAAGAAGGGAGAGAGATGAGAAGCATCAGTTCTTCATTGCGGCTCCTTAGTAGTTCATTGATTGCTTTCTCATATGTGCCTTGATGGATGGGGGGGGGGAAGGCGGGCAGGTCTACAGCAAACCGAGTGACCCCTTGCTTGAGTCAGCGACTTTGGGCTCAAGCTGGTGAGCCTTGCTCAAGTCAGATGAGCCCACACTCAAGCTGGCGACCTTGGGGTCTCAAACCTGGGTTCTCTGCATCCCAGTCCGATGCTCTATCCACTGCGCCACTGCCTGGTCAGGCTTAAAAATTCTTTTTTAAGAAGTCCTTTTACATTTCTTATAATACTGGTTTGGTGTTAATGAATTCCTTTCGTTGTCTGGGAATATCAGTTTTTATTTTTATGGCTCATGCTTTTAGTGTCAAATCTAAGTACACTTTGCCTTTTCTTGGATACTGAATATTTCTTTTTTTTTTTTAAATGTTCTCTGTTGCCTTTTTTTTTGTCTATTTTTTTCTATTTTTTTAATCTTTTATTTTTTTACTGAATCCAGAGAGAGGAAGGGGGGTAAGGGGGCGACAGAAGCATCAGTCTGTTTCTGTATGTGCCCCGGCCAAGGACCAAACCAGCCACCTCTGCATTGCAGGACAGTGCTCCACCAAGCGAGCCATCAGCCAGGGCATATTTCTTTTTTTCATAAAATTTTTATACTTTATTATTCATTTTGAGTTAATTTTTATATACAGTGTGAAGTTTAGTTTGAGAATTTTTTTTTTCTTTTTGGCCTATAGATGTCCAGTTGCTCCAGCACCATTTCTTACAACTGCTCTTTTATTTTTAATGCTTATTTTATTGGTTTTAGAGAGAGGAAGGGAAAGAGCAGAAAAGAAACAGGAAAATCTGTTTCTATATATGCCCTGACTGGGGATCAAACCGGCAGCCTCTGTGCTTTGGGACAGTGGTCTAACCAACTAAGCTATCCGGCCAGGGCATCAACTGTTCTTTTCGTTTGTTTTTTTGTATTTTGTTTGGTTTTTTTTTGTGGCAGAGAGAGTCAGAGAGAGGGACAGATAGGGACAGACAGACAGGAAGGGAGAGATGAGGAACATCAATTCTTCTTTGTGGCTCCTTAGTTGTTAATTGATTGCTTTCTCATATGTGCCTTGATCGTGGGCCTTCAGCAGACCGAGTAACCCCTTGCTCGAGCCAACAACCTTGGGTCCAAGCTGGTGAGCTTTGCTCAAACCAGATGAGCTCACGCTCAAGCTGGTGACCTCGGAGTCTCGAACCTGGGTCCTCCATATCCCAGTCCTACGCTCTATCCCCTGCACCAGCGCCTGGTCAGGCTCAGTTGTTCTTTTTATACAAATTCCACTTTCAAATAAAAAGATTTAGGGGAAAAATGATAAGCAGATAGAAATAAAATTGTTTTTGTTTTTTTTTTGTCACTGTAGCAGTCCTGCCCTAGGCACTAAGCAGTTACAGATTTAAGTGTAGTAGCTATTGCATCATTGAAAGTCAGAACTGACTGGTATCTTGGTGTCTTGGGTATATGTATCTGTGATTTTTCTTTTTTTATCCTCTGTTCAGGTGAATCTCAGACCTTGTTGGCAGCAGCGGTTGAAAGAGAACATGCAGCTACAGAAGAACTCCTAGCCAACAAAATTCAGCTGTCTTCTTTGGAGTCACAGAATTCTCTCTTAAGACAGGAAAACAGTAGATTTCAGGCCCAGCTAGAATCAGAAAAAAATAGGCTAAGAAAACTGGAGGATGAAAATAATAGGTGAGCATATTTCTTGAGTGTCCATTTTTGGTAGCTTTATGACTTTTTAAAAAAAGATTTTATTTATTTATTTTACAGGGGGATGGGGGGAGAAGTATCAATTCATAGTTGTTTCACTCTAGCTGTTCATTGATTGCTGTTGTTTGTGCCTTGACTAGGCAAGCCCAGGGTTTTGAACTAGTGACCTCAGCATTCCAGGTTGACACACTATCCACTGTGCCACTACAGGCCAGACTGCTTATGACATTTTAAAGCACTTAAAAATATATATTGTTGGCTTTTGGCTTCATGTCACTGAGAACTAAAAATATATAAGATATATTTGGCAAGATATAGTACTGGGATTCATTGAATCTTACATGCATTCTTGAAATTGTGTGGCATATTCTGTACATCTTTGCTAGGGTAAATATTTCATTGCTTTAATCAGATATGATAAAGGAGCCTGTAACCACAAAATAGTTTGGAGACCATTTACTGGAGTTAGCTGTGTTTCGCTCTTTCTAAGTAAATGTCCTGGTTCATTGGAAACTACAGGCTGTGAAATCCATCTATCTGAAATTATATCAAGGCTATGATTAATGTGTTTTTACCCTCAGTTCTTTCTTGGAAATTTTACTTTTAAAACAAGTTGTCAAGTAAAAATGATTTATAAAGTATATGAAATTTTGCAAATATTTTTATAGAATCCTCTAAAGCTTTTGCAGAAACTGAACATACTATGGAATGGTCATATTCAAAATTCTCTTTAGAAAGTCTTTTTAAATGAAATCTTAAAGTGCCAATAAATTAAGTGCACAAAAGTGTCATTGGGCTTCTGAGTAAAACCCAGGTCATCTGGAAAAACAATTGGAAAATCAATTTAGTAATAAAAATGACTACTAAATATATAACTGGAATTAATAAAGTAGTGTGTTTTTAATAGTTTGTACTTTTTTTGTTTTGTTTCATTTCCTCTGGCTTAATAGGTTCCAGGTTGAATTAGAAAACCTGAAAGATGAATATGTAAGAACACTTGAAGAGACAAGAAAAGAAAAGGTATTTCTGTCAGTGTTGACCTTGTAGCGCTTCTATAGAGGATAGTGGGGGTGGTAGCAAACTCATGAGACGGCAAGACAGAGTGAGTGAGCTGCTTGCGTTTGGAACTGGGTGGTTAGTCGTGAAACAAATAGGAGTTTATACTTTATGCTCTTCACTTTGAGACTGACTTACGGTGATAGGAATAATCTAAATGTATTTCTCTCCATTAGACATTTTTGAATAGTCAGTTAGAAATGGAGAAAATGAAAGTTGAACAAGAAAAGAAGAAAGCAATTTTTTCTCAAGAAGCAATAAAAGAAAAGGTATTGTATTTTGTCTTCTTTTGCTTTTGATGTAACCAGTTAGTATCTGTTGTGATTAATCATTAATTGTTTTGTAATTTTAGTTACACTTTTTAAAATAACATTTCTTATGTTTAAAATCAGTAGGATGTTGAACTCTAGTAATGTAATTAGTGTCATGTTCACAGTGAATCTAAAGGAATTGGAGCTTATTCAAAGAGATCTATGATTTCTAGGATTTGAATTATAGAACCTCTTTTTAAATGAATTTTGTGGTCTCTCACTGAAATTAATGCACTTCATTTGGCTTGTAGGCACTTTGGAAGTAAAACTTGTTCACTTTCTTTCTGGTTAATGAAGGTAATTTTTCTAAAGTGAGTTACCTATAAAAGATTGGTGTGTACTCAGTAGTTAGCATAATATATTAAAATTACCTATGTATACATTGACATTGCCTTTTGAATTTATTTGGAACTTAAAAAGAATACACTAAAAATTAAATGGATAAACCAGAACTTTTTTATGATTTATAAAATTCATTGGTAATCTTATTCTAAACAAATAGGTTTCGTTGGTATTATGTTACATAATAGGAAGAGGTGAGTTAATATAATTGTTTCAACAAGAACATTCTTATTCCATTTAAAACAAACCTAATTATGTTGTAATGTACATGGGTCCAGAAATGATTTGACCAAATCTATTTATACTTTTAAATTATAAAATTTTGTGCCTTGCAAGGATAAGACTTTAGAAGTTATATCTGGAACATTTTATAAGGAAGTTAGAACGAATCTTTGTTGCATTAATCCTAGAAAAGTTTGTTTTTTTTATTTTTCATTTTGCTCTTTAATGTGAACTGAATTTTTTTCTTATTTCTTAAGGAGCGGAAGCCATTTTCTGTTTCTAGCACTCCCACAATGTCACGATCAAGTTCAATAAGTGGAGTTGAGATGGCAGGGCTACAAACATCTTTCCTGTCTCAGGTGATGTTTTATTTTTTACATATGCTTAGTTCCTAAACTGAACAATAATAAAGGAAATGTGGCGATAAGAGTTAGCCTGTCACCGTGATCTTGCCGTTCCACAAGCAATTCTTCTGAATATTTGTGAAAGTGAAGAAGTATAGATGGTTTTCTGCCTTTGAGAAGGTCGTAGACATTGTAAAGCAAGAACTGACAGAATAATTTGTTTGAACCTTGTAGTGGAACACAATCTATAACAACTGAATAACTGTGTGCTTTCTTAAATAATGCAGAATGAGCCTCATGATCACTCACTTGGACCAATGTCTGTATCAGCAAATGGAAGCAACCTTTATGATGCTGTAAGGATGGGGGCAGGATCCAGCATTATCGAAAATCTGCAGTCTCAGCTAAAGCTAAGAGAAGGAGAAATTACTCATTTACAGGTATTGGGAAAATTAAATATGCTATAGAAGTAAATGAAATTTTGAGGGCCAATAAGTAGCACTCTTTATATCCATCTGAATTCTGAGCAAATTGAGAAATAAAATGAAGTACAGGGGGTCTTTGGGTTACAACAGTATCAACATACGATGTTTTGGTTTATGATGCTCATTCCCACGAAAACTTAAAACAATTGAGATGTGAGTGTTTCAGCTTACGCCATTAGTGTCATACTTACAGACTACATGGGCGAACGAGTTTGGTTGCACAGCAGAAGAATATGCTGTACAGTGTAGAATATGTAGTACAGTAGGTTTATGTGCTTTTCCTTTTTCTGTGGCTTAGCTGTGTTTTATGTTCTAGAATTAGATTATGATTTTACAACTGTGTTAGGACAGGTAAGTGACTTTGGCAAGGGTGTTTCGACTTATACCAAAATTGGGGTGACGTCACTGTTGTAGGAACAGAACTGTGTCATAACCCGAGGACCCCCTGTGGCACTTGAAGCCCAAAATGTATCATATTTATTAATGATTAAGGGCTAGTTGTAGAAATTATCAAGGACAAGAGCCAAATGAGCCTGCCTATTGCCAGAACCAGGGAGGCTTACTTAACTCTGTCACAGCAAATACTGGGCTGGAGCAGGAGCAGGAGCAGGCCTCCACAGGGGTTGTGCCCTGCCAGGTAAGACTAGGCATCTGGGAGGAGAGAGGTCTTTGCCAGCAGCTTTTCCAAACATTACAAAAGGGAAGTTGTTACATTGAAAAATACCTATTGCCAGATTTAGGTAAGTTGCTCCAACTCCCCTTGAGGACTGAGTAAAGGTGATGGGAGAGGTTAGAACTGGAACATTGTGCACATGAAAGGAAACATCATAAGCGGGAAGGGAGTACTTGCCCGTCATATCTTGCTTTAAAAAATAATGTAACAAGGCCCTGGCCAGTTGGCTCAGTGGTAGAGCATCAGCCTGGCGTGCGAGGGACCCAGGTTCGATTCTTGGCCAGGGCACATAGGAGAAGCGCCCATTTGCTTCTCCACCCCCCCCCCTCCTTCTTCTCTGTCTCTCTCTTCCCCTCCCGCAGCCAAGGCTCCATTGGAGCAAAGATGGCCCGGGCGCTGGGGATGGCTCCTTGGCCTCTGCCCCAGGCGCTAGAGTGGCTCTGGTCGCGGCAGAGCGACGCCCCAGAGGGGCAGAGCGACGCCCCAGAGGGGCAGAGCATCACCCCCTGGTGGGCAGAGCGTCGCCCCTGGTGGGCATGCCAGGTGGATCCCGGTCAGGCGCATGCGGGAGTCTGTCTGTCTCTCCCCGTTTCCAGCTTCAGAAAAATACAAAAAAAAAAAAAAAAAAGTAACAAGAAATGTTAAAATGTTTAATGTAGTTTGTGTTAAACTTGATACACTCAGAAGTAAAACTTTGCTCTTTTATTCCCATTGTATGATTTCAGTATGTTCAAAATACTACTTTATTAAAGAAGATCTTGAATTGGGAAAAATCGATTAGAATAATCTTAATGCTTATTTTATGTAACCTGGCATGCTGTACTTGAGGGCCCCAAATTAATTTCTCTGGTAGTCTGGTAATATGATCTGTACACTTGGAGATACAGTAGAGTATGGCTTTATTTCTTTGGGTTTTTGTAGTAATTTAGAATAACTAAAATATATGGTATTTCATTAGATTAGAGAAAAACACAGGGTTGCATAAGCCAGACAGATGATTGAATTCTCTTCAGTTCATTAGATCTTTCATAGTAAGGCCTGTCAATGGTATTACCTCTGAAGAAAGTCGAAACCCTTTTTTTGCTACTGTTTTCTTTTACTTAAGAAAGAGCCACCTCATGGTTATATGTTAATATACCTATTTCTTAAAAAATAACACATTAAATAAATATGTTCATACTAGTAGGAACATTTAACAAGCTATGTGTTGATTTAAATGACTTTCTGGTAATGTTTCTCAGCTAGAAATTGGCAATCTAGAAAAAACACGCTCGATAATGGCTGAAGAGCTAGTTAAATTAACAAATCAAAATGATGAGCTTGAAGAGAAAGTGAAGGAGATACCCAAACTTCGAACTCAGTTAAGGGTAAGTATTCTTCACTTAAGGATGAATCTAAAATATTTTAATCCAGTTAATGAATATATGTTTCAACCACATATATATGTTAATGATTTCTTTGAAAATTAGAATATTAGTATTTTGGTAAAGAACTTTAAAGGTAAATCTTTTATCTTGCTTTTCACATTCATTATACATTCAAAGTATTTTTCACAATCATGTTTAATCCCATATAGGAAAATAACTAGATTTTATTGGGCAAGGCTAATTTTAATACCCTTTTTATGATCTTAGTATTATTTTATTGATATTATATGTATCACAATTAGCATATTTGGTATATCAGTAGTCACTGTTAAGCCATTTATGAAATGGGCTTTTTTTTACTTTTTCCTTTGAGGTCAATGCCATGTAATGCTTAAACCACAATGAACCAAAGATATTAAAATTTCATCAAATGTGCTTAAATTAATGGGATAAAACACTGATTCGGCTATATATGGGGAAATTGTAGATTTAGTTGAGAGATATGGTCAACTTGATGGCTTGGTTTTTGCTTTTTTTTTTTAATTCCTTTGTAATTTATTTCAACAGACTGCAGTATGAGTTTAATTTTTCTAAGAGCTGACTATATACTCTTTTTTTTCTTCTTCTTTTCCAAGTGAAAGGAGGGGAGATAGATAGACTCCCACATGTGCCCTGACCGGGATCCACCAGCAACCCCCATCTGGGGCTGAAACTTTGCCCATCTGGGGCCATGCTTGCAACCAAGCTATTTTTAGCGCCTGAGACAGAGGCTTCATGGAGCCATCCTCAGCACCCAGGCCTATGTGCTCGAGAGCCATGGCTGTGGGAGGGGAAGAGAGAGAGAAGAGAGAAGGGTGGAGAAGCAGATGGTTGCTTCTCCTATATGCCCTGATGAGGAATCAAACCTGGGACTTTACATATACCAGGCCAACACCAGGGCATATACTTTAATTTAGATTATAATGTGTTTATTAGTGATATGTTTATGATAATATAATCAAGGTGTTCTGTACAGTATTTTACAAATTGTAAACATATATTTTGTAGGATTTGGACCAAAGATACAACACTATTCTACAGATGTATGGAGAAAAAGCAGAAGAAGCAGAAGAACTTCGATTAGATCTTGAAGATGTAAAAAATATGTATAAGACTCAAATAGATGAACTTTTAAGACAAAGGCTAGGTTAACCTCTGAAAATTACATTCCTATAAAACTGAATGTAACATTTAATAACTAAAAGTAGACTTTCAATAAAGTCTCAATTAGAAAGCAGAATTTATTGTAGAGTTCAAGAATTTTAAAAATTGTTTTATAGTATATAGTAATATTTGCAGTTAAATTATTTTGTGCAATATTTGAACTTTATTTTTGAAACTATCTTTAAAAATTTATATTTTAAAGCATCTTTTTTTTTTGGCTTGAATAGCAACAGAGATATATTACTTTATCCTTATATCAGTATGGTTAGAGAAGGAGAAGGTGTTCATACATTGTATTATAGCTTAAAAACTAATTGTATCTATAATTTGTTTGTATATATTGAGAACATTGAGTGATATTAACATACTGAGACTTTGAAATTTTTCACACTTAAATCTTCAACATTTGTAATTATTGCTCATGAAAGTGAACATTGTGTCCAAGAAAAAAAATATTAAACTTCCTGTTATTCCATTTTGAACTAATATTATTTTCATTTAATGTAGAAGCCACACTGGCACAGAGGTGTAAAGGGTGAATAATATAAATCTTAAAAATGTGATGTAAACATTTATTTCATCCAGATTCCACAATTAAGTCTATACACATATTTTCCCCTATTTGGAGAAAACTATAGCTATTTAGAGTTATCTAGACATGGTTGGGTCATGGAAAAAATGTGCTTATAATGATGGTATCAGTAACATTTAAGTGTTTTTGAGAGGTTTTGTTTTTACTACCCTATAAAATGAATCAAAGTAATAAAATTAACAATTTTTTAAAATTAATTTTCATATTTTGGAAAGCCTTATTTTTGGCACATTAAAAATGAATGATATAGAACATTCTTAAAATAGAGAAATTATAGGAGTTAATTTAAATTTGGCACTTGCAATTCTGTGTAACTTATTTTTTTCTTGAACCTTTAAACACAAAAAGTGCAGAATAGTTTTAAAAAATAGCTATGCCTTCTTCCAGATGTTATTTTGTTCAAAAGTTAACCAGGCTGTGTTTTGTAATTGTGAAATATTTTAATACCTTTTATTACTGAAAGTCATTTCCCTGCAAATACAAATATCATTTAATTTTTAGTTCTTTTGAGAACTAGACTTCATACTATAAGAGTAAGTAAGCCATGTTGAAGAATTTGAATGCTTTTCGGGGCAATTCAAGTGGCATTTTTATTCTTTTTGTAGTCCAGACAATATTTCTGTCACTGGATCTCTGATGTTTAGCATTAATAAATATTCTTTCAAAGTGAGCCAGATTCATAAAATTAATTTTCTGTAGTTTAGTGGTAAAATGAGTGACAGCTTTTTGTCACCTTGAATTTATTTATTTATTTTTAATATTCAGGGGCTGACAGGGAATAAGACTGACAGCAATAAGAAATGTACAGAATTAGAAGATCTAGGAAACTGAAGTTGCAAAACCCTGTCAAGTGTTTGAAACTAGAAGTTTAGGAATTATTAAATTGTTTTTAAAAATATCCATTAGTGAGAGAAAAAAAACAGTTGTGAAGAAAAGATTGAAATAAAACTCCTGTACCTTCCAAGTTTATAATATTAAACATTCTCTTCTCTTAAACCTTGTTAACATTAATAAAACCAGTTTACCTTAAAACGTTAAAGGGTTTACAATTACTTAATTAAATAATTCAAAGCAGCTAATTTACTTTCTGGATATATATTACCATATGGTCTTTATCTATAATGAATAGTTGATATTCATAAATTGAGAAGTATACTGAATCAATTTCTTAAAAAACTCCTCTAAATAACAATACATATTGAAATTGGTTGCCATATTAGCTTTGTCATTAAGACTTCTCTATCCATACTCCGGTAAAATAATATTTACATTTTAATGGATAAGAATATAGTTTGCAGTTACATGTTTCCATTCTTTTTTTTAAATTTTTTAATTTTATTCATTTTTAGAGAGGAGAGAGAGACAGAGAGAGGAGAGAGAGACAGAGAGAGAGAAGGGGGGAGGAGCTGGAAGCATCAACTCCCATATGTGCCTTGACCAGGCAAGCCCAGGGTTTCAAACCGGCAACCTCAGCATTTCCAGGTTGACACTTTATCCACTGCGCCACCACAGGTCAGGCCCTATGTTTCCATTCTTGAAAGAATCTTAATTTCCAGAAATAAAAGAAGAGTCAAAAGTGGTATGAACATTGTTTTTTTTTTCCATTTAGACATCTAGGTACAAATGATAGGCATCCTTTCAATTCTTGGGAAGCTAAATTAATATCATTTCTTGGCCTTGGCTGGTTAGCTTAATCGGTTAAGAGCGTCATCTGGAAATTACAGGTTGTGGATTCTATTCCGTGTCAGGGCACACACAGGAAACAACTAAGGAATACACACGACTGAGTGGAACAAATGAATGCTTCACTTCCTCCTCCCCTCTCTCTCCCTTTCTCTCTCTGTCTCTCAAAAAATCAAAAATTCCTGGCCTGATAACTTGGTTGGTTGGAGCATCATCCTGGGGCACAGAGGTTACCAGTTCCATACCAGTTCGATTCCCATTCAATTCCCTGGTCAGGGCACATACAGGAGCAGCTCAATGATCCTGTCTGTCTCCCTGCCTCTCAAAAAAAGAAAAAAATATACTATTTCTTCTTTTCATTTGCCTCTTTTTCGAGAATTTCCAGTGTCACAGTGTTAGCACATAAAAATGTATCAAATGTTATCTATGTTGTGATTTAAGATATCCTAAATATGGATAATTTCTAAACCTAAGGAAACATTAGTGTTACGGGGTTTTTTTGTTGTTGTTGTTTGCTTTTTTGTTTTTTTAGAGAGAGAGAGAGAGAGATGAGAACCATCAACTCCATAGTTGCAGCACCTTAGCTGTTCATTGATGACTTTCTCATATCTGCCTTGACAAGGTGTAGGGGGGCTCTAGCTGAGCCAGTGACCCCTTGTTCAAGCTAGTGACCATGCAGTCAGGTCTATGATCCTACCCTCAAGCCAGTGACTTTGTGCTCAAGCCAGATGAGCCCGCCCTCAAGCTGGTGACCTTGGGTTTTCGAACAAGGGTCCTCTGTGTTTCAGGCTGACGCTCTATCCACTGCGCCAGGCTAAAACTTTATTCTAAACGACTACAATTCATTTTGACTCAGCTATCAGGAAAGCTACATTTCCTGCACATAACAAAAATAGGGTTGTGGCAAGTAAGCTGAGAAAAGCATTTTAAAAAATTACTGTCCTTATTGGTATTGGGTTGGCAAGTATATAATATGCAAACCTTTTACATATAGAGTGAGTTAATAAAGTACTTAAGAACAATGACTGGCACATGTCAAAAACCACGTGTTTTTGCATTATTTGTAAAACCTAGTTTAGCAGGTTACTAATGGAACTTGCTGCAATTCTCGTATCAGCATCTAAAAACTTACTTTAAAAGCATATAAGCCTTTGGAAAGAAACTGTCTATGATCATATTACTTAATCTTAGTGACTTCACGTGTTTAAGCATCAGCCTTCACATAATTCGTTCAAGTTGAATCAGTATTGACTAATAACTTTAATATAAACTCCACAGAATAGCATTTGAACTTGGTGAGTTTTCGGATAGTACCCAGACAAGCAAGTATACTACAATATGATGTGTGAGTACTCCAACGAACCCTCACCACCAGACAGGCCAGATGTGAAAGTTACAGTGGGGCCTGACCTGCGGTGGTGCAGTGGATAAAGCATTGACCTAGAACACTGAGGTCCCTGGTTCAAAACCCTGCACTTGTCTGGTCAAGGCACATATGGGAGTTGATGCTTCCTGCTACTCGCCCCTTTCTCTCTATCTCTCTCTCTTTCTCTCCTCTCTAAAATGAGTAAAGTTAAAAAAACTTAAAAAAAAAAAAAGTCTGACCTGTGGTGGCACAGTGGATAAAGCGTCGACCGGTTCGAAACCCTGGGCTTGCCTGGTCAAGGCACATATGGGAGTTGATGCTTCCTGCTCCTCCCCCCTTCTCTCTCTCTCTAAAAGTGAATAAATAAAGTCTTTAAAAAAAAAATCATTGTGCCTGACCTCTGGTGGCGCAGTGGATCAAGCTTCGACCTGGAACGCTGAGGTCACCAGTTCAAAACCCTGGGCTTGCCCGGTCAAGGCACATATGGGAGTTAATGCTTCCTGCTCTTCCCCGCCTTCTCTTAATTTCTCTCTCTCTCTCTCTCTCTCTCTCTCTCTCCCCCCCCCCCTCTAAAAAAAAAAAAAAAAGTTACGGCGGCAACTTCTGTCCTAATTAAGAAAACTGTCTGAAAATCCGCTTCCGTGCAACGCAAACAAAATGAAAGCGAGTCGGTTTTCCGCCACCTTACCCGAGAGTCCTTTATCAGCGCGGAGAGGACAGTCCAGCTTACTTAAATCCCGGGCTCTTCCCAGCTCAGCGGCGCGACTGGGATGAGCGCTAACAGCGACGCCGCCCCGCCCCCTCTCCCCGTTCCCGTCGCGGCCCCGCCCGGCGCCGCCCCGCCCCCTTCCTCCCGCGCGGTGGCCGGTGCCGGGGCTCCCTGGCGCTCCCTGGCGCCCCCTGGCCCGGCCGTGGCGCGCAGGTTTCCGGTGAGCCGCAGTAGCCGGTTGTGACGACTCCCTCCTCCTGAACTGCGACCGTCTCCTCCGACTTAGCCCTGACTCCTGGCTCCAGGTGGGACTCGCCCCGGATCCGCGGCGCCTTCCCCAGCCCCGGACGCACGGTGGGCGCTCCTGCCCGCTCCCGGCGCGGCTGCCCCGAGCGCTGCAGCCTCCCCCCGGGCCCTAGGCGTTCGGCCCCTTCACGGTGCATGTAGTAAGGAGGATGCCGGGTCTGTGGCCCGCGCCGCGTGCATCCGGTTTTCCAGGGGTGCAGGACAGGTGTGGGTGGCCCCCGGGATCTCTGCGCCTCGAGGCAGCTCCGGGGTGGAGAACCTGAGCGCGGCTTAGTGGCAGCGGAAGGGCGCTCGCCGCTGACTGCGCAGCCCTAGTTCCCCGACTGTCGTTATATTCGAGCTGGCAAACCCCGCCCGGGCATCTCAGGCAGCCGGGTCCGCTCACCCCTGGCCTCGTACTGACTGTGAGACCGCGGGGGCGAGCCGATTAGGAGTCACTGGGAATCTCAGATGCGCTTAGCTTTTCACATGCCTTCTGTAAGCGTTCCCACGCTCTGTCACAGAGCATTGCCCCATCTCATCCACTTTGGCCCCCATCAGCCATGGCGTTTCACGTCTCATCATCGTTCAGACTTTTCCCTTTTCTCTTCTTCCTTTTTGGTCTCTAGAAATCCAGTTAAGGGATGCAGGAGTGGAGGGAGCCAACTGCTTTGTGCTGAAGGAAAAAGTAACTCAGCTGCTAAAGCTTCCATCTGCCTGAGAAGGGCCTCCATCCCTCCCCGGGGTCCTTGAGGAGGACTGACACTAGAAGGGCCACTGCCAGGCCCTAGGGGTGTGCTTTTCTGCACCAGCAGCCACCTGCTTCTGGCTTATGCAAGTGGGTACGTGCCCTCTGCAGAAGCCAGGTTTCTGATCTCAGTCTTTAGATTTTCCCATGACCTAATTGTTACTCCTCCAGGGGTCCATGGATTCAATTATCGCCTAGACTCTGGGGCGATAGAGTTGGATAACCAAAGGGCAGAAGGGCTTGGTCATTACAATGACTGTAGTACGGAGGAGGATGAGTCAAAGGATAGGACTTCCTGCTTGTTGAACAGTGAGGCTCAAGTACTAGTGTGATTCAGTGAGTAGGATTACTGCATTGAGAACCAGGGAATTGTTTGCACCTAGGAATGTTTCATCTGCCTGCACTGCTGATACCTGTGCCCCAGCTGAGGCCTGCATAAAGTGGGCCATCTCCTTCCTGCTCAGCATTAGAATCCAGCTGAAGGTGTGGTACCTGCGACTCTGCCTTTAACAGTTTGGTCTTCATCAAGGCAAAGAGTGCCAAAAGCCAGGCCTTCTGTTTAGACCTTATCTCACTAAATGCCAGGATCTTTGCTTACAAGTTATCTCTTTAAATTATTTTCTCTCTTATTATTTCTATTCAGAATATCACCTGGATAATAAAATCTACTTCAGCATCTTTTTTAGCTATTATGTTTCATTTCTGAAAGGTTTTATATGTTGAAACATTACAACAGCTTCTGGGTGGTTCTGAGGATTAAAGAGGTAAATATTTTCATTATACGATACTATTATTTTAATATGTACTTTTAACTTTTATAAAATTGCTATAACTCACTGTTTGATAAAAGTCCCAACCAAAAAGATTAATTCAGATCACCTTTACAACAGATTACAGTGTACTCTCTAGCTACACCTGAAATAAAGACCACTGTGTTTACCACTCAGAGGGGAAAGGTTTCTTCCTGGTGTCCCCTCTGTTCAGTGGTGATCTGTTGGTTTTGGAACTTGAAGCTTGATGGAATATAGCATTTTGTTTCTTAAAGCCTCATCTCTATCTCCCTTAGTTAATTAAGTGGGTTTTTTTTAATTGAATGAAGATTGATTTTAAAAGTTGGGTTTTGATCCTGGCCAGTGGCTCGGTGGATAGAGTGTCCGCCCGGCGTATGGACATCTCAGGTTTGATTCTTGGTCAGCGCACACAGGAGAAGCGACCATCTGCTTTTCCTTCCCTCCCTCTCCCTCTGCTCTCTCTCTCTTCCTCTCCTGCAGCCAGTGGCTTGATTGGTTCTGGTGGGTATAAAGTAATTTTTGATAGCAATAGGCAATACTTAGAAAACTCTAGGAGTGAAATCCAGGCAGCCTGCCTCAGAGAATGGAACCTTAAACTCTTCCTGTCCTGCTTTAGAATTGTGAAAAGAGATAATGGTCACAGCCCTTTTTACCCCATTTTTAATTTACCCCATAAAAAGTAAATCTCTTGGCCAGATTTCTCCTATACAACTCAGATAATAATGATAATATCATAGTCAATAATTATAGATAATAATCATTCTTGGTTGACGTTAGTGGTATTTTTTTCTCTATAAAAAAAGATTGCTGCCTGACCAGGCGGTGGCGCAGTGGATAGAGCGTCGGACTGGGATGCAGAGGACCCAGGTTCGAGACCTCAAGGTCACCAGCTTGATGAGCGTGGGCTCATCTGATTTGAGCAAAGTTTACCAGCTTGGCCCAAGGTCGCTGGCTCGAGCAAAAAGATTACTTGGTCTGCTGAAGGCCCACAGTCAAGGCACATATGAGAAAGCAATCAATGAACAACTAAGGTGCTGCAACGTGCAACAAAAAACTGATGATTGATGCTTCTCATCTCTCTCTGTTCCTGTCTAACTCTATCTCTGTCTCTGTAAAAAAAAAAAAGATTGCTCTTTCCACCAGAATGTAAGCTTCACAAGGGCAAGACATT
The DNA here is from genome assembly GCF_036850765.1 of Saccopteryx bilineata. Taxonomy (NCBI): domain Eukaryota; kingdom Metazoa; phylum Chordata; class Mammalia; order Chiroptera; family Emballonuridae; genus Saccopteryx; species Saccopteryx bilineata. The sequence continues at coordinate 68,601,991 of NC_089499.1, forward strand.
TAGTTCTTAATATCTGTTTTCGTTCGTTGGTTGATTCTTGTATGCACCCTGACTGGGGATTGAACCTGCAACCTTGGTGTAAGGCAGGGGTCTCAAACTCGCGGCCTGCGGGCCGCATGTGGCCCGCCAAACAATTTTGTGCGGCCCACAGACTAATCCACGAAGTTCAAAATATTTTGGATAAAATTAAGTAAGCCCGTGGATTAGTCTGCGGGCCGCACAAAATTGTTCGGCGGGTTGCATGCGGCCCACGGGCTGCAAGTTTGAGCCCCCTGGTATAAGGGATGATGCTCTAACCAGCTGAGTTAACCATAGGCCAGGGCTCAAGAAGTTTAGTTTGTGAGTGCATATTCATTGATGTATCTTTGGTGCTTAGAGTATCTGTCACATAGTATAGTGTCATGTACTGGTTGTTATTAGTCTATTAAACAGATACACACTTGTTCAGAGCCGTGGCACTTCGGTTTCTTCTGTCTCCCTGCCATGTGTTCCCTGCTCCTCATCATTCAGGTCTCAGCTCAAATGTTATGAGCACCCTGTACCCCACCCAACCTGTCTTGAAACTTGTATTTAATAAATACCTAACATAGAATTTAACATGCCAGGTGCATCTAAACACTACCAAAATTTAACTCACAACTACCCTGTGAGGAAGGCTTATTATAATTTCCATTTTACAGATGGAAAAAGCTGAGTCACAGAAAGGTTAAATAACTTGCTCAAGGTCATACAGCTTTGGAAGCTGCAGCTGGATTCAAACCTAGTTGGTCCAGTTTTAAAATCCATGTTCTAACTCCTAGGTTGTTACCTTTATTTCAGTCATCGACAAACTGGGCTGTGTTAAGGCCTTCCTCCCATTTTTGTTAATAAAATTTTATTAGAACACAGCCACCCCTATTCCTTTAGCAGAGGCCAAAGCTGCTTTCCTGACAAAGGCCGCATTGAATAGTTGTCACAGAGACTGTACAGCCTGCAAAGTCAGCAATATTTACTTCTTGGGCCTTTCTAGAAAAAGTTTGATTCACAGCCCTTGTCATCTGAAGTTGTGTATTTACTTGATTGTTTATTTTATGTCTCTAGCACTAGGTTATAAACTCTATGAGAGCAGGGGTCTTTTTTGCTTTGTTCTCCTCTGTATTCTTAACTCTGATAAGAAATAATATTTTGGCTGACCTGTGTTGGCACACTGGATAAAGCATCGACCTGGAATGCTGAGGTCCCTGGTTCGAAACCCTGGCAAAACCCTGGTCTTGCCGGGTTGGGGCACATATAGGAGTTGATGCTTCCTGCTCCTCCCTCCTTCTTGCTCACTCTCTCTCTCTTCTCTCTAAAATGGATAAATAAAGTCTTTAAAAAAGATTTAAAAGGAAAAGACATAGTATTCTGAGATTGGTTGTCAATTAAATTAGTGGCCAGAGAGTGAGAGCAAGTGACAGACCTGTTAGTCTTCAAATGGCTGCAGGCCAGCTAACAAAGACAGTTCACATTCCTGTTTTGCTGTTGGGATTTTGAATTAATTTCCTGATGCTTATTCCGCAAATTCATCTAACCTGGGGAGCCCCTGCTTGTTTAAATGGGGGTGTTCCAGACCTGGCCCAGCCAGTGCACAGGAGCCGACGTTTCTTCCTGTGGACTCTGCTGTCTCAGAGCTGGCGCTTCACCTCCCCCACCCTTTCGCCTGTAGCTCATGTAAATTCTTCTAGACCACCTCCTTCTTCCTTCTTCTCCTTACTTGATATATAAAAATGCTTGCAAAATTCTAGGATGACAGACATGCTGTCTTTTCTCCCTAGGGAACTTAGATTCCATGCCCCAAGACCAGTCTTCTCTTTGGCTAGCATCTTTGGCTCAGTAGATCCGTACTTATAGAAAGACTTGTAGCTATGGACCAGTGGTTCTCAAAGTGTGTGCCACGGTGCACTGGTGCACCCTAGAAGATTTCCAGGTGTGTCCTATGATATTCCAGAGAAATATGTGCCTGTTGGGGACCAAAAAACCAACATGGTTTTTGGAGTTTAGATTTTTGGGGGACAGAGGTGTGGGGAATTGGCTCTAAGCTGACAGTCTGCCCAACCCCCCACCTCATTTGCCTGATTAGGTTGCAAAAAGCTGTTAAGCTGTGGTGCTGGATTGTTTACACTACCCTCCCTTGTTCCCAGAAAGACTGGAGACAAGTTTCCTCTATCCTTTGTTTGGTGTAAAGTTAAGATGGGGGTTTTCTGCACTTGGTAAAATTCTTGGGTTGCCTTGGAAATGTGATCAGAGACCATTGATTTGCTAATGGCCTTCACATTGCCCTATAAATAAAGCAAGATGTGGTTTTTGGGTGCTCTTTGTTCTTGCCAGCAGCAATTACAGGGCCCTCCAGAACCCATTGTTTTTTTTTTGTTTTGTTTTTTGTTTCTTTTTAAGAGAGAGGAGAGAGAGAAAGAGAGAGAGAAAGGGGGGAGAAGAGGAGCAGGAAGCATCAACTCCCATATGTGCAGGGAGTTTCAAACCAGTGACTTCAGTGTTCCAGGTTGATGCTTTATCCACTGCACCACCACAGGTCAGGCCTGACCCCATCTTTTATTTCTTTAAGTGTATTTTCTTAATTCTGTGTATTTTCTTAATTCCGCACTGTTCCCACTCGGGACCTGGAATTACTAGCTGCACTGGTTCGCGGCATGTGCCCAGATATAAAAATAAATATTATACCATTTCATTATGGAAATACTCTTTTTGTTAACACATCATTATTATATTTATTATTAACACATCATTATTTATGTTTCTCATAAACACAAGAATGAAAAAATTAACACATTCATGCTGGAACCTGCCGAATTTACTAAATCTTACTAAGAATGTATCTATATATATAAAAAGATAACCTTTTTGTCATTTTTTAATTTTTTAACCCCTCTTTTTTATGAATTCTAAAGAGCATAACTCAAAAAATGTAACATAAAAATGTTTTTTAATGTTAGAATAAATTTAATTTTGTCATATTTATTTCATTTAATTACCATAAAAGCACACTTGGACTTTATATTTTTTCTTTAATATTTGACTTCATTATTATAACATATTTCTCAGAAATTTGTATATAGTGCTCCTACAATTATTTGTAGGATTTTAAATGCGCCCCGACTTTAAAAAGTTTGAGAATCACTGCCATTGAAGTTAAAGAATTTTAGTGTTACAGCTCTTAACACAGTGGCTGACACATAACAGATGAACAATAAAGGAACTTACTCAGTGATGTAGCAAAGTTTGTAGTAATTATGCTTAGCTCTTGACCCCTTTGATTTTTAAAGGATATGTCTTAATAAACATGTTTACAATTTGATCTTTAGGTTTGGAGGTGGCTATGTTAATGCTGCTTGTCTTTGGAGTATTGCTTCATGACATCCAACTAAATAGCCAGGATGGGTCTTCTCCTGAGGTCAGCGGCATTCCAGACAAGCCTCTGTTTAACTATGCCAGCATCCGCTTGCCAGAGGAGCACATTCCCTACTTTTTGCACAACAACGGGCATATTGCCACAGTCTGTAAGAAAGACCCACATTGTCCTTATAAGGTAAGCATTATTTCTTATCTTATTTATTAAAAGTATGCAATTTAAGCTACTTTGCTAATTCTGCTTTATTACTTGAACTTGAAGGTAGAATTTTATCTTTTGGTTGTAAATTTGAGTCAGTCAGTGTATTTCATATAATGCTTCCAAGTGACCAAGATTTGTTTAAAATTGTGTCCCACTTACAAGAGTGAGATTTAAAATTTAAATCACTAGTAAGATAAATGGGCAAACAATACTATTTGTATACTCTATAAATGAATCAAATTAGATTATATGCAGAAAAAAAATGTCTGGTGAAAAGTAACTAAAGAATCTCAGCCCAGCTGGGTAGCTCCGTTGGTTAAAGCCTCATTTCAAAATGCCAAGGTTGCAGTTCCCTGGTCAGGGCACATACAAGAATCAGACAGAGAATCAGTGAATAAGTGGAATAACAAAATCGATGTTTCTCCCTCTTTCTCTATTTACTCTCTAAAATCAATACATTTAAAAATGAAAGAATTTCACACTTTTTCCTTCAGTTGCACTTAAGATGTTTTTTAGCACTTAATTTTGATAACAACACCTTCCCCCATGTCTCCACATAATTGAGATTGCTACTCTGGTTTGAGATTGCTACTCTGGCTTTCCTTCTGTTTTAGAGTTGTTGGAAAGGCCTCAGAATGGAGCCTATTAAGACGGCTCATGAGGCCCTAGAGATCAAAGCTGGGCATGTGAGGCACTTCCTTTCCCACAGTGCTGGCACGGGAAGCCCTCTGAGAAGCAGGCCCGGAAGCCGGCAGGAAGCCAGTCGGGGAGCCAGCCCGGGAGCCAGCCCGGGAGCCAGCCGGGGAACCAGTCGGGGAGCCAGCCCGGGAGCCAGCTAGGGAGTCAGTCGGGGAGCCAGCCCGGGAGCCAGTCGGGGAGCCAGCCGGGGAACCATCCGGGGAGCCAGCCGGGGAGCCAGTCGGGGAGCCAGCCGGGGAGCCAGTCGGGGAGCCAGCTGGGGAGCCAGTCGGGAAACCAGTCGGGGAGCCAGCCGGGGAACCATCCGGGGAGCCAGTCGGGGAGCCAGCTGGGGAGCCAGTCGGGGAGCCAGCTGGGGAGCCAGTCGGGGAACCAGTCGGGGAGCCAGCCGGGGAACCATCCGGGGAGCCAGCCGGGGAACCATCCGGGGAGCCAGTCGGGGAGCCAGCTGGGGAGCCAGTCGGGAAACCAGTTGGGGAGCCAGCCGGGGAGCCAGCCGGGGAACCATCCGGGGAGCCAGCTGGGGAACCAGTCGGGGAGCCAGCCCGGGAGCCAGTCCGGGAGCCAGCGGGGAGCCAGCCCACGCTCCCCGGCTCCCCGGCTGCGCAGGTGCTCTCTAGGCGTCTGTCCATCATGGGTTGCAGAGCTGTCTATGCCTCGTGGAGTCTCTGCTGACCTTGATGGATGAATCAAGTTGATCCATTTAATTTAGCTCTGATTCTTTCGGTGACATAAATTCCATTTTAAGAATTTTAATCAGTCTTTACAGACTGATTTTCGAATCACTTTGGTTACTGAAAAAGGCTGTTTCATGAAGCTGCTTCCAGAAATTTCAGTTCAAGTGGTCTTTGGTAATTAGCTAAAGCCTAGATGTTTGGTTAGGGGCCAGACATGGGGAGGGTGTGGATTAAAGGGAATTGTTATTAGGAGTCTTAAGATTGCTATTCTTAGAATTTATTCCAGTTATTTTTATTGCATGAGTATATACTGTAGAATATAAAAGTAAAAGTTCTATAAAGCTGTTTTCTTCGTTGGATAATCTAAGAGCCCTCCCTGTCAGAAGAAGGGCGCCCAGTCTAAATGCACATGTTTTATATTCTAGAAGCACTTAGAAAATCTGAAGTCCTGCTGGGGCTATGAGGAGTCCTGCCCCCCAGGATTCCGGTTCAGTTACCCTGTGTGCACCTACCTGGACGTGGGGTGGTAAGTTCCAGATGGGATAATTCCTCCCCTGTAAGTCTCTTTTCTCCACAGTGTATGCTGATACTTCAGCTCCCAGCTAGGCTCCTTTCGTTTGAGATAGTAATTCCTTTAGATATCAATTTGTTTACGTTGGATTCAATGTGACAAGTCCCCCCCTCCCCAGGAATATCTGTCATTTCCTCTGCTAGAGGGAAAAAACAGTATATGTAGATCACAGAAATGTTTTTCCCAGCAAACACTAAGAAGATAAATTGATGTTTTCCTCATGATTCTGGAGGGAAAAGGTAAATGTAATTACTGTTTTCAATACATGCAAAGCCAATGTAATAAGGAAAATACAGCAATTAACAGTCCATTCTCTTTGGCTCCAGTTGGCCCTAACTTCATACATTTGTGTGTGTATTTGTATGATAAGGAACTAAGTATGTAAATAATTTATATCAGTAACTTCATGTAGTAAAAGATCGTTTTAGGAAAATCATGATAGTTTATTTTTAAAAAATTAATGAGAAACTTCTAGCAATTTAACCTTTAGAAAAAAGATTCAAGGTTCAGAAAAGGTTAAAAAAAAAAAAAAGGAAGTGACAGAACGAACATGTTTGTTTGCACGTAGGACGGACACGCTGGAGTCGGCCCGGGACACATTCTGGGAACAGGCGGACTTTGGATATGCGGGAGCGCGCCTGCGGGAGCTGCGCGTGCTCTGTCAACCGGAGCGGATGGTGGGCAGCCCGCGCCGCTGGTGTCCTTTAACATGCCGGTGCCCTTTAGAGCGTGTTGTAGAAACAAGGTGGACGGCACTCTAAAAGGACTCCTAACTCTTGTATTGATTGGTGTAGACTTTTATTTCATCTCCAAAAACAAGTTGTTCTGTACCTTTTGGAAACCATGTTGTCGTTTCATGCATATATCAGATAAATTGGTAAACTGCATCTTTACACATTTCCTAGCAAGTAGTTTGGGACACCCACCATACTGCTGTCCGCTTAGGACTTGACAGTTTGCAGAGAGCTGTTCTGTATGTGAGCTGGCAGGATTCTTACCAGCAGAGCAGAGAGCCAGGGCAGGGAGGAAAACAGGGTCCTCAGAGGCGTTAAGTAACTTCTCTAAGACCACACAGCTGCTACACGAATTATACCTCTAGAGTTAGGATGCAGATCTTGTGTCCATCCTGCCACATTGCTCTCAGTGAAGCAGACCATTGCCCAGGGGCAGTTTGGGATAATCAGTAGCAGGAGAGAGGCCACACTGCAGGTTCAAATCCTGATTCTTGGACGGGGCACCCAACTGTCCATATTTTTCTTCTGCTTTTAAGCCATGCCAGTTTCAGAGCTTGTGGTAAGGATGAAATGAGACTCTGTTATAAATATGCTCAGTGCAGGGCATGGGTTCCAGCAGATGGCTCAGTGTGTGTCTTCAAAGGTCCAGGGAGTTGTAAGCACTTGGGATTAAGGTTTAGTGATCTCCCAGTGTTCTGAACCCTGGTTGAGTCTCTGATGTTGCAGGCATCTCCATTATCTCCTGGCTATCAGAAAATTCAAGAAAAAAAATTTTTTTCAATGCCTTTAACAGGTTTGTTTTTTTTGTTTTTTGTTTTTTGTTTTTTTTTAGTGAGAGAGGCAGAGAGTGACAGATGGGGACAGTTAGGAAAGGAGAGAGATGAAACACATCAGTTCTTTGTTCTGGCACCTTAGTTGTTCATTGATTGCTTTCACATATGTGCCTGGAGTGGGGGGCTGCAGCAAAGCCCGTGACCCCTTACTCAAGTTAGCGAGGTTGGGATCAAGCCAGCAACCTTGGGGTCATGTCTATGATCCCTCGCTTAAGCCAGCAACTTTGCTCAAGCTGGTGAGCCTGTGCTCAAGCTGGATGAGCCTGCGCTCAAGCCTGCAGTCTTGGGGTTTCAGACCTGAGTCCTCAGTGTCCCAGGCCAACACTTTATCCACTGTGCCACCACCGGATCAGGCAGCAGATGTTTTATTTAAGTTGAATCCTCTGGCCTGAGTCTAGCTGTTCATGTGAAAAGGGCAAGGGAAGAGCCCCAACACCCCTTGCTCACCTCTTCCAAGGCAGTTTGTTGAATCCTTTCTGGGCCAGTATCTACCTCCATATGCTTTGTGCTATCAGAATGTACTCCCTTACCAACTGTGGATTCCAAAGCACCATGTAGAGCAGTGGTAGTCAACCTGGTCCCTACCGCCCACTAGTGGGCGTTCCAGCTTTCATGGTGGGCGGTAGCGGAGCAACCAAAGTATAAATAAAAAGATTTAACTATAGTAAGTTGTTTTATAAAGATTTATTTTGCCAAACTTAGCGAAAATCCGACAAAAAGTACTTGGTAAGTAATTGTTATTATATGTTTTAACTTGCTGTAACTCTGCTTTATAAATTTTATCAAGTAAAGCTACTTCCCTACTTTATAAATCACCATTACTGTGGAACCGGTGGGCGGTTAGAAAATTTTACTACTAACAGGGATACAAAAGTGGGCGGTAGGTATAAAAAGGTTGACTCCCTCTGTTGTAGATCAAGGCAAAGGGCTTGTATTTATGGGACTTAATGGGAAAAAAACAGTGAAATGGCATTTACATCTATAAAGAAAATCCAGAGAGATAAAAGTTCTGAAACTTCTTTCAGCACAAGATTGGTAGAGACAGCAACAGGCACAGGTAGTTGACCCTTAAGCTCATTTCTTTCAGTGATTTAGAAAACATTGCCCTCATGTTACTGCTGAGATGGGTGCCCATCAGTTTTATGGATGCAGAGAGTAGCTCTTGTCATACTGGCACACTACTCTTTTAGCCTTGCATTTTAATGTCTCCTGTGCATTCTTCCTTGTTGTGTTGGGCTCTACTTTGAAAAATGCTTTTCCACACAACTGTTGTGGTACTGATGGTTCTTAGTGCTTTTTTTCTTCGAGGACTGAACCACACATTCAGCTCTAGTCTTTAAATTTTGAGGTGATAAAAATAGAACATGTGGGAGTTCTTAGTCACCTAGAAGTGTGAAAATGGGCAAATATAGGCTTGGCCAAAGCCTGCTTGGGAGGGGGAAAGTCCTTAAACAGGAGTAGTCTTCAGAAAGCTTGCCTCATCACACTGTGGTTTGAACTTCATTGGTCAGCATGTGTAGTAAGTCCGGGTGTGTCCTTAAAATATTAATACTGAGAGTTGCTTTTTATTTTTTCTCAACCTTATTTCAGAATGACTCAAGTCTGGTATGTTCCCGTTACCTTCAGTATTGCAGAGCAGCTAATCTCTATCTTGATTTAAGAAACATCAAGAGAAACCATGACAGGTACTTAAAGTTGTTGATGTTAAAATCTAATGGAAATTCTGAAACAGTCTCAGGCCCTGGTGGATATGCCTTGGATTTTCTTCATAATTATATGGCGATGAGGTTGGTGCAGGTGGAGGATGGAAGATGCAGATTGGCCATGAGTTGATCATTGTTAAGCTGGATTATGGGTCTGTCAGCTTCCTGTAGCATTCTACTACTTTTCTATACATTTGAAATATTCTATTCTAAAGAGTTAAATTCTGATGAAAAACTGATTTTGGAAATTGGTAAACTACTTTGGTTACATCCCATGTGCTTGAGTCATGAAAAAATTTTCCAAGCTCAATTTAATTTTTTGTTATTCACCAGATTTAAGGAAGATTTTTTTCAGACTGGTGAAATTGGAGGACACTGTAAACTTGACATTCAAACGTTGATATCTGAAGGTCAGCGCAAAAGCCCTCTACAGTCTTGGTGAGATTTTTTATTTTTTACTATGTTTGTGAAATATTTGCCTTTATTTCTGGTACTTGCAGATTTTGGTGGGGACTTTCAAATGGAAAATGTTTCTTCATTTATGACTAATTTGGCCTTGAATTTTTAGAGAGTGATGGCTAGAGAGCTGATCCATCAGTTATATTTAAATTAAATACTCTTACATTTGAAAAGTATTAGGAAGTACGGTACAGTAATTATTGTTTGCTAATGAAAGAAAAAAATAGTTTAAAAATAATACATTTTTATTAACGCTTCATAATTGCTGCATGTGTTTTGGGGAATACATTTATAAAAGGAAATACATATTTTTGAGGTATATAACAATCATGTATAGAAGTATATACAGTTTGGATTATGAACGAGTAAACCTACCTGTGTAATTCTTACCCAGATCAAAAATAGACCATCATCAGTACCCCAAGCTCTCTCCTAATCACAAATCCTACCCTCCTCTCAACACCATTGATCAGCTTTTAGAGCTTAATATAAATTAGCCAATACATTTTGACTTAAAACATTTTCAAAATCTAGTTTTATGGTCTATCAAGAAATTTACCATCTCTAGAAATTAAGGAATTAGAGTAAAAAAACCTTTATTTTAAAATATATACTTTTAGAATCAAAGTTAAGTTTAAAAATAGTACAAGGAGTTCTCATTGTACCCTTATCCTGGCTTCCTCTAATGAGGACACCTTATATCACCATAGCACAATTAGCAGAGGCAGGAATTTGACATTATATAGTATTATTGATGAACACATTTGGATTTTACTAGTGCTTATATGCTTTTATTTTGGGGGGGTAATGTATAGTTCTATGAAACTTATACCACATGTCTAGGTGGATATATAACCACTACAGCAGTCCAGATGCAGATGATCACGTCTCCTGTGTGCCCTGACTGGGGAGTGGGGGTATTGAACCTGGGACGTCAATACACCAGGCCAACGCTCTATCCAATGAGCTAACCGGCAGGGGCCCTAAGTACATTTTGATATCTGATTCTACATGGTAGTTTCCTATGTGATATTTGCATTGGTTATTTATTGCTGTGGAACAAATTACCCAAAAATATATCCTAGAGTATATTATATTCATTATTGCTGTGTGAAAATTACTTGAAAATCGAGCAGTTTAAGACAAGCTTCTGATGGGTAGGATTTGGAGGCAGCTGAGCTGGGTGGTTCTGGCTCAGGGTCTCAGTTGAGTGGTTGAGGAGGGCTGTATTCATTTCTAGATTCAACTGGGGCTGGAAACTCTGCTTCTGAGCTCACTCATGTTGTCATTGTTGCCCTTTAATGAATATAACTTAATGTTTCTCCAGCAAAATATGTTTATTTGGGAATAACAGAGAATTGCAATTAAGGATATGCAGTCTGTTGGTGAACCATGCCCAAATCTGGAGAACAAAGGAGAGGAACATTATTTTACAGAGGGAAAAGGGAGTTTAAAAGGGTTGTTATACGCAAAGAGCCTGTTGGAGGACCTAGGAGTTTGAAGTGTAGCAGCTTTTCATTGGCTGAGTTGTAACTGTCTTTCATTGGTTGAGCGGTTGCCTAAATGAGATGATCCTCCTTATCATTGTAGATCAGTGTAGTAAAACATCTTCCTGAGGAGATCAGCAGTGCATCTCTTCCTGTTTGGGGCGAGTGACCTTTCCTGGTATGGCATCAGAGCTCCCCCTACAGGCCCTCCCAAGTCCAATTAAAGGAGCTTTCTGTTACCTAATCTAAGTTTCAGTTTCTGACTCTTGGTAGGAGGTGTTGTTTTTTTGTTTTTTGTTTTTTTTTTTAATTTATTGTGTTTACACAGATTCTAGTGTCGCCCCGAATGCATCCCCCCTCCCCCAATGACCTCCCCTCTTCCCTCCAGGATTTTCTTTTCTGCTCTCTATAACACTGTATTATGTGTATATAATTTTGCTAATCTCTTTTCCTTCTCTGATCCCATCCTATCATCCCTTTTCCCTCTGTCCGTTTCCCTCTGCTCCCTTTGATCCCACCTCTACCTCTATTCTATTCCTCAGTTCATATTGTTCATTGGATTCTTCAAATGAGTGAGGTCATATGATATTTTTCTTTCTCTGCCTGGCTTATTTCACTTAACGTAATAGTTTCCAGGTCCATCTATGTTGTTGCAAAAGGTAAGATTTTCTTCTGTTTCATGGCCCCATAGTATTCCATTGTATATCTGTACCATGTCTTTTTAATCTACTCGTCCACTGATGGACACTTGGGCTGTTTCCAGATCTTCGCTATTGTGAACAAGGCTGCCATTAATATGAGGGTGCATGTCTCCTTTTGAATCAGTGATGTGGTGTTCTTGGGATATATTCCTAAAAGTGGAATTGCTGGGTCAAAAGGCAGTTCTATTTCTAATTTTTTGAGGAATCTCCATACTGTTTTCCACAGTGGCTGCACCAGTCTGCATTCCCACCAGCAGTGCAGGAGGGTTCCCTTTTCTCTTCATCCTCACCAGCACTTACTATGTGTTGTTTTGTTAATGAGTGGGAGGCATCATTCTTTTTGCCAAATGGGCCTCTTCCTAGTGCTACTCACAGCATGGCAGCCAGGTTCTGCAAGAGAGCATGTGCTGAGAGAGAGAGAGGCTGAGAAGAGGCAGACAGTGCCCAATGGAGGTCTTAGAGTTTGTCTGCCCTGATCTCAGAAGTGACACACTGTCACCTCCACCACATTGTGTTCCTCAGAGGTGAATCACTGTGCAGCCCACACTTAAGGGGAGGGAATTAATCTCTGCTTCTTGAGGGAAAAAGTATCAAAGAATCTGTAGACATATTTTTGAAACCACAGTATTTCAGCATTGTGTGTGTTTGTTTTACATCAGATCTGGTTTCAGATAGAAGTGTCACTATCTTTAGGTTAACTCTAAATATCTCTCGTCACATGCTCGTGATTGTCTCCATTTTTGTGGAAGAATCTGTGCCATGTGCTTCCAAAGATGCTTTTCAAGGAAAAGGTTTCCCTTTCTTCTGGGAAGCTTAGCTGTCTTCTGTCTTTCCGAGACACTTGATAATTCTTGGAATGCCGTGTTTTCTCAGGATTCAGGAATCCCATCACAAGAGAGCCTCTGGGCCAGTTTTACTTCTGAGCCTCATCAGACTGTGGGAAACCGTTTTTAGTCTCCTCACTTTACTGGTAGATTATTTAGCCAACTCACTGTGTAAATTTCTTCTTGTCTGGAAAATTACCAGTGCACCTTGCACTGAAATTTAAAATCATTTTTAGTCACCCCTCAGCCATATAAGTACAGACAAGGATTGAGTCTTTCTGGGCACTCTATTCAGATCGCTGGAGATATGGGAAGATGGGAGTTCTGTATCCAAAACCATCTTAACACCTTGTCTCAGCCAAGCTTTTTTGTAAGGGGAAGAAAGGGATTGGTACAGGGTCTGGAATTTAAGGAGAAGTTTCTTCATTTGCTGACCAGTACTTCTTTCTCTGCGTTCTCATCAGCCGGCATTCCATCCTTGATACCATTTTGTTTGTGGATCTCTGGGATCTGGGATACAAAGGTGGATCACTTTCAGCCTCATTAAATCGTGTAGGCCAGTAGTCCCCAACCTTTTTTAGGCCACAGACCGGTTTAATGTCAGAAAATTTTTTTACGGACCGGCCTTTAGGGTGGGATGGATAAATGTATCATGTGACCGAGACAAGCATCAAGAGTGAGTCTAGACGGATGTAACAGAGGGAATCTGGTCATTTTTTTTTTTTTTTTTTTTTTTTTCTTTTCATTTTTTTTCTGAAGCTGGAAATAGGGAGAGACAGTCAGACAGACTCCCGCATGCGCCTGACCGGGATCCACCCGGCACGCCCACCAGGGGCGAAGCTCTGCCCACCAGGGGGCGATGCTCTGCCCATCCTGGGCGTCGCCATGTTGCGACCAGAGCCACTCTAGCGCCTGGGGCAGAGGCCACAGAGCCATCCCCAGCGCCCGGGCCATCTTTGCTCCTATGGAGCCTTGGCTGCGGGAGGGGACGAGAGAGACAGAGAGGAAAGCGCGGCGGAGGGGTGGAAAAGCAAATGGGCGCTTCTCCTGTGTGCCCTGGCCGGGAATCGAACCCGGGTCCTCCGCACGCTAGGCCGACGCTCTACCGCTGAGCCAACCGGCCAGGGCCTGAATCTGGTCATTTTTAAAAAATAAAACATTGTTCAGACTTAAATATAAATAAAATGGAAATAATGTAAGTTATTTATTCTTTCTCTGCGGACCGGTACCAAATGCCCACGGACTGGTACCAGTCCGCAGCCCCAGGGGTTAGGGACCACTGGTGTAGGCCTATTCATGTATCCACACCTGGAAAAAAAGCTTTTTCTTGCTTTAGTTATCAGTCCTATTGATTATAACTAAAAGCTACTGTTACTATAGCTAAATTTCTAACTCTTGGGTTCCCCTATCAGTATCAATTTATGTACGTGTTAGTGAGTTTGACAAGTTACACATGTCTTCCTAAGAGCCTATTCTAGAAATAAATCCTGGAAATGAACAGATCTTAAGTTACAGTGTTGCAGTAGGAGATTCAGGAGAATCACTTTGAAAGCATTTTCCAATTCATAATTCCAGGTTTGCTGAGCTCCAAAGCTATACTCAGCTCAACTTTAGACCTATAGAGGATGCTCAGTGTGACATTGTTATTGAAAAACCAACCTACTTCATGAAATTGGATGCAGGTGAGAAGTTAATTTGTAATTTATTTTTTAAAGAGTCTTTGTTTCGTTTCTGATGTATATATGAAGTGATTTCCTATGACTTTTTTGGGAAGCAGTATGACATTAAACAGTGGATTTGCTTTCTGCTTTCTTCCTGGAAGAAGCAATTGTTTGAATTTCTCTTCATTTAATACCTTTGGTAGTTTAGAAGAATCCTTTACATTTGTATCAGATGACTCAATGGGAATCGAATAATAGAAGAAGGTGTATTATACCTTTGTAACTAAATTTATCCCATCACCTTTCTCTAATCACCTGATTTAGACTGAGCTTCATTAGAACATTCTTCAGAGTAGAAGCCATGTGTGTCCTATGAGCAGGAAAGGAATGCCCATGACAGCTCCTGGCAAATGAGTATCATTTCTATGACTGAAGTGAATTTAGGATTCCTCTGGCAGTTGGGTTTGCAGAATATTTGGGGGGAAAAGTTGAAATTACACTGATTTGCCCATTCATGCGTATTATCTTCTACATCTCAACTTGCAAGCTTGGCTTCAGCCTTGTGAGCTATTTGTCCTGCAGAGGAGAAACTTGACCCGTGCGGTACTCTCGCTCATTACGGGAGGTGAGAGGGTTACGACGCCACACCCTATCAACATGTATGAGAAGCTGGGCTTACAGTGAAAGAAAGAGAGCCCCCTGTTGTGAATATTTCAGAATTACTTTAATTATTGATATTTTTAATGGGCTTTGCCTTCTGAAACCATAATTCTTATATTACAAAGTATTAACTTCATAAATCAGACAAGTTTTAGTTTTTGAAATAAGAGCAAGGAAAAATGCTGTGTGATTTCCTGAATAATTCTGAGAATATGCAAATTGAAAAGGGGCAAAGAAAACACTGATCTGCCTGTTGAACACATGTCAAGGGGGAAATCAGCCAGGGTACACCTGTGCCATTTCTTCCCTGTGTTCATAACTCGACGTCTTTCTTCTGACTCACTCTGTCGTCCAGCTCTCTTCTGTAATAATTCTCAGTGTGAGGGGAGCATTCTGGGAACAGCACTCGTGAGCGAGCACGTTCTGGAGCCTGGAGCCTGGGGTGCTCTCCCTTAGAAGTCCTCCCAGGACCACACAGTGTTCTTTGTGCTGGGATCCTTGATGCCTGCTGTCAACCTGCTGAGAGACACGAGCCAGCGTATGTGATGGGCTAACCTGGAAAGAGGGCCGTGCTGAAATAGAATTTTCTTTTTCTTGTTTATTTGAAAATATACTCACCCCGGCCAGTAGCTCAGTTGGTGAGAGCATCATCCCGAAGTGCAGAGGTTGCCATTCCATTCCTGATGAGGGCACACACAGGAACAACTTGGCGTTCCTATTTCTCTCTCCCTTCTTCTCTCGCTGAAATCAATAAATAAAAATTTTAAAAAGAAAATATACTCTGTCAAAATTTCTCTGGGTGAGAAAAGGCGCTCCTCCAAACACCATCTAAATTACCTGTCTAAAAACCCGTTTTAACTCTTATTTTTCTGTTACAGAGTGAAAGAAGTCAAAATAGTTTATATTTTCTGCTTTTAAGAGTCACTCTTTTCCTTTTAGTAAATATTTTTCCTCCCTTAAGGTGCATGTTTTTAATGTCAGTTCCTGGAATTTCATCCTGTTTAGATTTGCACATTTCCAGGTTGAATACTGGGTCCTGCACACTTAAGTCGGGGGTGGGGAGTGGGGTGGAATGTTGCTTTCTTTTTTAACAGTGATGTTGGGGACTTGTATTCCTCTCTCGTCCCTTGGAACCAGCAGGATCCTGCTAGTCTTTGTGTTTCACAGTGTGCCAGGCCCTAGGTGGATAAGTTAAAGAGAATTTTCTCCTAACAAAGCTGGCACCTAAGTATACTGACTTCTTGTTTCTAGTAGAGAAGCTTAGGGGCTTTAGGACCTTGCCTGAGAACATGGCTCATGAATGGCTAAGCTAAGATTTAGCCCAGTCCTGTTGATTCCAAAGTTCATGCTCCTTCAATTAGAACGTGAGACATTCAGTCCTTTTAAACAATTACGGGTCAATATTTTTCCAGAAGCAATGTTATATGTAGTGATTAAGTAGGAAATAAAGAGACTAGGATGAGAAAAGACTAAAATGTTGATAATTGCTGTCATTTTTAATACTTCTGTGATGAAAGAAGTATTGCTACATGATTTTTAAAAACAAATAATCCTAGAAAAAATAGTTCTACCTATTCTGAGCTAAGCAGACTTTGCGCCTCCCCCCCTCCAGGAACTTAATGACCATTTGTTACTTAGTGTATATGGGAAAATGCATGCCTGATTTCTTAACCAATTTCAAAGTGAGTTTTTTAACCCCATCAGTCTGTAAATTGAGGATTACCCAAGTATAGATCATTTTATGTCTGAGAAAATTTTTTTTCTTTCCTCATGTAATTCAGCTGAAAGTTCATCACATGATAAATTGGGTAGAATACAAATTGTATAATCATTTGCCCTTTGGGGTTAATTAATGTAGATTTCTCTTCTCAATGTAGGTGTTAACATGTACCACCACTTCTGTGACTTTGTCAACCTTTACATTACTCAGCACGTTAACAACTCCTTCAGTACTGATGTGTACATCGTGATGTGGGACACGGTGAGTGGCACTGCCCTCTGCTTCCGCTCTGTCCTTGCTCAGTAACTCTGTCTCTGATGTGGTGAGACAGAATTTCCTAGGAAATTCTGTCTGAAACACACTGACATGCACATATACACACATGCACACACGTATGTCCATGCGTGTGCACTGGAGTGGGATGTGTCTGTGTGTACGCACATGGATGTACACAGATGGGCATATACACAGGTAGGTTTACAGTTTTGTTCTATGAACCAGAATGGGAGGCAGTGGAAGATTTCTTTCCCCCTTTGGGTAGGCGGAGCTCCAAAAACCAAAGACCCATCCATAGTGTTCCTTTGGGACAGACAAAGACTGTCGTTGCCTTGACCTCCATGACCCCTGCGTGACCCACGCGGCTGCCAGTTGGGCCCTGTCATTACTGTCTGTCTGTCTGTACTTGCCTGCAGCTTCCCAGTGCTGCTCGCCCGTGACAGCCGTGCTGTGTGCATGAGCTCCCTACACGGCGACTGCTCGGCCTGCACGTCGATACTATACCTGCTGTTGGCTTGTTTGTTTTTAGCATTGTCTTTTCCCTTATTCTCTTTCTTTTCCTGCCTTTTCCCTGTTTTTTTCCCCCATACTGGCCCCTCCACCTCTCCACCTGCCAAGGTAACCCCTCAAGAGTTGCCCCAGTGCACCCAACTGTGAAATGGGACAATTATAGTCTCTACCGGAGTGTCATTTTTATTTTTTAATTAAATGTCATTTTTATTTTTTAATCTTTTTTTTTAAATTTTTTAAATTTTTATTTTTTTAAGTAAGGTGAGGGTAGATAGTGAGACAGACTGCTGCATGTGCTCTGACTGGGATCCACCATCAACCCCCATCTGGAGCAGCTGCTCAAATCAACCGAGGTATTTTTAACCTCTGAGGCTGACACACTTGGACCAACCGAGCTATCCTCAGCACCCAGGGCCAGTGCTCCAACTGAACCACGGGCTGTGGAAGAGGAAGAGGGAGAGGGGGAGAGGGAGAGGTCGAGAAGCAGATGGTCACTTCTCCTGTGTGCCCTGACAGGGAATCCAACCTGGGATGTCTATATGCTGGGCCAACGCTCTATCCACTGAGCCACTGGACAAGACCCTGAGTGTCATTTTGAGACTAAAGCTTATAGTGTAAGAATAGTCACAATGCCTGACATGTAGCACGTGTGCTCTAAATGTTACTATGACAATGACATTGATGAGAACATGTGGTTTATAATACATACAAGAGAGGCTGCCTGAACTGGGAAGTTGAAAGATGCACCGAGGAGTCATCTAAGGTTCAAACATTCCAACTCCCAGGACACTCCATTGGCCTCACTTGGCACGTACCCAGTCAGAACTAGCTTTCAGGGGAAGCACAACTTGCTGGCAGGGTGGCATTAGGCATTTCTTCTGGAAGGAGTCTTTCTAGAAGCCCAAATAGCACAGCTCAGGTGCGAGGACATGGGATCCACCTGGGGCGGGTAAGGTGCCTCATGTCCCACAGGATGTCACTCATGTCTCCTGGGACAACTGCATTGGCAAAGCCCCCAGGATCCCTACAAGAGAGTCATCACACTGTTTCCCAGTCCAGGTGCAATTTATTTATCAAGCATCTTTTTTTTTTTTTTTTTGTATTTTTCTGAAGTTGGAAACAGGGAGGCAGTCAGATAAACTCCCGCATGCGCCCGACCGGGATCCACCTGGCATGCCTGCCAGAGGGCGATGCTCTGCCCATCTGGGGCATTGCTCTGTTGCAATCAGAGCCATTCTAGCACCTGAGGCAGAGGCCATGGAGCCATCCTCAGTGCCCGGGCAAACTTTGCTCCAATGGAGCCTTGGCTGCAGGAGGGGAAGAGAGAGACAGAGAGGAAGGAGAGGGGGAGGGGTGGAGAGGCAGATGGGCGCTTCTCCTTATGTGCCCTGGCCGGGAATCGAATCCGGGACTCCTGCACACCAGGCTGATGCTCTACCACTGAGCCAACCGGCCAGGGCCTCAAGCGTCTTTTTTAATCATAAGCAAATGTTACCTAAAAGCACAGTTGACATATTCTGTCTTTGTGTACAGAGAGCAGAGCTGGATACAGGTCCTGTTCTTGTGCAGAAGGGGAAATTGCCTTGCTAATACTTTCTCCTCTTGTGTGAAGCTCGCAGTCGAGCTCAGTAGGAACGTTTTCATAATCACTGCTCCTGAGACCTGTGGTTGGGGAAGAAGTCTGGTGAGAACTGGTTCTTTAGTTGTTGGACATGAATGCCATCTTTGGCTTCCCTCTTGTATGGATTTACGTTTTCCTCCTCTTCCATAGTTTCATTTCTTGAAGCTGTTTCTGTGAGCAAAGGGCATACTGTCCCTTTCTTGTCCTCTTTCTGTGTGACGTTTCTAAGCCACAGTCATCAGTCACCAGCGGCCTGGATGATTAACTTGCGTGGGGGGGTGCTTTTAACAAAAATACAGATGATGTTATCTCAATTAATACTCACAGCCCTTGGAGGTGAGGGTTTGTTGGCTTATTTAACAGATGAGGAAGCCGAGGCTCTGAGCAGTCTGTGGCTGTCCTCTGCTAATAGTCAGTGAGGGTGGCGTCAGGACTCCTGTGCGGCCACTGGCCACAGACCTGCGCCTGGAGACCGCATTGCTTTGTCGCCTTCCTAGACTGCCCTGCAGAACCTGGTAGATTGATGGAAAGTTTTTCATGTTTCCAGAGTCTTCCTTGTGTCTTGTTGTCTGCTTTCCACGTCTTCCTCAAGCCGACTGAGTTAAGCTGAGCCACCACCCCCCCCTTCTCTGGGTCCTGCAGGAGAAGGAGCAGGCTGCCCAGCTACCAGTAACTCCCAGGTCACTCGGGTCATGGGGCAAAAGTGTCAGGGCAGCTGGGCTGGGGCTGGCCTAGGCAGGCAGATAGGGTTTGCCCAGCAGGTGGCACCCCGAAGTGACCACCTTCCTGTGCTGCTTTCTGGGCGTCCACTTCACACCTGCATTTTTGGTTCTCAGCGCAGCCCATCTGCTGCATCCACAGGGTGCTGAAGGTGTGTGGGTTGGGGGTCACTGACCTTTTCTCCTGTGCCAGGGAGGCCTTGACTAAGGCAGCTTTGTGGCCCTGGACTGACTGATTTGGAGTCCTGACAGTGGACAGGTGCACCTCAGAGCCAGTCCTGAGGATCAGGAATGAGCTGTATGCCCAGGGGACAGCAGAGAAGTGGCTGCAGTTCAGATCTTAGCGACCTTTTACAAACTGTCCCAGAAAGGAGCCCATGAAGCCTTCCCTCTGGTCTTCGCAAAATTTAGCAGTTGGGCCTTTCCCTTTAGGCACGCGGGTCCCCCATGCAATGGGTTGGCCACCAACCTCCTGAGATACATGAAGGGACACTTCTACCGAGTTTCTGGGCATGACATGGTTGCTCTTATTAACAGAATGAATAAAAGGGGAGATTCCTGCAGGCTTTCCATATTGTCTTATGCTGAAAAGCTTCATTATTAGTTTTAATTATGCAAGTATCATCTGGTTATGAGTTCAGACACCAATAATGATAAAAGTTAATTCTTCCTTTTCTCCAATTCCATTTCCTTTAAAGGTAACTGCAGTTAACAGGAGAGAGTGCCTTGTAAGATTTCTTTATTTGAATAAATGTAAATGTATCCTTACAGAAAGTATCCTCTCTCTCATATTGTTAACTTTCTGTCTTGTCATGGACCTCTCTTCTCGGCAGGACCTTGAAGGTTATCATTTTTCATTGGTGTTGTGTCGGCTGCATGCTCAGCACATGTGCTGATCTCCCCCACCTCCATCACACGTTGTTTCCAGGTCTTTGCTGCGCATCGACATGGCGCAGTGTCCACAGCCTTCCCATGCACATGTCTTTACACCTTATCTGAGCATTCCCGTCAGATTCCTGAAGTAGAAATTCTACGTCATAGGTTAGGTGTATGCCTAAATTGGACACTTACACCGGAGGAAATGCTGTGTTATTTTTAAGAATATCCAAATATTCTTCAATATGAGACTAGAAAGAAGTCCTTCCTTCACCCATGGCAGGTAATTTGAATTTGAGGGATGTGGGAGAAAGCTTCTAGAGGTGGCTATTGCTTAATATCACAATTTCCTTAAAAAGGGATTAGTCAGGATTACTGTATTTTATTATTATTATTTTTCTTTCATATGTATCTTATTTTTTCTAATGTATTTTATCTCAAGATCCTGTCTAGTGACTCCTTATAATTGCCCTTTATTTATTATTTAACCAGAACAGGGGTACTTTGCTTTCGATGGTGTTGGAAAGGCCTTACTTAGAATGGCATGGGAGAGACATTGAAGGAATTATTATTATTTTTTAAATCACTACATTTAAGAGTTCTCAATAATTTTGAAATAACTCTTAACTCTAAAATATACTACATAACCTGACTGGTGGTGACACAGTGGATAGAGCGTTGACCTGGGATGTTGAGGTCCTAGTTTGTCACCAGCTTAATAGCACAGGGTCACTGCCTCGCCTTGAGCCCTCTACCCGCCCCCCCCCATTAAGGAATGTATGAGAAGCAATCAGTGAACAACTAAGGTGCCACAACTACAAGTTGATGCTTCTCATCTCTTTCCCTTCCTGTCGGTCTGTCTCTTCTTGCTAAATAAAATAAAATAAAATAAAATGTGTGACATAAAAATTTTGTAATCTGAAAAAATGTTATAAAGATAAAAAGACAAGAACATAATGAATAGAATCTATAACCAAAACTTGAATATCTCATTTCTTTTGGCTGAATTTTTCAATCTAAGTTACTGCTCACAAAAGTTAGGGGATATTTCAAAAAGAATATGAAGCCATAAAATATCCCCTAATTTTTGTGAGCAGTGTATTTTAAAATAAATTGATCTTCTTTTAGCTCATAGAGCATGAAATTAACTTCTACTTTTCAAAATTCAAGTGCACTTGGTAAAGATTACTGGAAAGAACCAGTTCCTGCTGAGAGGCAACTGCAGTTATGAGTATGGAGTCCAGAACCAAACAGACGGCTTAGTCCCAGCCCTGCAAACACACCAGCTCTACAAATTAGGCAAATTACTTAAATTTGTGTCTCACTTTCCTCATCTGTAAAAAGGTGGTAATGGTATTACATAACTCTGTAAGTTTATAGTGTGACTTAATGTGTTAATAATGTCAAGTGCTTAGAATAATGCCAGGGACACAGGACCATGCTAGATGCTGTTATTATTATTACTTTTATTATTAATATTGGAAAATTATCACATTACTCATTAATCAATGGGTAGATCATTTTATAGTTACATACATTATTTTTTTAATGTTAAAACTTTTAAGGCATTTTCTTGCTCTGAACCTTATTTCCTAAGAAGTTTACCTAAATGGTTTTGTTCATTGAGCATATTAGAGTGTGTACAGATGATAGTGTATGTGGGTGTTGGTTGTGTCTGCAATTTAGATAGAAAGCTCACAGGAAAAAACCCCCATAACAACTACAGTTTCAGTCATGAAAATACAAAGGGCTAGGGTTAGAAAAACAAACAACTTTTAGCATACTAAGATTGTAATTGTGGTGACTATTTTTGATGTTACTACATCGAATGAGGCCCAAGGTGAAAATCCTTTTTTCCTCATTTATCGATAGATTTATATACTTGATCAGGACTGTTCGTTCTTTGCACTAGCAAGCTAATTCAGGTACACTGCTGCATTCTTGAAAAGCCATGCTGAGTGATTTTAATACCCTGACTTCTTCTGTTTCCACTTTCAGAGCTCCTATGGATATGGTGACCTGTTCTCTGACACATGGAAAGTGTTTACTGATTATGATGTGATACATTTGAAAACTTATGATTCCAAAAGGGTACTGGAAACTTTGAAATGCCTGTGAATAATTACCATTGCAAATGACTCACTCACTCATCAAAGAAATACTTAACATGAGTTTTTATTAGCTGTTGCCTTTGATTCCTTCTTAGTTTCTTTTTTGATAAGCGAAATCCTTATTCGTTATTAACTCTGTAACTTAAAAAGATTTTTTTTTTTTCATTTTTCTGAAGCTGGAAACAGGGAGAGACAGTCAGACAGACTCCCGGGATCCACCCGGCACGCCCACCAGGGGCAACGCTCTGCCCACCAGGGGGCGATGCTCAGCCCATCCTGGGCGTCGCCATGTTGCGACCAGAGCCACTCTAGCGCCTGAGGAAGAGGCCACAGAGCCATCCCCAGCGCCTGGGCCATCTTTGCTCCAATGGAGCCTTGGCTGCGGGAGGGGAAGAGAGAGACAGAGAGGAAAGCACGGCGGAGGGGTGGAGAAGCAAATGGGCGCTTCTCCTGTGTGCCCTGGCCGGGAATCGAACCCGGGTCCTCCGCACGCTAGGCCGACGCTCTACCGCTGAGCCAACTGGCCAGGGCTTAAAAAGATTTTTTTGTAGCTTTTCCAAAAACACAAATTTCACTTGAGTGACATTGTTTGCTATTCAGAGTATTTTAATGTAAAACAGAGATTAATTAACCCCTTGAGTAGTGAGTTTTTTTCATGCTTGCTGACCCCCAGGAGTGAGTTTTTTTTTCAAAAAATAAAATTAGTTCCAGTTACAGTTTTATTAACTTAAAATCATGTTTGTTTGATAACCAATTTATGGAAACAAGAAAAACATACATTTGCTTTTTTATTGTTGCCTTATGTTACGATTTCTTTACAGTTCGGACTGGCAAGGAATCAGACACATCAGATGAAAGTAGTGTAGCAGAGGGCTGAAACTCTTAGGTGGATTCAGCCCTGAGAAACTGCGCCACTGAATATTTATTGAGTTCCAAAAACCACAGCTCAGCAGATAAAACTAGAAAGTTACAAAAGCCTTTTTTCCCATCTGTACCATCCCCAATCCTGCTCATCTACTGTTTCCTTCATGATCAAGGACACGAGAAGAGTCAGTCTCAGAGTTTATCAGTTATAAAGGACATCTGGTTCTTGGAGGCATTCCTTTAAAATCCTGCGTACTTGCATTCAAGTAACCCAGGCCAGTCTCCTGTTATGATTAACACACTCTGAGATCTCTTGTCTCCACTTAACCCCTGCTCTGAAGGTAACTACCGTTTCTATTTGTGCAGGGTCTTTTCCTTCAGCCTTATACATTTTTAAAATAATTTTTGTACGATCGTACTCTGGATGGTCAGGAGGCATGAGGACATACATGAACATTAGTACTACTCACAGGGTTAAAATTTATCTTCTGTAATTATAATGTTTGGTGTGAAGGTACAATTCATCTCTTCTTACCTTTTAAAATGTCTTGTTAGGTATGTTTTAAAGAAGCGATTTTTTCGCTGCTTCCCCGGATGAGGTACGGGCTGTTCTATAATACCCCTCTGGTAAGAATGTTACCTGTTGTAAACATTCGTATTTATACAATTTATTCTTGATATGTTTTAAGATAATATTTATATATAACTTGAGAACCTCTGAAATAGTAATATAGAAATGTTCATTGTAATATAAACTATTGCTTTTATTTTAGATATCTGGCTGTCAAAATACCGGATTATTCAGAGCATTTTCCCAGCATGTTCTGTACAGACTGAACATCACTCAAGAGGGACCCAAGGTAATGAATACATATCAGATCCTCAAATGATGTTTCACTCAATGTCATTTTATTATAGCATAGATAAGATGCCATTGGAACTTAACTCAACCTATCATAACACTGGTTTCATTATATGTTATTTTGCTTAAAGTCACAGAACCTATGAGATGATTTTAAGTGAGGATTTACTGCATTGTGGATTCTGAGGTGGGCTTGACTTTTACCTTGAATAAAAATCAGTACCACCTTTGCAGGAAAAGAAGTACTTAGACGACAGTGTTTTCTTTTTAAAACATATATATTTTTTTATTTTTAGGAAAGGAGATAGAGAAGGAGAGAGAGAGACAGACAGGAAGGAAGAGAGATGAGAAGCAACATCTTATAGTTGCATCACTTTAGTTGTTCATTGATTGCTTTCTCATATATGCCTTGACTGGGGGGCTCCAACTGAACCAATGACCCCTTGCTCAAAGCAGTGACCTTGGACTCAAGCCAGTGACCTGGGGATTATGCTGATGATCCTGTGGTCCCTGCAGTCAAGCTGGCAAGTCAGCGCTTAAGCTGATGAGCCTGTGCTCACACCAGTGACCTTGGAGATTTGAACCTGGGACCTCAACATCCCAGCTTAATGCTCTATCCACTGTGCCACCACCAGGCAGGAGGGCAGGCAGTGTTTTCGCTGTTAACAGTTTCTGAACGTGAGTGATCTGGAATCAGATGTCTTCAACCTGTGAAAGATAAACTAGGGATGGTGGAGAAATATGCTTTTCTTTTCTTTTTGCCGTTTTTCCCCATCCATCCCCAAATCCTCACCTGAGCCACACAAACCTCTGCTGAAAAGAAATACTCATCTATCCAAACAGAACTATAATGAACAGATTTTGGCTAAAGTAGATGCATTTTTATTCCCTGAGAGAACTGTGAAGGAATTTAGGCTTTTCAAAATGTTCCATAAATGTCTTCGTATTGAGTTTCATCTCTTTGTGAAAATCACACTTTAGGTTCAGGTATTCATTCATTTATCCAGGCATATACAGCATTATTTTGCCTTCTCTTTTTGGTTACAGGATGGAAAAATTAGAGTCACTATTCTTGCACGGAGCACAGAGTACCGGAAAATACTAAACCAAAATGAGGTTAGTTTTTGATGTCCATTTTTAATATCATATTGAATTTAACTTCCAATAACTAGTGCGTTTTATTTTTTCACGTTGCTTTAAATGTTTTGATTTGAAATTATTAGCCTTTAGAAAAGTTTGACGGCTATCCCCAGTTCACTTACTGGATTTTTACTGAAAAGTACCAAACCGCTTGTTAGACTTCCAAACTCATTTCAACAGCATCAACTCATAAATTATACTTAACCTCAATAAGATCCCCATGTCTACAACAACATGGCTGGAAGGTGTACCCACAACAGTGAGATCTATTCAATGTGCTGGGCCACGGTTCTGGGCCTTGTTAAAAACAGGGCAGGCTCAGGGTGCAGACCCCCTTTTGTTGTTCATTCCTCAGTCTCGGGAAACAGAGGGGACGACTGGTCACTCAGCCACTTATGCCGAGAAGGCGACAGTGGGTCAGGAAGAAACCATAAGAAATATGCTTAGAGTACTAGGACTGTACAAGCAAATATCGCAACCAGGAAAGGAAAACATTGTTTAAACCCCGACAATGGGAAGTTAAGGTAGATAATTGAGGTTTACACAGCCCTGGGCTGGACTTTTGGGGGAAGCAGTCTTCTTTCAAGATGCCTGTGTCTTCTCTTCTTGGCCAGGTGGTGGTTCTTTTGAAAAGTAACTAACAAGAGGGACTTCATTGGGTCCACTCCATGTGGGTTGCAGCTGACCCTCACTGTTGATTTTTCCAAGTCTTGAGGACCGGATAAAGAAATACCTAGAGACTGCACACATTTATGATATCTAATTTGTCTACAGTATGCTTAAGGAAGGGTGTCCCAGGTAACATTTCATATGAGCTCAATTGAAGCTTGCTTCCAAGGGCTACTCTTACCCTAAGCAGGGCAACTGATAAGATCTTATCCCAAGATAAGTTGTTTTTTTCTTTTAATTTTTATTAATTTTAATTTATTGTGTTAACATGGATTCTAGTGACCCACTCAATATTACCCCCTCACCCCACACCCGCTTGTCCCACATTGTACCCCTTTTGCTCCCCTCCACCTAACTCCCTCCTTGCTTCTCTCTAGGATTTTCTGTCCTGTTATCTGTATCTCTGTGTTATGTATATATGTATAATTTCACTAATCCCTTCACCTTCTCTGATCCCATCCTCTCATCCCCCTCTCCTCTGACAGCTGTCCCTCTGCTCCCTGTGATCCCACCTCTGCCTCTATTCCATTCCTCTGTTCACTTTGTTCATTAGATTCCACATAAGTGAGGTCAGTGGTATTTGTCTTTCTCTGCCTGGCTTATCTCACTTAGCATAATAATCTCCAGGTCCTTCCATGCCATTGCAAAAGGTAAGATTTCCTTCTTTTCCATGGCCACATAGTATTCCTTTGTGTATATGTACCACAGCTTTTAATCCACTCATCCACTGATGGGCACTTGGGCTGTTCCCAGATCTTGGCTATTGTAAACAATGCTGCAATAAACATGGGAGTGCATATCTTCTTTTGAATCAGTGATTTGGTCCTAAAAGTGGGATAGCTGGGTCAAAAGGCAGTTCCATTTTTAATTTTTTTGAGGACACACCATACTGTTTTCCATAGTGGCTGCACCAGTCTGCATTCCCACCATCAGTGCAGGAGGGTTCCCTTTTCTCCACATCGTCTCCAGCATTTGTTATGTGTTGTTTTGTTAATGAGCGCCATTCTGACAGGTGTGAGGTGGTATCTCATTGTGGTTTTAATTTGCATTTCTCTGATGATTAGCGATGTTGAAAAAAATTTTATATGCCTATTGGCCATCTTTATATCCTCTTTGGAGAAGTGTCTATTCAGTTCTTCTGCCCTTTTTAAATTTTTTTTTTTTTTTTTTTTTTTTTTTGCTGCTACAGAGACAGAGTCAGAGAGAGGGACAGACAAAAAGGGAGAGAGATGAGAAGCATCAATTCTTCATTGCGGCACCTTAGTTGTTCATTGATTGCTTTCTCATATGTGCCTTGATGGGGGTGGGGGGCTACAGCACACTGAGTGACCCCTTGCTCGAGCCAGCAACCTTGGACTCAAGCTGGTGAGCCTTGCTTAAACCAGAAGAGCCCATACTCAAGCTGATGACCTTGGGGTCTTGAATCCAGTTCCTTCACATCACCTAGGTTGTCTAATTTTTTGGCATATAGATCTCCATAGTATTTTCTTACAATTCTTTGTATTTCGGGGGTGTCCATTGTTACTTCTCCATTTTCATTTCTAATTTTATGTATGTATGTATGTATGTATTTTTCTGAAGTCAGAAGTGGGAAAGCAGTCAGACTCCCACCTGCACCTGATCGGATCCACCCAGCATGCCCACCAGGGAGTGATGCTCTGCCCATCTGGGGCGTTGCTCCTTTGCAGCCAGAGCTATTGTAGTGACTGAGGCAGAGACCATGGAGCCATCCTCAGTACTCGCGCCAGCTTTGCTCCAGTAGAGCCTTGGCTGCTTGAGGGAAAGAAAGAGACAGAGAGGAAGGAGAGGAGGAGAGGTGCAGAAGCAGTGGGTGCTTCTCTGTGTGCCCTGTCTGGGAATCGAACCTGGGACTTCCACACATCATGCCGATGCTCTACCGCTGAGCCAACTGTCCAGGGCCTCTAATTTTACATATTTGAGTCTGGTTAAAGGTTCATCAATCTTATTTACCTTTTCAGAGAACTAGCTCTTGGTTTCATTGATCTTTTGTATTGTTTCTTTTTAGCCTCTATGTCATTTATTTCCACTCTGATCTTTTATTATTTCCTTCCTTCTACTTCCTCTGGGCTTTATTTGTTGTTCTTTTTTTAGTTGTTTTAGATGCAGGGTTAAGTTGTTTATTTGAGCTCTTTCTTGCTTCTTAAGGGATGCCTATAATGCTATTTAGTCCTTCTCTGGACTGCTTTTGTTGTTTCCCATAAATTTTGAGTTGTTGTATGTTCATTTTCATTTGTTTTATTCCTCTTTAATGGGACTCTCTGTGCTTCTTGCACTTTCCTGAATTTTTCCTTCATCAATTTAGGAAAATTTTCAGCTGTGATTTCTTCAAACAGGTTCTCCATTCCTTGTTCGTTCTCTTCTCTTTCAGGAATCCTGTGATTTGGATGTCGTTTCTCTTCATGTTGTCACAGAGCTCTCTTAGAGTTTCCTCAGTCTTTTGGAACCTCTTTTCATTTTGCTGCTCTGCTTCTGTGCTTTTGTTTTTCTTGTCCTCTAAATTGCTGATTCAGTCCTCTGCTTCATCTAGCCTGCTATTGATTCCTTCTAGTGCAGTCTTCATTTCTGATATTGTATTTGTCATTTCTGAGTGGTTCTTTTTTATGATTTCAATGTCCTTTTTGATGCTTGCTATCTCTTTATTTAGCTGCTCATTATGTCCATCCATTGTTGCTCTAAGATCTTTGAGCATCCTAAAAATCATTTTTTAAACTCTGCTTCTGGTAGTTTGGTTACTTCCATTTCATTTGGTTTTTTTTCTGGGAATTTCTCTTGTTGACTCATATGGTTCACATTTCTCTGCCCATTTTGTCTGTGTACTAGGTAGCACTGTCTGACTTTGAAATTTTTGTGGGTCTTTATGAGGAAAATGGGCTTGGTGGTACTGACCTTCAGGCCACCTGTTTTTCTTGTTCTAGAAATGCTTCTTGAGGGTATTATTTTCCCTCTTATTGTTTGTGAGTATTGAATGCAGTTGGTCCTTTTGTAGGTACGGTTATCCCTTCAGGGTGGCTGGCTCTAAGGATCAACATTGATCATGTTTATTACACACTGTGCCATGTCTATCCTGTTGGGCATATTTGTTCTCCACAGTGTCTGGTGCCCGTTGGACTCCTCCTTTAGTCGTGCTGCTTGTGTAGGTAGCTGAGTCTAGGGTTGGTGCTGTCGCCATCCACTGCCAGTTGTGTTGGCTCTAGATCTTCTTGGGTTGCTGTCAGCTGTTGTTTGTAACCTGCGGTGGGCTACCTGTCTGCAGCTACTGCTCTTTTCATTGTTTGTGTCTGTGTTTTCTGTGCCTGGGTAGTGTGGGAGGGGCCAAACTGTGTATAAGGATCAGTTTCCTCCCGCTTAGAGATGACAGTAACTCCCTAAAAGCCCCAAGCTCCTCCTCCTCTTGCAGCTGCCTGTTCTCCCCACAGAGTCTTGTGTAGAAAGACTGTAGTGTGGGCTCAGACTGGCCTCACCCAACCAACCCCTCTACAGGTTGCTAGCTTGTTGGGTTGGGGCAGCTGAGGTTTTGAATACAATGTTAGTGGGACCCTCTACTTCAGGGGTCTCTTGGTGAGGAGCTCAGTACGGGGAATGTCGCCCCTACTCCAGAGCCTCATCTCTCAGCCACTGATGGATACTCAAATTTTTTTTATCCTCAACAAGGTGAGCAGCAAGTTCAAATCGAGTGGGACTGACAATCCCCTCTGCAGACATTCTTAAAGCTGGTTGAGACCCTGGTCTCAGAGCGAAAGACTGAGAGAATCCTTTCCTGGGGCTGACTGTGCCCCCCAGAAAGTGGCTGAGCCCCTCTACCAGATCCAGCAATAGGCTCACAGGGACCCACACTTTAAATGTTCATGCTCTAAGCCTCTCTCTCTTCTCCCTGTGGAATCTAGCCCAACAGGACAGGATATCTAGCACCCAGGCAGGCTGACTGTGAAGCCTCACCCTATCCAATGCTTATGAGCTGCTGTGCCGGTGCTGATCACAGAGAGTGGAACTCGACTCAGCTGGGCCTGGTGTGAGGTGCTTTTCCTTAGGATACCACTCTAGCAAGGGTGTTAGGTCCTGAACCAATGCTCTCCGCAGCTGACCACTGGATGTGCCATCTGTGGGCCTCCCTGGCAGGAATCCAGTATAGACCATTGGGAGACACTGCTCATAACTGGCCTTCAGCAACCTTCTTGGAGCTACAAGCAATCCAGAGTTTGTGGCTGCCTCTGCTGGGCCCAGGTGTACATGGAAATACCAAGCTGCACACCTAGGCTGGCTTTTACCCAAACTGGGCCTGGGAGAAGGTTCACTTAAAAGGCCAAGGTTCCCTGAGTCCCGCCTCCTGCAGCCTCTGTCTGCTGGTTGCTTGTTTGGCTCAACCACTGAAAATACGTCTGGTAGAGTCTAGCCTCTGGCAGTTCAGGGATTAGGAAGGGCTGTGAGTGTGGCTCTATTCCTTGGCCCTAGATGTCAGTCTGTCCAGACTTTTTTTTACAGACATTAATAGGATGTTGCCCCAGGTGTCTGGTGGGTGTATCCTCTGAGACCCAGAGGTGTGGTGTGCCCGCACTCCAGACAGTTTCTACTGGGTCTCCCGTGAGGTGGAATTACTAGTCTTAGACTCAGGAGTGTGGGGGAAATATCCAGCCTCAACACCAGAAAACTGAGTCAGTGACGTGTCCCCTGCTTCCTGGATCTCAGAACGACCCCATCTGCATGAGGAGCAGGAGAGGCGCCTGAGGGCGGAGCAGTTGCTTTTCCCCAGGCTGATGCTGCTCAGATTGGACAGTTCGCGTCCAGTACTGGAGAATGACTCAGCACAGGGGTTCTGGTGACTGTCCCCCACAGTGTCTCTCCCTGGGCCTCCAACTTTATACTCTCCTCACACAATTCTAGTCCCCTCAGCTGTCCCTCCATCGGAGCCCTGGGTAAGTGGCTGGGAACAAGATTTTCTGTGCTGGCCTTTTAAGATGAAGCCTGCGGCTCTGAGAGCTTCATTTCTTTCTCGCAGACAGAAACCCAGCTTTTTTCACTGCCAAATGCTGTGTGGGCACCACTTCTAGGCTCTGGGGCTTTTGGCCTGGGGCTGAGGACCCACACCTCTCAGGGTGACCCTTTCCACAGTAAGAGTCCCTCCGGATCCTCAGCCACCACTCGCTCCTGGGAGTGGGCAGCCTTTCCACGTCTCCGCCCTTCCTACCAGTCTCGGTGTGGCTTCTCCTGTGATTCTTGGCTATAGACTCCTCTTGTTGAGTCCAAAGTTGGCTTTTCAAGGTGATTGTTCTTAAATTCAGTTGTAATCCAATTTGGTCCTGGGAGGGGGCAGTTGGAACGTTTGCCTACTTCATCGCCATCTTGGAATCCTGCTGGAACCATCTTGATACCCCTCTCTTCCTTGCCCTAACCTCCTCTCTATACCAGGCTGCCAAGGGGAAAATAGGGTCATTTTCTTGTTTTCTACTTAAAAGATAATATGAGAGCAATATCCAGTTGGGCCAAGAAAACTTGAATAAAGCTCTTTATCACTCTTTGACTTACATTGCCAAAGTTGATTTCTTGACATATTCATCTTTCCAGTCTTTCCTGTAGAACAAAGCCTCCAGGAAACGTAATTTCTGAGGGCCTCACCTCTTTTCCAACTTTCCTTGGCTCTGCCTTGTGGGAGCACCATCCAGCAATCCTGTTGGCTCACGTTAATTTTTAGAGTGTCCCATTCAAAGGCGGATAGTTCTTGGGACTCAGGATTAAGGGATATACAGTAAAAGGCAACTTTTAAGTCCAGAACTATAAACAGTGAAGGTCTCCAAATCAAGCTGTGATCAAAGTAAAGGGGTCTGGAGTCACCGGTTGTTTGTCCTGTACAGTTTGGTTAATGGCTCTCATGTCCTTTGGACCGTGATCTAGGTGTTGGCTTCGCACTGGCAGGCTGGGAGTGTTATAGGGAGATTGGCAAGGTGGATTAAGTGGCATTTAAAAAAAGGCAGCTATCGCCCTGGCCGGTTGGCCCAGTGGTAGAGCGTCTGCCTGGTGTGCAGAAGTCCCGGGTTCGATTCCCGGCCAGGCCACACAGGAGAAGCGCCCATCTGCTTCTCCACCCCTCCCCCTCTTCTTCCTCTCTGTCTCTTCCCCTCCCGCAGCTGAGGCTCCATTGGAGCAAAGATGGCCCTGGCGCTGGGGATGGCTCCTTGGCCTCTGCCCCAGGCGCTAGAGTGGCTCTGGTCGCTGCAGAGCGACGCCCCCTGGGGGGCGGGCTGGGTGGATCCCGGTCAGGCGCATGTGAGAGTCTGACTGTCTCTCCCCATTTCCAGCTTCAGAAAAATACAAAAAAAAAAAAAAAAAAAAAAGGCAGCTGTCTGAGGCTTCATACCTTCTTTTGATGCCTCTCCAAATTATATTTTTTCAACTCTGAAGTTTTAGTACCCAGACAAAGTTCTATTACTGGGTCAGCGTCTCGGCTCTTCCTGGCCTTTTGGCCCAAGCATCGCTCTTCTGTAGAATTTGTTCAGGGAGTTTTGGTTGAGGCTTGTCTTCGACTGTAGACCAGAATCGTATAGCTTGGAGGGTGTGGTCTTGAACTGAGAATGCGCTGATGTTGACTCTCTGTGGTGACAAAGTCACTGGGCATTTAATTTTGTTCTGGATCTCATGGTAACAGGGGACTAGGGCATTCTGGCATACACAGACAGCTGTGTTTAGATGTTTCCCCAACGTGATGTTAGAGCAGCTGAAGGAAGGTGTGTGGAGGTTCTCCCTCCTCACACATACAACTCTGATAGCCATGGTTTTAGAGGAGAAGGTCCTTGTCTGGTGTTTAGGACAGAAAATGTAGCTCCAGTGTCAGCAAGAAAGTCTATGAGTCTCTTTCCCACAGCAGTGTCACCCATGGTTCCCTGTGGGGAGTGTGGGGCCAATAGAATCTTGCGCCCCAGGGCCATGCCCTTCCTGGTCATTAGCAACCAGCTGTGGCACCAGGTGAGTTTATTTGTGGGGAGTTCCTTCCCCACCCTTTCCAGCTGGTGAGGACATTGTCACTGCCAATGGCCCTCTTATCTACATATGTATGTTGCTGTGGCCTGAAGGGTAGCCCTTTCTGGCAGGATCCCTGGGTCTTGCCCGTGGCTGGTGTGTCCTCCAGCTGGCACCTCCCTGGGTCTTGACTGATGTTGGTAAGTGAGTGTGGAGGTGAGCCCTGCAGCTTGTTGTCTCTGCACGCTGCGGACCTCACAGCCCGTCAGGAAAGGTGGGTGGTGCTCCGTGGGCCCGTATCGGGGCCCGTTTATAAAGTCCCATTACCAGGTATCTGCTTCCACTGGCCTGGGATGGCACCCTTGGCGGATCCTGGGGCTGCTGTGGGCCGCCTTGCCTCTTCAGCATCTGCAGTGGAGCTGGGGCACCTGACCTGGCCTTGGCACCACCACAGCCATGATGTGCCCAGGGCAGGGCCTGAGGACAGGGGCCGAGGACAGGCCAAGGCAGGTGCCTGGCCCAGTGCGCCGGCACTCCGCTTTCTGTTGTGTCCCTGCCTGGTGGCTTCCCACAGCATCTCATAAGTGAATACTTCATTTGCCTCTGTGTCATGCCTTCAGTATTCAATTGACAATGAAATTTGAACATATATTACAATCATATTTAATTTATTTAAGATGGCAACTAGAATTATGTCTTTATTTGACAAATTTTCCCATTTAATTTTAGTATAACAAATAAGTCAAATTAGTTTAAAATTGTTCTTTTATAGGGTGACAAAGAACAAATCTTTCTTTTTGAAAGGTTTTATTTATTCATTTTTGAGAGAGGGGAGAGGAGCAGGAAGCATCAACTCGTAGTTGCCTCCTGTATATGTCTTGACTGGTCAATCCTGGGTCCTCAAACCAGCAACCTCAGCATTTTAGGTCAACGCTTTATCCACTCTGCAATCACAGGTCAGGCTTTTATTAAAGAATTTATCTATTGATTTTAGAGAGAGAGGAAGGGAGAGAGACAGAAACATCAGTCTGTTCCTGTATGTGCCCTGACCAGGGATTGAACCCACCAACTTTGGGTATTGGGATGATGCTCTAACCAACTAATCTATCTGGCCAGGGTGAGGACAAATCTTTGAGAGGAATAACCCAAAGCCATTTCCAGGCTAAGAAAAAGTCTTTTAAAACCTGGACCCTGGGAAGTTTGTCAAACAAACTTTCAGCATATCCAAAGTTTGACTTGATCAAAAAGATGATGTGTTACTATGAAACAATATTAAATTATACATTGATAAAAGATATCAAATATACTGGTAGTTTAGGTTAAAGGTTAATGACTTTTCACTTTTAAGATAATTCATATGGGGCCCTGGTGTCTGAACTGATTGCAGAGCTATGGCTGGAGGTGGGAGACTGACCTTGACTTTGGCTGCTGTCCAGGACTGTGGCATGACTCCCACAGCTGCTGAGCAGGCCTGCCGGGCACAGGACACCACCTCTGCCTGCAGAAGAGGCCAGCATGCCAAGCCTTAAATCTGCACAGACCAGACCCACGTGTACATGAAACAGGTTGAGGGCTCTTGTAGACAAACATGTCTGATACCTAGGGATGGCATGTCCGAGACCAGGGGACGACAACTGACAGCTCCCCAGGTGGGCCTATGATCCACAGTCCTGACAAGGCTCTTAGAAAGTAGCATGGTCCCTGGTTCGATTTCCGGTCAGAGCACATGGGAGAAGTGCCCATCTGCTTCTCCACCCCTCCCCATCTTGCTTCTTTCTCTCTCTTTCTTCCCCTCCAACAGCCATGGCTCAATTGGAGCAAGTTGGCCCCAGGCACTGAGGATGGCTCCATGGCCTCACTTCAGGTGCTAAAACAGCTTGGTTGCTGAGCAACAGAGCAGCAGCCCCAGATAGGCAGAGCATCGCCCGGTAGGGGCCTTGCTGGGTGGATTCTGGTCGGGGTGCATGCAGGAGTTTGTCTGTCTGCCTCCTTGCCTCTCACTTAAATTTTTTTAAAAAAGTAGCACGGAGAAGCAGACAGAGCCTCCAAGTGGCCACTCAGGTCCCCTCCAGGGCCACGTCTGTGGGCCCCAGGGCCTGGGGGTGATTACAAGGTTGGACTGTCACCGAGAACGGCTGCCCCAACACATGGGAGTCAGTGCTCTGGCGTTGGTTGTGCAGAGAAGAAAAGGCTCTATGTGAGTCCAGAGCCAGGATCTGGCAAGAGAGGCTCAAACCTCTCTCTCTGATTCAGGGCTCTGAGAGTGGGATTTTTAAGGAGCTTCAGCACCGGCTCTTTCTGGAAAACAGACCTTAGATTCTGAAAGGTTCTGGTGTTCAGGTTCTGGTCCCATCTGGCCCTCTGATCGGTTCCATGGGGGACAGTTAAGGGTGCACAGTTGTGACCATGAACAGCATATCCAAGGTTTGAACTTTGGTTCTGGGTCTTGTTAAATACGGTGAAGGGCCCGTGGGCTTTGCAGTTACAGCCTTGGGAAAGTGATTTAACTTCTCTGAGTCTCTGAGGTATCACTTACAAAATGCCTTAATGGTAATACCTCCTTTGTAGGACTTGTATGAGGAGTAAGTGATAGATACTTTATGCGCTGAGAAACACCAGCACAGCTGAAGTGCATGACCCACCATGTGATGTAACCATGAGCATGCGCATCCTGGATGCCACAGGCACGGGCCTCGGCTCTGAAGAGTGGGACGCCTCAGCCTTGGGCTAAGGTGGCCTAATTCTGAGCGACATAGAGAGCCATGCCTATGATTTTAATAATGGATCAATTCGCTTTTACTGTCTGTTTGCTAAAAGAATAATTGTTTTTCTGTGTACAAATGTTGAAAATGTTTTTCTGCCAAGAATTTAATATTCTCAGAGGATGAAGTGCAAAGTGCTAGTGTTTTGTCTGAAGTGAAATAATGGATAGAAAGAAAATTCTTAATGTCTGGAACAAAGTAAGTGCCCAGAAAATGCATGTTGAAACTTGAGGGAGTAACTAGCAAATGGTAATAAAACAGTTAACCCGTAGTGAGCTCCTGTCCCGAGCACTTTGCCTTCTGCGCTTCCCCCTCTCCACCTCCCCACAAACCAGTGCAGTGGAGTTTCAGGGAGGGAGTGTGTCCAAAAGGTGGAGCCGACATTTGAACTCAGTTAAGGATTAGAACAATAGACCTGAAGGATACTTAATACATGAAAATTATTTCACATTAAAAATGAGAAATGTAAGGACTCAAAGAAAAGTAAAAGTAAAGAGAAGGAAAAGCAATGTTAAATGTTTCTCTTGTTTTCCCAGCTCCTAAAGGCACTGAAAACAGTATCTACATTTGAAGTCCAGATTGTCAATTACAAGTATAAGTAAGTAATCAGCTACCCTTGGGCAGAGGCTGTCATCTTTTTGTGTGGACAAGTTAATGGGGGATAGAAAGGATTTTTTGCCCTGCCTGGATGGCTCAGTTGGCTAGAGCATCATCCTAAAGCACAAAGGTGGTGGGTTCGATTCCCAGTCAGGGTACATAAGGGACAGATCCATGTTCCTGTCTCTGTCTCTCTCTCCATTCTTCTCTCATTAAAATAAAATTTAAAAAAAATTAAAAAATTAAAAGTCTCTGGCCGGTTGGCTCAGTGGTAGAGCGTTGGCCTGACATGTGGAAGTCCCAGGTTTGATTCCTGGTCAGGGCACACAGGAGAAGTACTCATCTGCTTCTCCACCCTCCCTTTTTTGCTCCAACTTTTCTCTCACTCTCCCTCCTTCTCTCTCTTTCTTCCTCTTTCTCTCCTTCTCTCTCTCTTCCTCTCTGTCTCTCCTCTCCTCCTGTAGCCATGGCTTGATTGGAGTGAGTTGCCCTGGGTGCTGAGAATGGTTCCATGGCCTCTGCCTCAGGCACTAAAAAGAGCTCAGTTGTTGAGCAATGGAGCAATGGCCCAGGTGGGCAGAGCGTCGCCTTCTAGTGGGCTTGCTGGGTGGATCCCAATCAGGGTGCATACAGGAATCTGTCTCTGCCTCCCTTCCTCACTGAATTTTTTTTGAAAAAAGGATTTTTCAAATTGGAGTTGTTGGCACTTCAGACTCGGAAGGCACAAGCAAGCACTGTCAGTCAGTGAGGTGGTGGGTGAAGACCTGGGCCCAGCAGAGCTTGCTTTCTAGCTGTTCTAGGCCTGATGCAGCTTACTAGCTTACTGTCTAATTTCTCAGAGAAATATATGATGAGTCCAAATTTTCACTTGAAATTTCTGATTTTTTTTAAAGCTGGCAACTAATTCTGAATTAAAAAATAAAAATGTTGTAGGCCTCATGTGCCCTGCTAGCTGCTGGGTTTCCATTCTTGACCTAAAATGAGTTATAGATGAATAATTTGAGGGTCAAAGAATAATATGAACATTTTAGAAATCTTTAGCATTTGCATTACTTTTAGAAGTCTGATACATGTAAAAGGCTTCGAAAGATGGCCTGTACCTATCACTGTCTGGCTACCCCTGCTGATGTGAGAACAGCAGTGCTGGAGAGCCGGGTGGCTACCCCTGCTGATGTGAGAACAGCAGGGCTGGAGAGCCGGGTGGCTACCCCTGCTGATGTGAGAACAGCAGTGCTGGAGAGCCGGGTGGCTACCCCTGCTGATGTGAGAACAGCAGGGCTGGAGAGCCGGGTGGCTACCCCTGCTGATGTGAGAACAGCAGGGCTGGAGAGCCGGGTGGCTACCCCTGCTGATGTGAGAACAGCAGTGCTGGAGAGCCGGGTGGCTACCCCTGCTGATGTGAGAACAGCAGGGCTGGAGAGCCGGGTGGCTACCCCTGCTGATGCGAGAACAGCAGGGCTGGAGAGCCGGGTGGGTACCCCTGCTGATGTGAGAACAGCAGGGCTGGAGAGCCGGGTGGCTACCCCTGCTGATGTGAGAACAGCAGGGCTGGAGAGCCGGGTGGCTACCCCTGCTGATGCGAGAACAGCAGGGCTGGAGAGCCGGGTGTGCGCCTGGCCGGACGGGCGGGTTCTTCCCACCCTGTCCCTGCATCCATGGGCTTGTTTTCCAGACTGAACACACCAATAGCTTCTGTGTTAAAAAGAGCAAGTATACACTTACCAGCATAAGGGTGGTAATAGAGACAGGTTTAAACTCAACAGTGTTGCACCTCACTCATCACGCCTTCGTTCTTCCACACAAATGTTACTGGGTTTCCTCCCGCGAGCTGGTCCCGGGAATCCCAGCACAGGGTGGGCACGGCTCTTGTCTCGAGGATGCCGAGACTGAACACAAATGAGTCAACTTGTGAAGAGCAGCAACCAAAGTGGAGATGTGCTGTTTATCCCATCTCACTCCTCTGACAGTCGTGTGAGGTTGGCAAAGCTATTCCCGTTTTACAAATTTCCCTGGTGACCTGATGACCACCCTCATTGTCACGTGGAGAAAACATGGCAGGCAGGACGGAGCCAGGCTTCAGGCTGACAGACGGTGGTGGTGGGACACCTCGAGGCTCTGGTGTTGACTGAGTTTCCCAGATGAAGGAAGGTGACAGTAAATTCAGACCTTGCCAGTCTGAGGGTCATGATAGCAGGGTCTGAGGCCATTGGCGTGGCCTGGGCCACAGGTGTTTCTCATAACTGGCGATTCTGTGGTACATTCACTGGGGCGACTGCCGGCCCTTCCCCTGGCATCAGCTGGCATTCCTAGGCCAACCGAGGCACGCGTACCTCTTGCGAGACTTTGGTGCTGTTGCCTTCCCTTCCCTGTGGGTGCAGGGTTTTGTCCTAGTGTGAGAGAAAGCTCTCTAAAGAGAAGAAGCTGATTAAGAGGAAATTTGCTTTCCCTTAGTAGATTCAAGATAATTTTGTTTGTTTATTTTTCTTGGGTAAGAAGGACTGGGGGTTTAATTCCATTATGTTTTTTTCCGAGTGTTATCCCTGCACCAGCATTCTTCTCAGACTCACGTCAGTGAGCTTCATGGGCACTGCCTTTGACTCAGAGTCTCCAGCATTCAGTGTCTTGAATTCAAAGGACATTTTTACAGTGCTAACCTTCTTAAAATTGTGGATTAGTTTGTTGCAAAGTCAAGAAAATGCTAGGTGGTATCAAGATAATTTTAGTTATTCAGATAGCACTGAATAAGTCAACTCACACTAGGAGGAATTAATTTTCTATTTTTTTTCAGAGTTTTATTTTATTATTATTATTTTTTAATTTTTATTTTTTTGTATTTTTCTGAAGCTGGAAACGGGGAGGTAGTCAGACTCCCGCATGCGCCCGACCGGGATCCACCCGGCATGCCCACCAGGGGGCAATGCTCTGCCCCTCTGGGGCGTTGCTCTGTTGCGACCAGAGCCACTCTAGCACCTGAGGCAGAGGCCATGGAGCCATCCCCAGTGCCCGGGCCATCTATGCTCCAATGGAGCCTTGGCTGCAGGAGGGGAGGAGAGAAACAGAGAGGAGGAAGAGGGGGAGGGGTGGAGAAGCAGATGGGCGCTTCTCCTGTGTGCCCTGGCCGGGAATCGAATCCGGGACTTCCGCACGCCAGGCCGACGCTCTACCACTGAGCCAACCAGCCAGGGCTAATTTTCTATTTCTAAATATCACTTTATCATATTAAGGAAATAGTTTTCACTTTGGTGCTAATATACCATAATATCTTTTCAGTCCTTGCTTAATTTCACTTTTTCATAAAGAAAAAGCAGGTGTCAGGCTTAGAGCTTTGCGTTGCAATAATGTCTACCTACATTTAAATTACCATATTTTTCCCTCCATAAGACACACAGGTATTTTCCCCTTTACTTTGGGGAGGGGAGTGCATCTTATGGAGCAAAAAATATGGTATTTTTTGTCAAATATTTTAACACAGCATTTGGTTCAGAATATTTTCTTATTTTTTTCCTTAAAACCCTAGGTGTGTTTTATAGTCAGGCACGTCTTATGGAGCGAAAAATACAGTATACTTTTTAGTTTGATTATATCTATTTTCACAGTTTTATTTATGCCATGTGTTACTGGTTTTCCATTTAGAACAACTATAAAAGTTTCAGTCTAAAATTAATGCATTTGTTTTTTTAAAAAGTGAGTTTAGCCTGACCAGGCAGTGGCGCAGTAGATAGAGCGTCGGACTGGGATGCGGCTGACCCAGGTTCGAGGCCCCAAGGTTGCCAGCTTGAGCACGGGCTCATCTGGTTTGAGCGTGGGCTCCTCTGGCTTGAGCAAAAAGCTCACCAGCTTGGATCCAAGGTCGCTGGCTCGAGCAAGGGGTTACGCGGTCTGCTGAAGGCCCGCGGTCAAGGCACATATGAGAAAGCAATCAATGAACAACTAAGGTGTCGCACATGCAACGAAAAACTAATGAGTGATGCTTCTCATCTCTCCTTTCCTGTCTGTCTGTCCCTGTCTAGCCCTCTCTCTCTCTGTCAAAAAAAGAAAAAGAAAAAAGTGAGTTTATGTAGAAAAATAATACATTATTGACTCATTAAGTTAGTAAATACTGGAGTAGGCTTGAAATGAGCAAAAATAAAAAAATCATGGTGGAATGTTAGTAATTTAAATCATGAAAGATATTTGTATAAATATCGTTATTGTGAATCATGAGCTCATCTCAGCATAATCCTGTCTCTCTTCTCTCCATCCACCCTTTGTCGTTCTGTGTTCCCAGGGAGCTTGGGTTTTTAGATCAGCTGAGGATCACCCACAACACGGACATATTTATTGGCATGCATGGAGCTGGTCTTACCCATTTACTTTTCCTTCCAGACTGGGCCGCTGTATTTGAACTGTAAGTATCTGGGGGCAGTTTTACATGGAGGCAGCACGTAATGCTCGATGCATGCTGAGACTTCATCACTAGAGCGACAAAAGGCTTAATATTTAGTCATTCCAGGGAAGTCACATCATATAGGCATCTGGAAAGAAAAAAGAACTAAAGGTAAATGTGTGCAGTGTTCAGCCTCTCAGTTCACATAGCGAGCCCACCC
The DNA here is from genome assembly GCF_036850765.1 of Saccopteryx bilineata. Classification (NCBI taxonomy): domain Eukaryota; kingdom Metazoa; phylum Chordata; class Mammalia; order Chiroptera; family Emballonuridae; genus Saccopteryx; species Saccopteryx bilineata. The sequence goes on from NC_089499.1 coordinate 68,642,868, forward strand.
CGCCCCCTCCAGTGTCTCGGCGGGAGACGGGAGACTGGGTTCTCACTTGGGCTCTTGCCTGTGCGCCTCTCGCACTGAGCAACTCCCGCACGCACTCGGCGTGACCCCTGTGTTCAAAGAGAAGCTGTGTGCTGCTCACCCATGTTCACAGCAGCCATTGCAACAGCCAGAATGTGGAAGCATCCCAAATGTCCATCAGGGGTGAACGGATAAACAACACGTGGTTGGTACACACAGTGGAATATTATTCAGCCTTGACAAGGAAGAAAATCCTGTCTGTCACCTGCTACCCACGGATGGACCGTGAGGACATTATGTGAATTGAAATAAGCCAGACACAAAAAGACAAATACCGTGTGATTTCACTTATATGAGGTCCCTAGAGTGGCCACATTCGTAGGAGGAGTTAGTGTTAATGAGTACACAGTGTAGGTTTCCAAGATGAGAAGTTCTGGAGATTGACTGCACAGCATACTTGCCACTCCCGAACTGGTCACTAATACTGGTTAAGATGTAAAATTTTATGTAACGTGTTTTCTACCACAGTTTTTAAAAAGTGAGAGTAGGAGAGACTGTGTGTCTCAGAAGAGCAGAGCTTCTCTAGATGCTGGCCGACCACTCCGCCCCGTGCTCACTGATTCACACGTGGAACCAGAGCACCAGGGGGACCGAGACAGCCCTGGGGCTCCTCCCACTCAACAGGCAATGGAGACACGACCTCTCTCCCCATAATCCTCACCGTGCCTGTGTGCCTTTAGCTCCGACACACCACGTTACCAGGCTCCCCCTTTGCAGCCAAACATCTTGATTTTATGGTTCCACTGTAACAATGACTTGACTATTTAAACAGAAGATTGTTTAGAAAAACATCGTCATGAACTTTCGCATTATGCAAAAACATTTAAGAACATACATGTTAGACAAATAGCCATAATTGTAGATTCTGTCTCAAGTCTTCATTTCTGTTAAAGATAGCGAGGGAGGGAGGGAAAGATGGAAGGAAGGGGGAAGTAAAGAAGTGTAATTGAGAAAGCTTAGGCCTGGGGTTCAGGAGGCCTGGGTTCAGTTTTTTATTTTTATTTTTGTGATAGAGACAGAGAGAGGGACAGATAGGGACAGACAGACAGAAAGGGAGAGATGAGAAGTATCAATCCTTCTTTGGAGCACCTTAGATGTTGAGATTGCTTTCTCATACGTGCCTTGACCGGGGGGCTAGAGCAGAGTGAGTGACCCCTTGTTCAAGCCAGCAACCTTGGGCTCAAGCCAGCGACCTTGGGCTTCAAGCCAGCGACCATGGGGTCATGTCTATGATTCTGCACTCAAGCGGGAGAGCTTGCGCTCAAGCCGGCAAACCTCAGTATTTCAAACCTGGGTCCTCTCTGTCCCAATCTGATCCTCTCCATTGTGCCACTGCTTGATCAGGCCTGGGTTCAGTTTTGCTTCACTAGATCTGACCTTGGAGGTGTTACCGACCCCAGATCTACTTCCATATGTGCAAATACAGGTATTATGAGAAAATACCAGATTCTCAGTCACCCCGTTGATTAAGGTCAGTCTCCATTCCATTCTGTTTTTGCAAGTTAAGGTAATCTAGGTGTGAGAATATTTTAAAAACACAGAGTGGGCAAAGTAGGTTTATAGTTGTTTGTATGGAAATAATACAATTAATATAGACACAAGAATAAACTCTGTTTCATGTACACACAGCTGTAGACCTGCTCTGCCCACCCTGTGCTCTCCTCTAACCTTGTCTACTGTTCACACACCTTCTGCAAGAACCCATTTGTAAAGTGCAGTTTCCCCCAGGGCGCTGTGGATTGGGGAAACTGCAGACAAAAGTCTCACGTGTGGGTGCCCTTGGACCTTCAGGTACAACTGTGGAGATGAGCGCTGCTACCTGGACCTGGCCAGGCTCCGAGGCCTGTTCTACATCACTTGGCGAAGACAGAACAAAGTCTTCCCTCAAGACAAGGTGAAGCTTCAGGGTGGCACTCCCCTCGCCTTGCTCTTTAGTTAAACTGTCTAGATGTTAATGTGAAAATACTTATTGGCCTTCAAAGATGAATTGTTCTCTGGAATAGCGAGTTGTTCTATCTGCAAGTGGGAGGAAGAAGGAAATGATCCACTCTATCTGTAATGTTAATAAGACTTCATGAAATTTGGGCCTAGAAGGGTCTATTAAATTATGTATAGGAAGGATAAACAAACTGTAGACCAGCAGGCCCAATCTGTCCCACCACCTGTTTTTATTTTTAATTCTCTTTTTTTTTTATTTATTTACTTATTATTTTTTTGTTTGTTTTTGTATTTAGTTTTCATAAATCAAGTTTTATTGGGACACAGTTGTGCTCCCTGTTTGTGTGTTATCTGTGGCTGCTTTGCCCTTCAGTGGCAGAACTGGGTAATTGTGACACAGACTGTGTGGTCCACAGAGCTGAAAATACGTGTCCTTGGACTTTTGTGAAAAAAAGTTTGCTGACCTCCAGGCCCTGGCTGTGTAGCTCAGTTGGTTAGAGCATTGTTCCAACATGCCAGGGTTGCAGGTTCAATACTTACTTGGTCAGGACACACAAGAATCAACCAGTGACGGCACAAATGAATGGAGAAACAAATCGATGTTTCTTTGTCTCTGTCTCTCTCCCTTCCTCTCTCTATGAAAACCAATAAATAAAAATTTAAGAAAATTTGCTGACCACCGAGGTAGAGCATGAATCAGGATAATTGCTTGTCCAAAGTAAAATAGTTTTTTGTCCTCAGTTACTTACAGGTGTGTATTTTGGTTTCTTTCTGCAGGGCCACCACCCAACTCTGGGGGAGCATCCGAAGTTTACCAACTACTCTTTTGATGTAGAAGAATTTATGTACCTTGTCCTTCAGGCTGCAGATCATGTGTCACAACACCCAAAGTGGCCATTTAAAAGAAAACATGATGAGTTGTGAATGTGCTGAGTCTGTTTGCAGAAAGAGGGTGTTTGAACTTTCCAGCACCTACTGCCAGTTCAGCCAGCAGAACAACTGGTGTTTCTTAGTCCCAGATTATCTCTTTTATACCGAAACATGCCTTCAGGGTGATACTTATGGGTTTTATACTGTTTCAAGTGATTTTTGTGTTATTGCTATTTATCAAGATACTTTTTGCACTGAAAACTTTACTTTTTGTAGTTCAAAATTGGGCATGGGATTGCTGAGTAATTGAGCTTTCTTCTTAGGGATACCAAAATACTCAACTTCTTAGCTTTAGAGTTGGTAAGTGTTTTTATACAATACCATGAGATTGTTAATTCTAGAAGCTTTCAACTAGTTTATATGTTTCAGTAAATTCACAATGGCTTTTATTTGCCATAATTTATTCATTACACTGTTTGTGGTAGGAAAGGAAAACACGCCCACCCCTGGTTGTAATTCTCAGTATCAAGCTTTGGCACCAAGTTCTAGATCTAGATTAAGCAGTGTTACAACAGGTCAGTTTTGCTCTGTCGAAGTCCAGACTAACTCCCACTGCATTTTCTGCTCTCTCTCAGTCGACTGTGGGTTGTAGCCATCAAAAGCCTGAATGAACCATGCTGCTGTATTCATTTATATTCACACATTTAACATGCAAATCATGTTTTCTCAAAATGTGTTACATATGATAAGAACACATTAGACCATTCTTTAGGACTGTTGTGTGCACCTTCTAGCTGGTTTGCATGGGCTGCTTAGCTGCGGAGAGCATTTCTGTGTCAGCCATGCTCCCCAGCGTGCATGCTCAGCTGCAGCGTGTGTGCGTGCGCTTGTCAGCATGGAGGGACTCCAGTCTGTAGACTTCCGGTGAGCTGCATGAAGAGTGCATTTCCCTATAAAAAGACACCTGTGCGTCATCCAATTTAAAATGAGAAAGAGACCATAAGAAAGTGCCATTTGAAAAGCATATTTGAAATGCATCCCTCTTGTGGAATGGGATTTATTTCTTACTGCTTATCAACTTTCTGTTTTGCAGTAAAAAACTATAGGTTTATTTTACTGCAAAACGTGATGTTTACATTTTATTAACAGTTGATTAGTCTAATATAGAGACTAGTGACTTCTATTTTTTAAAGTTTACTTTACAATTTAGATTGCGGCAGAGCTAAGAATTTGTTTCTATACATTTGAGTTATTAAAAAAAATGTAACAGAGCAGTGACCCGAGAAACCTAAAATATTTATTATCTGAACCTTTATAGAATAAGTGTGCTGTGTTAAAGGATTATGAACAGTCTTCTAGAGTTTAGGGACATTTATTAAAATAGCTAAAAATAAAATAGCACATTGATATAGAAATAGCTTTGATTTGGATCTTGAAATTGTGTAGAAATAATTAGAGCACATGAGTTCTTAAACGGGTGGTATTGCTGTTCTTTGCGCAGAATCCTGGGTCCCCCGGGAAAAGCACTCCCGTGAAAGGAATGTAGAGGTGGTGTTGCACTTTTAGAGAGATAAACATCTGAAAAAATTATCTTACCTCATTTCAAGAAGTATGTGGAAATGTGATTCTATTTACTGGCTACTCATACATGAGTGGTATTTTGCATTTAAGGAGAGAATAAGTTTTATATAAACAAAAGTACATTTGACCTTTTATGAAATTAACTTTTATCAGACTTTTATGGTAGCAAAAGCAAAATAAGTCTTCCAATGTTATAAAATTTACCATGTAAAGACTGCTCTTTTTATTGTCTTATTATTAAGAATGCATTTCATAGTTTCTACATTGGTGGTATGGCTTTGGAATAAAATTTTCTATATTTTATTGGAATACCAGGCCACTTTCAAGTTTTCTGTGTCTGAATGTTATATGCTTACTTTGTGGCAATGTGTCAACTCTAGATTATAAAAATTAAGTAGCTCTTTGATGAGGAATTCAGTTTAAATAAAATTTACACCTTACATTTATTTAGCAGTTTATTATATGATGCTTTCACAAATGTATTGCATAATCCTTAAAAAAAAATGACATAAGAACCACTGTTTCCATTTTTCTTTTCTTTCTTTTTTTTTTTATTAATTTTACTAGGGTGACATCAATAAATCAGGGTACATATGTTCAAAGAAAACATGTCCAGGTTATCTTGTCAATCAATTATGTTGCGTACCCATCGCCCAAAGTCAGATTGTCCTCCGTCACCCTCTATCTAGTTCTCTGTGCCCTTCCCCCTCCCCCTTTTCCTCTATCTGCCCCCCCCTCCGTAACCACACAATTCTTATCAATGTTTCTTAGTCTCGTTTTTATGTCCCACCTACATATGGAATAATGCAGTTCTTGGTTTTTTCTGATTTACTTATTTCATTTTGTATAATGTTAGCAAGATCCCACCATTTTGTTGTAAATGATCCGATGTCATCATTTCTTATGGCTGAGTAGTATTCCATAGTGTATATGTGCCACATCTTCTTTATCCAGTCTTCTATTGAAGGGCTTTTCAGTTGTTTCCATGTCTTGGCCACTGTGAACAATGCTGCAATGAACATGGGGCTACATGTGTCTTTACATATCAGTGTTTCTGAGTTTTGGGAGTATATACCCAGTAGAGGGATTGCTATTTAATAAGGTAGTTCTATTTTCAGTTTTTTGAGGAACCACCATACTTTCTTCCATAATGGTTGTACTACTTTACATTCCCACCAACAGTGTATGAGGGTTCCTTTTTCTCCGCAGCCTCTCCAACATTTGCTATTACCTGTCTTGTTAATAATAGCTAATCTAACAGGTGTGAGGTGGTATCTCATTGCAGTTTTGATTTGCATTTCTCTAATAACTAATGAAGATGAGCATCTTTTCATATAACTGTTGGCCATTTGTATTTCTTCCTGGGAGAAGTGTCTGTTCATGTCCTCTTCCCATATTTTATTGCATTGTTTGTTTGTTGTTGAGTTTTATGAGTTCTTTGTATATTTTGGATATTAGGGCCTTATCTGAGCTATTGTTTGAAAATATCATTTCCCATTTAGTTGGCTGTCTGTTTATTTTGTTGTCAGTTTCTCTTGCTGAGCAAAAACTTCTTAGTCTGATGTAGTCCCATTCATTTATTTTTGCCTTCACTTCCCTTGCCTTTGGAGTCAAATTCATAAAATGCTCTTTAAAACCGAGGTCCATGAGTTTAGAACCTATGTCTTCTTCTATGTACTTTTTTGTTTCAGGTCTTATATTTAGGTCTTTGATCCATTTTGAATTAATTTTTTTACAAGGGGACAAACTGTAGTCGAGTTTCATTCTTTTGCATGTGGCTTTCCAGTTTTCCCAGCACCATTTGTTGAAGAGGCCTTCTTTTCTCCATTGTGTGTTGTTGGCCCCTTTATCAAAAATTATTTGACCATATATATATGGTTTTATTTCTGGACTTTCTATTCTGTTCCATTGGTTCTGCCAATACCATGCTGTTTTGATTGTCGTGGCCTATATAATATAGTTTGAAGTCAGGTATTGTAATGCCCCCAGCTTCGTTCTTTTTCTTTAGGATTGTTTTGGCTATTCGGGTTTTTTTTTTTCTTCTTCTTCTTCTTCTTCTTCTTTTTGTATTTTTCTGAAGCCGGAAACGGGGAGAGACAGTCAGACAGACTCCCACATGCGCCCGACCGGGATCCACCCAGCACGCCCACCAGGGGCGACGCTCTGCCCACCAGGGGGCAGTGTTCTGCCCCTCTGGGGCGTCGCTCTGTCGCGACCAGAGCCACTCTAGTGCCTGGGGCAGAGGCCAAGGAGCCATCCCCAGCGCCCGGGCCATCCTTGCTCCAATGGAGCCTTGGCTGCGGGAGGGGAAGAGAGAGACAGAGAGGAAGGAGGGGGGCGTGGAGAAGCATATGGGCGCTTCTCCTATGTGCCCTGGCCGAGGATCGAACACGGGTCCCCCGCACGCCAGGCCGACGCTCTACCACTGAGCCAACCGGCCAGGGCCTATTCGGGTTTTTTTTATACTTCTATATAAATCTGATGATTTTTTGTTCCATTTCTTTAAAAAATGTCATTGGAATTTTGATGGGAATTGGATTAAATTTGTATATTGCTTTGGGTAATATGGCCATCTTGATTATATTTATTCTTCCTATCCAAGAGCAAGGAATGGTCTTTCATCTCATTGTATCTTTTTTGATTTCCCTTAACAATGGTTTGTAATTTTCATTATATAAGTCCTGTACATTCTTTGTTATGTTTATTCCTGGATATTTTATTATTTTTTTGTTGCGATCGTGGTCGTTCTCAAATGTTTCATTGTTGGCCTCATAAAATGAGTTTGGAAGTATTGCTTCTTCTTCCATTTTTTGGAAGACTTTGAGTAGAATAGGAACCAAGTCTTTGAATGTTTGATAGAATTCACTAGTATAACCATCTGGGCCTGGACTTTTATTTTTGGGGAGGTTTTTAATAGTTTTTTCTATTTCTTTTCTATTAATTATTCTATTTAGGCTTTCTGCTTCTTCTTGACTCAGTCTAGGAAGGTTGTATTGTTCTAGGAATTTATCCATTTCTTCCAGATTGTTGAATTTAGTGGCATAAAGTTTTTCATAGTATTCTACAATAATTCTTTGTATATCTATGATGTCCATGGTGATTTTTCCTCTTTCATTTTGGATTTTGTTTATTTGAATTCTTTCTCTTTTTTCCTTGGTAAGTCTTGCCAGGGGTTTGTCAATTTTGTTGATCTTTTCAAAGAACCAGCTCTTTCTTTTATTAATTTTTTCTATAGTTTTTCTGTTCTCTATTTCATTTATTTCTGCTCTGATTTTTATTGTCTCCTTTCTTTGGCTGGTTTTGGGTTGTCTTTGTTCTTCTTTTTCTAGTTCCTTAAGGTGTGAAGTTAAGTGGTTCACTTGGGCTCTCTCTTGTTTGTTCATATAGGCCTGAAGTGATATGAACTTCCCTCTTATCACTGCTTTTGCTGCATCCCATAGATTCTGATATGTCGTATTGTCATTTTCATTTGTCTGTATATATCTTTTGATTTCTGCACTTATTTCTTCTTTGACCCATTCATTTTTTAAAAGTATGTTGTTTAGTTTCCACATTTTTGTGGGGGTTTTTTCCTCTTTTTTTGCAGTTGAATTCTAGTTTCAAGGCTTTATGATCAGAAAATATGCTTGGTACAACTTCGATTTTTCTGAATTTGCTGATGTTGTTTTTGTGGCCCAACATATGGTCAATTCTTGAGAATGATCCATGTACACTGGAGAAAAATGCATACTCTCACTTTGGGATGAAATGTCCTGTAGATGTCTATCATATCCAGGTGCTCTAGTGTTTTGTTTAAGGCCACTATATCTTTGTTGATTCTCTGTTTGGATGACTGATCTAGAGCTGTCAGCAGTGTATTGAGGTCTCCAAGTATGATTGTATTTTTGTCAGTTTTTGTTTTAAGGTCAATAAGTAGCTGTCTTTTATATTTTGGTGCTCCTTGGTTTTGTGCATATATATTAAGAATTGTTATGTCTTCTTGTTTCAGCATCCCCTTAATCATTATGAAATGACCATTTTTGTCTTTGAGTACTTTTGCTGTCTTGTAATCAGCATTATCAGATATGAGTATTGCTACGCCTGCTTTTTTTTTTTTTTTTCACTTTTCTGAAGCTGGAAACAGGGAGAGACAGTCAGACAGACTCCCGCATGTGCCCGACCGGGATCCACCCGGCACGCCCACCAGGGGCGACGCTCTGCCCACCAGGGGGCGATGCTCTGCCCATCCTGGGCGTCGCCATGTTGCGACCAGAGCCACTCTAGCGCCTGAGGAAGAGGCCACAGAGCCATCCCCAGCGCCCGGGCCATCTTTGCTCCAAAGGAGCCTTGGCTGCGGGAGGGGAAGAGAGAGACAGAGAGGAAAGCGCGGCGGAGGGGTGGAGAAGCAAATGGGCGCTTCTCCTGTGTGCCCTGGCCGGGAATCGAACCCGGGTCCTCCGCACGCTAGGCCGACGCTCTACCGCTGAGCCAACCAGCCAGGGCCGCCTGCTTTTTTTTTGGATGTTATTTGCTTGGAGTATTTTTTTCCAGCCTTTCACTTTGAATTTGTTTTTATCTTTGTTGCTTAAATGTGTTTCTTGAAGGCAGCATACAGTTGGATTTTCTTTTTTAATCCATTCTGGTACTCTGTGCCTTTTTATTGGTGAGTTTAATTACATTTAGTGTAATTATTGACACTTGTGAGTTCCCTATTGCCATTTTATACATTGCTTTCTGTTAGTTTTGTGTCTTGTTTGATTCTTCTCTTTTGTTTTTCTATCTTTTGTTTTTGTTTGGTTGTATTACATACATCTTTCCTCTGTTGCTATCTTTTTTAAGTCATGTGCTTCTATGGTAGTTTTTTCAAGGGTGATTACCATTAAGTAATGAAAAGGGTTCCTACCCTGTTCATTGTAGTACACTATCTTGTGAGTACTTTTGCATTCCATCGTCCTTTGCTGCTGTTAATCTCTGTCCTCTTCCTTTTTTGTTGTTGTTGTCACAGTTTAAATTTGGTTTTATTGTGTTCTTGATGGAGCTTTTACTTGTGGTTTTGTTTTGTTTTGTTCTTTGTATCCAGTTGGAAAACCCCCTTTAGTAATTCCTGGAGTGGGAGTTTTCTGATGATAAATTCCCTTATCCTTTCTGTATTTATGAATGTTTTTATTTCTCCTTCATATTTGAAGGATAGCTTAGATGGGTATAGTATTCATGGCTGAAAGTTCCTCTCTTTCAGGACTTTAAATATTGGGGTCCACTCTCTTCTAGCTTATAGAGTTTCTGTTGAGAAATCTGATGATAATCTAATGGGCCTTCCTTTATATGTTGTATTCTTCTTTTCCCTGGCTGCCTTGAAAATTTTTTCTGTGTCATTGGTTTGTGCCAATTTCATCATGATGTGCCTTGGAGTAGGTTTGTTGGGGTTAAGAAAACTCAGAGTTCTGTTTGCTTCTTGAATTTGAGGCTTTAGTTCTTTCCACAGGCTTGAGAAGTTCTCATCTATTGTTTGAATATGTTCTCCATTCCATTTTCTCTCTCTTCTCCCTCTGATATACCTATTATTCTTATGTTATTATTTTTGATGAAGTCAGACAATTCCTGTAGGGCTTTCTCATTTTTTTAAATTTTTGAGTGTCTTTTTTCTTCTCTCTGTTGTGCCTCAAGTTGCTTGTCTTCTATTTCACTAATCCTACCTTCTATCTGGCCTGTTCTATTTAGCTAAGCTTGTTACCTCGTTTTTCAGCTTGTGAATTGAGTTTTTCATCTGTGTTTGATTTGTTTTTACAGTTTCAATTTCCTTGGTAATATATTCTTTGTGTTCATTGAGTTGTTTTCTGAGCTCCCTAAATTGCATTTCTGTGTTTTCTTGTATATCTCTGATTATTTTTAGGATTTCTATTTAAATTCTCTGTCATTTAGCTCCAAGGTTTCCAATATATTAATTTTTTTCTCCATAGATTTTTCATCTATCTGTGCTACCTTTCTGTCTTTTGTAATCATGATATTCGATTTCCTTTTCCTTAATGGCAGATGAGGGAGGTTTTGTTGATAGTATTAATGAGAATTAATAAAGAATAAAATGTTAAAAAAATAAAAATAATAAAAAAAATTATTATTCCACCCCCCCCTTTTTCTTTTCCTCTCCTCTCCTCTCCCCTCCTTCTTGAGAAAATCTTCTGGTGAACTGTGAATTTTATTGTGCTAAATAGAACAAAAACTACCTATTATGGAGGGCCTGAGTTGGGGAGAAGTTATAAAGGGGCAAAAAAGGAAAAAATTTGGGTCAAGAATAAAATGATTTGCTTTTAGGTGATGGTTGACAAAGAGATATGATGAGAGGAATAAGAGGGAAACAGGAAAAGGGGGGAAACATTTAAAAATTACTCTTGTATTTAGTGGAGCAAGAACTAGATAAAATGGAGAGCCAGGGTTGGAAGCACTGCTAGTGAGTTTAAAAAGCGAAGTAAAAACGCCCCAAAGCGCCACAAAGAAAAATTTGAGTCCCAGATAAAGTAATTTGTTCATGATTGAGGATTGAATGAGAAGAAAAGTAAAGGAGAAAAGAAGAAACTAATATAGAGGGAGAGGAAAAAAAAGAAAGAGGAAAACACAAAAAGAAGAAAAAAGAATAAAAGGAGAGAGAGAGAGTTAAGGATTTTGGAGTGCAACCCTCATAGAGAGAAAGGAAGAAGAAAGAAAAGATAATGGGAGATGTAACACTTATGGATAGTGTAGTTCAAGGAGAGGAGAGAGTAAGACTGGCAGAGAGTTAAATGACCAAATTGGAAGAGGAAGAAAATAAGAGAAACAACCGAACAAATATAATAAAATGGGATAGGTTATAAAGTCTGTGGATTTTTCTTGATTTTGAGAGGTTATCTTCTTGCTTTTTCTTTTCTCTCCCTCTTCCTGGTCGGTGACTCTGTACCCTGGGTTCTGCCCCTGTGGCACACTTAGGTAGAGATTTGCAGTTGATAAGTCTCTATGGCGATGTCCTATATTGTGCTTCAGTCTCATTGGCAGTCGAGGCTCATTAGCATTTGCAGGCTCTGCCAATGAGAGAGTCCATATTCCTGGAGTTTCTCTCCTAGTCTTTCCTTCCTGAATTAGCAGCCTGATGATCCAGCTATGGGGTTGCTGCTGCCTCTGCCTGGAAAGTAAGAGGCTCAAAGAGCTGGCAAATCCCCACTCTATTCCCACTATGCACAGGGCTCTGGGTAAGGCTCAATCAGAGCCGTTAGTATAATCAGGCGGGGCTTCGGCCCACACAAAGACCTCTGACTGCCCCTCTGTCCAGGAACACAGGCGCCCACTCCCGGGATAATCTCTTACCCACTATCTGCGCTCGCTGACCAGGATATCCTGCCAGCTGCCTCTCACTCCAAGTGAGGCGCCCCGCCCACACGGAAAAGTTTGAGCGTAGGGAATTTTGCTCCCGCTCACTCCCTGTGTGCTGCTTTTTGGGGCGCAGGGGCGACCTCAAGACTCCGGTTTTGGCCCACAGAAAGGCCTCTGACTCTGCCCCTCTGTCCTGGAACACAGGCGCCCACTCCTGGGCTGCTCAGAGGAATCTCTTGCCCACTATCTGTGCGCACCGACCAGGAGATCGGGGCGGATGGCTGTCCCAAGTGCCTTTCTTTGGATTTGGCACGAGCGTTAGCTTGTATTGCCTGGGTTGCCACAAGCACAGTTTTTCCTCGGCTTGGATGTCCGTGCCACAGCCTGGTTTGGACTTTTGTGCTGCAGTCTGGTTCTATTCACACCCTATGCCCGCCTTAGTTCCTATACTATCAGTTCCCAGTGAAAGCAGCTCTTATTTAGGTTAGTGAGGAAGGTGGAGTGTTTCTTCCTCCTTATTTCCTTCGGGGTTGGTTATATATTTAGTCAATTTTTCGCTCAATCATACCTTCGCATTTAGTGTGGAACTTCTGGAGTCTCCAAGGATAGATTTTTCTGTCTCTGGTTGAAGATCTTGTTGAATTTTTGAAGAGATTTATCGGTATCACTCCTTACAGCGCAATTTCTCTGATGTTCCATTTTTCTTTTGAAGAAAAGCAGATGCTGTTTAAGGGACTTCCCCAAAGATCTCAGGTCTTATGTTTCCGCATCTGCAGTCTTCTGTTCATTCACTCACGTGCTCACTCAGTACAGGTTGATTGAGCGACACTATGTACCAGTCACTGTTCTAGGTTCTGGGGATACAGTAGTGAGAAGAACAGGAGAGAACGTCCTTGCCCTCACAGAGCTTGCATTCTGGTGAAGGAGACAGATAACGAACAACATGAATAAGTAAGATGTGCTGTGTGTGAGGTGCTGATACATGCCATGGAGGAACTAAAGCAGGGATGAGGGATGTAGAGCTTTGGGGTGAGGTAGTTTGATAGGCTTAAGTGGTGGGTCAGGGAAGTCTCACCAAGGCAGTATTTGAGATAAGATTTGAAGTTGGTGAGGAAGGAAGCAATGCAATAACTGGGCAGAGAGCATTCAGTGAGACAAGAGGACGAGAAGAGGCCCTGAGGCAGGAGCATGCCTGGCATGTTTGAGGAGTGGCAAGGCAACCAGTGCCACTGGAGTAGTTGTGGGGCAGAGGAGTAGGAGAGGAGGTCCAAAAGGTAATAAGTCTGGTGCTGATGGCAAGGCTTTGTTTTTGATAAGATGGGAATCCTTGAAGGGATCTTAACAAAGTAGTCCCCTTGAGCAGGGCACTTGCTGTTACACTGGGAATGTACTGCAGAGGGATGTCTTAGGTCATGTGCTCTGGCAAACAGTCTCTGTGGGGGAGACTTGTATGTGGGTCATTTATTGAGGGGGAGGTATGATCATGATCAACACTGAGTTAGGAAGGGGCCCAGGCTTGGGCCCAGGAAGCGATAGACATTCCATGTGGTAGCAGTGAAGCCTCAGCAGGAGAGGTGTAGAGCGGGGTGGTTCTTCAGAAGGGTCCCCCAATGAGGTGGGAGATCTTCATATTAGTGAATGTTGAATATGGCCATCCCCACTGAGGGCTGTAACCTTCGGCAGGCTGCTCCCTTCAGCTGGGGTCAAGTCCTGCAGAGAAGCTCGGCTGTGGGCCAGTGACCAGGGACACTGGGGGTCCTGGTGGCCCACTGCAGTATCCACTGCAGGGCAGGGGCAGTCCATTCCACTTGGTGCATCTCTGCCTGCCAACTGAAGGTTAGACCTAAAAAAAAAAGCTTCACTTGAGTCAGGTTGTATTTGTTTCTTAGACGATGTCATGTACTTCATATTGTAGAGGGTTAGACCACTATTTTTTTTTCTTTCTTTTTCAAATTCTATTTAGAAAATTAAATTTAATGGGGTGACATTGATCAATAAGAGTACATAGGTTTCAGGTAAAGATCTCTATAACATTTGAACTGCTGATCGTATTGTGTGCCCATCACCCCAAGTCAAATAATTTTCTGTCACCGTATATTTGTCCCTCTTTACCTCCCGCCCATCCCTTTCCCCTGGAAGCCACCTCACGTTTATCTGTTAAACCACTGTTTTTCAACTGCTGGTCCACAGACATGCTTTTCCACCAGAAATTTCCTGCCTGTCCTCAAAAGAGTTAACCACCCTGATGTGGTATGACGAGGGCAGACCCAATGATTGGACTCGAAGTTGCTTATGCTCAGGTGATTGCCACTCAGCTGTGTCATCGATGGAAATACTATTGATGTTGTCTTAGATGTCTTTGGAACTTGTACACCATGCAGAGCATTTACAAATCATGTGCAATAGACAAAAAGCATTCGGACAAACTTATGTATTGTAGTATTCAGTGCTACATAGATGCTACACAGAAGATGTAGAAATGTTTCCACTTTTCCAAGACTTTGATTGCTGCAGACATCAACTAGCAATTCATATTTAATATAATAAGTCAACACTTAAGAGCATTAATTCAAAACTTTGACCATTATTACCCTGAACTTGAAGATCCCTGTAAAGGTTACTTTTGGATTAATAGCTCATTCATGGAAGATAGCAACTCCTGCTCTCTTAACCTCTGTGAAAAAGAAAAACTGGTAGATTTATCTACTGATACCATTCTGGTGTCCAAACATAAAATGCAGTCATTGTCACAATTTGGGATATCACTGGGAGAAGAATACCCATCTCTTAATTACAAAGTTATTAAATTTTTAATCACATTTTCTAGTATCTACTTGTGGAAGAAGACTTTCTCAACCCCATCAGTAATAAAAACCAAACAGAGAAACCAAATGGATGTCAGTGCAGTGCTTCCTCTTTTGGAAACAGAACTGCAGCCTTGGTTATCAAGTGTTCTTGCAAAGAAGCAACAGCAGATATCACACTATTTTCACCAGTTCCCAATTATAAAAATGTTGAAAACCACTGGGTTAGATCCAACTAGGTGGGACACATGTTCTCTCTTTCATAAAATTGTTGCCCCAAATCTTTAAAAATGCAGGATCCAGCCTGACCAGGTGGTAGTGCAGTGGGTACAGTGTAGACCTGGCACACCAAGGACCCAGGTTTGAAACCCCAAGGTTGCCGGCTAGAGCACAGGCTCACCAGCTTGAGTATGGGATCATAGACATGACCCAATGGTCGCTGGCTTGAGCCCAAAGGTTGCTGGATTGAAGCCCAAGGTTGCTGGCTTGAGCCCGAGGTCACTGGCTTGAGCAAGGGGTCACTGGCTGTGCTGTAGTCCCCCACTCAAGGCACATATGAGAAAGCAATCAATGACCAACTAAGGTGCTGCAACTATGAGATGAAGCTTCTCCTCTCTCCCTTCCTGTCTGTCTGTCTTTGTTTCTGTCTCTCTCTCAAAAAAAGAAGAATCATTCTTGTACTGGATGTTTAAACAGAGCAGAAAGGTTAAGGAACTTTCTCAAAGCCACACAGCTAGTAAGTAAAAGATGGATTGGAGAAGTTTCTTCGCAAAGGAATTTAAAGTTAAACAGGGAAGTTGACAAGTGATATAGGAAGGATAGGAAGTAAAGAAGAGAAAAGTTAGTTGGGGAAATAGGAAATAGAGAAAATAGCCCTGGAGTTAGGCTCCTTCTTGTGGTTACAAATAGTTTTCTTTGAAACATAGTAAATGAAGACTTGATTTTACAAAAAAATTTTAATTTATTGATTTTAGAGAGAGGAAAGGGGAGGAGAGAGAAACACTGACTTGCTGTTCCCATTGATGCATTCATTGGTTGATTCTTGTGTGTACTCTGATGGGGGGTCCAACCTACAACCTTGGCATATTGGGACACTGCTCTAACCAACTGAGACACTGAGCTAGGGCCCAATACATGCTTCTTTTCTCCCTCCCTCCCTCCCTCCTTCCCTCCCTCCCTCCTTCCCTCCCTCCCTCCCTCCTTTTCTCCCTGCCTTTCTTTCCAGATTTTATGTGTTGATTTTTAGAGAGAGGGGACAGAGAGAAGCGGGGGGGGGGGGGGGAGAAGAGAGATTCATCAACTCTAGTTGTTTCTCTATGTGCCCTGACCGGACAAGCCTGGGTTCGAACCAGGGACCGCAGCATTCCACGCCCCATTCACTGCACCCCTGCAGTGCAGGGCATGAATACTTGGTTTTGAAACTAAGCATGTATAAACAAATCAGCTGAGGTATAACTGCCCCAGAGAAACCAGTTGTTTAACATAGTCTGTTCCCAACCAATAGCTACTGCCAGACACTACTAATTTTCTTCTGTTTTAGGTTATCGAGGCATATCAAAAGTTGTATAGGCCCTGGCTTTGATGGGAATGCACATTTTGACCACAAGATGACAGTCGAGCCCTTCCAAGTGGCCTCTGTGGCCCGAACCCTGGTGTACTGATTCTCATTGCAGATAGATTCCAGGGACTGAACACCAGCAATAAGCCTTGCTTCTTCGTGGGATGGATTTTTTCATTCCTGATTTTAAGGAAGTAGAGAAATTATCATGGAATTTTTTTCTCCTTGAAATGTGGAATTTCTTAGCCAATATGTGAAGCCTATGTAAGAAACCTATGTAAGAGGCTTCCAAGAGCATCTGACCTCAGGAAGCTGATTTTTAGTGACAGCATCTGTGTAATGGTGTGCAAAAACATTTTCTTGATATGGGAGCTCCATTTGAGGGTCACAGATAGCACAATAGCTCCTCAGTTATTTTTATGAGCAAACTTCCTTCTTGTATCGGCTCCATAGGCCAGGGCCTGTGCTGTGTCTGTTACCATTTAGTCCGAGGAGACCTGAAGTGTAAGCAGAGGAGTTCACTGAAGGTTAGACCGCCGAGAATTGTGCAGCATTAATTAAAGCATGCTTCTCAGCATAAGCAAAGGAGGGTTACTACTGAGTCTTTACATATGTATGACTTAGTGCATACCAGCTAAGTATGTGGTATCATTTATTCTTCACAACCTGGAGTTGCAGAATTTTAGAATGTTTTGCTGAAAGGGTTTGTTGACTGCCCACTAGTAACAGGCATTTCCATACCATAGGAGGGCAGGTTTCTGGGAGAGACATGTAGTGTGAACTAAAGGAATCAGCTGTAGAAGTCAGAGAGCCCTGGTTTCTCAGCCTCACCACACATAAGCTGTATGACTGTGCCCTTGTTACCTAAACTCATGGAGCTGCAGTTTTCTTACCTGTCAACTAGTGATAGTGATATCTAGTATATTTATCTTATCTAGTATGAGCTCTAGTTTCTGGGCAGCACTTAAATTCTGATCTCTAGACCTCTCCCAGACCAAGTAAATCAGAATCTCTAGGGGTACAGTCGGCCCACTCTATTTAGCTAAATGTCTCCCAGTGGTTCCAGTGCATAGGAGTCGGAACTGCTGGTTTAGGAAACAGCAACAGAGCTGGTGGCCCAAGACAATTCATGAGGTCCAAGTCAGCACTTGTCAAAGTATGTCCCACTAGGTATCAATAAGACGTCCCATAAAATACATTTTAACTTGACAATGCTGCCTCAAGCCAAGTTAAACCGTTGTTTATCGTGGACATCTCGGCACCTTGCATACACTGCTGTGCCTGGTGAGTCTCTAACAGGAAGATGGAATCCGTGCTGCTTCCTAATTTACTTGACGACTGGATCTTTTTCCCAAGGAGCGTGAGGGTCAGTGTTGCAAGAACCTCCTCTAGGCAGGCTTCCTCTGAAGAAGAGGAATCAGGCAGCACTTTCCCAAGAAGATGCTCCAGTCAGTTGTACCTGTTTGTGAGTGAAATCAACCATGCTACCTGGTCACAGTTGATTGCATCTAGGGTCAAAAGCTGAGACGAAGTCTATCCAATCAGGAGGCTGCAAGATAAAGGGTAAATAAAGGACCCATCCAGATCCCTCCCACAGAGACATGGAGGTGAGACGCAAGGTTCCCAGACGGCTACTGCTGCCTTGCTTGCATTGGGAGGACTGCTCCATGAGACCGTGTGTGCATTCAGCTCATGAACTGGGTTTTCTCAAACTTGCAGCCTGAGAGAATCTAATGGACACAGCTAAGCCCACACTCCAGGTGTGATTTTCTCCACAGCACACCATGGAGATGGAAGGGCTTTGACCAGGTCCTTTTACCCTAAGTTTAATGCCATCCAGCCAATCAGTAGGTAAGTAAAAAGTAATTGTCGTTTCCAGAGAAGTCTGAAAAATAAACGGCAGGGACTCAATTCTGTTGAGATGCCTACAGAGTTGGATGGAAAGCTAAGCTGTGCAGAGTGTTGAATAAGGTGCCAGCAAAGTCAGGTCACTTGGATATGAGGCAGTTGGATGAGAGATCAGCAAGTAGGAGACAGAGTTAGAGGTGCATGTAGCACGTCCCTGAAGGGAACCTGCAGTGAAAGTGGTGTGGGCTTGCAAATAAAGCTGCCGGCAGTAGGGAGGTGACGGGAGTCCTAGACACACACTGGACAGACCTCTGGCGGCAGGGAGAGGCCGGGATTGCCTGTGGAAAGCCAGAGAAAGAGAAGGGAAGAGGCAGAAAGAAGGAAACAAATCCACACCAGAGCAACCCTTCACACTGTCAAGGCAGGCGGGCAGCGGCGGGCAGGAGGGCGGGAGGGCGGGAGGGCAGTGGGCAGGAGGGTGGAAGGGCTGCGGGCAGTGGGCAGGAGAGCACTGATTTCCAGGGAGAGTGTTTCTGTGATGATGGAAAATGGTGAATCCACTAGAGCAGGGGTCCCCAAACTATGGCCCACGGGCCCCCTGAGGCCATTTATCCGGCCCTCGCCGCACTTCCGGAAGGGGCACCTCTTTCATTGGTGGTCAGTGAGAGGAGCATAGTTTCCATTGAAATACTGGTCAGTTTGTTGATTTAAATTTACTTGTTCTTTATTTTAAATATTGTATTTGTTCCAGTTTTGGTTTTTTACTTTAAAATAAAATATGTGCAGTGTGCATAGGGATTTGTTCATAGTTTTTTTTATAGTCCAGCCCTCCAACCGTCTGAGGGACAGTGAACTGGCCCCCTGTGTAAAAAGTTTGGGGACCCCTGCTCTAGAGAAATATCTTTGTCTAAAGATCATTTTGTTCAAAAGCTGGGGATATTCAGCAACTATCTTAGAGAGATTTTACACAAGTTGCTTTTCCAAGTGTCTATGGTTCATCTTGTAAAAATGGGACCAGGAGTTTCCCTTTACCAGTTTAGAAGGATGTCACCAGTGGGGGGATTTATCCAGTTCCCACTGATTCAGCAGAAATGATACCTAAATTTTTGTTGAGTTTGGCGACCCTATTGTTAAAATGGCACTAGTAATCAGAGTTCTTTCTAAGGTGGGCACCTGGGCAGCTGCCTAATGTGGAAATCACAAATTTAGATTCCTTTCTCTCTCTCTTTTTTTTTTTTTTTTTCTAAAGCTGGAAACGGGGAGAGACAGTCAGACAGACTCCCGCATGCGCCCGACGGGGATCCACCCGGCACGCCCACCAGGGGTGACACTCTGCCCACCAGGGGGCGATGCTCTGCCCCTCTGGGGCGTCGCTCTGCTGCGACCAGAGCCACTCTAGCGCCTGGGGCAGAGGCCAAGGAGCCATCCCCAGCGCCCGGCCCATCTTTGCTCCAATGGAGCCTCGGCTGCGGGAGGGGAAGAGAGAGACAGAGAGGAAGGGGGGGGGGTGTCGTGGAGAAGCAAATGGGCGCTTCTCCTATGTGCCCTGGCCGGGGATCGAACCCGGGTCCCCCACACGCCAGGCCGACACTCTACCGCTGAGCCAACCGGCCAGGTCCCCTTTCTCTTTTTTAACGTTCATCTGTGCAACAGCATATTGTAAGCACCTATAGTAATGTTCATTCTGTCCATAGGTAAAAAACAATTGCAAGTGAGGACGCCAATAAAGAAGCAATATGGAAATACCTTAAATAACAGTTTTATTATTTTTTTCAGGTATTACTTAGTATTTTTTCATTAATATTTTAAAACTTTCTTATCACAGAATCTAGATTTGTGTACCTCTTTTATTGTTCTTATTTAAGTATAAATGCATGAAACAATAAACTACCTTTCCGTATAATGTTTTCTTTTTTTTCTTTTTTTTTTTTTTTTATAATTTTATTTTTTTAATGGGGTGACATCAATAAATCAGGATACATATATTCAAAGATAACAAGTCCAGGTTATCTTGTCGTTCAATTATGTTGCATACCCACCACCCAAAGTCAGATTATCCTCTGTCACCTTCTATCTTGTTTTCTTTGTGCCCCTCCCACCCCCTATCCCTCTCCCATTCCCCCCTCCCCCCCGTAACCACCACACTCTTATCAATGTCTCTTAGTTTCACTATTATGTCCCACCTACGTATGGAATAATACAGTTCCTGTTTTTTTCTGATTTACTTATTTCGCTTTGTATCATGTTATCAAGATCCCACCATTTTGCTGTAAATGTTCCGAAGTCATCATTTCTTATGGCTGAGTAGTATTCCATAGTGTATATGTGCCACATCTTCTTTATCCAGTCATCTATTGATGGGCTTTTTGGTTGTTTCCATGTCCTGGCCACTGTGAACAATGCTGCAATAAACATGGGGCTGCATGTGTCTTTACGTATCAATGTTTCTGAGTTTTGGGGATATATACCCAGTAGAGGGATTGCTGGGTCATAAGGTAGTTCTATTTGCAGTTTTTTGAGGAACCACCATACTTTCTTCCATAATGGTTGTACTACTTTACATTCCCACCAACAGTGTATGAGGGTTCCTTTTTCTCCACAGCCTCTCCAACATTTGCTATTACCTGACTTGCTAATAACAGCTAATCGAACAGGTGTGAGGTGGTATCTCATTGCCGTTTTGATTTGCATTTCTCTAATAGCTAAAGAAGATGAGCATCTTTTCATATATCTGTTGGCCATTTGTATTTCTTCCTGGGAGAAGTGTCTATTCATATCCTCTTCCCATTTTTTTATTGGATTGTTTGTTTGTTTGTTGTTGAGTTTTATGAGTTCTTTGTATATTTTGGATATTAGGCCCTTATCTGAGCTGTTGTTTGAAAATATCATTTCCCATTTAGTTGGCTTTCTGTTTATTTTGTTATCAGTTTCCCTTGCTGAGCAAAAACTTCTTAGTCTGATGTAGTCCCATTCATTAATTTTTGCCTTCACTTCTCTTGCCATTGGAGTCAAATTCATAAAATGCTCTTTAAAACCCAGGTCCATGAGTTGAGTACCTATGTCTTCTTCTATGTACTTAATTGTTTCAGGTCTTATGTTTAGATCTTTGATCCATTTTGAGTTAATTTTTGTACAGGGGGAGAGACTGTAGTCCAGTTTCATTCTTTTGCATGTGGCTTTCCAGTTTTCCCAGCACCATTTATTGAAGAGGCTTTCTTTTCTCCATTGTGTGTTGTTGGCCCCTTTATCAAAAATTATTTGACTATATATATGTGGTTTTATTTCTGGACTTTCTATTCTGTTCCATTGGTCTGAGTGTCTATTTTTCTGCCAATACCATGCTGTTTTGATTGTCGTGGCCCTATAATAGAGTTTGAAGTCAGGTATTGTTATGCCCCCAGCTTCATTCTTTTTCTTTAGGATTGCTTTGGCTATTCGGGGTTTTTTATAGTTCCATATAAATCTGATGATTTTTTGCTCTATTTCTTTAAAAAATGTCATTGGAATTTTGATGGGAATTGCATTAAATTTGTATATTGCTTTGGGTAATATAGCCATCTTGATTATATTTATTCTTCCTAGCCAAGAACAAGGTATATTCTTCCATCTCATTATATCTTTTTCGATTTCCCTTAACAATGGTTTATAGTTTTCATTATATAAGTCCTTTACATTCTTTGTTATGTTTATTCCTAAGTATTTTATTTTTTTTGTTGCAATCGTGAAGGGGATTATTCTTTTGAGTTCCTTCTCAGTTGTTTCATTGTTGGCATATAGAAAGGCTATTGACTTCTGTATGTTAATTTTGTATCCTGCGACCTTACTGTATTAGCTTATTGTTTCTAGTAGTCTTTTTGTGGATTCTTTGGGGTTTTCGATGTATAGGATCATATCATCTGCAAAAAGTGATACCTTTACTTCTTCTTTTCCGATATGGATGCCTTTTATTTCTTTGTCTTGTCTGATTGCTCTGGCTAGAACCTCTAGTACCACATTAAATAAGAGTGGAGAGAGTGGACAACCCTGTCTTGTTCCTGATTTAAGGGGGAAAGCCTTCAGTTTAGTGCCATTTAATATGATGTTAGCTGATGGTTTATCATATATGGCCTTTATCATGTTGAGATATTTTCCTTCTATACCCATTTTGTTGAGAGTCTTAAACATAAAATTGTGTTGTATTTTATCGAAAGCCTTTTCTGCGTCTATTGATAAGATCATGTGGTTTTTGTTCTTCGTTTTGTTGATATGGTGTATTACATTAACCGTTTTACGTATGTTGAACCATCCTTGAGATTTTGGGATGAATCCCACTTGATCATGATGTATTATTTTTTTAATATGTTGTTGTATTCGATTTGCTAGTATTTTGTTTAGTATTTTAGCATCTGTATTCATTAGAGATATTGGTCTGTAGTTTTCTTTTTTTGTGCCATCCTTGCCTGGTTTTGGTATGAGGGTTATGTTGGCCTCATAAAATGTGTTTGGAAGTATTGCTTCTTCTTCAATTTTTTGGAAGACTTTGAGTAGAATAGGAACCAAGTCTTCTTTGAATGTTTGATAAAATTCGCTGGTATAGCCGTCAGGGCCTGGACTTTTATTTTTGGGGAGGTTTTTAATGGTTTTTTCTATTTCTTCTCTACTGATAGGTCTGTTTAGGCTTTCTGCTTCTTCTTGACTCAGTCTAGGAAGGTTGTATTGTTCTAGGAATTTATCCATTTCTTCTAGGTTGTTGAATTTAGTGGCATAAAGTTTTTCATAGTATTCTACAATAATTCTTTGTATAGCTACGGTGTCCGTGGTGATTTCTCCTCTTTCATTTTGGATTTTGTTTATATGAGTTCTTTCTCTTTTTTCCTTGGTAAGTCTTGCCAAGGGTTTGTCAATTTTGTTGATCTTTTCAAAGAACCAGCTCCTTGTTCTATTAATTTTTTCTATAGTTTTTCTGTTCTCTAATTCATTTATTTCTGCTCTGATTTTTATTATCTCCTTTCTTCGGCTGGTTTTGGGTTGTCTTTGTTCTTCTTTTTCTAGTTCCTTAAGGTGGGAAGTTAAGTGGTTCACTTGGGCTCTCTCTTGTTTGTTCATATATGCCTGAAGCGATATGAACTTCCCTCTTATCACTGCTTTTGCTGCATCCCATAGATTCTGATATGTCGTATTGTCATTTTCATTAGTCTGTATATATCTTTTGATCTCTGCACTTATTTCTTCTTTGACCCATTCATTTTTTAAAAGTATGTTGTTTAGTTTCCACATTTTTGTGGGATTTTTTTCCTCTTTTTTGCAGTTGAATTCTAGTTTCAAGGCTTTATGATCAGAAAATATGCTTGGTACAACTTCAATTTTTCTGAATTTGCTGATATTGTTTTTGTGGCCCAACATATGGTCAATTCTTGAGAATGATCCATGTACACTGGAGAAAAATGTATACTCAGTCACTTTGGGATGAAATGTCCTGTAGATGTCTACCATATCCAGGTGCTCTAGTGTTTTGTTTAAGGCCACTATGTCTTTGTTGATTCTCTGTTTGGATGACCGATCTAGAACCGTCAGCGGTGTATTGAGGTCTCCAAGTATGATTGTATTTTTGTCAGTTTTTGTTTTAAGATCAATAAGTAGCTGTCTTATATATTTTGGTGCTCCTTGGTTTGGTGCATATATATTAAGAATTGTTATGTCTTCTTGATTCAGTGTCCCCTTAGCCATTATGAAATGGCCATTTTTGTCTCTAAGTACTTTTCCTATCTTGTAGTCAGCATTATCCGATATGAGTATTGCTACACCTGCTTTTTTTTGGATGTTATTTGCTTGGAGTATTGTTTTCCAGCCTTTCACTTTGAATTTGTTTTTATCCTTGTTACTTAGATGAGTTTCCTGTAGGCAGCATACAGTTGGATTTTCTTTTTTAATCCATTCTGCTACTCTGTGCCTTTTTATTGGTGAGTTTAATCCGTTTACATTTAGTGTAATTATTGATACTTGTGAGTTCCCTATTGCCATTTTATATCTTGCTTTATGTTAGTTTTGTGTCTTGTTTGATCCTTCTCTTTCGTTTTTCTATCTTTTGTTTTATTTGGTTGTATTCCATACATCTTTCCTCTGTTGCTATCTTTTTTATCTCATGTGCTTCTGTGGTGGTTTTTTCAATGGTGGTTACCTTTGAGTAATGAAAAGGGTCCCTACCCTGTTCATTGTAGCGAACTATTTTGTGAGTACTTTTGCACTCCATCGTCCTTTGCTACTGTTAATCTCCGTCTTCTCCCCCTCTTTCTTTTTGTTGTTGTCACAGTTTAAATTTGGTTTTATTGTGTTCTTCTTGGAGCTTTTACTTGTGGCTCTGTTTTTTTTTTTGTTCTTTGTATCTGATTGGAGAACCCCCTTTAGTAATTCCTGGAGTGGGGGTTTTCTGATGATAAATTCCCTCATCTTTTCTGTATCTGTGAATGTTTTTATTTCTCCTTCGTATTTGAAGGATAGCTTTGATGGGTATAGTATTCGTGGCTGAAAGTTCCTCTCTTTCAGGACTTTAAATATTGGGGTCCACTCTCTTCTAGCTTGTAGAGTTTCTGCTGAGAAATCTGATGATAATCTAATGGGCCTTCCTTTATATGTTGTATTCTTCTTTTCCCTGGCTGCCTTGAGAATTTTTTCTTTGCTGTTGGTTTGTGTCAATTTCATTATGATATGCCTTGGAGTAGGTTTGTTGGGGTTAAGAAAACTTGGAGTTCTGTTTGCTTCTTGAACTTGAGGCTTTAGTTCTTTCCACAGGCTTGGGAAGTTCTCATCAATTATTTGTTTAAGTATGTTCTCCATTCCATTTTCTCTCTCTTCTCCCTCTGATATACCTATTATTCTTATGTTATTCTTTTTGATGGAGTCAGATAATTCTTGTAGGGCTATCTCATTTTTTTTAATTTTTGAGTCTCTTTCTTCTTCTCTCTGTTGTGCCTCAAGTTGCTTGTCTTCTATTTCACTAATCCTCTCTTCTATCTGACCTGTTCTATTAGCTAAGCTTGTTACTTCGTTTTTCAGCTCGTTAATTGAGTTTTTCATCTCTGTTTGATTTGTTTTTATAGTTTCAATTTCCTTGGACATATATTTTTTGTGTTCATGGAGTTGTTTTCTGAGCTCCCTATATTGCCTTTCTGTGTTTTCTTGTATATCTCGGAGGATTTTTAGGATTTCTATCTTGAATTCTCTGTCATTTAGCTCCAAGGTTTCCAATATATTAAATTTTTTCTCCATAGATTTTTCCTCATCTAGCTGTGTTACCTCTCTTTCTTTTGTATCCATGATATTCGATTTTCTCTTCCTTAATGGCATCTGAGGGTAGTTTTGTTGATAGTATTAATGAGATTTAATAAAGAATAAAAAGTTAAAAAAAAATAAAAAAATAACAAATTGAAAAGAGTTGTTTTTTTTAAAAAAAAATTAATAATGAAATAAAGAAAAATAAAATAAAATAAAAATTTTTAAAAAAAGGAAATTATTCTCCCCCTCTTTTTTTCCTCTCCTCTCCTCTCCCCTCTTTCTTGAGAAAATCTTGTGGTGGACTGTGAGTTATAACAAACAATGCCTGTGATGGAGGGCCTGAATTGGGGAAAAGTAATAAAGGGGCAAAAAAGAGAGAAAGAAAAAAAAAAAAAAAAAAGGAAAAGAAAAAAAAAAAAAAAAAAGAAAAAAGAAAAAAAAAAGAGCGTATGGACCCACAAAAAGCAAATAAGGAAAAAATTTGGGTCAAGAATAAAATGATTTGCTTTTAGGTGTTGGTTTTCTAAGAGTTATGATGAGAGGAATAAGAGGAAAATGGAAAAATGGGGGGACAAATTAAAAACTTACTATTGTATTTAGTGGAACAAGAACTAGATAATATGGAGAGCCAGGGATGGGAGCACTGCTAGTGAGTTAAAAAGGTGAAGTAAAAACCCCCCAAAATGCCACAAACATAGGTTTGAGTCCCAAATAAGATAATTTGTTTGTTATTGAGGTTTGAATGAGAGGAGACGTAAAGGAGAAAGGAAGAAACTAATATAGAGGGAGAAAAGAAAGAGAGAGAGAGAAAAAAAGAGGGAACCACTAAAAGAAGAAAAAAGAAAGGAGAGAGAGAGAAAGAGTTAAGGGTTTTGGAGTGCAACCCTCATAGAGAGAAAGGAAGAGAAGAGAAATGATAATTGGAGATGTAACACTTATGGGTAGTGTAGTTCAAGGAGAGGAGAGAGTAAGACCGGTAGAGAGTTAATCGGCCAAATTGGAGGAGGAAAAAAAAGTATCAAGAATGAAGATAAGAGAAACAAACGAACAAATATAATAAAATGGGATAGGTTATAAAGTCTGCAGATTATTCTTGATTTTGAGAGGTTATCTTCTTGCTTTTTCTTTTCTCTCCCTCTTCCTGGTCGGTGACTCTGTACCCCGGGTTCTGCCCCTTTGGCACGCTCAGGTAGAGGTTTGCAGTTGATAAGTCTCTATGGCAATGTCATGTATTATGCTTTATTCTCGTTGGGAGTTGAGGCTCATTAGCATTTATAGGCTCCGACAGTGAGAGAGTCCGTGTTCCTGGAGCCTTTCTCCTAGTCTTTCCTTCCTCAATTAGTAGCCTGATAGTCCAGGTATGGGGTTGCTGCTGCCTCTGCCTGGATAGTAAGAGGCTCAAATTGCTGGCAACTCCCCACTCTATTTCCACTCAGCACAGGGCTCTGGGTAAGGCTCAGTCAGTCAGAGCTGCTAGCATAATCAGGTGGGCTTGCCGCCCACTCAAAGACCACTGGCTCTGCCACTCTGTCCGGTAACACAAGCGGGCGCCCACTTCCGGGGCGCTTGGAGGAAACTCTCACTCACTGTCTGCAACCAGGATATCCGGCCAGCAGTCTCACGCTCTGAGTGAAACCCCCAACCGCAGGGAAAAGTTGCAGCGTTGGAATTGAGTCTCGCTCCGTCCCCGTGTGCGGCTTTTGCAAGGCGCTGGGGCGGCCCGAGATTCCGCTTTGGCCCACACAAAGGCCCCTGACTCTGCCCCTCTGTGCGATAACACGGGCGTGCACTGCCGAGGCACTCGGAGGAATTGCTCACTCCTTATCTGCGCGCGCAAACCAGGATATGAGGCCGGCCGCGGTTCCCTCTGAGTGAAACCCTCACCAGCACGGAAAATCTCCACCGTTGGAAGTAGTTCTCACTCCCTCCCGTGCGTGGCTTTCCCAGGGCGCTGGGGCTGCCCAGAGACTCTGCCCTCAGCCCACAGAAAGGCCTCTGACCCTGCCTCTCCGTGGGGCAACACGGGCACCCACTTCCGCGGCTTAGGAAGAAATCTCTCTTCCACTAACTGCGCACCGACCAGGAGACCGGGTAAAATGGCCGCTCCGCTTGTCTTTCTTTGTTTGGGTTTGGCGCGAGTGTTAGCTTGTATTGCCCGGGTTGCCACAGGATCAGATTTTCCTCGGCTTGGATCTCTGAGCCACAGCCTGGTTCGGCTGTTTTTGCTGCGGCGGCCTGGATCTATTCACCCCCTTTGCCCGCCTCAGTTTCTATATTCACAGTTACCAGAGAAAGCCGCCCTGTTTAGGTTAGTGAGGAAGGCGGAGCATTTCTTACTCCCTATTTCCTTCGGGGTTTGGTTATATATTTAGCCAATTTTTCACTCAATCATACCTTTGGGTGTATTGCGAAGCATCTGGAAGCTCCAAGTATTTCCAAGGTTTTTCTGTTTCTGGTTGAAGATCTTGTTGAGTTTTGGGGGAGATTTATCGGTATCGCTTCCTACTCCGCCATTACTCTGACGTCATCTTCCTTTTTTTTCTTTTTTGTGAGAGGGACAGGCAGGCAGAAAGAGAAAGATGAGAAGCATCAATTCTTCGTTGCAGCTCCTTAGTCTCCTTAGTTGTTCATTGATTGCTTTCGCATATGTGCCTTGTCCGGGGGGCAGCAGAGTTAGTGACCCCTTGCTCAAGCCAGCAATCTTTGAGCTCAAGCCAATGACCATGGGTTCATGTCTATGATCCCACGCTCAAGCCAGTGACCCAGCGGTCAAGCCAGATGAGCCCACGCTCAAGCTGTCAACTTTGGGGTTTTGAACCTGGGTCCTCTGTGTCCCAGTCCGTTGCTCTATTCACTGCACCACCACCTGGTCAGGCGGTATATTATTTTCTTATGCTTAAAATGATTATTTGGGCAGAGAACTGGTTGTTAAATTATTTGAATCCCACCACTTGATGTCACTAGGTCTGCTTTTCTCTAAAATTAACAGGGAGATGTAATGATGAGCACCTTATGGTATCGTCCCCAAACCGAACAGGGAACAGAGACGGAACCGTAGTTCTGCCTGTGAGATGTCTCTATCAAATACAGCACCTCTCAGAAACCACTTTGTAACATTATCATACTTATTGTTACCAGATTGTGTGTTCTCCAATAGTCTTGCTTTTGTAATTAAAAAGCATTCTGCTGAGCAGAGCTTTGTAGTGGCTGCTACTTGGTATAGGGAATGAATCTGCAGTACATGGTTCAGCAACCAGAGGTTGGTCTCAATGACAGCCTAAGCCTATCTTGTCAACACAGAAAAGAAGATCTTTGCATGAATGGAAAGTGCCTCTGCATTAAGGCCTGGTAGATGGTAACCTTAGTCAGTATTCAGCATTTTCTTGATGAAGCCCTTAACTTTTACCAAGGACTGTTGACAAGTTTACTTGGTGGGTCTTAGGCCTTCAGAAAGACTTCTTCTGGCCAAAATAGTTTGGATTTAGTCTACCTTAGAGTCACAAGGGTGGATGGCTACTCTAGGGGCAGTGTGTAATTTGGGACTATGTCTTGCCCTAGGTAAGGACAGTACCCAGTGGCTTGGGTCTGCAGAGTCTTCTTTTGCCTTTTTTTTTTTTTTTGGTCTTTGAGTCAGAGTACTTGAATTTCTGGTTGAATGCAGTAGTAGCAAATAGTTTCAAGTAAAAACAAAAAAAACAACCCACAACACAGAAACCTTTTTCCAAACCAGAAGTAGACTACTTGGAAAGTAGTGTTGTGTTGTAATTATGTCAACATGTGGACTCGTGTATTTTTAATTGTGAATATCTGACACACACCACAATCATGGCTGACCTTCATCTGGTCCCTTCATCCCCTTCTTCAGCAAGTACATGGACCTGCCTTCACTCTCCTAAGTTTACAAATCATGGAAAGAGCAGTAGAGTTATTTATCACCCTGCAAAATGCTGCACAGAGCCCAAGGGTAGTGTGCAATGGTTATGTCAATGGGAACAATTCATTATTCCATCAGCGCTTGGCATGTCAGTCAATGAAAAAATATGTGCTTTAGAACTGACAGCTCAAAATAGTCTTTACAGAATTGGCATGCCAAGATCTTGATAGTATAATGAATTATTCTTTAAACCTATCATTTTACCACATCAATTTAGCTATAGCGACTTTTCTTTTTTGGGGGAAAGAAGCAGCACTGAATTATAGAAGTTATCTTAAATAGCAAGCAAAATAACTTTGCAACCAAGGAAGAAAAGATGGAAGCTATCAGAAATAGAATTTGAAATAGTATTCCTCTGGAAAGATGTTGAGGTAAACACAATTACCATTCACAAAAGTATAAGAAAAGTTCCTTGATTTTCTATGACTCTCAGGCATGAAAAACAGTTCAGTGACACCAGAATTTCATCCTGATTTTTCATACCAATGCCCTGGGGAAATAGGATTATTCTGTGTGCAGGTGATGCAAAGCTTGCTGAGCAATATATACGATACTTCCTGATTATTTGGGACACACAGCTCTTTAGGGAAGTCTTGGATTGGACTTTGAGTTTAGTTGGAAGATCAATTTTTCCAGTTAACCTCATATGTAGATTATTTTCCTGCACTTGATATATGGTATTTCTTTTTTCTTTTTCTTTTATTTTTAGAGGAGGAGCGGCAGAGACAGATTCCTGCATACACCCTGACTGGGATCCACCTGGCAAGCCCACTAGGGGGCAATGCTCTGCCAATTTGGGGCATTGCTCTGTTGCTCGGCAACAGAGCTCTGCTTAGCTCCTGAGGTGGAAGCCATGGAGTCATCCTCAGCACCCAGGGCAAACTAGCTCCAATTGAGCCATGGCTGCAGGAGGAGAAGAGAGAAAGAGAAGCAAGAGAGGGAGGGGAAGAGAATCAGATGGGTGCTTCTTCTGTGTGCCCTGACTGGGAATTGTACCCAGGACATCCACACACCAGGCCAATGCTCTACCACTGAGCCAACTGGCCAGGGTCGATGTACAGTTTTTTTCTTGTACTCACATCATTAATTAATTCTGTTCATTCTCAAGTCTGACCTCTTCAGAGATTTGAACCCATTGCATTTCCCTAAGTGTCCTGAAACCAGATGAGGAATTGCACAGCTTGCTGGCCCTTGGGGAGTGTTTGGCATGTTTGCATGCCTGTTGGGTGACTTCTACTCATGGCTGTTCAGGTCTAATTGCTTTCATCTTTAAATGTCACCTTTATTCTAGGAACAGCAGCTGCTGCATGCATTTTTTTTGTTTCTCAAATATCTTACTGGATTGCTAGGTGTAAATGCCTATTTTCTGTCCTGTTAAAAAATGCTCCATTGTTACAGCAGTGGTCACTTTAAGCATCATCACAAAGATAGCAGTACCAATTTGTTCTCAGGATTGGGTCTTAATTGTTTGCCCATCATTTGAAAATAGAAAATGGCCTCATTAATCCACTGCCGAATGTTAAGCATTTCATTGAAATAATGCCGGAAAGGAGTCACTTCAAATCCCCTTCATGTGTCCTTCACATTCAGCAAAATGATGCAGTCTGCATTTTTAACGATCAACCTGAGGAAAAATCTGGGCATCCATGACCTTTTAATTTGTGCCTCAAAGAAAACATTTCTTAACGTTATGTAATAAATCAATCATTACTTGCTTAATAATCTTAATGCAAGTCTTTGAAGTTAGCAATTCACAAGAGAGGCTGGGATTTTAAAAAATTGACTTGCTGGTCATTTGATGTAAACCGTGTTTTATCGATCAGCTGTGGAACAGGCCTTTATGTCAGCTGCATAGGAAGGCAGAAGACCAAGGGAAACAATGACAAATGAGGACTATCATATACACACACGTGCATATGGACGGTTGGAAGTGCATAAAAAATATGACTCTTTAGTACTTGAGAATTTAAAATTTATCAGATAATACTAACTCCATTTAAGTCCATCTTATTTTTATACATGAACATAGTAGCATATACCATATACATAATACATGTATATATTATATATACATTTTTAAGTGAGAAGAGGGGAGATAGACTCCCACATGAGCTCTGACTGGAATCCACGCTGCAACCCCTGTCTGGGGCAGATGTTCTGACCATCTGGGGCCATGCCCACAACCAAGCTATTTTTAGTGCCTGTGACAGAGGCTCCATGGAGCCATCCTTGGTGCCTGGGTCTGTTGAACTCAAACTAATCAAGCCCTGGCTGCGGGAGAGGAAGAAAGCGAGAGAAAGACACAGAGAGGAGGGAGAGGGTTGGAGAAGCAGACGGTCGCTTCTGTATGCCCTGACCAGGAATCAGAACCGGGACATCCACATGTCAGATTGATGCTGTATCACTGAGCCAACCGGCCAGGGCCCTCAATATATATTTTATGGTTTGTTTAATCTTGACATCACCATTTTTATAACTGAATTTCCTATATATTCTATAGATTTGTTATTTAAAATTCAAATGAACTTGTTTGTTCAATCCTTTTCTTGTTCTTGATTACTGCCTTTATTTCTTTTGTTATCTGAAGAATTTGTCAATTTAGATATTTTCTACTTAAAAAATATCCTAGTTACTTATTATTAATGCTCTATTTATCATACCCCCCAAAAGACCTGGATTTTTGTTTTGTTTTGTAGATGAGCTTCGGATAACACAGTTGTAGACACACTGCTCCTTTAATCACTAACTGCTGAATTATAGGTTTCCTGATTTGCAGTGTATTTAGAAAAAGCTACAAAATGCAATTACTTTGATAGTAATAGGAATGAAAGTTAATGTTGGCCTGAAGCCAAACGGCTCATTCTAAACATCTAGCCTAAATAATTTACAGTCACTGGGGCTCATTTCTGTTCCCAAACAAGTCCTCTCATTGCTGCCAGCACAAGTCAACTTGACCTCAGTCTCCAGAGACTTCTACCCAGACATTACCAGGGTCCTGACTGTCACGTGCGTAACAGCAACCACACCTCTCTCTGAGTTTCCATGGGTCCCTCTTCTCTTTGTAACGAAGATCCCTCAAGCATGGTGGTAAAGGGCACATTTGGGTTCTAATCTCAGTGCAAGCCTGCCCGCTATAATCTTGGGCACGGCTTTGGACCCCCTGGACCACGCTTTTGGGAGACCTACCTTGAGGGGTTGCAGTAACAGTCAGAGAGTAGTGCCTAACACATTAGAGAAGTTTCAAAAACCTACGGCGCTGTGACAAAGGGAGAGAAAACATGGTACAGTGTTTCACTGGTTTGGGGGCCACATCCACTCAGAGCTCCCGGCCTGGAGTTGGGGACTGTTACCAACTGCAGAGCGACTTCTCACTCTGCTCTCTGCTCCTTTCCCCTTACCGTTTTCATCACTTCTGCTCAGTAATTAATACTGACAGGCTTTTCTTTACTGAAACAATGCTCCCAAAGGTTTTCCATATTTTCTCCAGGTTATTTCATTATCCTTTTATTTGAACTCTTGAAACACATTTAGAGTAGGTTTTATCTGTTGTGTGTGTGTAAATCTTATGTAACTACTACATGTTTGTTGTAGAAATTCATGAAAATACAGATAGGGAGAAAAATGACTTAAAGAAAACCATAGTATTTATTAGTCCAGACCTTGGTTGTGAACACACCCCAACACACACACACACACACACACACACACACACACACACACGTAAACAGAGCTTTTTTTATGCTAGGATATATATATATATTTCTACCAAACATATTTCTAGGCAACCAGCTGATTACTAATAGGATTTTATTTTATTTTTGTTATTTTTCCGAAGTGAGAAGCAGGGGGGAGACAGGCAGACTCCCACATGTGCCCAACTGGGATCCACCCGGCACACCCACTAGGGGGTGATGCTCTGCCCATCTGGGGCATTGCTCCGCTGCAATCGAAGCCATTCTAGCGCCTGAAGTGGAGGCCATGGAGCCGTCCTCAGTCCCCAGGCTACCTTTTGCTCCAATGGAGCCTTGACTGTGGGAGGGGAAGAGGGAGATAAGGAGGACGGAGAGGGGGAGGGTAGAGAAGCAGATGAGTGCTTCTCCTGTGTGCCTTGACCAGGAATCGAACCCGGGACTTCCACACGCCAGGCCGATGCTCTACTGCTGAGCCAACCAGCCAGGACCACTAATAGGATTTAATGGAACCACTTGGTTACCATGAGAATATTGGCATCAACCTTTTTAGTGTCTGTAGATAATTTCATTGAGCTAAAAGTCATATTATTGGGCAATTACACTCTAACTATTTAATATCATTTAAAAAAGAACCCCACTGTCTTGAACATCCTTGCACATATATCTCTGCATCTACCCGATTACTGTCTTAGGATAATTTCCCAGATATGGCACTGCTGCACCCCAGGGCATGCACAGTTTTAGAGATTTGATGACATATTGATGAATTTTCACCTATAAATGTGACCCTTTTCATCTAACCCTTTTGTAGCTAAGCAAGCATCCAGCTTCCCACATACTCAGCATTGGAAATGGAAGCTGGCAGAAGGGTTTAAGATGGAGGTGTGGAGGAGTTTGGCACAGAAGCACCACACAAAGAGGACATATTGTTGACCTGTATTTCACATGTTGAAACAATTTTAAGCACCGTGGTTAGTAAGACAAGTTGTAAAAATGATACTTGTGACCAGGATTGTGGCTGAACAGAACCATTAACCAGACCTGGAGAGCTGGACCATGCAGCGGGAACTATTGTTTTGATCGAATAGACCCAATAAAGGAACGCTGGCAAACTAATTATTTAGACAGCCCAAATGGCTGTCACTTCTCAAACTAGGTTAAGTAAAAAAGGCTGCACAGATTAATTAAAGGGTAATGCCATGCAGTTGGACACAAGGCTGGGGTAATTATGTCTTCCACCAAGACAGGTATGCAATGTATATTACAAAGTTCTAGTAACAAAAATAAACTTGTGTGACAAAGATGAGTCATTTGTATCTAAAGCTGAAGAGTGCTCCCATATCTCCACATTAGATAAGCCTGAACGCATAATAAAACATTTTGAAATTATCTATAAACTCTGCATGGCTATCCTGATCAGTAGGCTTAGGTTGTTTGTAATTGTATTTTAAAAATGACATTTAAAAAAACGCCATATTTTTATTTGGTAAGTTTTAAGTATACACAAAAGAAGAGCAAGCAGTACAAAGAGTGTCCATGTGCCCATCACTCACAAGTACTGATCACGGCTGCTGCTGCTTCCTCTGTGCCCATCCTCTCCTGCAGTGAATTAGTTAAAAATAGATCTTTGACATCCTATCATTTTGCTCAAATATTTTAATGTATAGTATATAAATGATTTTGAGTGATTGGTCCTAATGAATTTAATTTTTGGATTTGGCATTATCAGAATATCTTTGTAAAATATTAATTGTACAACCTCAGCGAAGTTATTTGACCTCTCTGAGCCTCAGTTTCCTGTTTTGTAGCAGAGATACAAATAATATTTAGACACTGCAGTGGTCCTGTGAGGGTTATAGGAGAGAGTTCAAGGTAAAATGACATCAAAATAATAAAAAATGTTAACTCATCATCATTGCCATTATCATCACTGGAACTCATAGGCAAATGACATATGGGAGCTTTGGAAAGTTGAGTGGTAAGGTGCAGGGACTTAAGAGGCTGCTGGGAAAGAGGAAGACAGAAAATGTGGTAGGTACGTTGGAATATAAGGAGAGAAGCTAGAGATGCACAAAGAAGGAACATCAGCAGAAATGGCCAGCAGCTCGGCCTGCGGGACAGTGAGGGTGTAGAATTGAGACAGTATTGGTCATGTTGGTGCTCCATTTCTTGGCAACAGGATAAGAACTTGTAGAAGTGGGACATCAGTGGAAGATGGATGAGGGGGAGACAGAGAACTTGAGTTTCTGAAAAGTTAAATTCTATTAAAGGTTCAGTCCTATCATAGTAATAACAATTGCTATTACAATGGAGAAGTTGAGCTGTATAATAGAAACAATTTTTAAGTCTTGCCTGATGGATCCCTAATGTCCAGAATTGACCAGTAATGCAAATTAATGTGACCAATGCATGTTGAGTCATTTCTTGAAATTTAACTTTTGGGGACTTGATTGGTTCCCTAGCTACAGTCATTTTATCAAAGGAAGATGGTTAGATGATTCCCAAATGATGTTGAAATTTTGGATCTAAAGTAGCTATATCCACCATTCTATTCATTGGATACCTTCTTTATTTCCTTACTAATGTCAATCAATATTTAAGTCATCTAAAGATGACATACAAGATAATTTCATAATACAGAATATCTGCAGATCCTTGAATATTTTATGTACATTAGTCAATTATTTCAATGCTTATGCATCAGCAATGGCTTCAGACACTAACTTTGACAACCCTTGCTTTTCTTTTCATAAATTATCTATCCTTTGACCTATCCCCAAAGGATTGAATAGCCACAGAGATACTTCAGTGAATGAACCCCAGTGAAGGAGTTAATGGCTGATGAGGTGTTAACTGGAGCTAATCTTCTTAGATACCATTTGCAATGAACAGAGATTCTAGATGCGTTGACTGGAAGGAATGCCATGAACTTTTTTTGGCATTGCCACTGAAATCAATATATTGTGGGGCAAGAGGGCATTTTATGTCTTCAAATAAATTACACAAGAACAAAATTTATAAATTACATTAAAGAGTTTGGGTTTTATCCTCAATCATTAGTCTCCGAACTGAAATCATATGTGAATTTTAGAAAGGTCACTTTGGATGGTATGGAAGCAAGACAGGAGGCAGGGGCAGTGGGGGGTGGGGATAGAAGTCCAAGGACTAGAACAGTGGCAGTGAGGATGGAGGGAGGAGGGCAGGTTGGGAATTAGAATACAGAGGCCAGGGTATCAATTTAATACTGTATAGAGGGTGAGGAGGAAGCATGAAGCTCTGGAGAACAGGGCAACTGATTGTGTCACTTGTAATAGCAAAAGGAGAGAGAGAAGAGGTTTTGGAGGAGAGTTCCATTTTAGATGTATTGAGTTCAAAGTGCCTGTGAGGTATCCATCTGAAGGTGCCTGGTAGGTGCAGGAGTTATGGAGCTGGGGAGAAGAGATGTCAATGTTATCGAAGTGGTGGTTGAAGCCATGGGAATTGCTAAGATCAAAGACAGCAGGCAGTCAACAGAGAAGACAGGCAGACACACAGGTGCTGAGCCTTGCTGACACCAGCTCTCAGGTTAGCAGTTCCCCTAATATAATTAGTTTCTTTAAGGAGAACCACTTCTAGTATCAGGGAAGGTGCCAAGTCATTGGACCATATTTCAACATTTCAATCGCATCTTGTGCCAAATTAAAGATGGCCACAGTCTTTGACATTACTCTCATCTAGAGATGGGGGTCTCTTTCCCCCTTCTTCCCTTCACTTTTTTTTAACGTTTATTTTGTTGATTTTAGAGAGAGAAACAGGAGCTTTGACCTGTTCCTGTACGTGCCCTGACAAGAAATCAAACCGGTAACCTCTAGCCAACTGAGCTATGTGACAAGGGCTTCCTTCACTGTTTAAACCTCAGTAGACTCTGTGACTGCCTGGCCAATCCACTATGGTGGAAGGGAACACATCCAGACATTGAAAGAGTTGCAGCTTCTGATTTCTGTCTCTCGGAGGACTTGCTGTTGCCCACCAAAAAAGAAGACTGAGGCAGCAGAAAACAAGATAAAAACCTGCCGAGATGCCCTTCCACCTGTCCCCCTAAGGCATATATGAGTGCCTGCTGCTTCCCACCCTCCAGTTAGCCACCAACTGAACACCACAGAGGGACCCCTGTGGTCCCAGCCAACACCACACAGAGCAGAGCTGCTCAGCTGAGCTCCCACCACATTGTGAGACACAGTGAAGTGTTTGTGGTTTGAAGTCACTGAGTTTTAGGGTTGTTTATTCAGCAATAGAGTGGAACAGATATTCAGGCTGCATTTTCTCCTAAGCCAGCTTTGTGAAATGTGGTGTTGTGGCTGGGTGTTCTGTTTGGCCATTCACACTGGACTGAAACCCATGTTTTCATCTGTAAGTCGAGGATGGTAATACCTGCCATCCTTCTTCTCAGAATTATTTTAGGGTTCAAGTGAGATAATATATGTGAATGCACTTCATAAATTATAAAGCACTCTACACATACAGATGAATTTAAAACGAATTGCAAACCACTCTACAACTACAGTTTAAATAGAATTTCATTGTAAAGAAGTTTTAAACTGATATAGCAATTTTTAAAAAAAGTGTTAAATATACAACATTAATTCATGTGCCTACAGTTTTAAATTACATTAACATCAATTAAAATTACTCTGACTCTCCATAAATTATATTGGAAGTTTTTAATCAGTTCTCCTGCTTATTTAGTATTTTGATTCTTGGTAAGAGGATAGATGTACGTTGTCACCTATTCTTTCACCTTGTGTCGTTCTAAAAATGGCCTTATTTACTTAAGGAAATTGAGTAGATTCATTTTGGTCAAGAAAGGGGTAGAACTGGATGAAATTGATGCACAGCAGGTAGTCTTCCTTGGGTGGCTTGGTGCTAGCCACAGCTGACTTGCTTTTAAACATTTGTCACGTAACCTCTTTAGTAAATTGAATTACCAAATTAGCATCAGTTGCTCAGCAATCTGGTGATCTGGGACCAGTTTTCTTCAGGATAGTTGAGTTAATTTGTGTAATTTAAATGAACACTAATCTTGCAACGTTTCTATCACAATGCCTTTGAAAAAGTGGGTGGATGGAGAATTCAAATTGAATTTTGATCCTTAACAGAAACATAGGGAAGGATGCTTTCCAGTATTGACCTTTAGTTGTTTGTCACATGCTTGTAATAGGCAATTCGAAGTCAAAGCAAAATAAAGTCAGACATGAGGTGGGGGTCAGCAGGTGTTTCTCAGCCTTGGCAATATTGACTGTTTTGAGTCCAATAATTCCTTGTTGTGGGAGGCTGTGCTGGGCATGGGAAGATATTTAACAGCATCTCTGGCCTCTACTCACTAGATGCCAATAAATGCTCCCACCCTGCAACTAGGTTGTGAACAACCAGAAATGTCTACAGACATTGCCAAATGCCTAGTGGGGGCACTAATTGCCGTCTATGGGGAACAATTGTTGCATAAAACAGAGTGTGTTTCTTATACTAGGGAAACAAACAAATTTTGCCTCAAACTCCTCCCCGCTTCTCATCCCTACATCCTCAATCCATAGCTTTGCTTGTCACAAACATTTGTGTTTAATCAGTCCATCTCTGGTAGCCTTTTTTGGAGCAATGATCTCTTCTTTATCTCCTTTGATACTTGACAGTGAAGCACTCATTATTAGACCCACTTAGAAACTGACATCCCCATTTGGAAGTGATATTTTTTTTTGAAAGAAGCCATCCTATGAGAGACCATAAAACACTTGGCATTAGGTTCTTAGAGTGTGCGATGAATATTTTAATACTTAAAAATACTGCCATGCAGCAAGGAAATTATTAATGTTGTAAATAAATCTCTTTATGGGATTTAATGTGCAAGATAGACAGTGATGACTTTAAAAAATCATTACTCAAATGATGGGATCTATACAATGTGGAACTTTGTGTGTTAGATTCATATCTAGAGACAGTGCTCACTGTATCTTTCTTAGGTATTGGAGGAAGACACTTAAATCATTTTCTCTTTTGAGACCTCATATCTTTTCCTTAAAGCTAGAAGCCTGTAGACCTGTAGAAGGTCAGCCTTCTGGAACTATAACGGATACCAGAACCTGGGAGAGTATAGTGTTCATCATGTTCCACAATAAACTTGACAGGAAAGTGGTGCCCATGCTGTGCCAGACACTGATTTGAGAGCTTTACCTGTGTTAATGCTCAACCCTGTGAGCTAATTTAGGAGTTGGCAAACTATGGTCATGGGCTAAATTGGTTTGCTATGTTCTTTTGTACAGCATATCAGCTAAGAATGTTGTTTCTAGTATTCAAGTGGTTGAAAAAAATCAAAAGAAGAATATTTCTTCACACCTGAAAGTTAAGAGATTCAGCAAAAGACATCTGACACAAGACTGTTAACCAAAATATACAAAGAATTTAAAACAACAATAAGGAAACAAACAACCCAATTAAAAAATGAGTCAAAAGCCTTAACAAACACCTCATCAAAGATAACATATGAAAAGATGCTCCACATCACATGGCATCAGAGAAATGTAAGTTAAACAGCAATGAGATACACTACACACTTGCTGAAGTTCCTGCATCACCAGCAGGAACCCTAATACATTGCTGGTGGGAGTGCCACATGGTGCAGCCACTTCTGAAGGCAGTGTGAGTGCTTCTTAGAAAACTAAACACACTTACCACATGATCCAGCCATTCTGCTTTTTGATATTGATATTTACCCAAAGAAGTTGAAAACTTATTGTCTACCCAAAAATTTGCACAAGGCTGTTTATACTCATTTTATTCTTAATTGCCATGACTTGGAACCAAGATATCCTTCATTTGGTGAATGGTTTCATAAACTGTGGTACATCCAGACAATGGAATGTTTATTATTCAGTGCTAGGAAGAAATGAGCTATACTTGTCTGCCCTTCGGTTACAATCAAGTGTAAAAAGAAATGAACCATCAAGCCATGAGAAGACCGGGAGGAACTTTAAGTGCACATTTTACTATGTGAAAGAAGCAGTGTGAAGAGGCTGCATACTATATGATTCCATCTATATGATATTCTGAAAAAGGCTAAACTGTGAAGACAGTGAAAAGATCAGTGGTCCCCAGGGGCTAGGACGGCGGGATGAGTAGGCAGAGTACAGAGGATGTTTAGGGGAGTGAAATACTCTGTGTGACAACACAGTGGTGGATACTTGTCATTATACATTTGTCCAAACTCATAGTCTGCACAACGCCAAGAGTGAAGTCTGATGTAGACTGTGGCCTCTGGCTGATACGATGTGTCAGTTAGGTTCACCCTTGGTAAAACGATACCATTGTGGTGAGTGGTGTTGGTATGGGGGAGGCTGCACATGGGTGGGGAGGGGGGCACATGGGACATCTCTGTACCTTTTTCTCAACTTTGTGGTCAACATGCAACTGCTCTACAAATAAAGTCCTATGAAAACTATATGACATTCAGATTTCACTGTCCATAAATCCACAAAGTTTGATTGGGGCACAGCCCCTGCATTAGATACTGTCTGTGGCTGCTTTCTCATGACAGGGACAGCGATGGTGTGGCCATCCAAGCCTGGAGCATGTCATCTTCAGCTCTTACGGAGCACGTTCGCAGCTCCCCGAGCTGCTGCTGCTGCTGCTCCCATTTTAAGGAAGGGGAGCTGGCAGTAGAGAGAAGGAAGTCTTGCTCAAAGTCACCATCAACATGTGGCTGAAGTGGGGTTTGAACTCAGGCTGGGTTCAGTGCCCTGACTTTGCTGGGGTGCCACAACATGGTGACAATGAAACTTCCCAGTACAGAACTGGTAGTTTTAGGAACAACCCCTCAATCAAGCTCTTCTTATTATTCTTTACGTCAGCTCATACACCTCACCTACGTTTGTTTGTTTTGTTTTGTTTCCCTGAAGTTGGAAATGGGGAGGCAGTCAGACAGACTCCCGCATGCTCCCGATCGGGATCCACCCGGCATGCCCACCAGGGGGCGATGCTCTGCCCACCAGGGGGCAATGCTCTGCCATCTGGGGTGTCACTCTGCTGCAACCAGAGCCATCCTAGCACCTGAGGCAGAGGCCACAGAGCCATCCCCAGCGCCCGGGCCAACTTTGCTCCAATGGAGCCTTGGCTGCTGGAGGGGAAGAGAGAAACAGAGAGGAAGGAGAGGGGGGAGGGTGGAGAAGCAGATGGGCGCTTCTCCTGTGTGCCCTGGGCGGGAATCGAACCCAGGACTCCTGCACGCCAGGCCGACGCTCTATCACTGAGCCAACCGGCCAGGGCCTCACCTATGTATTTTTGTACGTAGGTCCCTGAGTGGCAATTAGTGAATGAAGTAAAGACCATTCCCCACTCCTTCGCCTTTGTCTATATTCCCTCCACATTTCTAAGGACGAAAGTTTGCAATTCTTCTTCCAGGCTTCGGGACTGCAGCGTCCTGTGGGCTGGGATAGAGGAGGGTCCTGCTGCACAGGACCGAGTGGGAAGAGGACTTCTCAGAACCGAGGACAGTTCCTAGGAAAGCATCGCTGGTGTTTTAATATCTTTGTAGAAGAGCTGGGAACTTCAAACAAAACAAACAAAAACAAAAACAAAAACAAAAAACAATCTCATCCAACAG
Source organism: Saccopteryx bilineata (assembly GCF_036850765.1). Taxonomy (NCBI): domain Eukaryota; kingdom Metazoa; phylum Chordata; class Mammalia; order Chiroptera; family Emballonuridae; genus Saccopteryx; species Saccopteryx bilineata. The sequence continues at coordinate 68,684,368 of NC_089499.1, forward strand.
ACAGGCCCAGAATTGGTTTTGCTTCATTCAATTTCTCCATTTCAGAAGATGAAAGGTCTCACTGTCAGGATTTAGCGGTGGGTCCCCGGGAGCATTGTGTTTCTAACCCGAGGGTTGGGGCCTGAGCCCTCTGCCTGCCCATGGGGATCACCTCCTTCTGTGTGACATTAAAAGGCCCTGGACAGGAACTAGTTTCAAATGGTGTTTGACTTCTCAGGGGACTGGCTTGCAGGTTATACTTTATTCTTTTTGGAATTTAGGGGGGAGTTCAGTCCTTGTAGCAGAGGGTTGTAATTATTCTCTTTTTTAAATAGAGCCACATGAAAAAATTAAGCACATGGAATGTTCTAGATCTTTATTGGAGTGATAATTCTATCCATGTATACATTTGTCAAAGTTCATCCAACTGTATGCTTAAGATCTGAGCATTTTACCTCAATTAAAAGAGCATTAGAGGTGGAAATGTAAGGAAACTAGATTAAATAAAAGTCAGAAGAGTTCATTATAGTACCCGTCAGAGGCTGGTTAAATCCAGAATTACTCTCCAGTAATCACTTCTAATTCTTTAGATATCTTGAATCCCAGATCAAGGTGTTTCCTTACGGGAGGCTTAAACTCATTCCCTCTAATTTGTATTCCACATTTCTTTGAAAGCAGTTGTTCTAAGGCCACAGAAGGATAACTGATATTTATCCCTGTAAATAGTCAGCATCAGAAAGGTCATCTTCATCTTTGAGTCTCTTTATTATGCCACGTTGAGTTTACCATTAAATACAGGTAGACAAATCTACCTGGGATAGGGGGCAGTGAATGTCTCTAGGACTTGTTTCCTCCAGCTTGTGAGGAAAGTAACTGTAAAGATAAGAAATATGACTTTGAAATAAAAAGTCTTTGGTTCAATTGTTCATCATGCCTCTGATACAGATTTCTACTCTTGGATATAAATATTTCAGTATCAAGATGCTTTCATCTTTCTCTGCCTTGCAAGGAGGAAGATTGGAAACAATCTTTCTAAAAGTAAAGCAGCTTTAATCATTGTTTCTCAATCAACTGAACTGTGTTGGGGGGAAAAAAAAGATGTAAGAATCCTATAATCCCTGGTTTAGTTGTAATGAAATTGTTCAGGCTGAGAAGGGAACAGATGGATTTTGATTAATTTCTACTAAGATCAGCAAGTATCAACCTCAATATTCTTTATAAACATGTCAGGTAAATGTTAAATAGCCATAAGAGGATGGAGACATGTTATTATACAATAAACATGAATTTATAACTGAGTTACAAATAGTTAAAGGGGGATATACTTAAAAACACTATTTTAGCAACACCTCAAAATTTGGATTTATTGAATCAGGGCAATTTTTTCAGATTTAACTCCTTAAAGAATATAATAGTTTTTTTGCCTGCAAGAGGGACCCATTGCTCTTGGTGTCCAGTGAAGTGGTTCATCATATTTGATGGGTCAACAGTGAGAACAATGCCAAGAAGATTCAGAGAGCTGGGAGGCTGTACCTTAGATTCGACATTTATGATTCCAGGATGATAACTAAAAACAAAGATGAACTTCACCAAGACATAATTTGGAATGAACTTAGACAATTCAGTTGTCACAGTTCATTAGTTTTATGGTTGATGCTTAGGGTGTAGAGGGGTAGACCTTAGCTTCCCCTGTCCTTTGCTAGACTTCCTTACTCCTCCAGTCTGTCACAGAACCAACTGTCAAGGGCGTGCAGACAGATCTGGAGGCTTAGAGATTTAAATTTGGCATTAACCTAAAATTAGAACCAAAGATTAAAGAAAGGCAATAAAAAACCTGAATTGGCATTGGTGTCACATTTGCATAGGTTATGAAATGTTTACTTCCAACAGAAAATCAGTAATTGCTTATTGTAGGATTAAAAATACTCTGTCTGGCTGTGTACTCTCCCCAAGACCATTCATGGTTCCTATATCCTTTGACTTGGTCCATGAGGTGGTCATGAGGCAGGATAATAAGAAGCTAGGAAAATTCCCTGGCAAGTGGAATGAGGGGAACTGAGACAAGATAGTTAAACAAGGATGAGCAATTAACAGCCTGTTAATAAGTCATAAGATCTTATCTTCCCTAACCAAGGACACTTGGAGCAGATGGTTTACACCCCCCCCCCCAACCTGAGAGCATGAGCTTAAATTACCCTAGTCAAGGAGAGAGATAACAGAGACCCAGTTGGTGCCATCAGTGTCAGCTAAACCACAGAATGAATGAATTCAGGGGAGCAACAACAACAAAAAACAATTAAAGCCAGACAAACTCAGGACAAAAGTAAAGCAGTGAAGCTGACCAGAGAATGATCCTAGACTCCCCTATACACTCACTGTGATACATCATCACATTAAAGGACACACCTGGAAAGCTGTTGGATATTCTGTTGAGACCCTCCTCTGAGACCACTCCTAAAATCCCCACCTTTAGAAAACAGATAAGAACGCTCTAGACAAAAGACCACCTCTCTCTTGTGCACGTCCGCAACACACCTCCTTCCCTCATGGACTACTGCTTTCTTTCTCCTAAGCTCTAAGGGTCCCCATAAGACTTGCAGCCAGTCTAGGCTTACTGCTTCTGCTAGCACCTGGCCTCTTCTATCTTCAGCCCTTCCTTGGTTTTCCTGTCCCCAGCTTTAATAAATGTACTCACAAAATCATCTGGATTCATGTCATGGAATCTGTCCTATACAAAGTAAAGAACCCACACATTTCAGGCAGAGCTGGGGAAGACCCGCCTTGGTTCTGGTCCTGTTCCAGCGACAGTCACAGACTGAGAGCTGGCTGAGCAAATGGAACCCTAAATATGACCTTCAGTATCATCAATACCTAACACATTGCTAATTAAAGGCAGAATTCATTAAAAACAAAACAAAACAAAACAAAAAATTCCAACTTTGCTTTTCAATAGTAAGAGCCAAAATGAGATCTTTCTGAGAACATAGAAAAAATGTTCTCTCCTTCACAGCTGTCAAGTGATATATTTACATAAAGGAAAGTGAGGGTTATTAATGAAGTATATAATTGTTGTGTCTTTAACCACTAGAAGGTGGCAAGTAGTGAATGAATCAGGTATTAATTCAACACTAGATACTCCCATTTTTCTCTCTTGTTATCTTAGCTGTGACTTGGAAACAGGATCTGCTTAGGGACAAGGATGCTGCATTCAGTGAAATGCATACAGACTCTGGAAAATCTGATCCGAGGATCATGATTTTAAGTTGATAGTAGCCCACCTTCTGTTCATTTTCTGATGTCAGGCATGCAGGTAGATGAGGTGATGGCCTCTGGCAGCATCTGGCAGAGTACTGGCAGAAAACAAGCTGGGCCAACTTTACTATGATAGCAGGTCCAGTGTCTAAGGCCCATGCTACATTTAGAAGCCCTTGAAGAGGTTTTCATTTATTTTAAAAACTGAAGAAAAACACATATACAATTCAGCCTAAATTATATTCATCTTTATACTAACACAAGTATAATTTAAAAAATTTTTTATGCAGGAAATAGCTCATGGAGATAGAAATGCTGAATGATCACAAAACTCATGTGAACCTGGAAAATGATGGGAACTCAAAGAATTTAACCAAAGAGAATGGAGCAAAGCAGCTCTTTGCAAAGGTGTGCTTTGGGTTAAGAAAACCAGTCAGAAGCACTGAAGTGCCCTGGGCCCAGCAACCATGGGATTTGTCATCACTTTGAGTCCTGAATCAACAAGGGCAGGGACCATTGGCCAAACCCAACAGGAAGCCAGAGGGGAAAGTAGCCCAGAGATTCAGTCCATATAGGCCAGACTCTGGGGCACAGAGCAGGGCAGACAAGAGCAAAAACAGATTGAGGTGGCTGATAGGATCACGAACAGAGAACAGCCAGTACTAGAACTTATATCCCAACCACTGTCTACCTCTAGAATTTTCAGGTGGTGTAACCCTGCCTTGTGTAGGATTAAGAGGACCTATGCATTGATTTACAGAGGAGGAACTTATTTTCTGTTTCAAAATGAAAAAAAATTTTGAAAGGATAGTACCTCAAGTGGCAAGTGACCCAACCTCTCTTGTTATTTACTTCATTTTGAAAACATCTGTCTTTAAGGTTTATGTTTCTATCCTTTCACAGTCAGAGCTCTGCTTCCCAGTCTAGTCCAGTGAGGGACAGGCTGGAGAACTGGTCAAGAAAAGCCTTTTGAATCAGACTGCCTGGCCCAGCTTGATTACTGAACAGCTACAGGACCTCCCTGTGCCCCAGTTCCTTTATCTGTGAAAGCAGGACAGGAGCAGTACACACTTCAAAGGATGGTGGGTGGGTTAAATGAAATAACAGATTAAATAAAAAACTGGATACAGTGCTTATTATGATCTAAGCACTAGGCGCTTCATGTATGTTGATTCATTTCACCACAAAGGGTAGAGCAGAGATTAAAACACGAAAAGACAATCGTGGGATGGGGTATCTGAGTCTGCTGCAGCTGTGCTTGAAACTAACCTGCCAAGAGACTTGTCACATAAGTGAATCAATAAATATTCCCAAGTTTTTGAGGGGCTCTTATCCAGATAAATTGAATTTTTGTCACTTGCAGCCCAGACAGTTCCAATAAAGTAGATGCTATATGTATATGTATATGTATGTGTATATGTATGTGTATATGTATATGTATATGTATGTGTATGTGTATATGTATATGTATGTGTATATGTATATGTATGTGTATGTGTATGTGTATATGTATATGTATATGTATGTGTATATGTATATGTATATGTATATGTATGTGTATATGTATATGTATGTGTATATGTATATGTATATGTATGTGTATATACATGTATGTGGATTTTATATTTCTATATGTGTACTAACATACATTCATTAGCTACATAGATCGAGAAAAATTATAGAATGCAGAGGCAATTTCTCTCAACTTTTGGAGATGCTACTTTGGAAGGTTTTCCATGAAGAGAACTAATAACAATGACTTCATATGTGTTCAATACCTTTGGTACCTGGTGATGGTGTGCGTAGCATTTCAAACAGTGCTCACAGCCACCCCGTGAGGCAGCGTTAATATCGAGCACTTCACAGAGGAGGAGAAGAAGCACCGGAGAGCTAGAATAACTCTCCCAAAGTCAATTAGCGGATAATTGATTGAGCTAGGGTTCAAAGCCGAAACCCGTGTTCTCCTCTCCTAACAGGTTTCCTCTGCCTGCTGCACTCAGAGTGCAGGATGGATAGACCATGAATTTGAGTCAGTATGGTTTTTGCCATATATTTTTGTTTCATAGAAGGCTGGGAGAAGTGATAGAATGCAGAGGGCAATGAGACCAGAAGTGTGGTGATAAACACGGCTCATAATGATAAACAAATCCTGTGCATCAGCTTTGAAAAGGCACCCATTTCTCCTACAGAATAACTGAACCGACAGAGGCTCTCCTCCACCTGTAACCGCACATTGTGTGCACATTAGTAACAAGGCTCTCCTGTTTACTTCTGTGGAAACGAACTGTCTTACCAAGTTATGTGCTTTGGCAACAACAGTGTGTATGAAGTGGAGCCCTCCAGTCCAAATCCAGAAGCTAATTTCCTTCTAAGTATTCTTATTTTCCAACAATCTTCCTGCACTTATTGAAGCAAATGGTAGGCAGAGGTGGGTGGGTGGTAGGAGATTAGATGGTACCTCCAGGGCCCAGAGCCTATAGCCTTGAGCCTCTCTTGGGGTGGGCCTGGGGCAGGGGTGGGGCTGCTGAGTCTTGAAGCCACTTCTGTAGGCTCCAAATTCTGAAGGATTTTGCCTTGATTCAGCCTTTCTCATGCCCTTCAAACCAGGAATGAAGAATTAAGGCACATTCTCAGAGCTTGTCAAGCCTAAATTCCCATCCCTTGGGGCCAATATCAAATGACTGCCTGTCAAACCTTCTCTGACCTTTGTCAGGCCCACTCCTTTCTCTGGGTCTCCATAGCTTGCTTTATTTATTTATTTATTTATTTATTTGTTTATTTATTTATTTATTTATTTTCAGGGTCAGAGAAAGAGTCAGAGAGAGGGATAGATAGGGACAGACAGACAGGAACAAAGAGAGATGAGAAGCATCAATCAGTTTTTTGTTGCGACACCTTAGTTGTTCATTGATTGTTTCTCATATGTGCCTTGACCGTGGGCTTTCAGCAGACCGAGTAACCCCTTGCTTGAGCTAGCGAACTTGGGTCCAAGCTGGTGAGCTTTGCTCAAGCTGTCGACCTTGGGGTCTCGAACCTGGGTCCTCTGCATCCCAATCCGACGCTCTATCCACTGCACCACCGCCTGGTCAGGCTGTCTCCATAGCTTTAATAGGACACTTACTATATTTTTCTCTGATACTTAAAAAATTATTTTCCTCTCTTTGTAATATAAAAGGTCATTATATTCTAGACTGGAATTTTAAAAAATACTGATAATTCCACTAATGAAAAAGAAACATTCTTAATATTTGTACTCTCTGTTTATTTAAAAATATTTTATAGCCTGACCTGTGGTGGCGCAGTGGTTAAAGCGTCGACCTGGAAATGCTGAGGTCGCCAGTTCGAAACCCTGGGCTTGCCTGGTCAAGGCACATATGGGAGTTGATGCTTCCAGCTCCTCCCCACCTTCTCTCTCTGTCCCTCTCTCCTCTGTCTCTCTCTGTCCCTTTCTCTCTCCTCTCTAAAATGAATAAATAAAAATTAAAAAAAACAAAAAAACAAACAAACAAAAAAAAAAGATTTAAAAAAAAAAAAAAAAAAATATTTTATATTCTAGTTAAAAGCCCCTAATTCCAAAGGGCACTATCTCTTTATATTTAGGTGGCTGACACATGTAGGTGCTTGGGCAATATTTGCTGAATCTGGGTGGTTGATCTGAGCACAGATTCCGTGTTGATTTGATCTTGCTTTATAAAGTATTCCCAGCCCTGGCTGGTTTGCTCAGTGGTAGAGCGTTGGCCTGGCATGTAGATGTCCCGGGTTCTATTCCCAGTCAGGGCACACAGGAGAAGTGACCATCTGCTTTTCTACTCTTCCCCCTCCCACTTCTCTCTCTCTCTCTCTTATCCTCTGCAGCCATGGCTCCATTGGTTTGAGCACATTGGCCCCAGGTGCTGAGGGTGACTCCGTGGAGCCTCTGTCTCATGTGCTAAAAGAGCTCGGTTGCGAGCATGGCCCCAGATGGACAGAGCATCAGCCCTAGATGGGGATTGCTGGGTGGATCTCAGTCGGGGTGCATGTGGGAGTCTGTTTGTCTATTTCTCTTCCTCTTGGAAAAGAAAAAATTATTTCCACATATTATTAATAGTAGTCACATCAAAGTTGCCTGAAATCCTCACCAGACCCCGGCAGAAAGACACTCCATTTAGTGACTAAGGTCCTGCACTTCAGTCTCCTGGCTTTTTCCTTCTGACTCTTTTCTGTCTCTGCCGGATTTTTTTTTAAGGAAAGATCTTATTGAGCTCTAACTCACATACCACACGTAGTTCAATGGCTTCAGTGTACTGACAAAGTTGTGCGGCCATTGCCCCACCACCACTACTTAATTTTGGAACCCTTTCATCACCCAGGACCGAGACCCCATGTTCAGCAAGCAGTCTTCCGACGCCCCTTCCCCAGCTCCTGATACCAGGTCTACTTCTCCTATGGATGTGCTTATTCTAGACATTTCGGATAATGGAGTTCTACAATGTATAGTGTTTTTTGACTGGCTAATTTTGTTTAATGATAACATAAAACAATGTTCTCAAGGCTCACCATGTGGTAGCATGCATCAGCACTTCATTCCTGTGTGTTGTAACTCTGTCCCTTTTCTCCATCGGTTCTTCACGTTCTTCTAGAGCCCACCATGGTCCACTACTTGTGTTCAGGTCGCCATTGCTATTTGGTATTTGCCTTCTTTACCCAAGCAGGGTCACATCAAGTGTATTCCTTTGGTCAAGACTCCTAAGATCAAGTCACGATCATCTTGGAATTTGTCATACTCTAAGGGACTCTTTATTTCAGGTTTATGTAATGTACGTACATATAACTGGGTGACAAACCGTTAGAAAGCAAATATGTTTGAAGGTAAAAATCTTACACACACAAGGACAAGCACATACAGAAAAGTTCCCAAAACAAGGCAAGCAATTAGAAAAAGTAAAATAGAATTTCTAGATGAACTTATATATGTCATTAAAAAAGCACATACCTGCCAAATAAATTTAATTTACTAGAGGAAGGTATAGCATCAACTGGTTTCTAGAAAACAGAGACGTTATGTCATGTTTTCAATGTACGGTGTAGGTGATATTAGAACCAACAGAAAATGGTTAAAGTCTTATCTGGAACTTTAAAGTGCAGCCCTCAAATCAGGAAGTGTCAGTTACCTGTCATATGCTGCCAGGAATGTCATTTATTATTGATGGCCAAAGAAATGGATTACTGGGACATAAGGATATTTCTTTGTAATGAGTCGTCTTTGAGTACAATTGAGTTGTTTTCCTAACTATATTTCAGAGGTCTACGATATTTCTGTATCTAATCAATTCACTCATTGCTTTCTCCTGTACATATTACACAGACATCCATTAGACTGTAATAGCACTGTAGAAGTTGGCATTGGTTTAAAATTGTGCCCACGGTAGAGGGAATGTTTTAACAAACCACTTAATATATTATTAAGCTATATTCTTTCCCCTCTCAGAATTTATTTAATCTCATTAAACCTAAAAAAATGGTTAGGCAGTGGGTAGTTTTTATTTTGTGTGTGTGCGTGAATCAAAATATGAAAAAGAATGCAAGCATTAAGAGGTAATGAACATTAGATGCACTCTCTGTTCTAAATGTTCAGATGTACAGAAATATAAAATACTTAGAGGTCATTATCTAAAATACTTATAATAGGGTTGTTTTTCATCAATACAAAATTAATTGCTAATAAATCTACGTTAGAGTTTAACTGAAAGTAAAAATAAAGACTGTTCCAACTTAATTTGGCTTTAGGGATAAGAACAAAGCAGATGTTGGAATTAGCATCTCTAAATATTATCTAAGTCAGCATTTGGAGATGAGATCAGTTGTGGAGTTTTGCATAGGAAGTAGCAGATTCACTCAGATAAAGTCTCAGCCTTGATTGCATTTTGGGACCTCGGGTATCTATACAAAATTGTTCTTAGAGACAGACTCATACTCAAGAATTACCCTAATACAGTATCTTAGTGCTTTCACAAGTTTGTACATCATCTACGAGCAGTAGACACACTGCTTTTCTCTGAATGTTTTTTTAATTTATTTTTTATTTTATTTATTCATTTTTAGAGAGGAGAGAGAGAGAGGGAGAGAGAGAGACAGAGAGGGAGAGAGGAGAGAGAGACAGAGAGAGAGAAGGAGGGAGGAGCTGGAAGCATCAACTCCCATATGTGCCTTGACCAGGCAAGCCCAGGGTTTCGAAACGGCGACCTCAGCATTTCCAGGTTGACGCTTTATCCACTGCGCCACCACAGGTCAGGCTCTCTGAATGTTTCTAATTTTGGCATTATATATGCCATCAATGTGCGCATTAATAGCAAAAAATGCAGGACTCAGTAAAGGTGGGTTTTAATTCTCCATTGCTAAGTAATTGTGCTGCTGTGGCCAGCTCATGTAACTTCCCTGAACACCAGTTTTCTCTTCAGTGAAAAGGGACTATGAGAAGCTGCCCTGCATTCTTGGCAATGTGGCAATGTGGAAAGTACTGTGAAAAGTTAAAAACATTAAAGAAATACAAAATATATTTTAAGCCATCAAACTATGACTTACACCAGTGAGATAGCAAATATTTTAGATGTAACTCTCCAGCTATAAGTTTTCTCTGTTGAGAACATTCCTTAGAAATTAACCCTAAGAAAACAGTCCAAGGAATATGTGATGTTGACCAGAGCATTAACAATAATGGTGCAATATTGGGAGTGGCAATAGGAGATTGGTTAAGTGGATTATGTACGGCTATGTTCAAGAATACTATGACTCTGTAAAAATTCATGGCGTGTTATGAAATAAAAATATTGCAGACTACCAAACAATATAACATATGGTTATATGGAAGCACTTTTTATTTCCTGGAAATAAAATACATATTTTGGAAACATTGTGTGTAAAACATTAACAATGATTATTTCTGAGTGGGTAAGGTATCGATGAATTCTTGGGTAATTCTTTGTGTTCTTAAAGTTTACTGCATAAAGAACACAATAACTTTTTATTAGAAAGATATGTATGTGTCTGTGTGTATAATCTAAATCTTTCCTGCTCTCTCTCACTCTATCCTTGCCTCTTGCTCTATTTTATTGGTTCTCAGTGGGACAATTTTGCCCTCTCCACCCCCAGTGGATACTTGGCTATGTGAGCAGTTATTTTGGGCTGTCACAACTTGGCAGTGCTGCTGGCATTTATGGAGCACAGGCCAGGGGTCTTGCTGAACATCTTACAGTGCACAGGGCATCTCCCACAACAAAGAATTGTCAGACCCAAACGTGAGTAGCGCTAAGGCGGAGAAGTCCTGTGCATTCCATCCTACATTAGACTTTCTGCTGTTGGTCTCACATAGCTTGGGGAAAGCTGGCCACGTGGTCTCATAGGTAATGTTCACCCCATTTATTTTCTTTTTTTCAGGCTATCTTCTCTTCCATCCAGCTTATGGCGTCTATATCTTCTCTGAAAGCTAAGGAGGAGACTATTTTTCTGTCCATTGTTCAAGCTACATCGTGACATTTTGATATTCAAAAACCTTGCTTCTGGGGCTCAGAAACTTTAGAAAATTATTGTTTCTGGCAAAGGTTTCAGCAACCTGTTTTGAAACTCATAAGCCATGGATTTACTCTTCGTTCTCTGAGGTTTGCTTTGGCAGAATTTTCCCTAGACTCGTCAGCATACTACATAGCTGCTCACATTTGCCGGGAGCAAGGACAGAAAGAAGGATCATAGAGTAAAATAAGTATACGGAAATATTTAAAAAGTCATCTCAGCACATATATTTGTTCTTTAAAACTTTTTTGTGTGCTAATAACCTTATAAGATAAAGTTTTAAGTATTGACATGCTAAATCATAATTTACTTTTTTAATACTTTTTGTTTAGTTTTGAAACAAATAGGTTATATAGGTTATATTTGCAGCATTCAATTTCCACTACCCATATTCAATATAAAGTATAAAAGAGAGGGTTTTTTTCTTTAAAAAAAATCAAGAGTTGCCCTGGCCGGTTGGCTCAGCGGTAGAGCGTCGGCCTGGCGTACGGGGAACCCGGGTTCGATTCCCGGCCAGGGCACATAGGAGAAGCGCCCATTTGCTTCTCCACCCCCCACCCCCCCTCCTTCCTCTCTGTCTCTCTCTTCCCCTCCCACAGCCAAGGCTCCATTGGAGCAAGGATGGCCCGGGCGCTGGGGATGGCTCCTTGGCCTCTGCCCCAGGCGCTAGAGTGGCTCTGGTCACAGCAGAGCGACGCCCCGGAGGGGCAGAGCATCGCCCCCTGGTGGGCAGAGCATCGCTCCTGGTAGGCGTGCCGGGTGGATCCCGGTCGGGCGCATGCGGGAGTCTGTCTGACTGTCTCTCCCCGTTTCCAGCTTCAGAAAAATACAAAAAAAAAAAAAAAAAATGAAGAGTTGACTAGCTAATTCATTCAGCAAATATTGTTTTGCTCACCTATATGAAAAGCAAAGTTTAGTTCTGAAAATACAGTGGTAAATCAAAATATACATGAGTATTTTTTTAACCTTTTGTCCCATTCTCTATGAACTTTCTTATTTTTTAGATTTCACATATAATAGAAATCATGCATCTGACTTATTCCACTTAGCATAGTGCCCTCAAGGTCCATCCATGTTGTTGCAAATAGCAAGATTTCATTATTTTTTATGGCTGAATAATATTCCATTGTGTATATGTGCCACATTTTCACTATACATTCACCTATCAATGTGGGAGACTACAAGCTGGCAAAGCCCTCACAGTTCAAGACTTAGCCAAAGGTTAAGCTCTTCCCCACAACTCCATATTAGCTATGAGGCTGAGTATTTCTACTAATCTCATCCCCCCACCTCACTTGCCTGATTAAGTTGCTAAAGGCAATTTTCTTTTTACCCATTTTTTGTGAAGTTAAGATGTTATGTTTGGTGGAGGGTTTTCTGTACTCCGGAGATTCCCTAATGTAGCTCTAGAGAATTCCTGATGTAGCTCAGAGGTGTGACTTTGTATCTAATATCTAAACTTCCTTTTGTTTTGTAAAATAACTCTGCTTTTCACTATAAAAATAAAGCTTTTGGGGAATGCAAGCTGCTCTTGTAGGAAAAGCCTGCAGAAAGGCCTCCTGATCCCATCCTTTTTTCTCTGTTTCTTTTTTTCTCAATCCTCCACCATTCCCACTCGAGACCTGCAAAATTACTAGTTGCACAGGTTCGCGACAATCATCCATTGATGAACACTTAGGTTGCTTCCATATATTGGCTATTGTAAGTAACGCTGCAGTGAACATAGGGGTGCAAATGTCTTTTTGCATTAGTGTTTTTGTTTTTTCAGCTAAATGCCCAGAAGTGAAATTCCTGGATCATATAGTGTTCTATTTTTAATTTTGGAGGAATTTCTATACTGTTTTTCATAGCAGTTATACCAATTAACATTCTTGTCAACAGGGTTCCCTTTTTTCTACATCCTTGCCAATACTTGTTATTTCTTGTCCTTTGATAATACCCATTCTAACAGGTGTGAGGTGGCATCTCATTGTGGTTTTGATTTGCATTTCCCTGATAATTAATGATGTTGAGAATCTTTTCATGTACCTTCTGACCATCTGTATGTCCTTTTTTGGAAAAAGGTCTATTTAGATCCTCTGTCCATTTTAAAAATAAAATTATTATTATTATTATTTTGCTATTGCCTTTTATGAATTCTTTATATATTTTGAATATTGACTCTTTATCAGATATATGATTAGCAAATATGTTATCTTATTTAGAAGATTACCTTTTCATTTTGTAGATGTTTCCTTTGCAGAGCTTTATAGTTTAATATAGTCCCATTTATTTATTTTTCTTTTTGCTGCTTTTGCTTTTGGTGTCTGACTAAACAAATCATTGCTACCACTTAGGTCAGGAGTTTACACCTATGTTTTTGTCTAGGTGTTTTAGGGCTTTAGATCTTATGCTCAAATCCTTAATCCATTTTGAACTAATTTTTGTTTATGGTGCAAAATAGTGGTCAAGTTTTATTCTTTTGCATGTGGTTGTCCAGTTTTTGCAACACCATTTATTGAAGAGACTGTTCTTTCCCCATTCCCCATTGTATATTCTTGGCTCTTTTGCTATAAATTAATTGACCATATATGTATGAGCTTATTTCTAAGCCCTCTATTCTGTTGCACTGATCTATATGTCTGTTTCTATGCCAGTACCATGATGTTTTAGTTACTGTGGCTTTGTAGTAGAGTTTGAAATCAGGGAGTGTGATGCCTCCAGTTTTGTTTTTCTTTCTCAAGGTTGCTTTAGCTATTTGAGGTTTTGGTTTTATTTGTGTGTGTGTGTGTGATTTTATAAAAATTTTAGGATTATTTTTATTTCTTTAAAGATGCCATTGGAATTTTGATAGGGATTGCATTGAATCTGTGGCTTGCTCTGGGTAATATGGACATTTTCACAATATTGATTCTTCTAATCCAATAAACTCATTTTAATTTTTATTTGTTGCTGTTAAAGAGTTTTATTAAATTGTTAGAATGTTCTGAATTCCCCAGGGGCAGAATCAACTCAATGTGGAATCTTGTGTATCAAGACTGGGTGGATGTGTCACTTTGGGAGTCACCACATTCAGCTTGGCACCCACTTCTTGATATTATCCACCTCATTCTCTTCAGCCTGGACCTAAAACCCTGTGCTAATTTGCAAGGTTTGTTTAGAGATTCATATGTAAATGAGAGATACTCTTTAATTTTTCATACTGAACTCAATGTGAGGGTGATACAATGTCAACTGGTAAGAAAAATACCAAGGCTAGAAACAAACTATTTAAAGTTCGTTTCATCTTGTGGCATCTAGAAGTATGATCACTGTTACTTTCACAAATCCTGCCTCAGTTTCTACTTTGCTGAGAGAGCACGTAATGTGCAGAACTATAATCCTTCACTTGGGAGTCTCATTCCCTGCTATAGTTTCTGTAGCTGGCTTCTTTGTAATTTCAGCTGCACATTGCCTACACTTGTCTGTTATTCATGTAGTTCAGCTGACACAATAAAATGGCTTGGTCCCTTGGGCTCTTGTTTTCAAATTCTTTGAGGAACAGTCAGTCTAAGTGGCTCAGGCCACTTTTGTAGTCAGGCCACAATCAAAGGTATTGGATGAAGTGACAGTTCTTAGCTTAAGAGCCCAAATTAATTTAATTATCTTTTGTCATAGAGGTTGCTCTCTCAAGGCAATAGATGGGACAGACTCCTGCAATGTACAATAGGAATTTATAACCCTGTGATTATGATGGGACTGCTGTTCACCTCCTCGGCTTGACCTGGGCATGTAGATGGGCTTGTGAAACAAGCTGGGAGAGATTTTTAAATTTTGAAGCAAGAGATAATTCTTTTTGCATACAAGGTCACATGGTTGGAGGATACTGTGTGGAGCTTTTGAAGGGCATCTTCCTTGGCTTCTCCTCTTGGTAAGACAGAATGAAGCCAATCACTCTCTCTCTCTCTCTCTCTCTCTCTATCTATCTCTCTCTCTCACACACACACACACACACACACATACACAAGCTAAGAGATGGAGAAAGCATATCTACATATCACATTCAAGCCTTTTCTTAGTACCAGTATCCAATTACACTCTGGACATCTCAATTATGTGAACAGATAGCTCTTTTTGCCTATGTCAGTTTGTGTTGAGTTTTGTCACTTGCAATCAAGGATTCTGGCTAGCACGTTTTCTTGAAAGGGAATGTTTGGCACACAGGCAAATGTCTACTACTGCAATTTTCATGAAATCCATGGAGTTTGAGGTCTACTGATAGATTTGGCTTCCATAGTGGGTAAGTCCTTGATTAAGAGTATTCCAAATGTCAATGTCCAAGTGAAACCTCTTAAATCCTACTTTTACATATACAGTGTATGATCTTTAACTAAATAAAGTTGTTCTGAAGTAGAGAAAAAACATTCAAATTCACAAATGAAAATCAAATGGCATGTGATTTTTGTTGACTGCATTAAACTAGGGCAGATGGAAGGAATGTTGTAATAAACCCAATACTTATTTTCCTGCTTTTTCCAAAATTCTGCACTAGAGGTCGAGGGGAGAAAACTGGACAGGAAAAGACTGAAAGCATGGTTACTTTTCCCACCATTAGTTTGCACAATATCAACTTGCATGACACAAACTCAGCATGCTTATAACCAAAGGCCAAACTTTGTCAAGTCTCTTCCCCTTCTCATCACCATCTTCCTCCAGATTGAGTCTTTTCAAAAGAAGCTGAGTTGGTAAATGGGGAAGGAGGAGAGTCTCAGTACAGTCATCGCTCAGTGTGATTTGAGGGGCTTCTTCTAAGAGTTTCAGAGTTAGAAGGGAAGAGAAAATTAGCAATGTAGCCAGACTAGGCTCATGGTGGAATATGAAAGCCACTCCAAACCCTGTGTTCCATTAGAATAGCATTTTCATAAGCCCAACACTGGGCAGGCATTTCTGCTAATAGAATCATTCATTCCTATTTTCACAAATGTCAGCCCCATCTTTATTGTTTGTTTGTTTTTGAGAGAAAGAGAGAAAGAGAGTGACAGAAAGTGAGAGAGAGGAGAAGCATCAACCTGTAGTTGCATGACTTTAGTTGTTCATTGATTGTTTCTCATACGTGCCTTGATCGGGGGTTGGGAGGCTCCAGATGAGCCAGTGACTCTTTGTTCAAGACAGTGACCTTGGGTTCAAACCAGTGACTATGGGTTTATGCCCATGATCCCATGCTCAAGCCAGCAACCCCATGGTCAAACTGGTGAGCCTGCCCTTAAACCTGTGACTTTGGGGTTTTGAAACTGGGTCCTTGGTGTTCTAGGTTGACACTCTATCCATTGCGCCACTGCTAGTCAGGCAGAGAACCAGTAAATTTTGATGGAAAAGACTGCATAAGAACATTAATATTTTATTATCTTTCTTCCCTGACAGACTGGCAGCCCTGTGAAGGCTAGGTCTGTGTCTATCTTGTTCAAGGAATCCAGCAGGTAGCAGAGAGCCTGGCACAAAGCACACACTCAATATGTGTTTGTTGGAGGAAGAAAGTATGAACTGAATAAGGATCCCATATTGGTCATCATGGTGTTCTTTGAGCTAAGAGATTATGAATATATATTTTAACTGCATCTCAAGTGTGGAGTACATTGTCTAGAACACACAAACAAAATGTAAAAAATATTTTATTTACACAAGACATGTTAAGTCTAAATATGACAAATTGAATCACATTTCACATTTTAGACTTTAAATTTTTGCCAGGCAAAAACTGATTTAGAAGAATTTCTGAAAAACAAAGGATAGAAAAAAAAAAGAGAAGAATCAAACAAGATACAGAGCTATCAGAAAGCAACATATAAATGGCAATAGGCAACCCTCAAGTGTCAATAATTACACTAAATGTAAATGGATTGAACTCACCCATAAAAAGACACAGAGTAGCAGAATGGATTAAAAAAGAAAATACAGCTGTATGCTGCCTTCAAGAAACACATCTAAGCCACAAGGATAAAAACAAATTCAAAGTGAATGGTTGGAAAACAATTCTCCAAGCAAATAACATCAAAAGAAAAGCAAATGTAGCCATACTCATATCTAACAATGCTGACTACAAGACAGCAAAGGTAATCAGAGACAAGGACTGTCCTTTCATAATGATAAAAGGGACATTGAACAAGGAAGGCATAACACTTCTTAATATATAGGCACCAAACCAAGGAGCACCAAAATATATAAGACAGCTAATAAAAATCGACAAAAATACAATCATACTTGGAGACCTCAATACACCACTGATGGCTCTAGATTATTCATTCAAACAGAAAATCAATAAAGAAATATTAACCTTAAATGAAACACTAGAACAATTGGATATGATAGACATCTACAGGACATTTCATCCCAAATAGCCAGAGTATACATTTTTCTCCAGTGTACATGGAACATTCTCAAGAGTAGACTATATGTTGGGTCACAAAAATAACATCAACAAATTCAGAAAGATTAAAATTATACCAACCATATTCTCTGACCATAAAGCTTTGAAACTAGAATTCAACTGCAAAGAGGTAAACAAACCCACAAAAATGTGGAAATTTAACAACATACTTTCAAAAAGTGAGTGGGTCAAAGAAGAAATAAAAGCAGAGATCAAAATATACATATAGACGAACAAAAATAACAACATGACATGTCAGAATCTCTGGGATGCAGCAAAAACAGTAATAAGAGAGAAGTTCATATTATTACAGGCCTATATGAACAAACAAGAGAGAGCCCAAGTAAACAACTTAACTTCACATCTTAAAGAACTAAAAAAAGAAGAACAAAGGCAACCCAAAACCAGCAGAAGAAAGGAAATAATAAAAATCAGAGCAGAAATAAATAAAATAGAGAACAGAAAAAGTATAGAAAAAAATCAATAAAACAAGGAGCTGGTTCTTTGAAAATATCAACAAAATTGACAAACCCTTGGCAAGAGTCACTAAGAAAAAAAAAGAAAGGACTCATATAAACAAAATCCAAAAGGAAAGAGGAGAAATCACCACAGATATCATAGATATACAAAGAATTATTGTAGAATACTATGAAAAACTATATGCCACCAAATTTAACAATCTAGAAGAAATGGATAAATTCCTAGAACAATACAATCTTCTTAGACTGAGTCACGAAGAAGTAGAAAGCCTAAATAGACCCATAAGCAGGGAGGAAATAGAAAGAACTATCAAAAACTTCCGCAAAAATAAAAGTCCAGGGCTAGACGGCTATACTAGTGAATTCTATCAAACATTCAAAGAAAACTTGGTTCCTATTCTACTCAAAGTCTTCCAAAAAAATTGAAGAAGAAGCAATATTTCCAAACACATTTTATGAGGCCAACATAACCCTCATGCCAAAACCTGGCAAGGACAACACAAAGAAAGAAGACTACAGACCAATATCTCAAATGAATACCGATGCTAAAATGCAAAACAAAATACTAAGAAATCGCCCAGCTCCCCAGAGAGAACGGCAGCAGGGAGAGACTTGCTTGGCGGGAAGTGAGTTTAGCAGAGAGGGGAGGGTCCTGAGCCCCAGGAACAAAGCCCCAGCCTGTAGCCCCAGAACCCAGAAGAGGCATAAGGACAGTATTTAGCTAAAAACAAGTCAGGATACTGTTTGTGAGAAAGAGTCTGATTTCTCAGACCCAGGATCCTTCTTAAAGGGACCACACAGAACATCTCTCTCACAACCACTCACCCGGGGCTCCTGGGGATGGGGGGAGAGAGGAGAGGACCAGAGTAACAGGAAGAGAGTGTAATCTAGGAGGCACAGGGAGAAACATTTTGGGAGATAGCCACCCTAACCCCTGGGATGAGTCACTCCCCAAAGCTGAAGTGAATATTTCCCCTGGAAACAGCAATACCAGCAAAGGGAAGCAGGAGAGCAGCCAAACAAGCTCCCCCGTGGCACTAAGAGCAGAGTCGCAATGCTCCCACCCACGCGGCTGAGGGCGTGCCAGAGGGCCGGCGGCAGTGGGAGACAAAAGCACGGTTCTGCTGGCAGGGGGGGAAGCCAACTGGCCACCACTGGGCTCAGGTGTGAGCTCAATCTTGCCCGGCTGGGGAGAAGGGGGCGTGCAAAAGTGGTCAAGCTCTGCTGCCGGCAGCCTGTAATCCAGCCTGTGGGAGAAGGGCGGGAACCCTGGAAAGGGTGGAGACCAGCCCCTGAGCAAGGGCACAGGAGCACAGCCTTGCCCCGCCCATGCAACCCAGGCTTGCGGTCTGACTTGGTAGCCAGCTCCTCCTGTGGGGGTGGAGCCAAAAGCCCAGAAGAGGCGGAGTTCCGCTACTGAGCTGAGCTTGGGCACGCAGTCCTGCCAGGCGGTAGAGCCAAGGCTAGCAGCCGTTCCTTGAGCAGGCTCCTTTTGCAAGGGCAGGGCGAAAGCCTGGAAACAGGCGGAGACCCACAGCTGAGCAAAGGTGCTCGCCAGTGCCCTCAGGACCGAGCATAACGTCACACACAGGGGCGGGGCAAAGGCCAACGCCACCAATGCTTGGGCACCCGAGCGCATGATCACAGCCACTCCCATGAAGAGAAAATGTGGATGCAGAGAAATACAACACAAATAAACCAAGAGAAATCCCCAGAAAAGGACCTAAGTGAATCAGATATAACCAAATTACCAGATGCAGAGTTTAAAATAATGATCGTTAGGATGCCCAAAGATATTAGAACAACCATAGATGGCCATTACGAAAACCTAAATAAAGAGATAACAAATATAAAAAAGGACATTGAAATAATAAAAAAGAATCAATCAGAAATGACAAATACAATATCTGAAATAAAGAATACAATGGAAGGAATTAAAAGCAGGATGGATGAAGCAGAGAATCGAATCAGCGAGTTAGAGGATATGATAAATAAAGGCACAGAAGCAGAGCAGAAAAAAGAAAAGAGACTCAAAAAGTCTGAGGAAACTCTAAGAGAGCTCTGTGACAACATGAAGAGAAATAACATCCACATCATAGGGGTTCCTGAAGAAGAAGAGAAAGAACAAGGGATAGAGACTTTGTTCAAACATATCATAGAGGAAAATTTCCCCCAATTAAGGCAGGAAAACATTTCACATGTTCAGGAAGCACAGAGAACTCCATTAAAGAGAAACCCAAAGAAATCTACACCAAGACACATCATAATTAAAATACCAAAGCTAAATGATAAAGAGAAAATATTAAAAGCTGCTAGAGAAAAAAAGACTATCACCTACAAAGGAGCCCCCATAAGGATGACGTCTGACTTCTCAACAGAAACACTTGAGGCCAGAAGGGAATGGCAAGAAATATTCAAAGTAATGCAGACCAAGAACCTACAACCAAGACTACTTTATCCAGCAAGGCTATCATTTAAAATTGAAGGAGAAATAAAAAGCTTTACAGACAAAAATAAACCCCTCAAGGAATTCACTGCAACCAAACCAACGCTGCAAGAAATGCTAAGGGACCTGTTGTAAACAGACCAAAGGAAAAAAAGAATATAGCAAAAGAGGAATACAGTTTTAAAGAAAAAAAATGGCAATAAACAATTACATATCAGTAATAGCCTAAAATGTTAATGGATTAAATGATCCGATCAAGAGACATGGGGTAGCTGCGTGGATAAGAAAACAGGACCCATACATATGCTGTGTACAAGAGCCACATCTTAAATCAAAAGATGTACACAGACTGAAGATAAAAAGATGGAAAAAAATATTTCACGCAAATGAAAATAAAAAAAAAGCTGGGGTAGCAATACTTATATCAGACAAAACGGACTTTAAAACAAAGACCATGGTGAGAGATAAAGAAGATCACTACATAATGATAAAGGGAGCAATCCAAAAGGAAGATATAACCATTATAAATATCTACGCACCTAATATAGGAGCACCTAAATATATAAAGCAGACGTTGATGGACTTAAAGGGCGAGATCAACAGCAATACTATAATAGTAGGGGATTTCAATACCCCATTAACATCATTAGATAGATCATCAAGAAAGGAAATGAACAAAGAAACAGCGGACTTAAAGGACATATTAGATCAACTCAATTTAATAGATATCTTCAGAACCTTTCACCTTAAAACAGCAGAATATACATTCTTTTCAAGTGCTCATGGTACATTCTCTAGAATAGACCACATGTTAGGGCACAAAAGCGGGCTCAGCAAATTTAAGAAGATTGAAATCATATCAAGCACTTTCTCTGATCACCATGGCATTAAAATAGAAATCAATCACAATAGAAAAATTGAAAAACATTCAAACACTTGGAAACTAAATAGCATGTTATTAAATAACGAATGGGTTAACATTGAGATCAAAGAAGAAATTAAAAAATTCCTAGAAACAAACGATAATGAGCATATATCAACTCAAAATTTATGGGACACAGCAAAAGCAGTCCTGAGAGGGAAGTTTATAGCATTACAGGCATTTCTCAAGAAGCTAGAAAAGGCTCAAATAAACAACTTAATCCTGCATCTAAAAGAACTAGAAAAAGAACAGCAAGTAAAGCCCAGAACTAGTATAAGGAAAAAAATAATAAAGATCAGAGCAGAAATAAATGACATAGAGGCTAAAGAAACAATACAGAGGATCAATGAAACCAGGAGCTGATTCTTTGAAAAGGTAAACAAGATCGATGAACCTTTAATGAGACTCACCAAGAAAAATGGAGAGAGGACTCAAATAAATAAAATTAGAAACGAGAGTGGAGAAATAACAACTGACACAACAGAAATACAAAATATTGTAAGAAAATACTATGAAGAACTGTACGCCAAAAAACTAGACAACCTAGATGAAATGGACAAATTCCTTGAATCATATAATCTTCCAAAAATCAATCTGGAAGAATCAGAAAACCTAAACAGACCAATTACAACAAATGAGATTGAAAGAGTTATCAAAAAACTCCCAAAAAAGAAAAGTCCTGGGCCTGATGGCTTCACAAGTGAATTCTACCAAATATTCAAAGAAGAACTAACTGCTATCCTTCTCAAACTATTTCAAAAAATTCAAGAGGAAGGAAGACTTCCAAACTCCTTTTATGAGGCGAGCATAATTCTGATTCCAAAACCAGGTAAAGACAACACAAAAAAAGAAAATTATAGGCCAATATCCCTGATGAACTTAGATGCAAAAATCCTCAACAAAATATTAGCAAACCAGATCCAGCAATATATGAAAAAAATCATACACCATGATCAAGTGGGATTTATTCTTGGTAGGCAAGACTGGTACAATATTTACAGAGCAATCAATGTTATTCATCAAATAAATGAAAGGAAGGAGAAAAACCACATGATAATTTCAAAACATGCAGAAAAAGCATTTGATAAAATCCAGCACCCATTCATGATCAAAACTCTCAGCAAAGTGGAAATACAGGGAACATACCTCAACATGATAAAGGCCATGTATGACAAACCCACAGCCAACATCATACTCAATGGGCAAAAATTAAAAGAAATACCCTTAAGATCAGGAACAAGGCAGGGGTGCCCCCTTTCACCACTTTTATTCAACATAGTTCTGGAATTCCTAGCCACAGCAATCAGACAAGAAAAAGAAATAAAAGGCATCCGAATTGGAAAAGAAGTAAAACTATCATTATTTGCAGATGATATGATATTGTATATAGAAAACCCTAAAGTCTCAGTCAAAAAACTACTAGACCTGATAAATGAATTCGGCAAGATGGCAGGATATAAAATCAATACTCAGAAATCGAAGGCATTTTTATACACTAATAATGAACTGTCAGAAAGAGAAATCAAGGAATCAATCCCCTTTACCATTGCAACCAAAAAACTAAAGTACCTAGGAATAAATCTAACCAAGGAGATTAAAGACTTGTACTCTGAAAATCATAAAACATTGATAAAAGAAATCAGGGAAGATATGAATAAATGGAGGCATATACCGTGCTCATGGTTAGGAAGAATAAACATCATTAAAATGTCTATATTAATAAACCAATACAGTAAGGTCTCAGGATACAAAATTAACATACAGAAGTCAATAGCCTTTCTATATGCCAACAATGAAACATTTGAGAACAAACTCAAAAGAATAATCCTCTTCACGATTGCTACAAAAAAAATAAAATACTTAGGAATAAACATAACAAAGAATGTAAAGGACTTATATAATGAAAACTATAAACCATTGTTAAGGGAAATCGAAAAAGATATAATGAGATGGAAGAATATACCTTGTTCTTGGTTAGGAAGAATAAATATAATCAAGATGGCCATATTACCCAAAGCAATATAAAAATTTAATGCAAATTCCATCAAAATTCCAATGACATTTTTTAAAGAAATAGAGCAAAAAATCATCAGATTTATATGGAACTATAAAAAACCCCGAATAGCCAAAGCAATCCTAAAGAAAAAGAACGAAGCTGGGGGCATTACAATACCTGACTTCAAACTATATTATAGAGCCATGACAATCAAAACAGCATGGTATTGGCAGAAAAATAGACACTCAGACCAATGGAAAAGAATAGAAAGTCCAGAAATAAAACCACATATATATAGTCAAATAATTTTTGATAAAGGGGCCAACAACACACAATGGAGAAAAGAAAGCCTCTTCAATAAATAGTGCTGGGAAAACTGGAAAGCCACATGCAAAAGAATGAAACTGGACTACAGTTTGTCCCCCTGTACTAAAATTAACTCAAAATGGATCAAAGATCTAAACATAAGACCTGAAACAATTAAGTACATAGAAGAAGACATAGGTACTCAACTCATGGACCTGGGTTTTAAAGAGCATTTTATGAATTTGACTCCACAGGCAAGAGAAGTGAAGGCAAAAATTAATGAATGGGACTACATCAGACTAAGAAGTTTTTGCTCAGCAATAGAAACTGATAACAAAATAAACAGAAAGTCAACTAAATGGGAAATGATATTTTTAAACAACAGCTCAGATAAGGGCCTAATATCCAAAATATACAAAGAACTCAAAACTCAACAACAAACAAACAATCCAATAAAAAAATGGGAAGAGGACATGAACAGACACTTCTCCCAGGAAGAAATACAACAGATATATGAAAAGATGCTCATCTTCGTTAGTTATTAGAGAAATGCAAATCAAAACTGCAATGAGATACCACCTCACACCTGTTAAATTAGCTATTATTAACAAGACAGGTAATAGCAAATGTTGGAGAGGTTGTAGAGAAAAAGGAACCCTCATACACTGTTGATGGGAATGTAAAGAAGTACAACCATTGTGGAAGAAAGTGTGGTCGTTCCTCAAAAAACTGAAAATAGAACTACCTTATGACCCAGCAATCCCTCTACTGGGTATATACCCCCAAAACTCAGAAACATTGATATGTAAAGACACATGCAGCCCCATGTTCATTGAAGCATTGTTCACAGTGGCCAGGACATGGAAACAACCAAAAATCCTGTCAATAGATGACTGGATAAAGAAGATGTGGCACATATACACTATGGAATACTACTCAGCCATAGGAAATGATGACATCGGATCATTTACAGCAAAATGGTGGGATCTTGATAACATTATACGAAGTGAAATAAGTAAATCAGGAAAAACCAGGAACTGCATTATTCCATACGTAGGTGGGACATAAAAGTGAAACTAAGAGACATTGATAAGAGTGTGGTGGTTACGGGGGGAGGGGGGAGAGGGAGAGGGAACGGGGGAGGGGGAGGGGCACAAAGAAAACTAGATAGAAGGTGACAGAGGACAATCTGACTTTGGGTGATGGGTATGCAACATAAGTGAACGACAAGATAACCTGGAGTTGTTATCTTTGAATATATGTATCCTGATTTATTGTTGTCGCCCCATTAAAAATAAAATTATTAAAAAAAAAGAGTGGTGAGAGTGGGCAGCTTTGTCTTGTTCCTGATTTTAGAGAAAAAACTTATTTTTTTCAACATTTAGTGTGAAATAAGCCGATGGTTTGTCATCCATCGCCTTTATTATGTTGATGTACTTTTTTATTTAATTATTTAATTATTTATTTTATTTAATTATTTAATAAAAAAATGTCTATATTACTCAAAGCAATTTATAAATTCAATCAATACCGATTAAAATACCAATGACTTACTTCAAAGATATAGAACACATATTCAAAAAATTTATATGGAACCAAAAGAGAACACGAATAGCCTCAGCAATCTTGAAAAGGAAGAATAAAGTGGGAGGTATCATACTTTCAGATATCAAGTTATATTATAAGGGCATTGTACTCAAAACAGCATGGTATTGGCATAAGATCAGGCACATAAATCAATGGAATAGAACAGAGAACCCAGGAATAAACCCACAGCTCTATGGACAACTGATATTTGACAAAGGAGGTAAGGGCATACAATGGAGTAAAAACAGCCTCTTCAACAAATGGTGTTGGGAAAATTGGACAACTACCTGCAGAAAAAATGAAACTAGACCACCAACTTACACCACTCACAAAAATAAACTCAAAAATGGATAAAAGACTTAAATGTAAGCCGTGAAACCATAAGCATCTTAGAAGAAAACATAGGCAGTAAACTCTCTGACATCTCTCACAGCAATATATTTGCTGATTTGTCTCCACAGGAAAGTGAAATAAAAGACAGGATAAACAAATGGGACTTTATCAAACTAAAAATCTTCTGCACAGCTAAAGACAATAAGAACAGAATAAAGGCCCTGGCCGTTTGGCTCAGCGGTAGAGCATCAGCCTGGCGTGCAGGGGACCCGGGTTTGATTCCCGGCCAGGGCACATAGGAGAAGCGCCCATTTGCTTCTCCACCCCCCCTCCTTCCTCTCTGTCTCTCTCTTCACCTCCCTCAGCCAAAGCTCCATTGGAGCAAAGGTGGCCCAGGCGCTGGGGATGGCTCCTTGGCCTCTGCCCCAGGCGCTAGAGTGGCTCTGGTCGTGGCAGAGCGACGCCCCGGAGGGGCAGAGCATCGCCCCCTGGTGGGCAGAGCGTCGCCCCTGGTGGGCAGAGCGTCGCCCCTAGTGGGCGTGCCGGGTGGATCCCGGTCAGGCGCATGTGGGAGTCTGTCTGACTGTCTCTCCCCGTTTCCAGCTTCAGAAAAAAAAAATACACACACACAAAAAAAGAACAGAATAAAAAGATAAATTACACAATGGGAGAATATATTTGACAATGCGTCTGATAAGGGGTTAATAACCAAAATTTATAAAGAACTTGTAAAACTTAATACCAGGAAAACAAACATTCCAATCCAAAAATGGGCAAAAGAAATGAATAGACACTTCTCCAAAGAGGACACACAGATGGCCAACAGGCATATGAAAAAATGTTCAACATCACTAATGATTAGAGAAATGCAAATTAAAACCACAATGAGATATCACCTCACACCAGTCAGAATGGTGCTCATCAATAAAACAACACAGAGTAAGAGCTGGCGAGGATTGTGAGAAAAGGGAACCCTCCTGCACTGCTGGTGGGAATGCAGACTGGTGCAGCCATTGTGGAAAACAGTATGGAGATTCCTCAAGAAAATAAAAATCGAACTGCCTTTTGACCTAGCTATACCACTGTTAGGAATATACCCCAAGAACACCATAGCACTGTTTGAAAAGAAGAAATGCACCCCCATGTTTATGGCAGCATTGTTCACAATAGCAAAGATCTGGAAACAGCCCAAATGTCCATCTGAGGACGAGTGGATTAAAAAGTTTTGGTATATATATACTATGGAATACTACTCAGCCATAAGAAACCATGACATAGGATCTTTTACAACAACATGGATGGGCCTTGATAACATTGTACTGAGCGAAAGAAGTAAATCAGAAAAAACTAAGAACTATATATTTCCATACATAGGTGACATAAAGATGAGACTCAGAGACATGGACAACAGTGTTGGGGTTACAGGGTGGGGGGAGGAGAGGGAGGGGTTTGGGGGAGGGGAGGGGCACAAAGATCATGGCTTTTCAGCATTTGCCATATTCCCCCTTTAATCTATAGACAGACAGCAAATATTTACTTATGGTGTTTCCACTATGAAGACTGCTGTCTTAGGGACAAATGCTGATAAACTATTTCAGCAGTTCCGCCTTCTTCAAATACTTATATGTCAACATAGAGCTTCATGTTTCATAGGACATACTCAAGCTCACTCCATGCTCCCTGGAGCTTTGGCACAAGGGAATGCCTTTTCTTTTCTTTTTCTTTTGTCTCTTTTTTTGTTGTTGTTGTATTTTTTCTTTTATTTATTTATTTATTTTTTGTATTTTTCTGAAGATGGAAATGGGGAGGCATTCAGACAGATTCCCGCATGCTCCTGACCAGGATCCACCTGGCATGCCTACGGGGGGGGGGGGATGCCCTGCCCATCTGGAGTGTTGCTCTGTTGCAACCAGAACCATTCTGGCGCCTGAGGCAGAGGCCATGGGGCCATCCTTAGGGCCTGGGGTGGCTTTGCTCTGGTGGAGCCTTGGCTGCGGGAGGGGAAGAGAGAGACAGAGAGGAAGGAGAGGGGGAGGGGTGGAGAGGTAGATGGGCGCTCCTTCTGTGTGCTCTAGCTGGGAGTCGAACCCGGGAGTGCTGCGCGCCGGGCCAATGCTCTGCTGCTGGGCCAACCGGCCAGGGCCTAGGAATGCCCTTGTTGATCAAGCTACCCAAAAGAAAATTATATGGAGCAACCATGACAGACCGAACAAGTCAGTCTCATACTATTCATCACCAGAACGCTGCAGCCTGGTGTAAACAGTTTCAACTTTCCCAGGAAGCAGCACGGCAGATTGGGAAATCCTGTCCAAGGGGTTCTATACTGCCCCTTCATTTGGAGTTAACCCTCAAGGACCCCTACCAAAATAACTTTGGCAGATGGATGTTACTCATATACCTTCATTTGGCAAACAGTCGTATGTCCACATTACAGTAGACACATATTCCCGATCTATAGTAACCTTTGTCAGAACAGGAGAGGCTGCTAAGCATGTTATAGCTCATTGTCTGTATGCATTGTTCTATTATTGGATTTCCTAAATTGGCTAAACTGAAAATGCTCCTGCATATGGAGCAAAAGCATTTACTGTATTTTGTCATGCTTACAATCTTTAAAGTTAAGGTATTATTAAAGTGTACTCAGCAAACATTTTAAGGTCAATTTAAAAAAAAATCGCCTGACCTGTGGTGGCGCAGTGGGTAAAGTGTCAACCTGGAAATGTTGAGGTCGCCGGTTCGAAACCCTGAGTTTGCCTGGTCAAGGCACATATGGGAGTTGATGCTTCCAGCTCCTCCCCCTTCTCTCTCTCTGTCTCTCCTGTCTCTCTCTCTCTCTCCCCCCCTCCTCTCTAAAATGAATAAATAAAAAATTAAAAGAACAAAAACAAAAAAAAATAAAAAAAAAATCTAATAGGGGGTAGTCATATCCTGGAACTCCTATGGGTCTACCATAGCATGCTTTTTACTTAAAAAAAAAAATTTACATTTCTTTTGAATGCTGATGAACAGGAGACACCAAATCTTTTTTGCCTGTAAACTACTACCTTCTTCATTAGATTCAGCTAATAACACTGTTTTGTCTTTTTACAAATAGCTCCAGATATATGGAAAAGATTTATATAGGCAGATGGGGATCCTCAAACCCCTCAGCAAGATCTTCTGAGCATGGCTTTTAAGATACCTAGAGGCAGAAAAAGCCCAATAGAGATCAGGGGAACTACCAGCTTTTAGGATACACCCTTAAAGGCTCCAATGCCCCAAAGGGGTCTCATGGGATACCATCTGGATCCTGCTTCAATAGTGGAAAGGAAGGTCATTGAGCTAAAGCCTGACAGGCTTACATGCCTCTGCTGTGAGGAAACAGGGACACTGGAAGGTAGGTTTCCCCCTCGCTCCTCTAAGGGAGGGTTCAGTCTCTTCCAGCCCTGCTCCAGCCACCTATGACCTAACCTTGCCCAGAATGCTGGGGTTTGCCACTGAAGGCTGAAGGTGCTTAGGGCCGTCGGCCCCATCTACAACACTGTGGACGAGCCTAGGGTATTTCTTCCAAGAAGCAGGTAAACTGATATCATTTGCACAAGGGCCACTTAACTATGTTTTGCCTGAATAGTCAGGTTTTTTATTCTTCCCTCAAAGATCTCTGTTGTGGGTGTTGATAGTCCTATTTTCTGCTGCTTTGCTTAATATATAATGTTTCCTTTATCCTTCCTACCTCAATGCCCCACTCATATTTCAGGCTGGGACCTACTCCTAATTTAGAGCTCTCTTTCCCCCTTTTGCCAACTTCTATTATGAATCTACCTTTGCCACCCAGCTTAGTGTATCCCAAGGTTCTCTTTACCATGCCACAGTTGCAGAGCTCCAGGGAAGAGCAACCTGGTCTCTTCTCTTCAGGCAGAGGGGAACAGAAGCTCCATATCCACGCATGCTGCAAATGGCTTTTCCAGTCTACCTGAATCATTACCAGCTAGAAGCAGCGGTCATTGGGACTTGGACATGAGCTGCAAAGTATAGAATGGTGACAACAATTCCAGTGCCATGAGGACTTTTTCTGGATGTGGACTTTTCTGGACTCCTGCTCCCTGTGACGGCTCCTAACAGCCTGAACTGTGGTTGGGTTGCATTTTTCAGGGATTTGGCATGGTGATGGGGCCAACTTGGACTTGGTGAACGTGTTAAGGACACTACTCTTTTATGGATTCTTGCTGTACTGGCCAAGAATTTGCTTAAAGGCTTTTAATCACTGTTAATAAAAATAGAAGACTGGATAAAGAAGATGGGACACATATACACCATGGTATACTGTTCAGCTAGAAGAAATGATGACATCGGATCACTTACAGCAGAATGGTGGAATCTTGATAACAGTATGCGGAGTGAAATAAGTGAATCAGAAAAAAAACAAGAACTGCAGGATTCCATACAGTGGTGGGACATAAAAGCAAGACTAAGAGACATGGACAGGAGTGGGGTGGTTACGGGGGGTGGGGGGAGGGAAGGAGGGAGAGGGGGAGGGGGAGGGGGAGGGGTACAAAGAAAACTGGATAGAGGGTGATGGAGGACGATCTCTCTTTGGGTGATGGGTATGCAACAGAACTAAATGACAAGATTACCTGGAAATGTTTTCTTTGAATGTATGTACCCTGATTTATTGATAAAAATTTATTTATAAAAAAAAAATTAAATCTGACCCTGGCCAGTTGGCTCGGTGGTGGAGCGTCGGCCTGGCATGCAGGAGTCCCAGGTTTGATTCCCGGCTGGGGCACACAGGAGAAGTAAAAAAAAAAATACTAAGAAATTGAATACAACAATATATTAAAAAATAATTCATCATGATCAAGTGGGATTCATCCCAGAATCACAAGGATAGTTCAACATACATAAAACGGTTAATGTAATACACCATATCAACAAAACAAAGAACAAAAACCATATGATCTTATCAATAGATGCAGAAAAGGCATTCAATAAAATACAACATCATTTTATGTTTAAAATACTTAACAAAATGGGCATAGAAGGAAAATATCTCAACATAATAAAGGCCGTTTATGATAAACCATCGGCTAACATCATATTAAATGGCATAAAACTGAGGACTTTTTCTCTAAAATCAGGAATAAGACAAGGTTGTCTCCTCTCTCCACTCTTATTCAATGTAGTGCTGAAAGTTGCAGCCGGAGAAATCAGACAAGAGAACGAAATAAAAGGCATTCATATTGGGAAGGAAGAAGTAAAGGTTTCGCTTTTTGCAGATGATATGATCTTATACTATACATTGAAAACTCCAAAGACTCCACAAAAGGACTAATATACAAAAGTCGATTGCCTTCCTATATAACAACAATGAAACATCAGAAAACGAGCTCAAAAGAACAATCCCCCTCATGGTAGCAACAACAACAACAACAAAATACCTAGGAATAAACAAAAAGAATTAAAAGATCTATATTACGGGTCCCCAAACTATGGCCCGCGGGCTGCATGCGGCCCCCTGAGGCCATTTATCTGTCCCGCCGCACTTCCAGAAGGGGCACCACCATCTCATTAGCCAAAAGCAGTCCCATAGTTCCCACTGAAATACTGGTCAGTTTGTTGATTTAAATTTACTTGTTCTTTATTTTAAATATTGTATTTGTTCCTGTTTTGTTTTTTTACTTTAAAATATAATATGTGCAGTGTGCATAGGGATTTTTTCATAGTTTTTTTTTATAGTCTGGCCCTCCAATGGTCTGAGGGATAGTGAACTGGCCCCCTGTGTAAAAAGTTTGGGGACCCCTGACCTATATAATGAAAACTACAAAGCATTGTTAAGGGAAATCAAAAAAGATACAATGAAATGGAAAAAGTAAAGTAGCACAACCATTATGGAAAAAAATATGTTGGGTACTCAAAAAATTAGAAATAGAACTACCATATAACCCAGCAATCCCTCTGCTGGGCATATACCCCCAAAACTTAAACATACTGGTACGTAAAGACACATGCACCCCCATGTTCATTGCAGCATTATTCACAGTTGCCAAGACATGAAAACAACCATAAAGCCCTTCAATAGAAGATTGGATAAAGAAGATGTGGCACATATATACTACAGATACTACTCAGCCATAAGAAATGATGACATCAGATCATTTACAACAACATGGATGGACCTTGGTAACATTATACTGAGTGAAATAAGTAAATCAAAAAAAACTAAGAACTATATGATTCCATACATGGGACATAAAAATGAGACTCAGGGACAGGGACAAGAGTGTGGTGGTTATGGGGGGAGGAGGGGGAGGAGGAGATTGAGACAATGTGGGGAGGGAAGGGGCACAAAGAAAACCAGATAGAAGGTGATGGAAGACAATTTGAGTTTGTGTGATGTGTATTCAACATAATCAAATGTCAAAATAACGTGGAGATGTTTTCTCTGAATCTATGTACCCTAACTAGTCAATGTCACCTTATTAAAATTAATAATAATAATAAAAAAAGACAAACTTCTGTTGTTTGAAAATTTTCACTGTGGTAAACTAACCTACTGTAAAATTTACTGGCTTAATCGTTTTTGACTGCATAGTTCAGTGGCATTATGTAGATCTCTAATGTGCTGTGTGGCTGGCGCCATCCATCTGAGAATTTTCTTGTCCAGCAGAACTGAAACTATGTCCCCATTAAACAGTAACTGCCTACTCTCCCTCACCCCTTCCTATGTCCTCTGGTGATCACCATTCCGTTTAATCTCTAGGAACTTGGTTCCTCTTGGTACCTCATATGAGAGGAAATACACAGCATTTATTCCTTGTGCCTGGGCAATTTCACTTATTATGTCTTCAAGGTTCATCCATGGTGTAGCGCAGTGTTTCCCAACCTTTTTTGTGCCATGCCCCACCTTAAGCTTTCTAAAATTTTTATGTCCCCCCCCTATGTAACATACATAATTTTTTAACATTAAAAAATTGATTTGTTCACTTAATAAACATAAATGATAGGTTCTAGGAAGAAATCACTATGAAATTGTTAACAAAACACAGTAAGTAAAATTTCAAAACATATAATGAAAAACAGAAATTTAAATTCCAAATAATTTTAATACAGATTTTTCTATATTAATTTATTATTTTAATTTAGTGTGATCTTTGCGCTTGATGCTTGCTGCACAGAGATTTTATATTAGGTTTCAATTTGGTTAGCTTTAATCTCAAGTCTCCACATTGTGTTATATCCAGCCGATTTCTTTTTTTTACCAGTAAATCATTTACAGCACTAAATCCACATTCAGCTAAAAATGAAGATGGAGACGGTAGCAATAGTTTTCTTGCACATTTGGTTGAATTTGGGTATTTGATTTCTGTTTCCTCACAAAGCCATGCCATCGCTCCTTTGATATTAAATAAAGCTTTAACTGACTCATCATTTTGCAATTCTGCGAGTTCTTCTTGATACTGCATATTTGATATATCAGACAAATCCACTAACATTGGCTGCATCATCCATGTCGGGAAATCAATTTGTTTTAAATCAGAAAATCTTTCTTTTAAATCAGCCGATAGAATATTTAAATGATTGACAATAACAAATAAAGCAGTATCAGCTACTTCACATTTTTGGAGCCAATGAAACTGTTTAAAGTTGTTGTTAATATGTTTCTGACATAACTCAATATTGGTAATGAAACCAAATATCTTTGCTTTTGCATCGACAAGAATTTTATTTGTTCCTTGAAGTTGCTTATTTAATATATTTAGTTTTTCAAAGATATCGGCTAAATAACTCACAAATGCTCTACCATCTATTGTTAACTGATACTTCATTTCAGGTTTGTCGCTTAAAAAATCACTAAGAATATCAAACAGTTCCATAAATCTTTTCAAACAGTTTCCTTTAGATAGCCATCTTACTTCAGTATGAAGTAAAAGTCTCACATGGTCTTCATTTTGTTCTTCACAAAATAGCTTGAAAAGACGCTCACATTTGGCACTAGCTTTAATAGCATTAACACACTTTATTACTGTATGTAATACTTTATTCAGAACAGGCGAGATGTTTTTAGCTACCAAGTTTTCCCTATGAATAACACAATGCACAAGAATCATTTCTGGATTCGCGTCTTTCATCAATTTTAAGCAGCCATTTTTCTTGCCCATCATATTGGGAGCACCATCTGCAGCACAAGATGTTATATTTTTCATTGGTATATCATTGACATCTAAGTAGTTTTTTAGCTTATTATATATATCTTTGGAGGTAATGGTGCTTTCTAATCTTTTACAGAACATTTCTTCAGCAAAATGTCCTTTATCAATATATCTTACGTAAGTTATCAATACTGCCTCACTGTCTCTCAAAGTTGATTCATCCATTTGCAAGGAGAATTTTCTTGTTTTCAGCTTTTCAATAAGTTGTTTTTCAATATCCTCACTCATTTCGTCTATTCTTCTGCTAACAGAATTGTTACTGAGTGGCATAGCTTTTATATCTTTGTCATCTTTTTCAAGAACCATTTTAAGAAATGCTGATATTGACGGTTTTATTAAATTCTCTCCTATAGTGTGATTTTCTCCAGTTTTAGCGATGAATAAAGAAATTTGATAACTAGCCTCAAGAACACAATTATTAGTTGAAGTATGAGCAGTAAATAGAGACTTTAATGTTGTTCTTTTTTCAAAAATTTTCTTTAAAATTTTAAAGTAACTGAAATCTGAATTAATATGAGCACTATGTTTCGCCTTCAAATGCGCCTCAAGATGACCTCGTTTCATTGATTCGTTGGTCAAGCATTGCTGGCATAAAAGACAAAAAGGAATCCGCTCATCATGAACAGTGGGTATGAACCCAAATTTTAAATATTCCCCCGAATATTGACGAGTTTTTTCTTGCTTGCACCACTCATTTTACTATGGGCTATAATAAAAATAAGATCAATTAGAAACTAATATTAAAATATGTGTTAAAATATATTCAATGTGACATAGAGTAAACATATACTAAAAATTCATATTTATTTAAATGTATATAACACATTTACTACACTACCACCGCAAATCAAAAGGTATTTATATTTTTTCCACTTGACAAAATTTCTGGAAAGTTATACTTCTAAAATTAAAATTGTCATGCATGCACTATTATAGCCCCAATAATATCTATAAAATATTAGTGCTTTCTAGCCCCGATGCAAGAAGTACTTAATAAAGAGTTTAATATTGATAAAAATAAAATCAAATACTTACCAATTATATCTATACAATATATATGTATATTTATTAAATCAACGAGCTTTTACAACAGTTTTGACTGACACTTATTTCAAATTAACACCAACTGAATGATGTGAAACACTACAGAAGTTGCGATGGGCCGATTAGGTGAGAATAACTGCGTTGTTTAGCGAGTTTTTAAAACGTCCGGGGTTCCCCGCGGCAGACTGCACGCTCCGCGGTGAACCCAGTATGAAGTTTACTTGATGACGCCAATCACCCATTTGATATTTTGGTCTCATCAAATGAAATTATACTTAATAATTATTTACCGCAATTATTTAAGAATTGCATTTTTTGTTAAATTTGGCACCGATATCTAGCATTGCATTTAAATGGCCCGGGGCGAAAGAGTTAAAGTCGTGTCGAGTCCATTTTCAAATTGCCCCCCTTAACTATCGAATTGCCCCCCTGTGGGGCATGGGCCCCAAGTTGGGAAACACCGGTGTAGTGTGTGACAGGATTTCCTTCTTTTTAATTCTGATACTATTCCATTGTACATACCACATTTTTTTTTATCCATTCATCCGTCAGTGGACATTTGGGTTTCTTCCACCTTTTGTGCATAATGCTGCTATGAACATGTATGTGCAAATATTTCTTTGACAAAAGTTTGTGAATTAATCAAAGAAACAATGACAGAATGACTTAGTAAATGATGAGAGCAGTCTTCTGTGTAGCTGGGGAAGGATGACCACATTGGGAGACGTGGGAGTGGAGAGGCCAGGAGGTTAGAGAGGATATCAAGTGGAGCTAATGTCTTTGACGATTCTCCCCGAGGCTGGATCCACGTGGAACTGGATTTTCCTGCTTGATGCAACAGCTCTGTGGATCTCTCAGTGCTCTCCCACTGCAGTTTCACAGATCCTTCTTGTGCTAATTTGCCCTGAAGTATTGTTCTTTCCCAGGGCATACATTATTAAAGCAGTTGTGGTCAGCAAAGGGAAGGATAGTGGAACTCACCTGAGCCTTCCAAAGTGAATTGCCAGATACCTTGTCTGAGTTCCAGAAGTTTAAAGCAAGCCTGACCCAACCATCCCAGGCAGGAAGTCATTTAATAGCTAAAGTGGCTGCCCACTTCCTAAACTGGTGGAAGTATCCAGGACCTACCCAATGAGAGATATCTCACATCTTTCACCTCCGCAAGTTTCCCAGGCTTCCTCTTTGACCAGGACTGTGGAGAAGCCACCAGAACAGACAGTGACTCGCAGAGACCAGCTGAAGCCATCTGTAGGTGCTCACTTTCAGGAGGAGGCTCTATTAGTGTCTGTGGAAACAGGGCCAGAGCTGGCGTGGCACATTGCATAACGCTTTCAGCCTGACAGGGGGCATGACGTTCCCTACTATTTGAATGAGGGGAGGGACCCCTTTGTATGGGGTGCCGTCAACGTATAAGCTAGGAATGTATGTCAAAGTAGGCTGAGTGCTAAGAAGCTTGACTCCCATTTCCTCACTCTGCTGAGAAACAGACAGACTGAAAAAGAAAAAATCTATCAGTCATTTATCAAAATCCTCCCAGTTTGAAGCAAGGGAAAGCCAAGCGGATATCTGGGTAGAAAAGTGAAAACTAGAGAACGGGGGTAAATAAAAAAGTTAGGAAAAGCATTTTGAAAATGTCAAAGACAAGGGACTAGATACATGTTTTTGCTTTCTGCTCACCCGCCCTAGCCCAACCCTTGTAAAGAGATGGACTCACAGCATAATTCTGCTCTTGAACTGTGGTTCAAACCACAGGCATATTACTTAACCTCTTTTGAGCCCCAGTTTTTTCATCTGTAAAATAGAGCTTAAAATAAGAGAATTTACTTTCTAGGGTTATAAGATAATAACTTATGTAAAGCCCTTAGCATGGTGAGCCACACACAAACCCCAAATTAATGTTAGCTATTATCCTCATTAGTCTCCTAAGTAAAAATTACACTCAAAGTAAGTATGTGAGCACTGCAAGATTTTAGAACTGAAGCTTCACTTGATAGGAGGATTTTATAAATAGGCTAGGAGAGTGGAATGCTCCTTCGCAGGCCAGGCGGTCATTAGTGTATTGATGAAGCACCAGGCCTTGCCCAGTAGTGTTCCGGGTGTTACACAAAGGAGGAAAATAACAAAATGTCCAA
Organism: Saccopteryx bilineata; assembly: GCF_036850765.1. Lineage (NCBI taxonomy): Eukaryota > Metazoa > Chordata > Mammalia > Chiroptera > Emballonuridae > Saccopteryx > Saccopteryx bilineata. Next base: position 68,720,960 of record NC_089499.1, read on the forward strand.
ATCATGTGGAGTTACCACCTACAAATACACAGGCACGTCAGGGACTCTTTTGTGAGTGTCTGTGCATGCAAAACCCTCTTGACATTACCTTCACAGATTCTAACATAAGAAGATAAATAATTTGGCCTCATTTTAATGAAAAAGACATTTATTGATTTTGCATAACCTCAAAGGATGCAAAATGGGTGGAATAGAGGAAAGAAAGGATGAATGGAATGACTGGCAGGGATCATCCTAAAAGAGATTGTAGGAGATTGTCCTGCCTGGAACAATTTTTTGCCAGGTCTTTGCTTGGATGGCTTGTCTTGGCTCAAATGTCACTACCTAATAAGGACCTTCCCTGGTCAGCCAATCTAAATTAAACCCACCTCCCATTCTTTTAATCCTCTAGCCTTATTCTTTTCTTTTAAGCACATATTCTGCTCTGAATATTAATATATTTGATTGTTTACTGTCCAACCATGCCCATAATGATAACAGAAGTCACATGGGAGCAGAGACCACATCTACCTTGTCACCACATCCCAGAGTCTGGCACATAGCCAACTTTTGATAAACAGTTGATGAAGAAGTAATTGAATAACTGGGGCTCATTAGGATTTTTAAAACAAAATTTGCTTTTTCTTGTGGTAAATTTCGTTAGTAAATCTCAATTCATTAATCATTTTCGCTTTCTGCTATTGAAAACGACACCTGGTCATTGGAAATTTGTAGATGAGTCACTTAACTGTACCATCTTACCTTAGAAACATACTTGTGTTAGTTTGCTTGGGCTGCTGTAACTAAGAAACACAAGCCGAGTGGCGTAAACAACAGAAATTGATTGTCTCACAGTTCTGGAGGCTGGAAGTCCAAGATCAAAGTGTGTGGACAGGGCTGGTTCCTTCTGAGTGCTGATAGAAACAACTCCATGCCTTTCTCCCCCTCCTGTGGTTTGTATGCAATCTTTGGCGTTCCTTGCCTGTAGAAGCATCATCCCAATCTATGCCTTCATAGCATTCTCCCTTTGTTTGTGTCTAGCTCCAAATTTCCCTTTTTTATAAGGACACCAGTTACATTGGATTGGGGCCCACATTCTGAGGTACTGGGGGTTAGGATGTCTATGTATATATATATTTTTGTATTTTTCTGAAGTTGGAAACAGGGAGGCAGTCAGACAGACTCCCGCATGTGCCCGACTGGGAACCACCCGGCATGCTCACCAGGGGGCAATGCTCTGCCCATCTGGGGCATTGTTCTGTTGCAACCATTGTTCTGTAGCACCTGAGGCAGCGGCCTTGTAGCCATCCTCAGCGCCCGGGCCAACTTTGCTCCAATGGAGCCTTGGCTGCGGGAGGGGAAGAGAGAGACAGAGAGGAAGGAGGGGGGAGGGGTGGAGAAGCAGATGGGCACTTCTCCTGTGTGTCCTGGGCGGGAATCAAACCTGGGACTCCTGCATGCCAGGCTGATGCTCTACCACTGTCAACATATAGATTTTGGGGAACACATTTAAATCCCTAACAATACTAAACATCCAGGGTGGGAGAATATAGTATTAGGCTGAACTTCACGAAATTACCCATATATATATATATATATATATATATATATATATATATAAATTTTTTTTTTTTTTTTTTTTTTTTTTCTTTCCCAAATCAGGACAAGAAAATTTCAGTCCAGGAAAACTTGGATGTAAAAAACTTAAGCAAGGCTCAAGTAAACACACAGACCCAGGCCAGAACTGCGCCTGACTCAGTGTCCAGAACCGTGCCTGACTCACAGTGTTCAGAACTGTGCCTGACTCACAGTGTCCAGAACCATGGCTGACTCACAGTGTTGGATCACTATTCATCTGAATGAACGTGGAATTCCTTGGCTCTTCCCAATCTTTATTCACATGTTATCTTTGCAGTGAGAACTGGCCTGGACATGACGTTTAAAACCATAGCTTTCCTGCACTCATGTCCCTTTCTGCACTGTATTTCTCTCTATGACATACACACTCTGTATTTCAGTTACTTATTATGTTAATTGCCTCTTTCCCTAGAAGGCAAACTCCACAGAAGCAGGAATCTTTACTGTTTTGTATACTCCTGTATGTACCAGCCACTGTTTCAGTGCCCGACATAAAACAGGTTCTCAATTTGATTGAGTGAATAAATGAATGGTGTCCAGAGAGAGCGCTGACATCTCCTGTTGTGTAGATTCAGGTCTCTCTTGGATCTGCTCTTTCCTTCATAGAATCTCATCACTGACAGATGTCTCAAAGATCAAGTCCCTGTCTCTGATGTTTGAATTCCCTTTTAGATTGGTCACAACTTGGTAGTACAACTGTGTTTGGCTGTAGAGCCACAATTTTGATAATAAAAAAAAGGAAAGGATTGAAGATGTCAAATGATATACAAAATAATATGGAGTGTGTGTGTGTGTGTGTGTTGTGTGTGTGGAGGACAGAGAGAAGGGAGGCTGCCACAGATTAGTTCAAGCAGTAGGCTCAGAGAAGGGCAAACAGACTTGGGAGTGCGACTGAGGCAGAATGACACCTTATTTACTGTCAATGCAGAGTAGAAGGACCAGGAGATCATAAAGCAAACCAATGACAGTGCACAGCACGGTGGTTTAAGGCAATGTTTCTCAAACTTCATGCATACACTAACCACCTGGAGATATTGTTACGCTGAAAATTCTCATTCCAGGTGGGGTCTGAAAGTCTGCATTCCTAACAAGTTCTCAGGGGATTCTGCAAGGATGCTTCCTGGGTTCAAATTACACAGTTACCATTAATTAACTGTGTGATCTTCAGTAAATTATGCTACTCTCTGCTCCTCTGCTTTCTTATCCATTAAATGGAGATCTAAGTGTCACTGATTGTTAGTGTTACTGCACTTGGGGATGGGAGAAAGTACTAGGGGTTGGCATGAGGTGCAGATCAAATAAGTCTTGGCTGTATTTTTTAAAATAATTTTTAAAGCCGAAAATATTCAGGTATTGACATCTGTGCGGATTTTCCTCCTTTTCCATGCAAGCATATTACATAAGAAGCCAAACTAGTCATGCCTGTGCTACGCTCTGAGCGGCTAAGGGAGCCTGTTTGCAAATTGCTTTGGGTCCTCTGATGGAGACACGATGCATGGGGATCGCTTTCCATTGCGAGTCGAAGCCTAAATTCCTCTCCCTTATACCGGTCTCAGAGCGGCTTGCAGGCGTTCGGAAAGAATACGTTTTCCCAGCACCTGCGGAGTGGTGGCCACAGAGCGGCGCTCGGGAGAGTCGCGGGGAACCGAGCGGTGGGAGCCGGGCAATTGAGCAGGGGCGCGGGGCCTGGAGAGCCGGGCCACAGGCACCATCCCGCCAGGCAGGGGCAGGGCAGAGGGCCGCCTGGCCAATCAGCGCAGCCCGCGGCGGCCCAGCCCCTCCGGCCCGCGCCGCACCCAGACCAGGCTCAGGCTGCGGGCTGCGCGCCGCCCTGGACTGAGGCTCCGACCCCGCGCGCGGTTACCTGCGGTCCCTTGTGTGGAGTCGCGGCGGCCGCTTCTCCCGCAGCAGTTTCGGACTTGTCTTTGGAGAGACATGGGAAGTTTCTGTACCACGAACCTGCGGCGGTGATGGGCCATTCCCGGGGTTCCCGCTGGGAGGCGGCACCGTGAGCGTCCTCGGGCTCGGGTAAGGAGATCGGTGCCTCGCCCTGGATGCGCAGATTGGCTGCCAACTCCAGTCAAGTAAGAAGGCTTGGAAGTTGAAAGGAGAGGTAAGAGGATGGGTTTTGGGTAGCTTTGGACCCGATGCTCAATTTCTGTCTCTTAGGTAGCAGCTGCCTCTAGGACCGATACCGACTGGACTAGGCTCAGTGCAGACCCCTCATCCCGTGCTCTGTGCGGCAGCTGGCCTCACCTGATGTTGGAGGCAGCGCTCTGGAGTGAGGGTGTGTGGATGGGGAGGGGCAGCGGTGCTTCCAACGTAGGGGTTCCTGCCTGCCATTCAGAGACACCTGAGGTGCCCCATGGGTGCAGGAGGCCACCTGATGTATTGGTACGAGGAGAGGGAGGGCGAACGCGCAGTGAGCTCCTGCTTTCGAAAAGTCGGCCTTGGGGCTTGATCCCTCTGGGCCTCACCCTTGAGTCCTTGTAGGAGATAGCGGGAGTTAGCGGGTCAGCCGCCACCCCTGGTTGCAGGGCTCTTGCTGGAAGGGGCCGCGTGCGCCCTGGACGCCTCTTTGGCTGGGAGCGCAAAGCTTCCCGTGCAAGTGGAGAACTAGAGCGGGTCTGGAAGTTGTCTCTTTCCGGATTTACTCACCAAACCAGCGTGTATATTTCTTACCCTCTTTTTCAGACCTATTCTTGCCTTATTTGCCCTGTCAATCTGCTATTGGAATGGAGGGCATCTTTAACCCTAAGCCATGAGCTCATCCTTGGAGAGGATTGTAAGTGAAAAGCCTCATACTCCGCCGTAAGAAAGCAGCCCAAGCTGGACGCAGTGCCACTGGGGGAGGGGGATCTCTTGAATAAGTATCTTTTAATGTTTGGGGGCACCACAGCCCCCTCTGAGAATCTTAGACAAGCTATGAATCAACTTCCCAGCAAGATGTATAAACACGGATTCATTGACTTGCTGAGACCTACTTATGTGCTTGCTCATCCTCTATCAGGATTTAGGGACCCCCCCCACACCAGTAAAGTATCTGTATCCCTGAACTGTTTTCCCCTTTAACTTTTCAATGGCTTTTCCTCCAAGACTTGCAAGGTTGATGTGATGTGATGAGATCCGGGTGTGTGGGGATGGGCATGTTCAAAGTGTTGGTCTGGTTCTTTCTCGAATATTCTAGGTATAGGGATTGTCCACAATGGGGAGACCACATCTGCAGACCCCACACCCAAACTTGCGTACATTGCTGCCTTAGCTGTCTGATCACACTGGCGTGGGGGCAGTTTGTCTATGTGTCTGAGCCCTGATGGGGCAGGGATTGGATTAGAAAAAAAATCGCTAAAATAATATAGGAACACCCATTTCACAATACAATCAGTATTTCCGCTAAGTCAATTGAGAACAGATGTATGTATGACTAGAAGACTTCTTAACTACTCGCTGTGTGCTTTGTGGTGAGAAACATTTCTGCTAAATTTGTAGTCATAAATCAATGTACAAGCCAAACTCTTTAGATTAGAAATACCCATCTTAATAAGGCAGCATGAGAGCAGTGTTGAGAGTCATCATGACTAAGGATGACTGTGTGCTCCCAAAGTGGCCCTGTGAGTTGGCATCATTAATTTGTACAAAAAGTTTTCTTCATTTGTGTGGATGTCTCATCTTCAGCGTTTTCATAGTTGAAAGCCGAATTTTGTTTCCTTTCTCTGATCTTCTGTCTCATTGTTCTGCATTGTGTGATTTCACTGTCTTCCTTCTTAGACCATCTTCACTACCCTTTGACACTTTAAAATGTACTGAGGTTTTAAGTGATGGTGTGGATTGGCCAGTTTTACCGGTTTAAGATAAGAAAGTTACCCTCTCCAGAAAAGCAGTGGCACCAATTCACTTTTTAAAAAAATGATATTTATTTATTTACTTACTTATTTATTTTACTTCTCCCTCAACATCAACAGAGAAAAATCTACAATTGTTTCTACTTGATTATTGATTTTTTTTTCCATTGGAAGTAATCTTTTCATATTTATAGCACTAGACTGTTTTAGGTCACTTGAATTTCAGTATTCATTTTTTGCTCTTTTTAGAGATGTGTATCATTTGATGACCTAGTTATGTTTAGTCACACACACACACACACACACACACACGCGCGCGCGCGCGCGCGCGCGCAGCGCGTGCCCATCCTATCTTTTCAATGGCACATAGCTTTTCTCTAATGTCTGCTTTTATCAGTGCAGCTCATTCATTGTCACACTTAATATAATACTTTGTTATGTAAATGATGTGTTGATGCATAGGATATTAAAACTATATTCACTGGGGATTTTCCCAGGGGTATGACATCATCCCTAGCCAATCCCCTATCGGCTTAGAAGTGCATTGACAAAAGTAACATAATCATGTTGAGCAGGCAAGGGTTTCTGTATCGCCTGTGATGAGTGACAAGAGGGAAAAGTCTTTTGGATTCTTCCTAACTCTCAATTAGCTGCCCAGCTGGAGAGTTCTGGGGATATCTATACTAAGAAGTTTAGCTTAATAATAAAATTCTCAGTTGCACTTTTATAGATCTTTTTTAGAACTTACATAGGTATGTTTTCCCTCTCATGCCTTCTTCTTTGGGAGTTTTTCACCCTCCATTCTGGTTTTATTTCTTTACATATATGCCATCATCATACATAGACTAGACATTTGATATTTTTTTCCTCGATAGATGGAACATTGAGGTGATAGACTAATTTATTTGTGTGCATGTGTGGGTTTTATCAGCAAATTGACTTCAACTCCTGAAGCCAATCATAAAATGATTAAGTGATCTCACAGTGCACTTTATTCTAATTTGTTGAGAAGATTTCAGGACTGAGAGTGGAGGATGGGCAATAGAAAAAAGTGTCTACAAAGGGATTGGTGAAGTGAGCTTGGACATATTAATCATTTCATAATTATTTGTTTTGAAATGTTATTACAAAACTCAAGTCTGTCCTAGGCAGTCTGTAGGCATGGCTGTCCTAATGATAACCCACTCAATTGGGGACATCAGCAACCCCCCTCTCACAGGATACAATGAACTTTGCCTTCCCAGCTATTTGATATTTGTGGGGGGAAAAATAAATGTATCTCTTTCTGATTTACAGTTGCCATGTAGGTTATATCCATTTTCCTCCATAAAGTCAGTTAAAAGGCTCTTTTTTAATATTTTTTAAACATGAATTTAATTGAAGAATTTGGTTTAAAAAAAGACCCAAAGGCTTACAGTATTTTAAATCTGGAAAGTACCTCAAAATTCACTTTTCTAGCAGATCCAGGGTAGGAGATGTTGTGATTTGAATCCCTGGTTATAAAATAACTGGGATTAGAGCCCTGGGGTCCTGCGTCCTAGCCCAGGGCCCTTTCCCATGGAGGTCTGTGGAGAGAATCTTGTGATGGGCAGGGCCCTGTTTTAGCTGGCTCTGCGTGGACAGCACACCAGCTTCTTTCACTCTCCTGGCTCAGCTGAACCCAGCTCAAGGATTTGACACTTGTATGTACCAGCTAGCTTGAGACACTTCGTAGTAGCTGTCTCCTTTGCAAAGGAGACATTTAAAGGGGAGGTGGTGCCTGACCATAGTGGATAGAGCATTGGACTGGGATGCAGAGAACCCAGGTTCGAAACCCTGAGGTCGTCGGCTTTAGCACGGGCTCATCCAGCTTGAGCGTGGGATTGCTGGCTTGAGCATGGGATCATAGACATGACCCCATGGTTGCTGGCTTGAGCCCAAAGGTCGCTGGCTTGAAGCCCAAGGTCACTGGTTTGAAGCCCAGGACTCTGGCTTGAAGCCCAAGGTCGCTGGCTTGAGCAAGGGGTCACTCACTCTGCTGTATCTCCCCAGTCAAGGCACATATGAGAAAGCAAGCAATGAACAACTAAGGTGCTGCAATGAAGAACTGAGGCTTCTCATCTCTCTCCCTTCCTGTCTGTCTGTTCCTATCTGTCTTGCTCTCTGTCTCTGTCACAAAAAGAAAGGTGAAAAAATAAAGGGGAGGTGTCTTTGGAGGAGGATTGGGTGGAGTGACTAAATGTGGACCTTTTGAATACATGAAAAGACACATATATTAAAATATTAATGAGGCAGTTTTAGGTAATGATTTGTTTTACTTGTGAAACAGAACTCAGATTATTAATTTATTGTGTTATAGTCTCCTTTTATACTTTGTGCTTTTTTTGTTGATGTTAAACCAAACTAGTAATTTGTACTAAAACTTTATTCACTGGCATGGTTATGCATAACAGTAACAGTACCCTCCATCTGTTTAACACTTAGTATGTGCCAGGTGTAGGGTGTCGATGTTAATGAAACAACCTGGTTACTGGATGGCTCTCTTTCCATGGATGAGATCCTGATTTTCAAAGTCATGAATCTAAAACCACACTGAATCTTTTAAAATTACTCTTTTTAATTAAAAAAATGTCAGGATATTACAGTAACAAGTCATTAGCATAAGCATAAATAATTTCAATTATTCAGAAGTATCGTAGTGTCAGATACTAGGGCTTCTTGTTAATAAAATGGTAAATTAAAAGATGCTGTTTAGAAAGATAGTAAAGATGTGGATAATTTGTCTCCTTTTATGAGATTGTTCGTAACATTGTTAGTGCAGAAGAATTAAGTATCACATTTAGAACATATGGAGATACCATTGTGTTTCTTATAAAGAGAAAACACTAGCTTTTAATTTCAATAAAAATATAGCATTACATACAAAACAATCTGTGTTGGTTCTGTTAATGCTGTAGGTTCATTCCAGGTTAACAAGCAGTTGAGCCTGACCTGTGGTGGCGCAGTGGATTAAGTGTCGACCTGGAAATGCTGAGGTCACCGGTTCGAAACCCTGGGCTTGCCTGGTCAAGGCACATATGGGAGTTGATGCTTCCTGCTCCTCCTCCCTTCTCTCTCTCTCTTCTCTCTCTCCTTTCTGAAATGAATAAATAAAAATTAAAAACAAACAAACAAACAAAAAAACCAGTTGAAAATTTCTGCAGCATTTGAATTGTCTTAACTAAAAGTGAAACTATCCAAAGCTAGAGTTATTATTACTAGTTTTTTGAATGACCATTGTGACTGCTTAAGTTCTTTTAATTTCATATTGATGTCATATGTCCTAAAGCTTTCTCTGAAAACTCATGGTTAATTTATTTACTTTTTTCATTTTCATACCATCCTTTGCTTAATGCATCAGCAAAATATTGACGAGTACTTGGTAGACCATAGGTACCTGTGGGTCTAAAGCCTCAGCATTAGATACAGCTTCTAAAATAGACAAAGAGGGTGTCCATCAAGGAAGAAACGGAAAGACCATCTGGAGTCTAGATCCTCACCTGCAGCTTTGCTTCCCAGAGGCTGTTTGGTGGTGTTGAGAGACAATGGGTGCGTCTCCAGTGGGTAGAGGGCAGGGATGCTAGACATCCTATAATGCACAGCAGAGCCCTGCAGCAAAGAATTACCTGACCCTCAATGTCAAGAGCGCTGTGGCTGAGAAACTGCTCTAGTGCACCTTGGAAGGCCTAGAGTGGAATGATTTCTCCAGTGTTCCTGTTCCTCATTTCTGTCAGGAAGCCCAGCCTCTGCAGGCACAAGCCAAGATTCTTTAATCACTCTAGGCTTTTGTTTCGAAGATACCTTTCTTTCTTTTTAATTTATACTGCTCACAAAAATTAGGGGATATTTTATTGCTTCATTTTGAAAATATCCCCTACTTTTTATGAGCAGTATATAAAGATAATATATGTTTGGGGTAAAAAAAATTCAAAGACGGTAGAATATTATATAAAGGGAAGTAAAAAATGAACCCAATTCTATCACTGGGACAATTTCTTTTCATATTTTAGTAAATATATATCCAGTCTCCTCCTGCTCTTATCCACATATAGATATTTAGACCTAGCCATTTTTGATAAATGGGTTATATGCCAATCAATCTGTGTCATGTTTGTTTACTTGTAAACAAATTCCCATTACAAGGCCAATGGGAGGGAATGTGGTGAACCCACAGCTGAGGAAGAAGGCTAACTCTCCATGCTGTCAGGACAAAGTCCCTTGATTATGGAGGCATCCGGTGCTGTGGGGACCACATTATATGTATTTATGTAAGACTCAGAGCTGCTCTGGAGCCATTCTGGGCAGGATGATGGATTAGTAAATAGGGCTTTATGCCATTATTTTCCATGTCTCTATGTTATTCTACTTAAAAATTCATCTTAATATTAGTCACAAAACACCCAAAAGTTAAAAGGGATTTTGAGTTCCTTTAATGCATTCCACTTTACCAAACACAGCAAGTTCCACATCAGTATTCGAGTAAGTCCCTCAGTTCTACCTTTTTCATTGGTGTGTGGTTTCAAATAAGTAGCTTGGAAGCCATAGATATTTTGTACAGTGGGGTGTTCAATTAGAGCCATCCAAAGAAAATGTTATTGGGGTGCATCCTCTGCATGTATTAGAGGAGACAGCAAATCCCTGCAGTCTTCCTGAGGATTTGGCCGCCCTTCCAGAAGCAGCTGGATTGTAATGTAAACTAAACATCTGTTACCTTTTCTCTGCTTTCAGAACTGATTATGCAACCCAGCTTCACATAGGAGACACACAGCTTTCTTCATCTATATTTTTGGATTAATTCCTTCTCAGAACACTGACATAGACACACAGAGACACACAAATAAAAAAAATCCATAAAATTGGTTACCAGGGCCCAGCCCTCCCTATATCAACCATGATTTCTCTTTGCACTCTGTCCTGCTTCTTGTGCCCATCAGGTCTGCTAGGAGCATGGCTCTCCAGTAACAAGCTGGGCATGGCTGTGAGTCTGTCCCTCTGTACCAACGTCATTCTCCTTGTGTGCTAGATTTTCACCTACGTCAGAGCCCAGGGCTAACATGCAGCCAAGGCTTGGGGAGCGAGCTGGTTAACATACCCAGTGAGGCCATATGGTACCCACAGGGCCAGGGGAGGGGAGGGCATGGGTGGGCATGGAGACATTGAAATGGAATGGGACCTTCATAGCAAATGTCAATTTACTAGCGTTTTCTGTGGCCATTTGCTGTTTTTGTTGCAGGAGAGTGAAACCTCGGAGGAATGACACTCAGACAACTTATAAGAGGAAAAAGAATTTGTTAAGCCAGTGGAGCACATGGAGCCATAGCTCCAAAGGCATGTGCTCCCTGAAATTAGATTTCTTACATCTTATATACCCTTTACAGAACATAAGTTCACATTCATGGGTCACATGATTCCTTTGTCATTAATTACATGATTTCAGGATGGGAGGGGGCTTACAGGATGCCGAGGACAATCATTTGTAAATCACCCATTAAGGAGAAGAAAGGGGAGAGGAAAGGGCTACTCAAGGCTCCCTTCCCCCTCCTACATTCCTGGCTGTTTACCTTCTTTCACCCAGGTGTAGAGAAGGGAGGGGATCCAAGCCTCCTTCCTCCTTCTATTCACAACCTTCTAAGTATGAAAACCTCCTCATTTACAGTATAACAGCCCTTCCTAAACAGGAATATTATCAGCCATCTTGAGATTTTGTAAATTACACAAAAAATTATATCTAAAACTCTCTCTGAACGCTTGGATTAAATTATAAAATTTCCTTGAAGCCTCTTATTTTAAGGGGGAGTCTCCTTTCTCATTTTAATACTAAGGAATGTTTGTCAAATATTTGCTTTGTTGACCTGGCAAAAAAAAAATTATAGTAGCACTGATAGCTATCATCTGTTGAATAAGCATATTTTTGGGTACTTGTTGGGCAGATAAAATATATTATGCTCACTTTGTTAAAGATGGCGCTGCCCACATGGGAGCCTGTCACCCAGGTGATATTAATGTGTGTTGGGGGCGGGCTGTGGGCAGGCAGGATCCTTGTAGCCTGGGGGTTGGTTTTAGGACTAAGCCTTTCCCACCCTTTTTGGTGTGGGGTGGTACAATCCCATCATGCCCCAGATAAGTGACTTTGTATGATATTAGACACTTCCCTATTTTGTATATTAGATTAAAGGTTTGGATTTCTACACTATAAAATGGGGGCAGAACGGGAGCTTGCTCTCTTAGTTCCTGAAATTAGCATTAGAGAGCAGAGCAGATAAAGGCCACATGGAGGAGGCCAGGAGAAGCAGCCAAGATGGTGGAGTGCTGAGTGAGAAGCCAGTTTGTGCAGAGAGAAGAAAGGAGATGGGGAACAAAGGTGAATAAGTCTGGTGAGGTAGAAACCTTTGATTCTAGGAAACTCGGATAAGTCAGTAGCTTTGTGAGCACTGAATATGAGTGGGTTTTGGAGCCCAGTGTGTGTTTTTACTTGCCTGCTGGGTGCAAGCTAGAATTAAAGATGATGGCCCACCAGCTTTTGGCTCTGTTGTTTCTTTACCGACTGTTTGAATCCAATGCGAATCTGCATGGGCCAGGCTGCTGTGTTGGTGGCCCTGGCTACTGGCTTTACAGTACTGTACTAATAAATATTTTTAAAAAACTGTGGTGAGCCTTGACCAGGTATCTCTGTTGGTTACAGCATTGCCCCCATATGCCAAGGTTGTGGGTTCAATTCCCAGTCAGGGACATATAAGAACCAATCAATGAATGCATAAATAAGTGAAACAAAAAGTTGATGATTCTTCTCTTTCTCTCTTCCTTTCTCCTTAAAACCAATAAATAAAAATAAAAAAATAGTGGTAAAATACGAATAACCTAAAATTTACCTACTTAACCACTTTCAAGCGTACAACTCAGTGGCATTAAGAACATTCACATTGTTGTATAGCTGTCATCACCATCTATCACAGAACTCTTTTCATCTTGCAAAACCAAAATTCTGTTCCCATTAAACAACAATTCCCCACTCGTCTTTCCTCCAACCCCTGGCAACCACCATTCTACTTTCTGTCTCTACAAACTGAACTGCTCTAGGCACCTCGTACAAATGAAATCACACCATATTTGTCCTTTTACATCGGGCTTATTTCTCTGAGCACACTGTCTTCAGGACTCGTCCATATTGTAGTGTGCATCAGAGCTGCCTTCCTTTTTATGGCTGGATCAAATTCTAATGTGTGTATATATCACACTTTAATCTATTTACCCATTGTTGGACATACATGGGTTGCTTCTACTTTTTGGTGATTGTGAATAATGTGGCTATGCACATGGGTGTACAAAAACCTGTTTGCGTCTTGGCTTTCAATTCTTTTGGGTGTATGCTTGTAAAGCCAGTAGCCATGACCACCATCACAGCCGCCTGGCCCATGCAGGTTTGCATCAGATTCGAACAGTCGGTAAAGAAACAATGGAGCCAAGAACTGGTGGGCCATCATCTTTAATCCTAGCTTGCACCCGGCGGGCAAGTAACACACACTGGGCTTCAAACCCCACTCATTCAATGCTCACAAAGCTACTGACTTATTAGAGTTTCCTAGAATCAAAGGTTTCTACCTCACCAGCCTTGTTCACCTCTGTTTCCCATCTCCTTCTCTGCAAGAACTCTACACAAAATGGCTTCTCCCTCAGCACTCTGCCATCTTGACTACTTCTCCTGGCTTCCTCCACGTGGCCTTTCTCTGCTCTCCTACAGCATGGGCTTCTCCTAGAACGTAATCACTCTTCTCCTGGAACAACGTGATCTTTCTTCCTTTTAAAACCTTTTGGCATGAAAGCCCTCCCCCAACACATATTAACATAATCACGCCCATCCCAAGCAATCACCTGGGTGATGAGCTTCCATGAGGGCAGCACCATCTTTTTTTTTTTTTTTGTATTTTTCTGAAGTTGGAAACGGTGAGGCAGTCAGACAGACTCCAGCATGCGCCCGACCTGGATCCACCCGGCATGCCCACCAGGGGGCGATGCTCTGCCCATCTGGGGCATCACTCTGTTGCAACCAGGGTCATTCTAGCACCTGAGGCAGAGGCCATGGAGCCATCTCAGCGCCCATGCCAACTTTGCTCCAATGGAGCCTCGGCTGCGGGAGGGGAAGAGAGAGACAGAGAGGAAGGAGAGGGGGAGGGGTGGAGAAGCAGATGGGTGCTTCTCCTGTGTGCCCTGGGCGGGAATTGAACCCGGGACTCCTGCACGCCAGGCCGACGCTCTACCACTGAGCCAACTGGCCAGAGCCTTTGCAGCACCATCTTTAACAAAGTGAGCATAATTTATTTATCTGCGCAACAGTCCACCCCAATGCTCACTTTACTATCCACAATCTATACCACCGCCATCACTGTGCAAGGAAATTAGGCACATTACACAAATTACAACATGACAAATCATACAATTTGAACAATTACAAAGATACATTTCACCAGTCTCTGAGCACTTTTCCAAAAGTGTAAAATGTCCTCGGCCTTCTTTGTAGCCATGGGAAAAGCTTTCCGGGGCAGGGAAAGCTGTCCCCCATCCCATCAGGGTATTTCACATTGTCCAAAATCCGTAAGTCTATCCAACAAAGGAGCCAGTGCCCACTCCAGTCATAGTCCAGGAATCAATCCACACACATGGGGCGTCAGCCATCCCCCTCATCCCTGCCGTCCTGGCAGGTCTTACACTGTCTCAAGAGGAGCATGTGGCAATGGCAGTCAGCATTTCCATCTCTGCTCCGGAGAGCATGATGGCATTCACCCCTGTGTCCCCAAATCGCAGACGTACCAGGGGCGTACATAGCAGGTACTCCTTGCTGCTGGGCTCTCACCTTCTGGAGACTGCGGATCGCAACTCCAGACTGATTCTCCTCATTCTCCAAAGAGGAACTGAAAACATCAGCTTCCTGCTGCCAGCCTTGCAGCCCCAGGTCCAGCCTCAGACCCAGCCTCAGCCCCGGCCTCCTGCCACTGCTGGCTTTCCACAACGTCCATGGCAATCGGCAACTCATGAACCTGTGATTTCTTCTCCAGCGGCTGCTCCATTTCCAAGTGAATCTCATGAACCTGGTTGGCCTCCTCCGGTGCTTGCTCCAGCTCCAGGGTCGGCATCTCTTTCTCCCACGTTTGCTCCAGTTCCTTCCACTGCTCGGTTTGCAGGTCCCGGACAGCCTCTTCCACAGAGCTCTCAGTTTCCTCACACATGGCTGTAAAAGTCAGCCAGCCTACAGACCCCAAAAGGACAGCCATGGGGAACCGTAACAGCAGCCAGTCCTCTACTTTACCGCTCAGAGGTGGTGGCAGCTCCATACCGATCTCCGAATCCTGCCACAGGCTACACCAAGTGTAAAGCCAGTAGCCACAACCACCATCACAGCCGCCTGGCTCATGCAGGTTCGCACTGGATTCAGACAGTTGGTAAAGAAGCAACAGAGCCATTGTCTTTTTAAAAAATTTTTTTAATTTTTATTTATTTATTCATTTTAGAGGAGAGAGAGAGAGAGAGAGAGAGAGAGAGAGAAGGGGGGAGGAGCAGGAAGCTTCAACTCCCATATGTGCCTTGACCGGGCAAGCCCAGGGTTTTGAACTGGCAACCTCAGCATTCCAGGTTGACGCTTTATCCACTGCGCCACCACAGGTCAGGCTGGGCCATTGTCTTTAATCCTAGCTTGTACCCAGCGTGCAACTAAAAACACACACTGGGCTCCAAAACCCACTCATTCAGTGCTCACAAAGCTACAGACTTATTCGAGTTTCCTAGAATCAAAGGTTTCTATCTCACCAGCCTTATACACCTCTGTTCCCCATCTCCTTCTCTGCAAAAACTGCACAAAATGGCTTCTCCCTCAGCACTCCACCATCTTGGCTACTTCTCCTGGCCTCCTCCACGTGGCTTTTCTCTGCTCTCCTACAGCATGGGCTCTTCCTAGAATGTAATCACTCTTCTCCTGGAACAATGTGATCTCTCTTCCTTTTAAAACCTTTTGGCATGAAAGCCCTCCCCCAGCACATATTAACCTAATCATGCCCATCCCAAGCAATCACCTGGGTGATGAGCTTCCATGTGGGCAGCACCATCTTTAACAAAGTGAGCATGATATATTTTATCTGCCCAACAATGCTCACAAATGGAACTTCTGGATCACATGGTAATTCTATTTTTAATTTTTTAAGGAACCATCATACTGCTTTCTACAGTTGCTGTATCATTTTACTGGACTAAGTATTTTTATGTACTATCTAACCCTTCCCCCAGCTCTACAGGGTCAACACATCCTCCTCCTCCTCCTCTGCGTGAGGAAAGTTAGGCACACCAGGATGAAGGCACATGGATAGCTGTGTCAGAGCTATGATTTGAACTCTGACAGCACGGTCCAGAACCAAAGCTTGGACTAGATCATTGATTCTTTCAATTCAAGAAATACTGACTGAACTCCTCATTTATATGGCCCAGGTATAGTAGGGGATAAGAGATAAACAACAAACATGTTTAGTTCAGGGAGAAGCTCTAAAAGTCTTCATTTTGCCACACTGAGGGATTTGATTGAGACTTGGAGTTCCCATGAGTTAAACATTCATTGTGAAACTGGTATTTTATAAAAACAATAAAACACCAATAAATATACACTGGTTATTTTGGCTGCTGATAAAATTTTGTCTCAAATCTTCTGTAGTTCATAATCATGTCTCCCATGGTTTCTAAAATGCCATACCAATTTTTGCTTCTTGTTGGAGCTGGGGAGTTGAGACAATTCAAGGTAATAATTGAGATCAAGATCAGCCTTAGGTAGAATGTGAGCAATGATTACATTTTTACTTTACTGAGACATCTTTCATACCAAAAATGCAGGGCAATGGAGTTACTGCAGAGAATGACACATTTAGTCAGTTTGTAGAATTAACAATTTTTCAATTTTGTGGTGCCCGAGTAATCTATAAGCACCCTATGTTTATTCATTATTGTGATTGCTCAGTGGAAGAGACCCTGCTGGGTGTGATGAGCAAAAGCAAGATGTGAAGTGAAGACATTAAAATACACTTGAAATTAACATTCGTACAAATAGGTATCTGATAGGGCAGTCTAATTTGATTCTAAAAGCCTAGAAATAAGCCTGGAATCTTGCCTGTTGGGTGTGAGCAGTTCATTTGTAAAGTTTCTGTATTATTTAGAGGAAAATGGTCAATGTTTGGAACACATCAGCCTTATGTTCCTTATGGGTGAGTAGGGAAACAGAGAATACAGGTAAGCTCACGATTGATACTGGCCTCGTTAGTATATCAATAACTCCCCTATGCGCCTTCACCAGGCAAGCCTGGGGTTTTGAACCGGTGATCTCAGTGTTCCAGGTGAATGCTTTATCCACTGTACCACCACAGGTTAGGCGATGGTGTTCTTGATAATGGGGAAACATTGGCTCATTTTGATACACACACACACACACACACACACACAAAGTACACTAATCATCCTGCAAAAGTATTATTAGGACAGAAAAATATTCCTCAAGTCTGAAAGTTAAGGTCACCCTGAGAAAAAGAACTGGCAAAATTCCTAGAAAACTGCTTCTTCAAGACATTTGATTCTGAATTTATTTTTCACATTTACAAAGAACTCAAGCTCTCCAGTGCAAACTTCAGATTTTGGTTTGAAATGCAAATATTTCTGAACCACAGTGTAGTTAGACATGGACTTACAAGCAGTTGACTACATCCATGTATGAATGCTACAGTCCGCATTTACTTAGAAGAAACAGGGGAGATTGATACAGGGTTTATACTGATTGCAGAGTTTTGTCCTCTGAAAATTCTGGATCTTTAAAATGTACTTCATATTATCAATCTTATTTGGTATGCTTGTTTCCCAATTCCAGTATTACTGGAAATCACAATACTGTCATTAGACCAGTTCGTAAAAACCACCTGCAGGGCTTTGCTAAGAGTGTCCAGGACCTCCCTCCGGAGCTACCAGTTCTGGAAATCTGAGATGGAGCCCGAGAAGTTACATTTCTAACAAGTTCCCGCTGGGTGCTCCTGCTGCCAAGCCTTGAACCATACTTTGCATGACTGTAGATCATCATTCTGATTTAAAAGTTTTTAATATGGAGATGTTCGTAAAGCAACATTGTTTTTGAGTAGTTTGTGAGTTTCTCATTTTGTAATACATGAAAGTTTATCTGACTACTGTGATTCTGAAGGTTAATTTAAATTACTGAGCCAAAAATACAAATCAGGTGTTTTTTTCAGTGTTGTATATAAGAAAATGTTTGAGAATGTTCCTACCTTTCTCTTAGAGAGTAAGGTACGTTCTTTGTAGTTGAGGACATTGAAAGTAGGAGTCATAAAATGGACTAAATGGAGGTTGAGACAGTTTTGCTGCACACGGTACATCACCAGCATTGCCGGTTTCTCACATCTGCTAATATCTGTATTGAATAGGAAAAAATGTGGCTTCTATTTCCACATACTTTTCAGTCTGATGTAAGTTTTAATCCTGTTGGCAGGGGACATACAGGAATTTTGTTTTTGCTTTTGTATAGTTAAGATTCAGCAGATGTTAAAAACTGATGTGGATTTAAGATTTCATCCATTCTGGGAATAACTGACGATTTGGTCAGGACCAGAGATCAAGTTCTAAATGGAATTATAGGACTTGAGGGGTTTCGTAAGTTTCTGCACAGACGCCTGGTTTGTTGCATTCTTCTGCCAGTTGGAGGAATAAATTATCCTCTGTGTTTACGTAAATGGAATGCTTTTCTTTCAGTGGATATTAGTTTGTCTTGCACCATTAAAAAATGTGAAGTTTGTAAACCGAAGTCTCTTCTGAATAGAAACAAATGTAAAGTGTTTGACTTAAAAAAAGAAAGAAAGAAAATACACATTTTTAAAAACTGGGATTTGCAAGATTTTTTAGAGATGGTCTGTCTTATAGAAATGTGTGCGTGTTGGCAGGAAGGTTAGAATTGGCAACCACCTGACAGGGTCCGAATCATTTCACCTCCTCTGTCTCCAGAGCTGTGTGCTAATTACACAGCCGGTTTATGGAGTATGTTGTGTATGACTAGGTTTGTACTAGCATTTTTTTGGGACCTAGCCATCTCTGTTGTTCCTCCAGCAGGTTTTCACTTTAGTCATCTCTGCCCAACTGTCAAGATGTCACAGCTTTCCTCGCCGGCGGCCTGCCATTGGGCCCCCCTCCCCCACCAGCCCTGCACTGCAGACAGCAGATGAAGCTTCCCAGTTGTGTGTCAGATTAGGGCATGTTAGAAGATAGTTTATGTGGAAGGCTAAACAGCACAAACATCCAAACAGCAAAACTGCCCTTTTATTTTTTTGACAGAGACAGAGAGAGAGTCAGAGAGAGGAACGAATAGGGACAGATAGAAAGGAAGGGAGAGAGAAGTATTAGTTCTTCGTTGCAGCTCCTTAGTTGTTCATTGATTGCTTTCTCATATGTGCCTTGACCAAAAGGGGGGTGGTGTACAGCAGAGTGAGTGACCCCTTACTCAAGCCAGTGACCTTGGGCTCATGCCAGTGACCTTGGGCTTCAAGCCGGTGACCTTTTGGGCTCAAGCCACCGACCATGAGGTCATGTCTATGATCCCATGCTCAAACCAGTGACCCCGCGCTCAAGCTGGTGAGCCCATGCTCAAACCAGTGACCCCGCGCTCAAGCTGATGAGCCCATGCTCAAGCCAGATGAGTCTGTGCTCAAGCTGGTGAGCCCAAGCTCAAGTCAGATGAGCCTGTGCTCAAGCTGGTGACCTCGGGGTTTCTAGCCTGGGTCCTTCGCGTCCCAGTTCGATTCTCTATCCACTTTGCTGCCGCCTGGTGAGGCCCTAATTTCTTTTTAAAGAACAAATATTCACTTAAAAAAGAAAAACAAAATCCCCAATGACATTTGATTTAGAGTAGAGCCTGCTGTGTGTGGATGGAGTTTCCTACCGCTAGGAATGGCTGGTCAGTGTTACTATAGCTGCCAGCATTGTATCATATGGATGATGGTACTGCCAGTCCTAATACTAATCACGGGGCTTTGTGGAAGCTATACTGGTGATGTGCAACTTGTAAAACGTGATAGTAAAAATAGAGTTATAAAAAGGTAAAGATCCCCTTTATTATCCTTCCAACCCATTTCTAACCCTCCCTCCCAAAATATTATCAAGAGTTTGGCTTGTATCTTTTCTGTACATATTTTAAATATTTACAGTATATTATGTCTCAAGGAAATTCACACCAGTAAAGAATGAACTGATGTGTCTCGTTGACCTTTGTTACCCATTGAAGTTGCTTTGTTGATGCTCACTAGTCAACAGAAGTAGGGAGCATATCTGGCACTTAACTTTATTTAAAAAGTATAGGGTAGAAATATAAAAATGTATTAAACTTTCCTGTTTAAGTTATTTAAGTTGTGTATGTTTAATACATTTATAGTATTGCATGTGAATTTTTTTTCAATTAAATAGTATCATACTCTGTCTCTGGTTCTACAACTTGTATTTTCACTTATCACTGTCTTTCAGAGGTTGGTGTTGCTATGTGTACAGCTCTTGGCCATTTTTTAACGGCCATTAGTCAGTCCTTTATGAATGTACTATATTTTATTCATCCGATCCCTTACAGATGGGCATTTGGATAGCTTCTATTTTTTCCCTATTACAGAAAGTATCCAAAGAAAATTCTTGAACAATTCATACCTGATATCAACTGAGATGTAGTATCTCCTATTTAAAGCTTTCTCCTAATTACATGTCTTTTGTTGCTGTATGCTAGTGTTTTTTGGGAGTAAATGTAGAATCACCAGGTCAGAGGGTGTGTGGGTGTTTTTTGTTTTTTTTTTAGTTTCCAAATAAAATTTGTTTGTTTAAATTTTACTTTTCAATTACAGTTTACATTCAATATTATTTTGTTTCAGTTTCAGGTGTATAGTACAGTGGTTACACAATCATATACTTTACAAAGTGTTCTCCTTGATATTTCCAGTGCAACCCATCACTGTACATAGTTATTACAATATTATTGACTATATTCCCTATTCTGCACTTTACACCCCCATGACTATTTTGTAACTTCCAATTTTTACTTCTTAATCCCTTCACCTTTTTCACTCAGTTCACCAGTCTGTTCTCTGTATCTATGAGCCTGTTTCAATTTTATTGGTGCATTTATTTTGGTTTTAGATTTCACATATAAGTGAAATCATATGGCATTTGTCTTTCTCTCTCTGACTTACTTCACTTAGCATAATACCCTCTAGGTTTATCTATGCTTTCACAAATGATAAGATTTTATTCTTTTTTATGGCCAAGTAATATTCCATTATATGTATGTGTGTGTTTATGTGTGTGTATATATCTCACAACTTTCTTATCCATTTATCTACTGGTGAGCACTTGGACTGCTTGCATAGCTTAGCTATTATATGTAAGGCTGCAATGAACATATGGGTGCATATATTCTTTTGAATCAGTGTTTCTGGTTACTTTGGATACATTTACAGAAATGGAATCTGTGGGTCATAAGAAAGTTTCATTTTACAATTTTTGTGGAGCCTCCATACTGTTTTCCATAGTGGTTTGCACGGATTTGCATTCCCACTAACAGTACAGGATATCCTCGTAAACACTTGTTTGTTGATTTATTGATGAGTGTCATTCTAACAGGTGTGAGGTGATATTTCATTATAGTTTTAATTTGCATTTCTCTGATGACTAGTGACATTGAACATCTTTTCATATGTCTATTGGCCATCTGTATTTTTTTCCTTTGGAGAAGTGTCTGTTCAGGGCAGAGGGTGTGCTTTGAGTATCAGGTTACTTGCTAGTGCATCCAGAAAACAGGGACTTTTGGAAAGTCTCTTTCATCATTTGTTCTCTTAAAATTAAGAGATATAAATTCCACAACAGGTCAGGCCCTGGATATTATAAATAGTCTGTGAGTTCCAACAGAACTTTCTGTGATGGGGGAAGTTTTCTAAACTGTATGCTGTCCACTGCGGTAGCCACGGTGCCACCCGTGACTGCTGAGTAGTAGAAATGTGGCTATAGGGATCAAGGAAATGAATTTTAAGTTTTATCTAATTTTAATGAATTTAGCTTTACTTCTAACTAGCCATGTGTGTATAAAGGCTACCATTTTGGACAGTGCAGGGGGGAAGGGATACATCATCACAGAAGGCTCAGCTGCTATCTAATTTCAATCTCAAAGTGTTTTAGAAAGTGACTCATGGAAAGTTAGAAGTGTATCTGTTCTGTTCAGTAAGAGGCCCAAGCATTTTTAACTGAAAATAGAGAAATAATCTAATGAGAGCAAGGCAGCGTTGTTAAGGTTTGTCAGAGGCTTGCTCTGCCCTGGCTGGGCTGCCAAATGAGACTCCGGGATGCTCGGGCCCTTCTTTGTAAAGTGGATTGATGTCTATGTAACTACAACCATTAACCTTCAGCACCTCAGACAGCTCCTTGGGCGCTGCCGTTTTCTTGCCTTTGAAAATGCTGGTTGATGGATGCCAAGATATTAAAACATTTTTTTCTTTTCCTCTAACTGGTTGAAGCAGTGGACCTTCCAAGTTACAGGCCAAAAGAGCCAGTGAATTTGAGGTCCTACGTGGTGAAAATACTAAGGCAGGGCTTTGGGACCCCATTCTTGCTGAGGGGTTTTTTTGAAGGTTTACTCTTGCAATAGGAGAAACAGTACTTTGTAAGTATATCTTATTTTAAAGACTACACAAATGGAGTTATAATTTCAAAGCACTGATTAAAGAAAGGTTGTGGAAAACCTGCCTTTAAAGCAAATGGTGTTCTATAATTTTAGAATTTTATTTATATTTTAAAATTAAATACACTTTCCATTAAAGTATTACCTTCTCTTTCTTTTCTTTGAAAGATGGTTTTAGAAGTGGATTGAGTGGGAGTGGTAGAGACAGAGAAGACAGATAAAGTTTCCGTGTTGGGAATGCGTTGGATTGTAGGAGAAGATGTGGCTTTAGAGTGGGGTTTCTGGTGCCTTGATTTTCTCTCTGAGGTCCTCTGGGCCTTCTTCCTTTTGTATTCTCCTGTGAGCACATTGCCGGTGTCTCGTTTCCTAGAGTACACTAAACTCGTTCCTTTGTCAGGGCTGTGTGTTTGATTCTCCATTCCTTGCAACACAGGTCCTCTGTCCCCCCACCCCTTCTGTTTCATTGTCTCTGTCTCATCCTCAGACTCCAGTGTTACCTTGCGTGTGTAGGTCCCCTACTGCTGACACCTCCTATGAAGAAGCATCAGTGGAGTCTCCAGTGGCGGACTATGTGGCAGCACATTGAAAACTGCGGCTTAGAGTGTCAGTGTATATTGTTGTCATTCCCGAGGTTCTGCCAGAAGCCGTGTTGCCTTCTGCCAATCTGTAGTGGTCTGCCATAAGGCTGGGCATTGGTGTGAAAAGACAGAGGGGTGGAATTCAGAGTTTGGGCTTCTACCTTATCATATGATCCTAGGGAAAATGCCATCAGCTCTCTGAATGTTCAGTCTCCCACCTTGACACACAGGTGTGGAAGGCTCTGATTCTGCTCTTGGGTTTGGATGAGCTAGAAACACCCATTTTTTATAATTAAATTTCACACACAAACACAAAATCTGGAAACTCAAACTACTAAAGACCTCAGTCCCCTAATAAGTGCCACTGAGGTATTGCTTACATTTGGAATGTGGTATTATGTGTTATGATGAGAAATATGATGAGGAAGTATTATATTACTTGACTTATCTGAGGAGTGTTCAATCTGAGAAGAAAGATATTTAGTGTGCTATGTTACCTTTCAGGATATTGGAGTGGAATCTGCTGGGAGTTTTCCTGAGGGGGAAAAAGGCACTGTGTTGGAGAATCTACATTTACTTCATTTATTTAATCTCTGATGGTCCATCTATACATAGTGGGTGTGCACAATACATGGTTGTGGAGGAAATGCTGGTTGCCTACATACTATCATCCTCCCCCCTTCCTTTGCAATGGAACCCTGATGTCTTGCTAAGCACGTGCAGTGCAGAATCAGGACTGTATTTTTAGCCCCTCTGGCCCTAGGTTGGCTGTGTGAGATATATGTAGAAGTGTCAGGTTGTACTTCTGGGGAGTCTTCCTCAAAAGGGGGGTGGAGCCCTTTCTGGATCTCTTATGTTCTGGAATGTGATGTCATAGTTGGTACTTTGGCAGTCATCTTGCACTATGAGGTGACCCTGAGGATATAATGCAGATGGGAACAAGGCAGATCACCCTGGAAGCAGCCTGAGGCCTCAAGGTTGTCCACACAAAGTCCCTTCCTTGGCCTGCCTACCACTAGACCTAACTTCATAAAAGAGCAAGCCAATTTGTGTTGACACCTTTATTTTGAAGGTCATTGTTACCTGCAGTGAGATGAAATGCTACAGGTGGAATGCGGTGACAATGAGGTTAGGACCCTCCCCTTGATGAGTTGATGATGCAGTAGAAGGATTTATAGTTTGTTAACCCAGAATGTGCTTTTGAGTTCAGTGCAGATGGAGCTTTAGTTCTGAGTAATGGGAAGCATAGCCCACGGCAGATTTGGAGCAGGAGGTCTGAATACCATGCAGACAGACACTGAGGGCCATTCTCCAGGAGATGCAACCAGAGGTGCTCTGCAGTTTGGACGCAAGAAGTGAAGAAAACTGCCAAGCTTAGTAAAAGTCATCAGAATTCTCCAAATTGCCAGTATTGAAGTTAAAACTTACTCTCAAATAAATTGAAATGTTATTCATTTCATGTGTTTTGACAGGAAATATACAGTGTGTCCGAAAAGTCATGGTGCACTTTTGACCGGTCACAGGAAAGCAACAAAAGATGATACAAATGTAAAATCTGCACCAAATAAAAGGAAAACCCTCCCAGTTTCTGTAGGATGATGTGGCAGCATGTGTGCATGCGCAGATGACGACGTAACACTGTGTATACAGCGGAGCAGCCCATGGCCATGCCAGTCGAGATGTGGACAGTACAGAGTAAAGTTCAGTGTGTTCTGTGGCTCGCTAAATTTGAATCTGTGACTGAAGTGCAACATGAATATCGGCACTTTTATAACGAAGTGCCACTACATAGGAATAACATTACTCGGTGGGATAAGCAGTTGAAGGACACCGGCAGTTTGGTGGAGAAACCCTGTTCTGGTAGGCCATCAGTCAGTGATGAGTCTGTAGAGGCTATATGGGATAGCTACCTAAGAAGCCCTAAAAAATCTGTGCGTGAGCCCACATCGAACTGCACTGAAGAGGTATGAAACTGGGAGAGTTTTCCTTTTATTTGGTGCAGATTTCACATTTTCTATCATCTTTTGTTGCTTTCCTGTGACCTGTCAAAAGTGCACCATGACTTTACAGACACACTGTATATTTACTGACTGAAATGACCCCAATTGCTGAGTTCTGAACCACAGTATTTCATAAATGATTAACATTAGATGGAAGCATTATTGAAACCTCACAGCTTTGCTTAAGCAATCTTCCACAAGAAAGAATTTCTTACTATTGCAAGGTGTTTACCCTATTTCCAAAAGTGCACATTTTCCCTGGTAGGTTTTGAACTTGTATGTCAAAAATATCATAGTTACTGCTTTTGAAGGAAGAGAAATAGTTACTTAAAATCTATGGAGAGGAACAGATAAATTCAGCATATCTCAATCAATTTATTTTTTATTTTTAAACTTTTATTAATTAATTTATTTTTTCTGAAGTTAGAAGTGAGGAGGCAATCAGACAGACTCCCACATGACCCAACTGGGATCCACCTGGCATGCCCACCAGGGGGCGATGCTCTGCCCATATGGGGCATTGCTCTGCTGCAACTGGATCCATTCTAGTGCCTGAGGCAGAGGCCACAGAGCTGTCCTCAGCACTGGGGCCAACTTTGCTCTAATGCAGGGTAGTCAACCTTTTTATACCTATGGCCCACTTTTGTATCTCTGTTAGTAGTAAAAATTTCTAACAGCGCACCAGTTCCACAGTAATGGTGATTTATAAAGGAGGGAAGTAACTTTACTTTATAAAATTTATAAAGCAGAGGCATATAATAATAATTACTTACCAAGTACTTTATGTCAGATTTTTGCTAAGTTTGGCAGAACAAATCTCTATAAAACAACTTACTATAGTTAAATCTTTGAGGCTGATGACATCAGAGTAATGGCGCGGTAGGAAGCGATACCGATAAATCTCACCCAAAACTCAACAAGATCTTCAACCAGAAACAGAAAAGCCTATCCTTGGAGCCTCCAGATGTTTTGCAATACACCCAAAGGTATGGTCGAGTGAAAAATTGGCTAAATATATAATCAAACCCCGAAGGAAATAGGGAGTAAGAAATGCTCCGCCTTCCTCACTAACCTAAACAGGGCGGCTTTCACTGGGAACTGAGAATATAGAAATTGAGTCAGGCAAAGGGGGTGAATAGATCCAGGCCGTGGCACAAACGGCCGAACCAGGCTGTGGCACAGAGATCCAGGCCGAGGAAAAACTGTTCCTGTGGAAACCCAGGCAATACAAGCTAACACTTGTGCCAAACCCAGACAAAGAAAGACAAGCGGGGCAGCCATTTTCCCCTATCTCCGGGTTGGCGCGCGCAGATAGTGGGCGAGAGATTCCTTCCAAAGCCCTGAGAGTGTGCACCCATGTTGTCCCACAGAGAGGCAGAGTCAGAGGCCTTTGTGTGGGCTGAAAGCGGAATCACCAGGCCGCCCCAGCACCCTGGGAAAGCTGCGCATGGAGAGGGAGCGAGAACTAATTCCAACGCTGGAACTTTTCCGTGCGGGAGGGGGATTCACTCAGAGGGTGAGGCGGCTGGCCTGATATCCTGGTCGGTGCGCACGGAGAGTGAGCGAGAGATTCCTCCCAGCACCTCAGAAGTGAGCGCCGATGTTACCGCACAGAGGGGCAGAGTCAGAGGCCTCTGTGTGGGCTGAAAGCAGAATCTCTGGGCCAACCCAGCGCCCTGGGAAAGCCGTGCACGGGGATGGAGCGAGAGCCAATTCCAACGCCGGAACTTTTCCGTGTGGGTGGGGGGTTTCACTCAGGTGAGACTGCTGGCGTGATATCCTGGTCTGCGATTGCAGATAGTGGGCGAGAGATTCTTCCAAGTGCCTCGGCAGTGTGCGCCGGTGTTATCCCACAGAGTGGCAGAGCCAGAGGTCTTTGAGTGGGAGGAAGCCCCGCCTGATTATGCTAGCAGCTCTGACTGACTGAGCCGTACCCAGAGCCCTGTGCTGAGTGGGAATAGAGTGGGGAGTTGCCAGCTCTTTGAGCCTCTTACTATCCAGGCAGAGGCAGCAGCAACCCCATAGCTGGATTATCAGACGACTAATTGAGGAAGGAAAGACTAGGAGAAAGGCTCCAGGAACATGGACTCTCTCACTGGCGGAGCCTATAAATGCTAATGAGCCTCGACTGCCAACGAGACTGAAGCACAATACACGACATTGCCATAGAGACTTATCAACTGCAAACCTCTACCTGAGTGTGCCAAAGGGGCAGAACCCGAGGTACAGAGTCACCCACCAGGAAGAGGGAGAGAAAAGAAAAAACAAGAAGATAACCTCTCAAAATCAAGAATAATATGCAGACTTTATAGCCTATCCCATTTTATTATATTTGTTTGTTTGTTTCTCTTATCTTCATTCTTGATATTTTTTATTCCTCTCCAATTTGGTCATTTAACTCTCTGCCGGTCTTACTCTTTCCTCTCCTTGAACTACACTACCCATAAATGTTACATCTCCCATTATCTTTTCTTTCCTCTTCCTTTCTCTCTATGAGGGTTGCACTCCAAAACCCTTAACTCTCTCTCTCCTTTCTTTTTTCTTCTTTTAGTGGTTCCCTCTTTTTTCTCTCTCTCTCTTTCTTTTCTCCCTCTATATTAGTTTCTTCCTTTCTCCTTTACGTCTCCTCTCATTCAAACCTCAATAACGAACAATATCTTATCTGGGACTCAAATTTATGTTTGTGGCATTTTGGGGGGTTTTTACTTCACCTTTTTAACACACTAGCAGTGCTCCGATCCCTGGCTCTCCATTTTATCTAGTTCTTGTTCCACTAAATACAATAATAATTTTTTAATTTGTCCCCCCATTTTCCTGTTTCCCTCTTATTCCTCTCATCATAACTCTTAGTCAACCAACACCTAAAAGCAAATAATTTTATTCTTGACCAATTTTTTTTTCTTATTTGCTATTTTGTGGGTCCATACGCCCTTTTTTTCTTTTTTTTGCCCCTTTATTACTTCTCCCCAATTCAGGCCCTCCATTACAGGCATTGTTTGTTCTATTTAGTACAATATAATTCACAGTACACCACAAGATTTTCTCAGGAAAGAGGGGAGAGGAGAGGAGAGAAAAAAACAAGGGGGGATAATTTCCTTTTTTTAAAAAAATTTTTATTTTATTTTTTTTATTTCATTAATTTTTTTTAAAAAAACAACTCTTTCCGATTTTTTATTTTTTTAACTATTTAATTCTTTATTAAATCTCATTAATATTATCTACAAAACCACGTTCAGATGCCATTAAGGAAGAGAGAATCGAATATCATGGATACAAAAGAAAGAGAGGTAACACAGATAGATGAGGAAAAATCTATGGAGAAAAAATTTAACATATTGGAAACCTTGGAGCTAAATGACAGAGAATTTAAGATAGAAATCCTAAAAATCCTCCGAGATATACAAGAAAACACCGAAAGGCAATTTAGGGAGCTCAGTAAACAACTCAATGAACACAAAAATTAAATTTCCAAGAAAATTGAAACTATAAAAACAAATCAAACAGAGATGAAAAACTCAATTCACGAGATGAAAAACGAGGTAACAAGCTTAGCTAATAGAACAGGCAGATAGAAGAGAGGATTAGTGAAATAGAAGACAAGCAACTTGAGGCACAACAGAGAGAAGACAGAGACTCAAAAATTTTAAAAAATGAGATAGCCCTACAAGAATTATCTGACTCCATCAGAAAGAATAACATAAGAATAATAGGTATATGAGAGGGAGAAGAGAGAGAAAATGGAATGGAGAACATACTCAAACAAATAATAGATGAGAACTTCCCAAGCCTGTGGAAAGAACTAAAGCCTCAAATTCAAGAAGCAAACAGAACTCTGAGTTTTCTTAACCCCAACAAACCTACTCCAAGGCACATCATAATAAAATTGGCACAAACCAACGGCAAAAAAAATTCTCAAGGCAGCCAGGAAAAAGAAGAATACAACATATAAAGGAAGGCCCATTAGATTATCATCAGATTTCTCAGCAGAAACTCTACAAGCAAGAAGAGAGTGGACCCCAATATTTAAAGTCCTGAAAGAGAGGAACTTCTAGCCATGAATACTATACCCATCAAAGCTATACTTTAAATATGAAGGAGAAATAAAAACATTCACAGATACAGAAAAGATGAGGGAATTTATCATCAGAAAACCCCCACTCCAGGAATTACTAAAGGGGGTTCTCCAAGCAGATACAAAGAACAACAACAAAAAAACCCCAAAGCCACAAGTAAAAGCTCCAAGAAGAACACAATAAAACCAAATTTAAACTGTGACAACAACAAAAAGAAAGAGGGGGAGATGATGGAGATTAACAGTAGCAAAGGACGATGGAGTGCAAAAGTACTCACAAAATAGTGTGCTACAATGAACAGGGTAGGAACCCTTTTCATTACTCAAAGGTAACCACCATTGAAAAAACCACCACAGAAGCACATGAGATAAAAAAGATTGCAACAGAGGAAAGATGTATGGAATACAACCAAATAAAACCAAATGAGAGAAAAACAAAAGAGAAGGATCAAACAAGACACAAAACTAACAGAAAGCAATCTATAAAATGGCAATAAGGAACACACAAGTGTCAATAATGACAATAAATGTAAACGGATTAAATTCACCAATAAAAAGGCACAGAGTAGCAGAATGGATTAAAAAAGAAAATCCAACTGTATGCTGCCTACAGGAAACTCATCTAAGTAACAAGGATAAAAACAAATTCAAAGTGAAAGGCTGGAAAACAATACTCCAAGCAAATAACATCCAAAAAAAGCAGGCATAGCAATACTCATATCTAATAATGCTGACTACAAAACAGCAAAAGTACTCAGAGACAAAAATGGTCATTTCATAATGGCTAAGGGGACACTGAATCAAGAAGACATAACAATTCTTAATATATATGCACCAAACCAAGGAGCACAAAAATATATAAGACAACTACTTATTGACCTTAAAAACAAAAACTGACAAAAATACAATCATACTTGGAGACCTCAATACACCGCTGACGGCTCTAGATCGGTCATCCAAACAGAGAATCAACAAAGATATAGTGGCCTTAAACAAAACACTAGAGCACCTGGATATGATAGACATCTACAGGACATTTCATCCCAAAGTGACAGAGCATATACTTTTCTCCAGTGTACATGGATCATTCTCAAGAATTGACCATATATTGGGCCACAAAAACAACATCAGCAAATTCAGAAAAATCAAAGTTGTACCAAGCATATTTTCTGATCATAAAGCCTTGAAAGTAGAATTCAACTGCAAAAAAAAAGAGGAAAAAAATATCACAAAAACGTGGAAACTAAACAATATACTTTTAAAAAATGAATGGGTCAAAGAAGAAATAAGTGCAGAGATTAAAAGATATATACAGACTAATGAAAATGACAATATGACATATCAGAATCTATGGGATGCAGCAAAAGCAGTGATAAGAGGGAAGTTCATATCACTTCAGGCATATATAAACAAACAAGAGAGAGCCCAAGTGAACCACTTAACTTCACACCTTAAGGAACTAGAAAAAGAACAAAGACAACCCAAAACCAGCCGAAGAAAAGAGATAATAAAAATCAGAGCAGAAATCAATGAAATAGAGAACAGAAAAACTATAGAAAAAGTAATAGAACAATGAGCTGGTTCTTTGAAAAGATCAACAAAATTGACAAACCCTTGGGAAGACTTACCATGGAAAAAAGAAAAAGAACTCATATAAACAAAATCCAAAATAAAAGAGGAGAAATCACCATGGACACGGTAGATATACAAAGAATTTCTGTAGAATACTATGAAAAACTTTATGCCACTAAATTCAACAACCTAGAAGAAATGGATAAATTCCTAGAACAATACAACCTTCCTAGACTGAGTCAAGAAGAAGCAGAAAGCATAAACAGGCCTATTAGTAGAGAAGAAATAGAAAAAACCATTAAAAACCTCCCCCAAAATAAAAGTCCAGGCCCTGATGGCTACACCAGCGAATTTTATCAAACATTCAAAGAAGACTTGGTTCCTATTCTACTGAATGTCTTCCAAAAAATTGAAGAAGAAGCAATACTTCCAAACACATTTTATGAGGCCAACATAACCCTCATACCAAAACCAGGTAAGGACTGCACAAAAAAAGAAAACTACAGACCAATATCTCTAATGAATACAGATGCTAAAATACTAAACAAAATACTAGCAAATCGAATACAACAACATATTAAAACATAATACATCATGATCAAGTGGGATTCATCCCAGAATCTCAAGGATGGTTAAACATACGTAAAACGGTTAACGTAATACACCATATCAACAAAACAAAGAACAAAAACCACATGATCTTATCAATAAATGCAGAAAAGGCTTTCGATAAAATCCAACACAATTTTATGTTTAAGACTCTCAACAAAATGGATATAGAAGGAAAATATCTCAACATGAAAAAGGCCATATATGATAAACCATCAGCTAACATCATATTAAATGGCACTAAACTGAAGGCTTTCCCCCTTAAATCAGGAACAAGACAGGGTTGTCCACTCTCTCCACTCTTATTTAATGTGGTACTAGAGGTTCTAGCCAGAGCAATCAGACAAGACAAAGAAACAAAAGGCATCCATATCGGAAAAGAAGAAGTAAAGGTATCACTTTTTGCAGATGATATGATCCTATACATCGAAAATCCCAAAGAATCCACTAAAAGACTACTAGAAACAATAAGCCAATACAGTAAGGTCGCAGGATACAAAATCAATAGCCTTTCTATATGTTGACAATGAAACATTTGAGAACGAACTCAAAAGAACAATCCCCTTCACAATTGCAACAACAAAAAAATAAAATACTTAGGAATAAACATAAAAAAGAATGTAGAGGACTTATATAATGAAAACTATAAACCATTGTTAAGGGAAATCGAAAAAGATATAATGAGATGAAAGAATATTCCTTGTTCTTGGTTAGGAAGAATAAATATAATCAAGATGGCCATATTACCCAAAGCAATATACAAATTTAATGCAATTTCCATCAAAATTCCAATGACATTTTTTAAAGAAATAGAGCAAAAAAAAAATCATCAGATTTATATGGAACTATAAAAAACCTCGAATAGCCAAAACAATCCTAAAGAAAAAGAATGAAGCTGGGGGCATTACAATACCTGACTTCAAACTATATTATAGGGCCACGACAATCAAAACAGCATGGTATTGGCAGAAAAATAGACACTCAGACCAATGGAACAGAATAGAAAGTCCAGAAATAAAACCACATATATATAGTCAAATAATTTTTGATAAAGAGGCCAACAATACACAATGGAGAAAAGAAAGCCTCTTCAATAAATGGTGCTGGGAAAACTGGAAAGCCACATGCAAAAGAATGAAACTGGACTACAGTCTGTCCCCCTGTACTAAAATAACTCAAAATGGATCAAAGATCTAAACATAAGACCTGAAACAATTAAGTGCAGAGAAGAAGACATAGGTACTCAACTCATGAACCTGGGTTTTAAAGAGCATTTTATGAATTTGACTCCAAAGGCAAGAGAAGTGAAGGCAAAAATTAATGAATGGGACTACATCAGACTAAGAAGTTTTTGCTCAGCAAGAGAAACTGATAACAAAATAAACAGAAAGCCAACTAAATGGGAAATGATATTTTCAAACAACAGCTCAGATAAGGGCCTAATGTCCAAAATATACAAAGAACTCATAAAACTCAACAACAAACAAACAAACAATCCAATAAAAAAATGGGAAGAGGACATGAACAGACAGACACTTCTCCCAGGAAGAAATACAAATGGCCTACAGATATATGAAAAGATGCTTATCTTCGTTAGTTATTACAGAAATGCAAATCAAAACTGCAATGAGATACCACCTCACACCTGTTAGATTAGCTATTATTAACAAGACAGCTAATAACAAATGTTGGAGAGGCTGTGGAGAAAAAGGAACCCTCATCCACTGTTGGTGGGAATGTAAAGTAGTACAACTATTATGGAAGAAAGTATGGTGGTTCCTCTAAAAACTGAAAATCGAATTACCTTATGACCCAGTAATCCCTCTATTGGGTATATACCCCCAAAACTCAGAAACATTGATATGTAAAGACACATGCAGCCCCATGTTGATTGCAGCATTGTTCACAGTGGCCTGGACATGGAAACAACCAAAAAGCCTGTCAATAGATGACTGGATAAAGAAGATGTGGCACATATACAACTATGGAATACTACTCAGCCATAGGAAATGATGACATCGGATCATTTACAGCAAAATGGTGGGATCTTGATAACATTATACGAAGTGAAATAAGTAAATCAGAAAAAACCAGGAACTGCATTATTCCATACGTAGGTGGGACATAAAAGTGAAACTAAGAGACATTGATAAGAGTGTGGTGGTTACGGGGGGAGGGGGGAGAGGGAGAGGGAAAGGGGGAGGGGGAGGGGCACAAAGAAAACTAGATAGAAGGTGACAGAGGACAATCTGACTTTGGGTGATGGGTATGCAACATAAGTGAATGACAAGATAACCTGGAGTTGTTATCTTTGAATATATGTATCCTGATTTATTGTTGTCGCCCCATTAAAAATAAAATTATTAAAAAAAAAGAGTGGTGAGAGTGGGCAGCTTTGTCTTGTTTCTGATTTTAGAGAAAAAACTTATATATTTCAACATTTAGTGTGAAATAAGCCGATGGTTTGTCATCCATCGCCTTTATTATGTTGATGTACTTTTTTTTAGATGCGTTTTATTGAGTGTTTTAAACATAAAGGGATGTTGATATCTTATTGAATGCCTTTTTTGCATTATTGATAAGATCATATAATTTTTGTTCTTTGTTTTGTTGATGTGGTGTATTAGGTTGATCAATTCCCATATGTTGAAACATTTGTGTGTTCCTGGAATGAATCTCACTTGATTGTGATGTATTATATTTTAAATGGGTTTTTGTATTTGATTTGCTAGTACTTTGTTTAGGACTTTTGCATCTGTATTCATTAGAGATATTAGTCTGTAGTTTTCTTTTTTTGTGCTGTCCTTGCCCAGTTTTGGTATCAGAGTTATGTTGGACTCATAAAATGTGTTAGAGAGTACTGCTTCTTCTGTTCTTTTGGAAGATTTTTAGAAGGATAGTTACAAAATCTTCTTTGAATGTTTAGTTGAATTCACTAGCATTGCATCTGGTCCTCGACTTTTATTTTTGGGGAGGTTTTTAATAGTTGGTTTATTTCCTCCCTGTTTATGGGTATATTTAGGTTTATCTCTTTGTGACTCAGTCTAGAATGATTATGTAGTTCTAGGAATGTATCCATTTCTTCTAGGTTGTTTAATTTGGTGGCATATAATCCTTCATAGTATTTTATTATGATGTTTTGTATATCTAAGTCTGTGGTGATTTTTCCTCTTTCATTTCAGATTTTGTTTAGATGGGTTCTTTCTCTTTTTTCTTTAGTTAGTATAGTAAGAGATTTGTGAATTTTATTGATGTTTTCAAAGAAGCAGCTCTTTTTTTGTATTAATATTTTCTATAGATTTTTTTCTTTATTTTATTTAGTTCTGCTCTAATTTTTACTATTTTCTCTTGTTGACTTCAGGTTGCCTTTGTTCTTTTTCTAGTTCCTTAAGTGTGATGTTAGGTTGTTTACTTGGGATTTCTCTTGTTTCTTGATATAAGCCTATAATTATATAAAATTTCCTTTTATTACTGCTTTTGCTGCATCCCAGAAATTTGGATATGTGTTGTTGTCATTTTCATATATATATTTTGTTTTCATATATATATTTTTAAATATATATATTTTAAATTTTATTTAAAAAATTAATTTTAATGGAATGAGATTGATTACCTAGAGTACATGATTCAGAGAAAACATCTCCCGATCATCTTGATATTTGATTATGTTGTATACCCTTTACCGAAAGTTAAGTTGTTCTCTGTTTCCTGTTATTTGGTGTTTTTGCCTCTCCCTTCCCCATACCCCTTCCTCTCCCTCTTCTCCTTTATCCTTCACCTAGGAAACACTGTGCTCTTATCCATGTCCATGAGTCTCAATTTTGTGTCCCACGTATGTATACAGTTCTTATTTTTTTTCTGATTTATTTATTTCACTCAGTATAAGGTTATCAAGGTCAATCGATGTTGTCATAAGTGATCCTATGTCATCATTTCTTATGGCTGAGTAGTATTCCATAGTATATATGTACCACATTTTTTTTTTATACAATGTTTTATTGAAGGGTTTTTTGGTTGTTTCCATGTCTTGGCCACTGTGAACAATGCTGCGATGAACATGGGGCTGCATGTGTCTTTAAGTACCAATTTTTTTTTGAGTTTTTGGGGTATATACTCAATAGAGGGGTAGCTGGATCATATGGTAGTTCTATTCTTAATTTTTTGAGGAACCAACATACTTACTTCTATAATGGTTGTACTACTTTACATTCCCACCAACAGTGAATGAGGGTTCTTTTTTCTCCACAGCCTCTAAAACACTTTTTGTTACCTGTCTTGTTGATAATAGCTAATCTAACAGGTGTGAGGTGGTATCTCATTGTAGGTTTGATTTTCATTTCTTTTATAGCCAGTGAAGAGGAGCATCTTTTGATATATCTGTTGGCCATTTGTATTTCTTCCTGGGGGAACTGTCTGTTTATATCTTCTTCTCATTTTTTTATTGGGTTGTTTGCTTGTTTGTTGTTGAGTTTTGTGAGTTCTTTGTATATTTTGGATATTAGGCCCTTATCTGAGCTGTTGTTTGAAAATATCATCTCCCATTTAGTTGGCTGTCATTTTGTTGTCAGTTTCTTTTGCTGTGCAAAAGCTTCTTAGTCTGATGTAGTTCCATTCATTTATCTTTGCCTTCACTTTTCTTGCCTTTGGAGTCAAATTCATAAAATGTTCTTTATGGACAAGGCCCATGAGTTTAGTAGCTATGTTTTCTTCTATGTCATTTACTGTTTTCCAGTCTTAAGTTTAGATCTTTGATCCATTTTGAATTAATTTTGGTACAAGGAGCCAAACTGTAGTGGAGTTTCATTCTTTTGCACATGGGTCTCCAATTTTCCCAGCACCATTTATTGAAGAGGTTTTCTCTTCTTAATGTTTGTTTTTGGCATCCTTATCAAAGATGATGTGAACATATATATGTAGTTTTATTTCTGGGCTCTCTATTCTGTTTCATTGGTCTGAGTGTCCATTTTTCTGACAATACCATGCTGTTTTGATTATCATAGCTCTGTAATATAATTTGAAGTCAGGTATTGTAATGCCTCCAGCTTCAGTCTTTTTTTTTTAGGATTACTTTGGCTATTCAGGGTTTTTTATAGTTCCATATAAACCTGATGATTTTTTGTTTCATTTCTTTAAAAAATGACATTGGAATTTTGATGGGAATTGCATTAAATTTCTGTATTGCTTTGGGAAATATGGTCATTTTATTTATATTTATTCTTCCTATCCAAAAACAAGAAATATTTTTCCATTTTATTGTATCTTTTTTGATTTCTCTTAACAATGCTTTTTAGTTTTCATGATATTTGTACTTTACATTTTTTGATATGTTTATTTCTAGGTATTTTATTTTTTTCTTGCACCTGGAAAAGGAATTATTTTTTGAGTTCATTTTCTGTACTTTCATTGTTGGCATATAGGAAGGCAATAGACTTCTGTATATTAATTTTGTATCCTGTAAACTTACTGTATTGTTTTATTGTTTCTAGTAGTCTTTTTGTGGAATCTTTGGGGTTTTTGATATACAGGATCATATCATCTACAAAAAGTGAAAACTTTAATTCTTCTTTCCCAATATGAATGCCTTTTATTTCTTTCTCTTGTCTGATTGCTCTGGCTAGAACTTCCAGCACTATGTTGAATAAGAGTGGAGAAAGTGGGCACCCTTGTCTTGTTCCCAATTTTAGAAGAATAGTTTTCAGAATTTTTTCATTTAATATGATGTTAGCTGATGGTTTTCCATAAATGGCCTTTATTATGTTGAGATTTTTTTCTATACTCATTTTGTTGAGTGTTTTAAGCATAAAGTGATGTTGTATTTTATCGAATGCTTTTTCTGCATCTGTTGATAGGATCATATGGTTTTTGTTCTTTGTTTTGTTGATACAGTGTATTATATTAACTGTTTTACGTATGTTGAACCATCCTTGTGATTTCAGGATGAATCCCACTTTATTGTGATGCATTATTTTCTTAATGTGTTGTTGTATTTGATTTGCTAGTATTTTGTTTAGGATTTTTAGCATCTGTATTCATTAGTGATATTAAACTGATTTTTGTGTGTGTGTGTGTGTGTTGTCATTACCAGGTTTTGGTATGAGGGTTATGTTGGCTTCATAAAATGTGTTTGAATGTATTGCTTTGTCTGCAATTTTTTGATAGACTTTGAATAGAATAGGAATAAAATCTTCTTTGACTGTTGGATAGAATTCACTAGTGCAGCCGTCTGGCCCTGGACTTTTATTTTTGGGGAAGTTTTTGATAGTTGTTTCTATTTCCTCCATGCTTATGGGTCTACTTATGCTTTCTACTTTGTGTCTCAGTCTAGGAAGATTGTTGTGTTCTAGGAATTTATCCATTTCTTCTAGATTGTTAAATTTGGTGGCATATAGTTTTTCATAGTATTCTACGATAATTCTTTGTATATCTATATATGACATCTGTGGTGATTTATCCTCTTTCCTTTTGGATTTTGT
Source organism: Saccopteryx bilineata (assembly GCF_036850765.1). NCBI lineage: Eukaryota > Metazoa > Chordata > Mammalia > Chiroptera > Emballonuridae > Saccopteryx > Saccopteryx bilineata. The sequence continues at coordinate 68,758,467 of NC_089499.1, forward strand.
TTATGAGTCCTTTCTCTTTTTCCTTAGTGAGTGCTGGCAAGGGTTTGTCAATTTTGTTGATCTTTTCAAAGAGCCAGCTCGTTATAAAAAATTGATTTTTTTCTATACTTTTTCTATTCTCTATTTCATTTATTTCTGCTCTGATTTTTATTATTTCCTTTCTTCTGCTGATTTTGGGTTGCCTTTATTTTTCTGTTTTTTGGTCCTTAAGATGTTATGTTAGGTTGTTTACTTGGGCTCTCTCTTGTTTGTTCATATACTTCTGTAGTGATATGAACTTCCCTCTTATTAGTGCTTTTGCTGCATCTCAGACATTCTGATATGTGGCATTGTGATTTTTGTTTGTCTGTATATATCCTTTGATCTTTGCTATTATTTCTTCTTTGACTCACTCATTTTTTATAAGTATGTTGTTTAATTTCCACATTTTTGTGGGTTTGTTTACTTCTTTTTGCAGTTGAATTCTGGTTTCAAATCTTTATGGTCAGAGAATATGCTTGGTATAATTTCAATCTTTCTGAATTTGTTCGCATTAGTGTTGTGGCCCAACATATGGTCTATTCTTGAAAATGTCCCATGTACACTGGAGAAAAATGTATACTCTGGCATTTTGGGATGAAATGTACTGTAGATGTCTATCATATCTAATTGTTCTAGTGTTTTGTTTAAGGCTAATATTTCTTTATTGATTTTCTGTTTAGATGAACCATCTAGAGCTGTCAGCATTGTATTGAGGTTTCCAAGTATGATTGTATTTTTGTCAGTTTTTATTTTTAGATCAGTTAGTAGATGTCATATATACTTTTGTGCTCCTTGGTTTTGTGCATATATATATATATATATATTAAGAAGTGTTATGACTTCTTGATTCAATGTCCCTTTTATCATTTTGAAATGACCATCTTTGTCTCTGATTACCTTTGCTATCCTATTGTCAGTATTGTTAGATATGGGTATGGCTACACCTGCTTTTCTCTGGATGTTATTTGCTTGGAGAATAATTTTCGAACCTTTTACTTTGAATTTTTTTTATCCTTGTATCTTAGATGTGTTTCTTTAAGGAGCATACAGTTGGATTTTCTTTTTTGATCCACTCTGCTACTCTGTGTCTTTTTATTGGTGAGTTCAATCCATTTACATTTAATGTAATTATTAACACTTGAGGGTTTGCTATTGCCATTTTATGTATTGCTTTCTGATAGCTCTGTATCTTGTTTGTTTTTGTTCTTTTGTTTTTCTATCATTTGTGTTTGTTTGGTTGTACTCCATACTTCTTTACTCTGTGTCTTTTATTTTAAGCCATGTGTTTCTGTAGTGGCATTTTCAGGGGTAGTTATCATTAAGTAATAAAAAGAATATATATCATACTCATTGTAGTACATTATCTCATGAGTGCTTCTGCACTCCATCCTCCTTTGCTACTGTTAATATTTGTTTTCTCTCCTTTTTTGTTTTTGTGTCAAGATTAATCTTGTTTTTATTTTGATCTTGTTGAAGCTTTTACTTGTGATTTTATTTTGTTTTCTTCTTTTTATCCAGTCAGATAACCCCCTTTAGTATTTCCTGAAGTGGGGGTTTTCTGGTGATAATTCCCTCATTTTTTCTATATCTGTGAATGTTTTTATTTCCCCTTTGTATTTGAAAATATCTTTGATGGATATAGTATTCTTGGCTGGAAGAAGAATACTACCTTTTTGTAGTTTAAATATTGGGGTCAACTTGCTTCTGGCTTGTAGAGTTTCTGCTGAGAAATCTGATGATAGTCTAATGGGCCTTCCTTTATATGTTGTATTATTATTTTCCCTGCCTGCCTTGAGTATTTTTTCTTTGTCATTGGTTTGTGATAATTTTGTTACAGTGTGCCTTGGAATAGGTCTGTTTTGGTTGAAGTAACTCAGTGTTCAGTTTGCTTCTTGGATTCGAGGCTCTACTTCTTTATACGGGCTTGGGAAGTTCTCATTGATAATTTGTTTGACTATGTTCTCAATTTCATTTTCTTTCTCTTCTCCTTCTGATATGCCCACTATTCTTATGTTGCTCTTTCTAATGAAATCAGGCAATTCCTGTAGGACTAATTTTTTTAAATTCATGCGTCTCTCTCCTCTACTCTCTGTAGTATCTCAAGTTGCCTCTTTCTATGTCACAGATTCTCTCCTCTATCTGGCCTCTTCTATTAGCTAAGCTTGTTACCTTATTTTTTAGTTCATGTATTGAGTTTTTTTTTATCTGTGTTTGGTTCCCTTTTATAGTTTCAATTTCCTTGGTGAAGTATTCTTTTTGTTCATTAAATTATTTTTTGAGGTGTCTAAATTTTTTTCTGTGCTTTCTTGTATTTTCCTGAGTATTTTTAGGACTTCAATTTTTAATTCTCTGTCATTTAACTTTAAGGCTTCCAAGCAATTGAAATTTTTTTTCTAGAGATTTTTCATCATCTATCTGAGCTATATCTTTGTCTTTTGTATCCATGATATTTTATTTCTTTTTTCTTTTCTTTTTTTTTTTTTTTTTTTTTCATTTTTCTGAAGCTGGAAACAGGGAGAGACAGTCAGACTCCCGCATGCGCCCGACCGGGATCCACCCGGCACGCCCACCATGGGGCGACGCTCTGCCCACCAGGGGGCGATGCTCTGCCCATCCTGGGCGTCGCCATGTTGCGACCAGAGCCACTCTAGCGCCTGAGGCAGAGGCCACAGAGCCATCCCCAGCGCCCGGGCCATCTTTGCTCCAATGGAGCTTTGGCTGCGGGAGGGGAAGAGAGAGACAGAGAGGAAGGCGCGGCGGAGGGGTGGAGAAGCAAATGGGCGCTTCTCCTGTGTGCCCTGGCCGGGAATCGAACCCTGGTCCTCCGCACACTAGGCCGACGCTCTACCGCTGAGCCAACCGGCCAGGGCTTTATTTCTTTTTTCTTATTGGTATTTGAGAGTTGGTATTGTTAATAAATTAGTAAGAGATAATTAAAAAAATAAAATAAAAATTGAAAAGATACCATGAAAAAATAAATTCTATATCGATAAGTGGAACAAAAACTACAGAGAACAAAGAGCAGGAATTGTGGAAAGATGAAAAAAGAGGTAAAAAAATGAAGTAAAAAACATGGAAAATGCCAGAAAGAAAAATATGAATCCAAAATATAATAATTTGTTTATAAATAATCAAATGAGAGAAAAAGAAACAAATATAAAGGTTTTTGAAATAAAATCCTAATAAAAAAACAAGGATGTATATTTTAACTACTATGGATAATGAAGTTCAAAAGGAAAAGGAAAGAATAGAAAGAAGATAAAATAACCAAAATGGAAAAAAAATGTTGTAAAAATGTAATTTCTTCCTTGTTTTGAGAATTAGCTTCTATGTTTTTTGGTTTTTTTTGGTAGGTGGTGCTTTTCTCCAAGTTTTGCCCCTGTGGGGCTCTTGAGCAGAGGTTTGCTGTTGTGTCGCTGTTGCAATGACATAGGCTGGGCCTCAGTCCTGTTGTTAGCTGGGGCTTGTTAGGGCTAGAGTAGCGGTTCTCAACCTGTGGGTCATGACCCCGGCGGGGGTCGAACGACCATAACACTGGGGCGACCCTGCCAGGGTCACGACCCACAGGTTGAGAACTGCTGGCTTAGAGGCTCTGACAGTGGGAATCTCATTTTTCCATGTGCCTTTTCCCATGTTCTTTCACCTTAGCTAGCAGCCTGGAAACTTAGCTGTGAGGTTCACCCCAGGCGCTGCTTGCAGAGCAAGAGGCTCTAAGAGCAGCCAGGTCCTTCCTCCAGTTCTATTCAAAGCACAGTTCTGGGTAAGGCTGTGCCAACCAGAGCCGCCAGCGAGAGCAGGCAGGGCTGGGAACCAGTTGCAGATCAAGTGCTTTTCTAAGGGCCCCCAGGCATGTCTAGTACGCCTCAGTGTTCCGTGGGTCTAATATCCACAGGCTTCTCCCTTGTGCACTGTTTGATATCCCGCAGCAACAAGCCACATGTGTGCTCAGCGCCCACAACTTCTGTAGTGCACATGGAGGTCTGCACCCGCTCACTTAGGCACACATTTTCCTGTGATCTCGGTCAGAGCTGGGAATACAGGAATGCACTTTGAAGCCTGTATCTGCCCTGTGGAGGCACCCCACTTGGGCAGTCCAAAGCCTAGAGATCATGGCCCTTGTGCACGTCCTGTGCTGGTGGTCATGAAGCTGGGAATGCACATAGATGCTGGCAACAGTCCACACAGATGTCTATTGCTGGTAATCTCGGGCTAAGCCCTCCAGCCCACGAGTGTGTGCACCCATGCCAGTGATGCCAGGTGGAGCCACTTGCACACCGCCTGTGATTGCGGACTCAGGAGTGCACAAAGCTGCTGGTGCCAGTGCCAGCTTCCACGGGCACCCTGTACTGGTATCCTTTGTCAGAGCCTGCTGCTCATGCTTGCCCTGTGTCTGCTATCTCAGGCAGAGCTGGCATGATCTTTCTTCTGCTTGATCATCCACCCTCACCCAGCTTCTTCCCTCTGCCTCAGACCCTCTGCTTTGCTCATCTCCAGACAAAAGTGGCCCTTCCTCAGAACAGTGAGGAAAGTGGAATACTCTGTTCTCCATCTTATTTCCTTTAGAGTGGATTATATATTCAGCTACCTTTTCATCCAATCATACCTTTGTCTCATGTGTATATAGTTCAGGTGCTCCTGAGATTTTTTTCTCTGTCTTTAGTTCTTGAATTTGTTGAAATTTCAAGGGGAGATCTTGTCAGCACCCCTCACAGTGCCATTTCTCTGACGTCACTTTCCATATATATTTTTTGACCTTTGCTTTTATTTCTTCCTTGACCTAGTCATTTTTTAGAAGTATGTTGTTTAATTTTTACATTTTTGTGGGATTTTTTCTTCTTTTTTTCAGTTGAATTCTAATTTCAAAGTCTTATGGTCAGAAAATATGCTTGGTATAATTTTAGTCTTCCTAAGCTTGTTAGTTTTGTGGTCTAATATATGATCTATCCTTGAAAATGTTCTATGAACACTGGGAGAGAATGTATAATTTGATATTCTGGGATGAAATATCCTATAAATGTTTATAATATCCATTTGGTTTAGTGTGTCATTTAAGGCTGATATTTCTTTATTAATTTTCTGTTTGGATGATCTATCTAAAGCTGTCAATGGTGTGTTCAGTTTTCCAAGTATGATTTTGTTTTAGTTTGTTTTAATTTTTAGGTCAGTTAGTCTTATATATCTTAGGTCTCTCTAGTTTGGGACATATCTTTTAAGAAGTGTCTTCTTGATACAGTGTCCCTTTTATCATTGTGTAATGATGTCTTCTTGATACAATGTTCCTTTTATCATTATGTAATGATGTCTTCTTGATATAATGTCCCTTTTATTATGAAATGATAAAATCAAATGATGAAATCAAATGTCCATCTTTGTCTCTTGTTACCCTTGTTGTCTTGGAGTCAACATTGTCAGATCTGAGTATGGCTACACTGCTTTTCTTTGGGTAATATTTGCTTGGAGAATAGTTTTCTAACCTTTCACTTTGAGCCTACTTTTGTCCTTGCAGCTTAGATGTGTCTCTTGAAAGCAGCATACAGTTGGGTTTTGCTTTTTGGTTCAGTCTGCTACTCTGTGCCTCTTTATTGGTGAGTTTAGTCCATTTACATTTAGGGTTATTATTGGTGCTTGAGGATTTCCTATAGCAATATTATGTTTTGTTTTCTGGTTGCTCTGTGTCTCGTTTGGTTCTTCTCTTTTGGTTTTTGTCAGTTGTTTTTGTTTGATAATATTCCATACTTTCCCATTTCTTCTTCTTTTTTTTTTTTTTGTATTTTTCTAAAGTTGGAAACGGGGAGGCAGTCAGACTCCTGCATGCGCCTGACCGGGATCCACCCGGCATGCCCACCAGGGGGTGATGCTCTGCCCATCTGGGTGTTGCTCTTTTGCAACCAGGGCCATTCTAGCGCCTGAGGCAGAGGCCATGGAGCCATCCTCAGTGTCCGGGCAAACTTTGCTCCAATGGAGCCTTGGCTGCGGGAGGGGAAGAGAGAGACAGAGAGGAAGGAGAGGGGAAGGGGTGGAGAAGCAGATGGGCACTTCTCTTGTGTGCCCTGGCCGGGAATTGAACCCGGGACTCCCGCATGCCAGGCCGATGCTCTACCACTGAGCAAACCGGCCAGGGCCTGTTTCTTCTTTTTTAAAGATGTGTATTTCAGTAGTGGCTTTTTTTTGTGGATTAACATTAGGTTATTAAGAGAAAAAGCTTCATATGTATAAGAGTCCTTTGTCTTTTGAGGGCTTCTGCTTTTCTATCCTCCTTTGCACCTGCAGATCTTTATCTTCTCCCCTTTTAAGTAATTGCTTCCACAGATTAGCCTTGTTTTGATTGTGAACTTGTTGCAGCTTTTAGTTGTAGTTTTGATTGCCTGTATCTAGTTGAATAACCTCCTTGAGTATTTTCTGAAGTGGGGTTTTTGGTGATAAATTCCTCAGCTTCTGTATGTCTATAAACATTTTTATTTCTCCTTCATATTAGAAGGATATCTTTGATGGATATAGTGTCTTGGCTGGTAATTTCTCTCTTTCAGTACTTTGAATGTTTGGGTCTACTCTTCTTCTGGCTTGTAGCGTTTCTACTGAGAAGTCTGATGATAACCTAATGGGCCTTCCTTTATCTGTTATTTTCTTCTTTACCCTAGCTGCCTTGAGGATTTTTTCATTGTCATTGAATTTTGACAATTCTATTACAATTTGCACTGTAGAAGGTCTATTTGGGTTGTAGTAACTTGGCACACTGTTTGCTTCTTGGATTTGAGGCTCTAACTCTTGCCATGGCCTTGGGAAGTTCTCATCAATTATTTGTTTGAATAGGCTCTCCATTCCATTCTCCCTCTCTTCTTTAATATACCCATTATTCATATATTGCTTTTTTTGGTGGAGTCAGACCATTCTTGTAGAGCTCCCTCATTTTTTCTTTCTTTCTTTTTAATGTGTGAGTCTCTCTCCTCTTCTCTCTGTAGCATCTCTAGTTGCCTGTCTTTGATGTCACTGATTCTTTCCTCTCCCTGGCCTGTTCAATTAGCTAAACTTGCTACCTAAAATTTCAATTCATGTATTAAGTTCTTTATCTCTGTTTTTAAAGTTTCAGTTCCCTTGGTGAAATACTTATTTTGTTTATTAACTTTTTTTTTGGTTACCGAGACAGAGAGAGACAGAGAGAAGAACAGATAGGGACAGGCAGACAGGAAGGGAGAGAGAGGAGAGGCATCAATTCTTCGTTGAGGCACCTTACTTAGTTGTTCATTGATTGCTTCCTCATATGTGCCTTGACTGTAGGGGTGGTAGGCTACAGCAGAGCGAATGACCCTTTGCTCAAGCCAGAGACCTTGGGCTCAATCTGGTGAGCCTTGCTCAAGTCGAGGATCTCAGGGTTTGGAAGCTGGGTCCTCCACTTCCCAGTCCCATGCTCTATTCACTGTACCACTACCTGGTCAGGCTGTTCATTAATTTGTTTTTTGGGGGCTCATTAAATTGCCTTTTGGTATGTTCATGCATCTCATTGAGTATTTTCAGTATTCAATTTTGAATTTTCTATCATTTAACTCCAAGGTTTCCACGTGATTGAGATAGCTTTCTGAAGATTTTTTATTTTCTTTTTTAGCTACTTGTCTGTCTTGTGTAGCCATGGCATCAAATTTCTTCTTACTTAAAGGCATCTGAGAGTGGTATTGTTAATAACTTTAACAAAAAAATAACAAAAAATGAAAAATAAAAATTGAAAAAATACAATGAAAAATATAAAAATTTTAAAGATAATGAAAATAAAAAACAACCACAGAAAAAGTTTAAACCTCTCAAAATAAAAAGCAAAGAAAATACCCACAAAATAAGAAAAATATAAAAATGAAAGAAAATGAAATTCAAAAGAGAAGAAAAGAAAAAAGGGGAAAAAGAAAAAAGGAAAAAATTCAGTTTTGAGAGGTTACTGTTTTCTTCCATTAGGTGTTGCTGTATTACAAGTGTTATCTCTGAGAAATTACTGGGCTGAACTATGCTGAGATGTTGCTGTAGCAACAATGTAGGCAGGGCTGCAATTGCATTAGTGGGTGGGGCATGTTGTGAGGGCTTTATGGCTTTACAGCTTTAGCAATGGTGATTTCAGGCCTTCGGGCACTGCTCCCCACATCTCAACAGACCAGAGGACCAGATGCGGAGCACCTCTGTTCTTCAGGAACAAGTGGCTCTGGAAAGTTATCTGTGGGTTCTGTCTCTACCACTTTCCATATCTGCAAGGTGAGGGAGGCAGGATCCGGGAGGCCAGGGTGCTGCACTTTGGTTTTCTCTGACTGCGCTGAGTTCAGGCTGTGGGCAAACCATGGGATCACTGACTGTGCCCCTTGTTCTGCCACCACTTTGGTTTAGTATCACCCTTCTGCCCCTCAGTTTCTTCACTCCTTCTGGCATAAAGAGACCCAGTCACTGGGCTTCCCTCTCCATAGGCCCAGCAGACAAAACCTAGACAGTCCAAGCTTGCCTCCTGTTCGTATTCCCAGTTGAGAAAAAAAAATCCAGTCACTCCGAACTTCTCTCCAGAGCTGACCATGAGTGCGTTTTATCTTCTGTCCCCCTTTTCAACCCTTTCCACCTGTAGTTGGTTGGGTGCACAGATCTTTCAGTCACACCTGCGAGCCGAGTCAGGGGTCCTTCACTGTGTTATTGTTGTTCAATCTGTTGAAATTTCAAGGGGAGAGATCAGGAGTATCTCTTACGCCACCATTACTCTGATGTCATCACAACTAAACTTTCCTATCAGCCAATTGTCACCCCTGTTATTTTTCACTGGTACATTTCCAACAATCGCTTTAAGTGTTTTTACTTTAAAACTACACTTGAAAACAGAAGAGGACCCACAATCTGTTGGTTGGCTTTTAAGCAAGACCTAACCTGAGGGCAGAATAAATATTCCGGGGGAAAAAAGGGACATTGTGCTTGCTCATAATGGTTCATGATTGATTGTCTTCCATGGCAAGGATCTTCTCATGAGGCTGAGTTGCCACTGGGTCAGAATGCAGAGCCTGGACACATACTGTGCACTTTGTAGCCAAGGATCTAATCATGGTGGGCATTGAAAACAGACTCTTAGTGAGAGGATTAGAAGGTGAGATGATTTCAGCAACAGGATAATTTATCTACTAAAGCCAGGATCATCAAGCTTTTTCTCTAAATGGCTGTGTAACAAGTAGTTTAGGCTTTGTGGCCCACAAAGTCTCTGTTAGAACTGCTCAGCTCTACTGTTGTGAGAAAAGTGCCAGAGATGATACGGAATGAATGAGTAGGGCTGTGTTCTGGTGACATGTGATTTGTGGACACTGAAATTTGAATGTCATATAATTTTCATGTGTCAGGAAATATTATCCTTTTGATTTCCCCCAACCATTTAAAAATGTGAAAACCATTCTAAGGTTATAGGTTGTATAAAAACGGATTGGGCTGTACTTGATCTCTGGTTGTGGTTTATCCACCGAGGACAAGACCAAAGGCCCTTTGAGTCCCTGTCCCAGCTGAGACAGATGCTGCAGCACGGACGAGTGATTTCCAAACATTCCCATGCTGCCTTTGTGTTTTCTCCATTTATTACATATTTATATGAAAACTTCTATTTAGTCTCATCTTAAACCATGTGTGAAATAGTAAATTTAATGTTCTAATTAGTAAAATGTAGATAAGTGCACCACTATTTAACCTTTAAGACTATTTATTACTAAAAAGGAAATCTAATGTACATAAAATCACATAATGTACCATACTGAATTGATCCTTTTTATTAATTTTTAAAAGTTGAGATATAACTTATAATAACATCCCCAAATTGCCCATTGGAGCTAGTGAATTTGCACATAATGCACATGCATGAAACTCCTTTTCAGAGAGGCTGCAGGCTTTCCAGTAACCTGGCAGACCCCTGCACCCCCTCATCATAGCACCCCTCTACAGTGACTACAAGTCTGCCTCCTCCAGCAGAGCTTCATTTTCTCACCTGACACCTTCCTGTAAGTGGAAGCATGCAGCTTTCACACTTCCTGTCTGTACTGGGTCAGCACTGTGTTTGTGGTGCTACATCAGGTCTTCATAGCTGTGTGGTGTCTCACTGTACCAACAGGACACTTTTATCTCTTAGTACGAACATCTGAGTTTATCTGGGTCTTAGCTGCTATGTGTTAGGCTGCTAGGCACGGTCTCCTGTGCCTTTTTGGTAGACATACGCACTCTTTTCTGTTGCACGTCCTTATTTATTTTTAGACTCAGTGTTTGAGCTAGGGCTATTTTTCACAAGAATTGTTAAATAATAAAAATAAAATATACTTAACACTTAGTGCTTATCATGTATCAAACAGCACTAATCCAAGTTCTTTGGGTATATTAGCTCATCTAATTAGGATTATTATTTTCATTGTATAAATGAGGAAACTGAGGAACAGTGTGAGGAAGTATTTTGCCTGGGTCACACAGCTAGTGACTTACAGAGTTTAAATTTCTTAGTCTTGCTCTGTCTTTCTGTCTCTCTTCGTCTCTAGTTCAGACTGTCTTTCAAATATTGATCAGCCTAGTAACAGTGGTTTCTTCAAATGGTTACCATTCTGTAGGACCTCATGCTGGAGAGCGAGTGAGCAAGGGATGCACTATAAATTGAAAACCAGCAGCTCACGATTTGAATTAGAATCTGCACCTAGGCCTGGCTTCAAAATACTCTTTTCTTAATCATCCTGTAAATAAAATGAACAAATGACCCTGGGCCCTCGCCGCCCCCTGGCAGCGCTGCCTCCCAGTGCCCACTCGCTCCCTGGTGGCCAGCTTGGTTTTGCAGCCTCTTTCAGCCACCAGGAGGCAGACCTGGGCAATTTTTAGAAAATTGGGTTCTGGAATCACTTACCTTGGCTTCAGTCCTTACAATCTGTGCAACCCTGGGCAGGGCAGATAATGTGACCTCTCTCAGGTGTCCTCATCTGTAAAATAGAGAAAATACCAGGTTAAGAATTTGATGGTAAATGCTTGTACAATACATAGCACAGTGCTGGAAATGCAGGAAGTTGTCACTGTATATAAACAGCATTGTACTTATTTCGGTGGTTGTTACTCAAAATGAGTGTCACTAGGTTCATTTAAACGAATCACTGAATACTTGAATGTCTTCCCATGTTAATTCCTCTAGGGCAGGCAATTCCTTAATAACCTCAAGTGCTGATCTCTAATAGTTAATCTGCTAGGAGAAATATTTTGGGGCAGGATTCTTTCTCCAAGTGCCTTTAGTCTCACCTTACCCAGGAGCCGCCTGCATTAGGAACCTGTATAAATTCCTTGAACCCCCAAGGTGAGATCCGCAGGGGTTTAATATCCACCCAGAGGAAGACATAAGAGAGCCCAGAGGCTTTGCTTGGACTTGATGTTCATCTCCAGTGGCTTTCTGAAGCACCAGAGAGGGTATTCTCAGGGCTCTCCAAATTTTAGGCTGTCCTAGAAGAACAACTGAGTTTGATCTCTTGGGGCTAAAATAACAGCCATGAATCTGGGAGCACCTTGACCCTCCCGGTTCTCAGCTGAAGCCATTAATAATTCTCTCTGAGTGCAGAGCACACCCATGAGTAAGAGTGAATTAAGCAAGCATGCTGCTTCCTTGGTGGTCCTAAACTTTAAAAATGGGGCAGGATGGTGAGGGAAGGCAGGAAACCAGGGGTGTTTATTGTGTAGAAAAACCAGCCACCCAATATAGTGTTGCTCATCCCATTTCGCATCAGTGCTATGTTTGCATTTAATTAGTGGCCAGTGGTTAGACAGGCATGAATCATTCTGGTTGAGTCCTTAATCACAGCAGTCCCCATTCCCTTTCTTTCTTTTGATGTACTATTCTGCCAGCAAATAAAAAACCAGATTCCATGTGATTGGTAAACATGGAAGGGGATTTTGGTTTGCAGGTCTTTCCCTGTGCACACTTCATGATTAAAGGCGCCCTGGCATGTGTAGAAAAGGGAATTGTTTCACCTACTCATTAGGATTGGGCTTCTCTCTAGTGTCACTGAAAGTGGGAAATGGACAGTGGTAAAAATAATAAGAAATAATAAGATAAAGGTGCAGGAAAAATTCTGTGAGCCCAGACCCAAAGAACAATGAATCAGTGACTTGCTCGAATGCGGCAGATGAAACATTGATCCAAAGGGCTTAGGGGAAGAGGTGATGCCTCAGAGATGAGGTGGGGAGAATGAAATGACCACATAGCACTGGGACTGACGACCTGGTCACTGAGCCTCTGTGGGATAGCAGACACATTGCCACTAATAAGGCTTTGAATCAAGGCAGCTGTCCTGCTGACACACGTCCCAGCATAGTACCCTTCCCCTGGCATCTTTGTCACAGTTTATTTTTCTCTTTAACCTTTTGTGACATACTGATATAAATTAAGCAATCTTCCTTCTCAGTGTCCTACCTGCTACCCTAAGATTACATGTGAACTTGTATTTCTGTTTATTAGTTTTCTAGTTTGTTTATAAGCCATGCAGTGGCTGGTGGCATGCAGCACATATTTGCTGAACAAATTATTAGTGTCTGGAATTCTGTTATGATAAAGACAGCTCTACATTAGCGGAATTCCCCTGAGAAGGTCTAACTTCCAGTTCTGGTTTGGTGTGTGTGGGGGGCATTAGGCAAACCATTTAGCCTGACCACAGTTTCTGTTCTTCCGTCTATAGAACAAGGTTGAGCACACTCATCCCCTCGGGTGGCTATGAGTGTAAGTGAGCCAGCACCAGGACCTCATCCAGCACAGCGCCCAATGCACAATGTCTCTGTTAGTGTCCCTCTTTCTCTACCCTCACAACCAAGATCCACAGGAAATGCAAATCCTTTTAAAAAGAACACTTGGCTCTAATTGGACAGCACCTTTTAATTGTTGGTGTTTTGTCTTTGTCTTGAGAAGATGATAGAGACATGGGGTAAAGCAATTGAGAAATCTCCAAATGCAGTCTTCTATAGGGAAAGAAGGATTATGAAGGATTAATCTTTATGGCGCACTTTATCGATTGGTGTGTCATGATTGCTCTCCTCTTGAACATCAGCGGCATCTTCCCTTTCAGCAGCAAGCTGCTCAGAATGTGAACAGTGCCCTTATCATGTCTTGAGGCTACAGTTATTGAAATGTAAATTCAGCAGAAGAGAAAGATACAGTGTTTGACCCTCTTGTTGGGAATATAAAATTAAAATGAACAAATTTCAGACAAATTTTATCATCAAATCGTTTTAACATGCTTAGTGATTTAATAAGACATAGGAGTTGATATTTATCAAACAATTAAGTGCCAAGCATTGTGTCAGCATTTTAATGAGGTTTTTTAAGGACAATCCTGTGAGGTTGGTGCAACGGAATCTGATTGAACACAGGATTTGGTGCTGAATTAAGTGTGTAAAAGAAAAATCATATGTAGTCAGAATACTCCCTGAAAAATCCCATAAAATATCTTTGTGCACAGTCTTGTAGAAGAATTCTTATCCCCGGTTTTGAGAATCACTGAGCTACTCCATAGGAAGGAACAAAGGAACGGTTACATGCAGGAGTCTGAGCATTCAAATTTTTTGAATAAATGAATGTTGAATGAATTCTACTTAAAACTAACAAAGTTCTATTGAGTGGGTGATAGGTTGAGAATTCTTAAGTATTTCTGTCGCTTAAAGGGTTGTCTCCCCTTTTAATCCTAAGCCTCCTTAACCTAAATCTATCCTACTAGACCTGTTATTGTGAAGTTTAAATGCTATTGTGGAGACAAGCCTGACCCTGGCTACATTCTAAAGTGAATTTGTATATTAATACGCTCCTATGACTCCACTGTAGTATTGGTGGCCTCATTTTCATAGTGGTGAAGCTGGAGTGTACTGACTTGCTAAGGTCACTGTCACAGACACTAGGTGGCTCTGCATGATCCCCACCTCCTAGAATTCATGCCTTTGTGAAATTGTCTCCCCTCTAGTGTGGGTGGGTGGGCCTTGACCTGCCACTAACCAGTGGAATACAGCATAGGTGATGGGATGTCATCGTGTGACTGTTTCTTTACGCAAATTCTCCTTATTAGCAGGCTTGCTCTAGAGCAGTGGTAGTCAACCTGGTCCCTATCGCCCACTAGTGGGCATTCCAGCTTTCATGGTGGGTGGTAGCGGAGCAACCAAAGTATAAATAAAAAGATAGATTTAACTATAGTAAGTTGTTTTATAAAGATTTATTCTGCCAAACTTAGTGAAAATCCGACATAAAGTACTTGGTAAGTAATTATTATTATATGCTTTAACTTGCTGTAACTCTGCTTTATAAATTTTATAAAGTACAGTTACTTCCCTACTTTATAAATCACCATTACTGTGGAACTGGTGGGTGGTTAGAAAGTTTTACTACTAACAGAGATACAGAAGTGGGCAGTAGTTATAAAAATATAAAAAGGTTGACTACCCCTGCTGCAGAGATATCCTTTTGATGGCTTGGAGACTAAGTGGGCATGTTGGGGAATCTGATATAACAGGAAACGCCGGTGACCTCTAGGAACCTAGGGCAACTCTGCTGAGAGCCAGCAGAGCCCCTGGTGCTCTCAGTGCTGCGATCACCAGGACGAAGTTCTGACTGCCGACAACCATGCGAGTGAGGAAGTGGATTCTACCCCAGTCCAGCCTTTGGGTGAGAACTTAGTCCTAGCTGACACCTTGATTGCAGCCTCATGAGACCCTAAGTAGTGTGCCCAGCTAAGCTATTTCTACATGGCCATGAATTTTATTTTATGGTAATATCTCTCTTTATGTCCTAGTTTTGCCCAATGGGCTCCAATGAATATTTCTAAGCCATAAACTTGGTTGTCATTTTGCCTCCCGGAGTTGCTCTAGCATTGCTATCCTCTCAGTTCCTTCTATTTGTCATATGACTTTGTCTGGAGCTGTATAGCTTATTATAGTAGCATGAGCCACAAGCAGCTATGTAAGTTTAAATTGGTTGGAATTAAATAAAACTAAAAATCTCCTCAGCCATACTAGTCATTTATTGTGAGCTCAGTAGCCATGTGTTGGAGTGACTACTTCATTGGAGACACAGAACATTTCATCATGGCGGGAAACTCTATGGGCAAGAGGCTGGGCCAGCATCCTGCACAGACACTGAACACAGCCTGGTTTGTCCCTAACACCCTTAGATTGAACTCAACAAGGTATTATCTTTCATTCTGATCTAACTATTTCAGAGTATAACTGAACAATCCCTTCTAGTTTTAAGTAATATACTTTTATTAATAAAATGTTAAATCAAAGTAAATTTTTGGTAACCATATTATATTCCTTCTTTTAAATTCAAAGACAGTTAAGACATCTGCAAGCAGTCTTTCTCGGTGTGCTACCAGAGAGCAGTGTTTCTTCGGTCCGTACTTGTCCACTTATGTTTATAGACCAAAGCTTAATACTGTGCATTTACCTCAGAGAATTCTGTTTTGTTAACTTTCAGTGGATTTGGTTCTCTTATTTGGAATTTTTTCAGTTTTTCTTCTGATATATCAGAATTGCTGTTTTCCTTCTTAGCTTCAGGTCATCCCCAAATCTGAGCAGAATGCTGATGACATTGGCATCCAAATTACTGCTCAGAAGGTGAACAGGATGGGGCTCTGGGAGAGCCAGTGGCATCCCATTGGAGACTACACTAACTTGACAGACAAAATTAATCAGTATTTTGGAAGGAAATCTTTTAGGGGGTCTTTCAGTTTACTTCTTTTCATTATGCCTAGCTAGTATTTCTTTCTTTCTTTATTTTTTTGCATCAGAATTTTGGGAAAAACAGAATATCTTGCTAAATTCCAGATTTTATGACCACAACTGTCAACTTCAGTGAGCATGAAAAAGAGAATGAGCATTGCCTGGTGTGGACTATTCTTGGTGAATTTGTGCTGATTCCAAGTAATCCTCACTGCCCCACCATGTGAATAATGGCATTCTAAGATTCTTTTGTGAGATTGACAGTTGTTTACTAATTTATGATTGGCAAAACCTCTATTTCTATTCCTTTCACTTGCTGTTACGTCTGTTCTCAGATCTTTCAGTTTGCTAATGACGCAGTGGCACTCACACCCCTGCTGTCAGTAGCAGGGCTTCTCTTATCATCACAGGACCTCGGACTCATTCATGGGGCAAGCCTTCTGATAACCTTGTGCCTGTTGTGGACTTCCGTTCCTTCTAAGCAGCTGCTCCCAGACCCTTCAGGGAGAGCGTCTCATCCGTCCACACAGAACACAGACACAAATCGAGCAGAGGTTGAGTAATTCTGCTTGCTGCCACCGTCAGCATCACACCACCATCTCTGAGCAGGAGACCTTTGTCTTCTTGTTGTTCTCCTTGCCCCGAGCATAACAATAATAACCTTTTGTCGTTCTGCACCTTTTCTGCAGGGCTCAGCTCATTCCAGCCTGTGCTTTCCTGACAGTCATATCAGAAGCTGGAAGATTTTTCATTTGAGGATTGAAGCATTCTCCAAAGCAGACTTTAGAAGAGCCATCTGGAAAGAAAGCTATTATATTACAAATGACAGTGCATATCTTGGCCTCCACTTTCTATTCGGACAATGAACATTAATTTCTTTGACTATTTTGGGTATTAATGAAGGATCGGTTTCTTTAAACCTTCTCTCCCTTGCCTCTTTTTCTCTCTCTTTGCTAAAATTGCTTTATCAAGATCCTTTCTTTAAAATTGATTTTTTTTTAAGAGAGAGAGAGTGAAAGGAAGGGAGAGAAAGAGAAGCATCCACTTATTCATCTGCTGTCTGCTTAGTTGTACTTTCATTAGTTGCTTCTTGTATGTCTGACTGGGGATCGAACCTGCAACCTTGGTATACTGGGATGATGCTCCAATCAGCTGAGCTACTTGGCCAGGACCTATTGAGACCCTTTCTTGATGGGTGTAATATTCTGTGGACTAAGTTTTCAAATGGCAGTAAGTTCTGTACAAGATGCAGGGTCTCTCTGCAGGCAGGCTTCTAACACTTTCAAAAACACAACCATGAAAGTCAGCTGTGTGGTTGACATGGATTTAACAAAGCCCTGGATCTTGTGTGTAAGAGAACTCTGGACTCAGACCCTTGCTGGTTCAAATCCCAGCTTCCCTACTTATCAGCTTTATGACCTTAGCAAAATTGTTAACCTTGAATTTGCTGTGATTGAATTTCTACTAAGGAGATTCCTGCCTCAGAAGGCTGTTGCAAGATTGGAATGAGTTAATAATGCACATAACACATTTTCAGTGTAGTATTTAGCACATAGTTAATGCTAAATAAAAGCTCTCTAATAGCAATGATTATTATTTGCATATTGAGTCTTTCAAGGCTAAAAAGCCCCAGATAATTGAAATCAAAGAGCAGTCAGCTGGCAAGATCTTCAATTCTAACACCCAGGGAGAGACATGTGAAATCAATACCTGCTTTTCTGTTACGCCAATCAATGTATCATTGTCTGGGACATAAGAAAGGAACAGAGATGCAGAACAAGACTGGCTGTTTTGATAAGGGCACTTGATTTTTGGCGGAGCATCAAGACCCTACCCTGCCTGCTGTGCACGCAGAATATCATTTCACTGCCCACCTGTTCCTTGTCAACTCTTTCTCCCCTGGGAATCTACCTTAAGGTATACTTTTGTTTTGTCCAAAATACACTGGGACTGCAGGCCATTGGGGGTTTTTACTTTGGTTCAAGCTTAGTTAACACCATGAACTCCAAGTTCAATAATTTGTGGATGTAAATGTGGTGGGAAAAGAAAACAGAAAGATATACTTTGGTTTGATTAGAACTTGGCTTGAAGAAAAGACCCTATACAGCAGGGGTCTCAAACTTGCGGCCCACGGGCCGCATGCGGCCCGCCGAACAATTTTGTGCGGCCCGCAGACTAATCCACGAAGTTCAAAATATTTTGGATAAAATTAAGTAAGCCTAGGGGCCTACTTGTATTTTTCATTTTTCTAGCATCCTAGCTAGATATTAGCTTAGTTAACAGCAGTTATGATGCGAACTACAATTTCTGGTCGTTTTGTGACACTGAGTAAACTGCATGTACGATTGTGCTTGTTGTACTGATTTTTTTTTGTTTTCAACTGCAGTGAGAAAAGTGTTGCGTAACAGTTGCCTTTTGTAGACCTAGTGCGGCCCGCCAAACGGCTGTGATCTTGCTCTGCGGCCCACATGCTGAGTTGAGTTTGAGACCCCTGCTATACAGTGTGTCAGTAAAGTCATGGTGCACTTTTGACCAGTCACAGGAAAGCAACAAAAGATGACAGAAATGTGAAATCTGCACCAAATAAAAGGAAAACTCTCCCAGTTTCATACCTATTCAGTGCAGTTCGATGTGGGCTTACGCACAGATTTTTTAGGGCTCCTTAGGTAGCTATCCCGTATAGCCTCGACAGACTCGTCACTGACTGATGGCCTATGAGACGGGGTTTCTCCATCAAACTGCCGGCTTCCTTCAACTGCTTATCCCACCGAGTAATGTTATTCCTATGTGGTGGTGCTTCGTTATAAACGCGCTGATATTCATGTTGCACTTCGGTCACGGATTCGAATTTAGCGAGCCACAGAACACCCTGAACTTTCCTCTGTACCGTCCACATCTCGACTGGAATGGCCTTGGTCTGCTCCGCTGTATACACGGTGTTATGTCATCATCTGTGCATGCGCACATGCTGCCACATCATCCTACAGAAACTGGGGGGGGGGGTTTCCTTTTATTTGGTGATTTCACATTTCTATTGTCTTCTGTTGCTTTCCTGTGACCGGTCAGAAGTACACCATGACTTTACAGACACACTGTATATTGTACAGAACCATCACCACCTGAAAACGAATTTCCACATTCTGCTTACTCCCTGGTTGAAGAGAGCTCCTGGTCATAATTAATGCTCCCCTCCACCATACCATGGGAGATGGCACTGTGTGGTGCCACAGCTGGCTTCTTTGCACCTTAGGACCTTTGCACGTGTGTTCCCTCTTTTAAAAGTTCTCCTTACACATGCCCCACAGCTGGCTCTTTCTCATCATTCATGCTCCAACTTAAAACAGTAATTTTTACTGATGACCTTTACTGTTATACTCTCTCTCTCCACTTTTCTCATCCCTCTTACTTCTGTTATCTCTTTTTATCAGTATCGGGAATGCTCATTTTTCAGATGGCTGCTGTCAGATGTAGGTGGGCAGAGACTTTGCTAGTTCTGTCCATTGCTGTGTCAAAGTGCCTGGAGGCAGTGCCTAGCATAGCTGGGGTTCAGGAATATTTGGTGAGTGAAAAAATTTTAAAATTCAGGGGAAGCTACTCCAGAAGAAAAAAAAGCTAACATCCTTCATTTGCCGTGGGAAGAAGATCTCTCTGGGACCTTGGATCATAGCTCTCAGTACCCGACAGTTGCAATGGACCAATCTGAGCAAGTTCTGAGGTGAATTTGTGGGGACCTGAGGAATACAACACGAGGTACCAGCTTGAGCTGCTCATTTGCTGTCCCTGACGTTGGCCAGACATCTTCTACCCCTCACCCTCAAAGGTCCTTCCTGATGCAGTGGAAACCAGCAAGGGCATCCCAGAAGGATCTGGGAGTTCTTGCCTTTGCTGGAAACCTGATGGATAAACACTCTTATCTCCCGTCCTGTGGCGGACAAGTCTGTGAACCCCTCTCTATGTTTCTTGGGAGGTCCTGGTGGGTCACATCAGAAACCTCAGTGACACAGCCTGACATCCTGGTCTCTGGCTCTGCTGTGCTGAGAATCCACACTAGGACCCCATTCATGGTGATCACGTCACTTTATTGTTGCCTGCCCTTTGTCATAGCCTGCACGGACACATGATATAAATTGGGAGACCTTTTATGAACCTCTTTATTATTGGTTGTCTGCTTATGTATTTTATCTTTGTTAGGATGACAGGAGTCTCTTTGCCCTTGAACTTCTGATACCCGTTATGCTAAAGAACTTTGAAAGTCATTTCCCTTTTCTTACCGAGCATTGCTGGCCTTTAGCTCCCCAGCATCTCTCTTGAAGATGTGGTGATGGAATTCATCTTGTGATTGCTTTCCCGGGCCATGTGCATTTACAGTCCTGGCTCTTAGCTTGCAGATAACTTTCAGAGGTGTTTGCTTTGAAATAGGCTTTCCAAAGGACCTCTGTGGGGATAATGAGGCCATTTCTTCACTTGCACATTGAAATACATTACAAATAGTGGCTCCAACAAGGATGTGAAACGATGGTGCTTTCTATACATGGAAAACGGCCTTTTTTTCTTTAACCTTCCAAAAATTATTCTGCAGCTGTATCCTGGTACTTTTATGATTTGTTTGCACCTTACACAGAGGTAATTGCATCACCTGTCAGTCTTCCTTCAAACCACCTGTATCAGAACTGGCAGAACTGTTGGGTGGAAGTTTTGGCTTCTGTCGGGCGGCAGGGGCAGGGTGAGAAGGCAGCTGTGACGCTGCACATGACAGCCGACTCCTAGCAGGCAGCTCCTTTAACCTCTTCTGCGTCATGAGTCTCCCCCCTTTACTGAAGCTGGTGTGTCCTGTCTCAGAAGTGTTTTATACACTTAAAACAAAGTATCTAGGATTGGAAAGGAAGCCAACTATCCTGAAATGGAGCAATCAGAACATTAAGGTAATTTGGAACATAGAACCTGGCTTCTGTATTAAACAACATGATCCATTAACTAAATCATTGGAAGGTTTGTGGTGGACACATAATTTGAAGTTTCTGCAACAAACTAACGTGACTTGAAAATATCAGTGGTTTCCAGTTTTGACCGCGTGGTAGGAACTGCAAAATACACCCTTGCTTTGTCCCTGACATTTATAATGGAAGGAAACGATGAGTTTCAAAGAGAGGTTAGTGAACGCACAGATGTCAGTTTGTTTTCTCATCCCAGTGCATGGCCTCCTGAATGTGTCCAAGGAGCTTAGATTCAGAATTCCTGTTTTCAGGATTGGCGGTTTTTTAATGCGGGTGCAGAAGATTTGGTTGCTAGGTGGGGTGACGTCCTGCACCAGCATCTGCCTCGTGAAGGACGCCCGGCCGCGCTGGTTGAGGGAAGCATTGCCTTGCCCATGCCTGCTGTTATCACCTGTCAAATAAATGTTAATGGCGGGAGTGATGGGGCTGGGATGTTACCTCTCAGGAGTCCTGTTTCTGCTTTTTTTTTTCTTTTTTGGTTCCTTTCATCTATTATACAATTGGCCTTTGATTAGGAGAACCAGTGATGTCTGAAATTACTTATCAGATTGAAAATACTTTGGGAAGTCATTTTACTAACTTGGTTTGTCGGGTTTTCTCAAGTAGGATCTGTTTGCTGATTACTACTTTGCATAATGTTGTGCGCTGAACAAATCTGCTTTTTGTTTTTTTTTATTTTTATTTTTTATTTATTCATTTTAGACAGGAGAGGGAGAGACAGAGAGAGAGGAGAGACAGAGAGAGAGAAGGGGGGAGGAGCTGGAAGCATCAACTCCCATATGTGCCTTGACCAGGCAAGCCCAGGGTTTCGAACCGGCAACTTCAGCGATTCCAGGTCGACGCTTTATCCACTGCACCACCACAGGTCAGGCTGCTTTTTGTTTTGACATCAGGTGTTTGTGTCCAGTAAAGTTCTCATACCAATCCATAAAAATATATGCACATGAGGTGAAAATATTTGACAAGAAAGCTCAAAAGACAAGATTATATCTATAGTTTGCATACACAAAGTGAAGAATACAGGTATTGTCTGAAAAGAAATGGTGGGGGTTGAGAGAAGGGAGGAGTGAATGCCTATTTTTAGCTGTTGGGAAGGCAGTGTTGTCCAGTGCTTAGGTGTGCAGAAGCTGAAATTCAGTTCACATCCAGCTCTGCCACCTGGGTGAGTGGCATTACTTTCCTGCATCCAAATTTCTTCCTTTGTACGTGGGGATAATGATAGCAGCCGCCTCAAAGCATGAGGGCAAGATTAAATATGTTAATGTATAGAAGACTCTTAGAACAAAGCCAGGCATTTATGTGGGCTCGGGGTGGTAGTTGGGCTGCTGGTATTCATGATCACTGCGGATATTAGTACACGTGCGGTTTATAGAGGCCTTTCTAGTATCATGCCTCATTTGAACATCACCGGAGCCCAGGTAGCTATTTTAGAATCTATTTTCAAGATGAAGAACTTCAGTTTCCCACTGAGAGCATGTGGAGCAGTGGGGGCGACAAGACCTGCCCACATTCCAGGGTGTTCCACTGCGTTTAGTTCATCTGCCTTTTATTTCAGAAGTCACAAATGGAGGTGGCCGATCTTGTAGGCACCCAGCACTGTCTGGGAGAACTTGGTTCATGGTGGAAGCTTCATAGTTGGGCTGGTCAGTACAACAGCATTTACCATGTGGAGCTGTTGAGCACTGTAAATGTGGCTAGTACCACTGGTGAACTCAATTTGAAGTCTTACTCTAAGTGAATTTAAATGTGGTTAGTAGCTACCAATTGGACAATGCAGACAGGTAAGTCCTGTGTCAAAAGGCTCAGGTAGGAAGCCTCGCTGTACTACCAATTAGCTTTGTGACCTTGGGAAGATCATTTCTGGGGGCTCAGTTTCCCTATGAAATGGGATAATTTTATTTGGATTCCATTAAAAACTCACCCCAGTCAGGCCAAACAGAGATGAAGATGATATTATCAAGTTATGTGATTCTGTGGAATCTGAGGGAAGGGATGCAGGTAGGCCCAGGCGATCAGGAACCTAGGTCATGCTTGTCTGTCATTGCTGCTCTTTGCACATCTGTGTCCATCTCACCTCTGTAGAGACTGGCTCCCTCACCCACCATTCTCCCCAGTTTATACCTCCCTCCATCATCAATTTATTCCAGAATGACTAGCTGCCTCCTAGTCTCAATTCTAAGGTCAGGAAGCAGAAAGCTCACTTGGCTTGGTGTGAAGTGGTCGTGGGTAGCTCAACTATACAGCACACCATGCGCCTGCTCCCTCGTAGGTTTGCTAGGGTCTGGGCTGTTCTCAGCTAAAGCAGTAGCTGTGAGTTGGACCCATGCCTAAGAAAGTGTCTGTGGTGTTAAAAAGAAACATCAAGCCCCAAATGAAGGCCCCAGTGCTAAGCAAACCAAGACTTACCTGACTGCAGTTTCAACTTTACCCAGGAATGTAGTCTAAACCTGTCAATGTGGAATGTTCTGGTCACACAAATGAGGTGATCCCTTCCATCCCCCAGAGGAGGGTGAGATCATCTGCCACGTCGACCCCTCTGTCCCCCATCAGTAGGTTACCTAAGCCTGAAATAATCTTTTGATTATGACTTCCTTGTCTTGCCTTCAAACATCTTTCCTTTCTGTAGCCCTTTGGGGCTCCTCTCTACTTGCCAGATCGATGCTCCCCAATTCATGAATTGCTCAGTAAAGCCAATCAGATCTTCAAGTTCGTTCCATTGATTTTTTTTCTTTTTGTCAACAGTTAAAAATTTTGCTACAAGGTGGAATCTGTGATTAAAAATTTGTTAGGAAATTTGTTTTGGGAATTTGTTAGGGAAAGGAGATGGAGAATCCTGGTTAAGTTGAGGTTTTCAGATTAATTCATTGATTCAACAAATATTGAATGCTTAATACATGCATGCATGCTCTAAGTCCTCTGCTAAGGGCTAGAGATGAGATGCAACTTGGAGAGAAGAGATCTGATTCTTGCCCTCATAGAGCTTCAAATCTTGTGGGGAAGACCCTCGTGAGTGTAATGATGCAATTGTGAAGAATCAAGAGGGAAATACTGAAATTTAGAGATTTAACTTAGTAATTAAGAGAGCTTCTTTGAAGGGCTGATGGTTGTCTTGAGATAAAAAGATTGAGCAGGAATCAATTAGGTGGAGATCAGAAGACTATGTCTGCCTCTAAACAAGAGGAACGGGATGTGCAAATCCCCTGTGGCAGGAAGGCTATAAAGAACTGTAAGAAAGAAAGAGCTAGATAATATTGGAATTTTATTGTGTCTGCTTTCTCTGGCCTCAGTTACCACTGGTACTTTGAAATTGACTATATGATAGTGCCTTCTTATTCAGGGTTTTGTTTTCTATGGTTTCAGTTACTTACAATCAACTGGTCTGAAACTATTGAGTGGAAAATTCCAGAAATAAACAATTTCTAAATTTTAAAGTGCATGCTATTCTGAGTAGTGTGATGAAACCTCATGCTGTCTGCTCCTTCTACCCAGAACGTGAATCCTCCCTTTGTCCGGCGTACCCATTCTGCACCATGAGTCACTTAGTAGTGATCTTGATTTTCAGGTGGCTGTTGAGGTATCACCATGCTTGTGTTCAAGGTACCTTTATTTTACCTCATAATGGCCCAAAGGGCAAGAGTAGTGATGCTGACAGTTCGGACGTGCCAAAGAGGAGCCATAAAGTGCTTCCTTAAGGCAGGTGCGTATAAGAAAAAACAGCAGATCCTCTTCCCATTTTTTTATTGGATTGTTTATAGCAAAATGGTGGGATCTTGATAACATTATATGGAGTGAAATAAGTAAATCAGAAAAAACCAGGAACTGCATTATTCCATACGTAGATGGGACATAAAAGTGAGACCAAGAGACATTGATAAGAGTGTGGTGGTTACGGGGGGAGGGGGGAGAGGGAGAGGGAAGGGGGGAGAGGGAGGGGCACAAAGAGAACTAGATAGAAGGTGACAGAGGACAATCTGACTTCAGGTGATGGGTATGCAACATAATTGAACGACAAGATAACCTGGACATGTTATCTTTGAATATATGTATCTTGATTTACTGATGTCACCCCATTAAAAAAAATTATTTTAAAAAAAGGAAAAAAAGCAGAGATAGAGTTCAGTACTATCCATGGTTTCAGGCATCTCCTGGGGGTCTGGGAACATATACTCCACAATTAGGGGGACTACTGTATTCACTGTTGTTTTCTACATAACACTTAACCTCAATCCAGTTATCTTATTCGTGTTTGTTCAGGTATCTGTCTATCTCCCCATGCTAGACTGCAAGCCCCAGGACCTGTTGCAGAAGAGTTGATCAAAGGATACTTGTTGAGGGAATCATGCAGTGATGACCAGTTGAACACGGAGACAGAATATGGAAGATTTGGCTTTTCCATATGGCTTCCACGTGTGGGCAGCCCTCTTTCCCTGCATCTTCTCCCTTCCCCCTTTCTCCACTTGTGCTGTGGTTTCCTTTAGTGACCCTTCCACTTCCTCCACCAAATCAAGTCAGAACAAAACAAAATAAAATAACCCTCTCACACATACAGATCTTTCCCATTCAACAACAAACTGAGAAACAAAGGAACAAAAACAAAACAAAACAAAATCCCAAAGCACTTTTACTTCTTTCCCCACACACCCTTTTAGTCCTTTTACCCTCTGAGTTGTTGCCTCTTCCAGGAAGTTTTCCTGGGTGACAGTGGTCCTTGCTGATCTTATTCTCCTTGACATGATTAAAGCCTTAATTTTTACTATTCCAAAAGACAATGCCAAATATTTTGAGCTACTTTCTTTGTTGTGTCATGTATATTTGTCTTCTCCAATTAGATCGTCACTTCTGAATAGACAGAAATTGGTCTTATTAATTTCCCCCAGCATGTCCTGGTATAAATCCCGCAGCTGAATGGTTTTGGTATATACAGGCTGAATATTGTGAGCACTTTTAACAATTTAAAAGTTAAAACCCTGGGGGGCACTGATAGATTGTGGCATGGACTTGTGATGTAGAAGTCACAGGGGGAGCCAACAAGTACGAAATCCCATATAGTCTTGTGCTTATTACTTGTAGTATTCATAGAAATAATTACCATTTCATTTAGAAACTATGAATATATTTTGATTTAATGTGAAATGCCATTTAGTGTGATATTGTTATTTAATTAGATAGTATCTTATGTTCATTTAAGAACAATTTGTATTCTGTTTATAAATATGGCTTTATTAAAAAAATTAAAATGTATTTATAAAAACGTAACTACATAGATAACATGGCGGTACTTTCAAATATGTTTCTTTTGGGGCCACAGGAGGGCACTGTTGTCAAAGAAAAGATAAATTTTAAGGTTGGAAAAAAAATTTTCCCCCCAAAGTTTATTGTCTTGAAGGTTGAAAATTTAATAAAGGTTTAAATTAAACTTTTCAGAAGCATTGATCTCACTAATGGATTACGATGGCTAATATTCTCTTGCAATAGGCATTGTCTTGTTATTTAATTCTGCTAAATTTATGGTGTATGTATGTTCAGGAGCCGTATGTCACCAATAGCTGAATTGCATTATTTTTCCTAGAATGCTCTGTGAGTTACAACTAGAAAATGGGTGTCTAGTTGAGCTATGGTAGTTCATAGGTGAGGAATCTGGGGAACATAATGGTTAAATGGGAATGAAACTATAAAAAACTTAACAAAACGTATTTAACACCCATGGTGTGCACTCATTATGTTAGAGATTAGGGCAGTAGAGAAATACAGTACCATGCCTCCCTCAGAGGTTTGTTTGCATGCTTTTTTTTCTCTTTTGTGAGAGAGACAGAGAGAGGGACAGCTAGGGATAGATAGGCAGGAAGGGAGAGAGATGAGAAGCATCAGTTCTTTGTTGTAGTACCATAGTTGTTCATTGATTGCTTTCTCATATGTGCCTTGATCAGCAGACCGAGTAACCCTTTGCTCAAGCCAGTAACCTTGGGCTTCAAGCTGGTGATCTTTGCTCAAACCAGATGATCCCTTGCTCAAGCTGGCAACCTTGAGGTTTCAAACCTGGGTCCTCCATGACCCAGTCTGATGCTCTATCCATTGCACCACTGCCTGGTCAGGCTGCATGCTGGTTTTAAGTGACCCCTTCTCTCTCATTATAATGAGTAAAGCAGTAGATGTGCTGTTACTGGATTTCCTGTACAACTTACTTTATTTTTTAATGAATATATTTTTTCCTTCAAATTTATTGTATTGGTTACAGGTGTACAGGTAAGTGGTTAGACAATCATATACTTTATATAGTGTTCTCGATATTTCAAGCACCCCAACTGGCACTATACACAATTATCACAATAGTATTGACTGTCTTTCCTATGCTTCACTTACATCCCTGTGCCTATTTTGAATATTCTTTTTGTAGAAGTTAGGTCATCACATAAAAACTTTTTAGACAAGAGTTCAAGTGCTTGGGATGCCTCCAAAATACTATGTTGGTTATTTATTGCATTAAATAAAATCCTTAGACACTGTTTTGATTATTTGAATAATTAAATGTGAGAGGAAAATTTCTAAATAAAACATGGTCTAATGAAAAGAAAGAAACCCTATGCAGTAAGGCTAATTGGACCTTAAGAGATTTATGACTAAATTGTTGTGCCACTCACACATTTGTTCAGCCCAGACTGGTCACTCCTGCTTGGACAGCAAGCTGTGGAGCCATGCTAGGTATCCCTGTATTTGGTGAGTGCATTTTATTTTATGTAACTTGCTGGTTTGTTTTCTCTTGTTTGTATATAGGCTCTCAATGAACCAACATCACTTAGTGGTGATTGCTTTTGTACCTTTCATGGTCAATGGAAAGAGGGTTTTTGGTTTTTTTTTCATTAACAAAATGCACTGTTTGCCCATACTTTCAATAGGTAGGAATTTGTCACTGTACTTAAATTAGTGTGGTTTTAGAAATTTCTTAGTTCTTAAAATGACAGAATGTGAACCTAACAAAAATAACAGCATACCTGTTATTTTTATATGCTAAATAAACAGCATACCTATTTAGTTTATTTAAATAATTCCTGATTAGAAGACCCTTTTAAAACAGCGGTTCTCAACCTGTGGGTCGCGACCCTGGCGGGGTCGCCTAAAGCCATCGGAAAATACATAATGCATATCAGGTATTTACATTCTGAATCATAACTGTAGCAAAATTACAGTTATGAAGTAGCCACCAAAATTATTTTTTGGTTTGGGGTCACTGCAACATGAGGAACTGTATTGCGGGGTCATGGCATTAAAAAGGTTGAGAACCACTGCTTTTAAAAGAACTCTCTACTGCTAATTTAGATGAGGTGATGTTGGTGCCTCTTGAAATGCCATTTATAAAATTCCTTGATATTAATAGACACAGTTATCTTCTTGAATGGCTTGTTTATAACATGCATGTTGTAAAATGGTTCAGTAGTAATTCTTCATAGATATTTTAAAGCAAGCAATAAACTAGCAATTATGATATGTATATAGCACAGTCTGGCAGAAAAACGTGCCTGCTTCAACATATGACAGTGACTATGCTCTAAGTTACAAAGTAATTCCATGTGTCATATGATGACTTGATGATAGCCAGGTGGAGGTATCAAGCCACATATCAGTTCTTGAAATATATTCACATGAGCATCAGCAGTCGGCTAGAAACACTTTCTTTCAGCAGCACACTCTTAAATATAAGAATCTCATTAATACTGGTCTTAATATAGATTAAGTTTGTCAAGCCCTGGCCGGTTAGCTCAGTGGTGGAGCGTCGGCCTGGTGTGTAAAAGTACTGTGTTCAATTCCCAGTCAGGGCACACAGGAGAAGCAGCCATCTGCTTCTCCACCCTTCCCCTTCCCCTTTCTCTCTATCTCTCTCTCTCCTTCCCGCAGCCGAAGCTCCATTGGAGCAAGGTTGGCTCGGGCACTGAAGATGGCCCCATGGCCTCCACCTCAGGCCCTAGAATGGCTCTGGTTGCAACGGAGCAACACCCCAGTTGAGCAGAGCATTGCCCCCTGGTGGGCATGCTAGGTGGATCCCGGTCAGGCGCATGCGGGAGTCTGTCTGACTGCTTCCACGCTTCTAACTTTGGAAAAATATATACAAAAAAAGGTTTATCGATAGAAGTTATATTTGGTTTTGCATACTTTTGTGGAAAAACTGTTTGAAAATTTCCAGAAAACCATTCAATGTGATTGTGTTATTTAATCAACAGGAAATAAAAACATCTTTCCTCATTTCCATATGAAGAAATGATGAATAATTTTATGTAGACAACTTCCAGTTCAAAGCTTCTATTGGTTATTGGACATCACTTAGTGGGATCATCTTTTTACTTATAAAATTTTTTTAAATCCCCAAATGCAGGTTGCTAATTTATGAAACAGTTTTTGCTTCTAGCATCTTTGTCTTGATGGAATAGAGATTAGTGTGGATAAATGATTTACCACAATGTCTAAACTCTTATAGGTGTCACCTGTCACATCATTAGCTGTTAGAATTCTTCATACTTGTGCCCTGAAGTCACCAGGCCATTTCAGTAGGTCCCTCCCTGGGAGGTCAGATGAAATGGTGGTGAGTCTGGAAATAGCTAATTATTCAAGCCTGCCCACTGAAGAGGTGATGCAAGAGGAGCTTGTGAACCTGCTTGGGAGCAGGCAGGCCAGAAAGAACAGTGCTGTTCAGTAGTGTGAGGACCGTTTGTTTTGTTACTAGGAGAGAGTCTACCTGTTTTCTTGCAAAAATGCTTTTCTGAATTGGAGTGTCAGGAAATGAATTTCAGTGGATACACAGACAAAAATCTTTTTTTCTTTTTCAATGCTAAATTTGTTCACAGAACTCAGCTGAAGTAATTCAACCTTCTGCATCATGTTCTGGCCTGGTGGACTTTTGCTGATGTTCTAATCTAGAGGACTTCTGATTGGAAGTGTAGTTGCTTTCTGTCTGTTTGAAAACAGCAGCCTGAGCATCCAAGGTCTTTAGAATTCTTGCTTGTTTGGTCCTAATTTGGACAATGACATAAGCTTTTAACGCATCTGCAGCAAATAAAAACCACAGTTTTTTATGAGCTTTTCAGAAATCGCAAAATTTATTTAGGGCTAATATAAAATATCCTAGGTTCTGAGCCATAATCTGGTAGCAAATTCAGGCCAGTTGCATATATACATTTGCCCATGGAAGTTTCACCTACAGGTTGATAATCATTGTCTTGAATTCTTGAAGAAAGATTTATTTTCAGTCTATTGACTAAAGCATGGAAAGGCACTTTGGGAATAAGTTTTACAACGGGAACATATGCTATAGATACCTTGGTGCTAGATGGCTTGAATTTGAGTCCTGTCTTAGCCACTTGCTGAGTGATCTTGGGCAAGTCACTTACTTTCTCTATGCCTTACTTTCCTCATCTGTATATCAGGATATAAATAAATCCTACTTTTATGTGAGTTAATATTTTAAAGTGCTTAATACAGTACTTGGTCCTCCGTAGGCATGATGTGTTTTTTAAATAAAAACAAATAAGATTTCTCTGGAGCCTTGCATGGATGCTCAGAGAGTTGAATTAGCGGGAACACTCCAACTATCAACTCTCCTCATGGTGTAGGATTGGTAATAAATAATCATTTTAGAGTGTCTTGCAAATTGAAGATGTTTAAGTAAATATTTAATGTCTTATTGTGATGTGATTTCTGACATAATCAAAGTTGAAAGAATAGAAAAATAACTCTTATATTCCCTTAACCCAGACTCACCGTTGTTTACATTTTGCTCATTTGTTTTTTTATTCATCCATTCATTCACTAATTTTTTTATTTTTCTCTTTCTCTCTTCCTTTTGGCCTTTCCTCCTTGGTCTTATTTTTCTTCTCAGAATCATTTGAAAGTAAGTTGGAGACATTTGACCCTTTATTCTTAAATATTTTAGGTGGTATTTTTTAATAAAAAGGATGTATTCTTTCTTAACTACAGTATAATAATCAAAAATCAGGAAATTTAATGTTTATACAAAATTAATTTAATCTACCATATATATTCAGAAATCATTAATTGTCCCAATAATGTTCTTTATAGCTATATGCGTGAGTTTGTTTGTATGTGTTTATGTTTGTGTGTATGTTTGTTATGTTTGTGGTGTGCAGTTCAATTGAGAATAACTCTTGATGTGTGTATTTTTTCTACTCCAAGATCCAATGTAGGATCACAATTGCATTTAGCTGTCATGTGTGTATTTTTATTTTGGGACAATTTTTATATGTGTGTGTGTATGAATCTTTCAAGTATACTAACACACACATCTTTTGTAATCTTGATACTTTTTAAGACTATAGAGCAATTCTGTTACAGAATGCCCATCAAATTTGAATTAATTTGATTTTAACTCATGATTAGGTCCAGGTTTAAGTCGTTGTATCTTCTGATTTTGAAAGGAACTGGGATATTTCATCATTGTAGGATATTGGAATGAAAAAATGAGGAGAACTTGATGTTATAATGATGTGTGGAATAAGATAGGTGCAGCAAAACTGATATAAGAGATACTCTGAGCGTGCTTACCTCAAATGGATAAATAAGTATATTCCAAAAGAGTAACCTTCATAGGAAATTTACCCCACTCATATGTACGCAAGTAGATCAAGCAAAAGGAAGGTAAAGTCTTGATATTTCCTTGATAAAGAATCAAGTGTGGGCAGAATTCTTTCTCATGTATGCAGAAATAAATCAAACATCTGAAGAAATTCCCTCTGCTTGGGCATCGTAGAGTTTTTTGACACCAGGAGACATGAATAGGCATTCCGCTCTCTGTTGTAAAAGAGTGATTATCTCCACACAGTCGCAACATACAAGGTGGAAGATGAAAAATGTACCCAGCCTCCAAATACTATGTCTTTTTAGTTCATTCTGAGAATTAGTGGACACATTAAAAATTTTATTTGCAGTCTACATATGGTCAATGTCTTTCATTGTTGAAAATATTAGATGCTTTTGGCTTTGGTTAGTTGGCTCCGTGATAGAGCGTCCACCTGGCGTGTGACTGTGCTGGATTCAGTTCCCGGCCAGGGCACACAGGAGAAGCGCCCATCTGCTTCTCCCCCGCCTCCCTCCCCCTTTTCTCTATCTCTGTTTCTCTTTCTCCCTCTCCCCAGCTATGGCTCGATTGGTTCGAGTGAGATGGC
The DNA here is from genome assembly GCF_036850765.1 of Saccopteryx bilineata. NCBI lineage: Eukaryota > Metazoa > Chordata > Mammalia > Chiroptera > Emballonuridae > Saccopteryx > Saccopteryx bilineata. The sequence continues at coordinate 68,790,352 of NC_089499.1, forward strand.
CTTGGACACTGAGGATGGCTCAGTGGTCTCTGCCTCAGGTGCTAAAAAAAATGGCTCGGTTGCTGAACAATGGAGCAATGGCCCAGGTGGTCAGAACATTGCCCCCTAGTGAGCTTGCTGGGGTGGATCCAGGTCAGGGCTCATGCAAGAGTCTGTCTCTCTGCCTCCCTGCTCTCATTTAAAAAAAGAAAAAGAAAATATATACATATTAGATGCTTTAAAAACAAATGACTTTGGAAGCAGACTGACAGGAAGGACAGTGCTATTGTCTTGAAAGAACAGAGACATGAAATGACGGGAAGGAAACGCTTTTGGTTTCATGCACAGAGTTATTGGTAGTCTTGCACGTACTAACATTTGGAAGTGACAAGAAAGAGTTAATCATTTTCTGTGTGTGCTGAGGCCATTCTGTGAAAATCTGACTGAATGAGTTACTACTCAGCCTAAAATTAAACTCCTGGCTTCTTGTCTGGCACGTGAACTATTAGATCACATTTCTTTTCACTGATGGATCCATTTTTTTAATGAATTGAAAAAAGAATCCCCAGTGGCTCTTTTTGTGTGAAGAAAACAAGATAAATATTAGCTAGGAAAGGTCGATTTGGTTTCCAGTATTTGGGGAGTTTATTATGATGGGTTCTGATAAATTATACCATGTATTTCTTTGCAATAACAGAAGGTCACATTGTGCCCCTGGGTGGACATCAGGACAAACATACTTAATAAAGTTGTAGGATCTGGGAGATGAACATTCCCCAGTTTTTTTGAATATATTTATACAGTTTTTCAAAGCCACTTTCCTCTTTTGAGCTATCACTCAAAGGCCTCTCTCTCCTGTGGTCCCAGAGGCTGTCTGTTACTAAAGTGCTTTCCAGTTAAATGTGTATAATCTTCAGGGACATCTAAGGAAGAGGAAAATATCAGCTGTGCGTTGGGGCAGATTTGTAATGGGTTCAGCAGGATTTTAAAGTAAGTACACTTTGTTGCAATGATCATTTTTATTTTGTCTTTGCAACTTGAAAATCTGATACACATCATTATTTCTCTTCGGTCTCCACCACGGGAGGGATGTAGTTAACTTAGCAACATTAATCATGGTACAGTTTCATGTTCAATTTTTCTGTTGTTGTTCTTGAGGTGTCTGGTTTAGCATTCTCTGCGTCCCTTTTGTTTTGTTTTGTTTTTTTTTTTTTTCAGAGAAAACATGTCTAGGTTATTTTGTCATCAAATTATGTTGCAAACCCCTCGCCCAAAGTCAGATTGTCCTCCGTCACCCTCCATCTAGTTCTGTGTGCCCCTCCCCCTCCCCCTAACTCTCTCCCTCCCTCCCTCCCATGTCCTCCCTCCCCCCCCACCCTTGGTAACCACCACACTCTTGTCCATGTCTCTTAGTCTCATTTTTATATTCCACCAATGTATGGAATCATGTAGTTCTTGTTTTTTTCTGATTTGCTTATTTCACTCCTTATAATGTTATCAAGATCCCACCATTTTGCTGTAAATGATCTGATGTCATCATTTCTTATGGCTGAGTAGTATTCCATAGTGTATATGTGCCACATCTTCTTTATCCAGTCTTCTATTGAAGGGCTTTTTGGTTGTTTCCATGTCTTGGCCACTGTGAACAGTGCTGCAATGAACATGGGGCTACATGTGTCTTCACGTAACAATGTTTCTGAGGTTTTGGGGTATATACCCAGTAGAGGGATTGCTGGGTCATAAGGTAGTTCTATTTTCAGTTTTTTGAGGAACCACCATACTTTCCTCCATAATGGTTGTACTACTTTACAGTCCCACCAACAGTGAATGAGGGTTCCTTTTTCTCCACAGCCTCTCCAACATTTGCTATTACCCGTCTTGTTGATAATAGCTAATCTAACAGGAGTGAGGTGGTATCTCATTGTAGTTTTGATTTGCATTTCTCTAATAACTAATGAAGCTGAGCATCTTTTCATATATCTGTTGGCCATTTGTATCTCTTCCTGGGAGAAGTGTCTGTTCATGTCCTCTTCCCATTTTTTATTGGATTGTTTGTTTGTTTGTTGTTGAGTTTTATGAGTTCTTTGTAAATTTTGGATATTAGGCCCTTATCTGAGCTGTCGTTTGAAAATATCAGTTCCCATATAGTTGGCTGCCTGTTTATTTTGATATCAGTTTCTCTTGCTGAGCAAAAACTTTTAATTCTGATGTAGTCCCATTCATTTATCTTTGCCTTCACTTCTCTTGCCATTGGAGTCAAGTTCATAAAATGTTCTTTAAAACCCAGGTCCATGATTTTAGTACCTATGTCTTCTTCTATGTACTTTATTGTTTCAGGTCTTATATTTAGATCTTGATCCATTTTGAATTAATTTTAGTACACGGGGACAGGCTGTAGTTGAGTTTCATTCTTTTGCATGTGGCTTTCCAGTTTTCCCAACACCATTTGTTGAAGAGGCTTTCTTTTCTCCATTGTGTGTTGTTGGCCCCTTTATCAAAGATTATTTGACCATATATATGTGGTTTTATTTCTGGGCTTTCTATTCTGTTCCATTGGTCTGAGTGTCTATTTTTTTGCCAATACCATCCTGTTTTGATTATCGTGGCCCTATAATATAGTTTAAAGTCAGGTATTGTAATGCCCCCAGCTTCATTCTTTTTCCTTAGGATTGTTTTGGCTATTCGGGGTTTTTTATAATTCCATATAAATCTGATGATTTTTTGTTCCATTTCTTTAAAAAATCTCATAGGGATTTTGATGGGAATTGCATTAAATTTGTATATTGCTTTGGGTAATATGGCCATTTTGATTATATTTATTCTTCCTATCCAAGAACAAGGAATATTTTTCCATCTCATTGTATCTTTTTCGATTTCCCTTAACAATGCTTTGTAATTTTCATTATATAGGTCCTTTACGTTCTTTGTTATGTTTATTCCTAGGTATTTTATTTTTTTTGTTGCAATCGTGAAGGGGATTATTTTTTTGAGTTGGTTTTCTAATATTTCATTGTTGGCATATAGAAAGGCTATGGACTTTTGTATGTTAATTTTGTATCCTGCGACCTTACTGTATTGGTTTATTGTTTCTAATAATCTTTTTGTGGAGTCCTTCGGGTTTTCGATGTATAGGATCATATCATCAGCAAAAAGTGATAGCTTTACTTCTTCTTTTCCGATATGGATGCCTTTTATTTCTTTGTCTTGTCTGATTGCTCTGGCCAGAACTTCTAGCACCACGTTGAATAAGAGTGGAGAGAGTGGACAACCCTGTCTTGTTCCTGATTTAAGGTAGAAAGTCCTCAGTTTTATGCCGTTTAATAGGATGTTGGCTGATGGTTTATCATATATGGCCTTTATCATGTTGAGATATTTTCCTTCTATACCCATTTTGTTGAGAGTCTTAAACATAAAATTGTGTTGTATTTTATCAAAAGCCTTTTCTGCATCTATTGATAAGATCATGTGGTTTTTGTTCTTTGTTTTGTTGATATGGTGTATTACGTTAACCGTTTTGCGTATGTTGAACCATCCTTGAGATTCTGGGATGAATCCCACTTGATCATGATGTATTATTTTTTTAATATGTTGTTGTATTCGGTTTGCCAGTATTTTGTTTAGTATTTTAGCATCTGTATTCATTAGAGATATTGGTCTGTAGTTTTCTTTCTTTGTGCCATCCTTGCCAGGTTTTGGTATGAGGGTTATGTTGGCCTCATAAAATGTGTTTGGAAGTATTGCTTCTTCTTCAATTTTTTGGAAGACTTTGAGTAGAATAGGAACCAAGTCTTCTTTGAATGTTTGATAGAATTCACTAGTATAACCGTCTGGGCCTGGACTTTTATTTTTGGGGAGATTTTTAATAGTTTTTTCTATTTCCTCCCTGCTGATTGGTCTGTTTAGGCTTTCTGCTTCTTCATGACTCAGTCTAGGAAGGTTGTATTGTTCTAGGAATTTATCCATTTCTTCTAGATTGTTGTATTTGGTGGCATATAATTTTTCATAGTATTCTACAATAATTCTTTGTATTTCTATGATGTCTGTGGTGATCTCTCCTCTTTCATTTTGGATTTTATTTATTTGAGTCCTGTGTCTTTTTTCCTTGGTGAGTCTTGCCAAGGGTTTGTCAATTTTGTTGATCTTTTCAAAGAACCAGCTCCTTGTTTTATTGATTTTTTCTATAGTTTTTCTGTTCTCTATTTCATTTATTTCTGCTCTGATTTTTATTATCTCCTTTCTTCGGCTGGTTTTGGGTTGTCTTTGTTCTTCTTTTTCTAGTTCCTTAAGGTGTGAAGTTAAGTGGTTTACTTCGGCTCTCTCTTGTTTGTTCATATAGGCCTGAAGTGATATGAACTTTCCTCTTATTACTGCTTTTGCTGCATCCCAGAGATTCTGATATGTCGTATTTTCATTTGTCTGTATATATCTTTTGATTTCTGCGCTTATTTCTTCTTTGACCCGTTCATTTTTTAGAAGTATGTTGTTTAGTTTCCACATTTTTGTGGGTTTTTTCCCCTCTTTTTTGCAGTTGAATTCTACTTTCAAGGCTTTATGATCAGAAAATATGCTTGGTACAATTTCAATTTTTCTAAATTTGCTGATATTGTCTTTGTGGCCCAACATATGGTCAATTCTTGAGAATGTTCCATGTACACTAGAGAAAAATGTATACTCTGTCGCTTTGGGATGAAGTGTCCTGTAGATGTCTATCATATCCAGGTGTTCTAGTATTTCGTTTAAGGCCACTATATATTTATTGATTCTCTGTTTGGATGACCGATCTAGAGCCGTCAGCGGTGTATTGAGGTCTCCAAGTATGATTGTATTTTTGTTAGTTTTTGTTTTAAGGTCAATAAGTAGCTGTCTTATATATTTTGGTGCTCCTTGGTTTGGTGCATATATATTAAGGATTGTTATGTCTTCTTGATTCAACTTCCCCTTATTCATTATGAAATGACCATTTTTGTCTCTGAGTACTTTTTCTGTCTTGTAGTCAGCATTATTAGATATGAGTATTGCTACACCTGCTTTTTTTTGGGTGTTGTTTGCTTGGAGTATTGTTTTCCAGCCTTTCACTTTGAATTTGTTTTTATCCTTGTTGCTTAGATGTGTTTCTTGTAGGCAGCATATAGTTGGATTTTCTTTTTTAATCCATTCTGCTACTCTGTGTCTTTTTATTGGTAAGTTTAATCCATTTACATTTAGTGTAATTATTGACACTTGTGGGTTCCCTACTGCCATTTTATAAATTGCTTTCTGTTAGTTTTGTATCTAGTTTGATTCTTCTCTTTTGTTTTTCTGTCATTTGTTTTTGTTTGTTTGTGTTCCATACTTCTTTCCTCTGTTGCTACCTTTTTTAAGTCAAGTGTTTTTGTGGTGGTTTTTTTAAGGGTGGGTACCATTAAGTAATGAAAAGGGTACCTACCATATTCATTGTAGTACCCTATCTTATAAGTATTTCTGCACTTCATCATCCTTTGCTACTGTTAATCTCCATCCTCTCCCCCCTTTTTTTCCTTTGTTGTCACAGTTTAAGTTTGGTTTTATTGTGTTCTTGGTGGAGCTGTTACTTGTGGTGTTGTTTTCTTTTGTTCTTTGAATCTGGTTGGAAAACCCCCCTTAGTATTTCCTGGAGTGGGGGCTTTCTGTTGATAAATTCTCTCATCTTTTCTGTATTTGTGAATGTTTTTATATCTCCTTCATACTTGAAGGATATCTTTGATGTGTATAGTATTCTTGGCTGAAAGTTCCTCTCTTTCAGGGCTTTAAATATTGGGGTCCACTCTCTTCTAGCTTGTAGAGTTTCTGCTGAGAAATCTGATGATAATCTAATAGGCCTTCCTTTATATGTTGTACTCTTCTTTTCCCTGGCTGCCTTGAGAATTTTTTCTTTGTCATTGGTTTGTGTCATCTTTATTATGATGTGCCTTGGAGTGGGTTTGTTGGGGTTAAGAAAACTTGGTGTTCTGTTTGCTTCTTGAATTTGAGGCTTTAGTTCCTTCCACAGGCTTGGGAAGTTCTCGTCTATTATTTGTTTGAGTATATTCTCCATTCCATTTTCTTTCTCTTCTCCCTCTGATATACCTATTATTCTTATGTTATTCTTTCTGATGGAGTCAGACAATTCCTGTAGGGCTTTCTCATTTTTTATTATTTTTGAGTCTCTTTCTTCTTCTCTCTGTTGTGCCTCAAGTTGTTTGTCTTCTATTTCACTAATCCTATCTTCAATCTGGGCTGTTCTGTTAGCTAAGCTTGTTACCTCGTTTTTCAGCTCGTGAATTGAGTTTTTCATTTCTGTTTGATTTGTTTTTATAGTTTCAATTTCCTTGGTAATATATTCTTTGTGTTCATTGAGTTGTTTTCTGATCTCCCTATATTGCCTTTCTGTGTTTTCTTGTATATCTCTGAGTATTTTTAAGATTTCTATTTTAAATTCTCTGTCATTTAGCTCCAAGGCTTCCAAATTGTTAAGTCTTTTCTCCATAGATTTTTCCACATCTATTTGTGTTACCTCTCTTTCTTTTGTATCCATAATATTCGATTTCCTCTTTCTTATCGGCATCTGAGGGTGGTCTTATTTTTTTATTTTTTATTTTTAATTTTTTTTTTAATTTTTTTTTTATTAAATTTAATGCAGTGACATTGATAAATCAGGGTACATATGTTGAGAGAAAATATCTCTAGATTATTTTGACATTTGATTGTGCTGTATACCCCTCCTGCAAAGTTAAATTGTCTTCTGTCACCTTCTATCTGGTTTTCTTTGTGCCCCTCCCCTCCCCTAACCCCTCTCTCCTTCTTCACCTCCTCCCCCCTCCCCCAACCCCCCCGCCCCTGTTGCCATCACATTCTTGTTCATGTCTCTGAGTCTCATTTTTATGTCCCTTCTATGTATGGATTCATCTCACTTTTTTTCTGATTTACTTATTCACTCCGTATAATGGTATCAAGGTCCATCCATGTTATTGTAAATGATCCGATGTCATCATTTCTTATGGCTGAGTAGTATTCCATAGTATATATGTACCAAAGTTTTTTAATCCACTCGTCCTCTGACGGACACTTGGGCTGTTTCCAGATCTTCGCTATTGTGAACAATGCTGCCACAAACATGCGGGTGCATTTCTCCTTTTCGAGCCGTTCTATGGTGTCCTTGGGGTATATTCCTAAAAGTGGTATAGCTGGGTCAAAAGGCGGTTCGATTTTCAGTTTTTTGAGGAATCTCCATACTGTTTTCCACAGTGGCTGCACCAGTCTGCATTCCCACCAGCAGTGCAGGAGGGTTCCCTTTTCTCCACATCCTCGCCAGCACTTATTCTGTGTTGTTTTGTTGATAAACGCCATTCTGACTGGTGTAAGGTGATATCTCATTGTGGTTTTAATTTGCATTTCTCTAATGATTAGTGATGTTGAGCATTTTTTCATATGCCTATTGGCCATCTGTATGTCCTCTTTGGAGAAGTGTCTATTCATCTCTTTTGCCCATTTTTGGATTGGGTTGTTTGTCTTCCTGGTGTTGAGTTTTACAAGTTCTTTATAAATTTTGGTTATTAACCCCTTATCAGACGTATTGTCAAATATGTTCTCCCATTGTGTAGTTTGTCTTTTTATTCTGTTCTTGTTGTCTTTAGCTGTGCAAAAGCTTTTTAGTTTGATATAGTCCCATTTGTTTATCCTGTCTTTTATTTCACTTCCCCGTGGAGATAAATCAGCAAATATATTGCTCCGAGAGATGTCGGAGAGCTTACTGCCTATGTTTTCTTCTAAGATGCTTATGGTTTCACGGCCTACATTCAAGTCTTTTATCCATTTTGAGTTTATTTTTGTGAGTGGTGTAAGCTGGTGATCTAGTTTCATTTTTTTGCAGGTAGCTGTCCAATTTTCCCAACACCATTTGTTAAAGAGGCTGTCTTTACTCCATTGTATTTCCTTACCTCCTTTGTCAAATATCAGTTGTCCATAGAACTGTGGGTTTATTTCTGGGTTCTCTGTTCTATTCCATTGATCTATATGCCTGTTCTTATGGCAGTACCAGGCTGTTTTGAGTACAATGGCCTTGTAGTATAACTTGATATCAGGAAGTGTGATACCTCCCACTTTATTCTTCTTTTTTAAGATTGCTGAGGCTATTCGTGTCCTTTTTTGGTTCCATATAAATTTTTTGAATATGTGTTCTATATCTTTGAAGTATGTCATTGGTATTTTAATTGGTATTGCATTGAATTTATAAATTGCTTTGGGTAATATTGACATTTTAATGATGTTTATTCTTCCTAACCATGAGCACAGTATATGCTTCCACTTGTTAGTATCTTCCTTGATTTCTTTTATCAATGTTTTGTAATTTTCCGAGTACAAGTCTTTAGTCTCCTTGGTTAAGTTTACTCCTAGGTACTTTATTTTTTTGGTTGTAATTGTGAAGGGGATTGTTTCCTTAATTTCTCTTTCTGACTGTTCATTGTTGGTGTATAAAAATGCTTCTGATTTCTGAGTATTGATTTTATATCCTGCCACTTTGCTGAATTTATTTATCAGGTCCAGTAGTTTTTTGACTGAGACTTTAGGGTTTTCTATATACAATATCATATCATCTGCAAATAATGATAGTTTTACTTCTTCTTTTCCAACTTGAATGCCTTTTATTTCTTCTTCTTGTCTGATTGCTGTGGCTAGGACTTCCAGGACTATGTTAAATAAGAGTGGTGAAAGGGGGCACCCCTGCCTTGTTCCTGATCTTAAGGGTATTGCTTTTAATTTTTGCCCATTGAGTATGATGTTGACTGTGGGTTTCTCATAGATGGCTTTTATCATGTTGAGGTATGTTCCCTGTATTCCCACTTTGCTGAGAGTTTTGATCATGAATGGGTGCTGGATTTTATCAAATGCTTTTTCTGCATCTATTGAAATTATCATATGGTTTTTCTCCTTCTTTTTGTTTATGTGATGAATCACATTGATTGATTTACGAATATTGTACCAGCCTTGCCTCCCCAGAATAAATCCCACTTGATCATGGTGTATGATTTTTTCCATATATTGTTGGATCCGGTTTGCTAATATTTTGTTGAGGATTTTAGCATCTATATTCATCAGAGATATTGGCGTATAATTTTCTTTCTTTGTGTGGTCTTTGCCTGGTTTTGGAATCAGAATTATGCTCGCCTCATAAAAGGAGTTTGGAAGTCTTCCTTCCTCTTGAATTTTTTGAAATAGTTTGAGAAGGATAGGAGTTAGTTCTTCTTTGAATATTTGGTAGAATTCCATTGTGAAGCCATCGGGCCCCGGACTTTTCTTTGTTGGGAGTTTTTTGATAACTGTTTCGATCTCCTTTGGTGTAATTGGTCTGTTTAAGTTTTCTGATTCTTCCAGATTGATTTTTGGAAGATTGTACGTTTCAAGGAATTTGTCCATTTCATCTAGGTTGTCTAGTTTTTTGGCATACAGTTCTTCATAGTATTTTCTTACAATATTTTGTATTTCTGTTGTGTCAGTTGTTATTTCTCCTCTCTCATTTCTAATTTTATTTATTTGAGTCCTCTCTCTCTTTTTCTTGGTGAGTCTACTTAAAGGTGCATCAATCTTGTTTACCTTTTCAAAGAACCAGCTCCTAGTTTCATTGATCCTCTGTATTGTTTCTTTAGCCTCTATGTCATTTATTTCTGCTCTGATCTTTATTATTTCCTTCCTTCTACTACATTTGGGCTTTATTTGCTGTTCTTTTTCTAATTCTTTTAGATGCAGGGTTAAGTTGTTTATTTGAGCTTTTTCTAGCTTCTGAAAGTGTGCCTGTAGTGCTATGAACTTCCCTCTCAGCACTGCTTTCGCTGTGTCCCATAAATTTTGAGTTGTTGTATGCTCATTGTCATTCGTTTCTAGGAATTTCTTTATTTCTTCTTTGATCTCATTCTTAATCCATTCATTATTTAACACCCTGCTATTTAGTTTCCATGTGTTTGAGAATTTTTGAGCTTTTCTGCTGTGATTCATTTCTAGTTTCATGCCGTTGTGATCGGAGAAAGTGCTTGATATGATTTCAGTCTTCTTAAATTTGTTGAGAGCACTTTTGTGCCCTAACATGTGGTCTATCCTAGAGAATGTACCATGAGCACTTGAAAAGAATGTATATTCTGCTGCTTTAGGGTGAAAGGTTCTGAAGATATCTATTAAATCGAGTTGATCTAGTGTTTCCAATAAGTCTACTGTTTCTTTGTTAATTTTCTTTCTTGAGGATCTATCTAGTGATGTTAGTGGGGTATTGAAATCCCCTACTATTATAGTATTGCTGTTGATCTCGCCCTTTAAATCCATCAAAGTCTGTTTTATATATTTGGGTGCTCCTATATTAGGTGCATAGATATTTATAATAGTTATATCTTCCTGTTGGATTACTCCCTTTATCATTATGTAGTGGTCTTCTTTATCTCTTACTATATCCTTTGTTTTAAAGTCCAATTTGTCTGATATAAGTATTGCTACCCCAGATTTTTTTTCATTTCCATTTGCATAAAACATTTTTTCCATCCTTTTACCTTCAATCTGTGTGTGTCTTTTGTTCTAAGGTGTGTCTCTTGTAGACAACATATGTATGGGTCCTGTTTTCTTATCCACGCAGCTACCCTATGTCTTTTGATTGGATCATTTAATCCATTTACATTTAAGGTTATTATTGATATGTAGTTGTTTATTGCCATTTTCTTCTTTAAAGGTGTATTCCTTTTTCTTTTTTTTTTTCTGTATTCTTTTCCCACTTTATCTGTTTACACCAGGCCCCTTAATATTTCCTGCAGCATTGGTTTGGTTGTAATGAATTCCTTGAGTTGTTTTTTGTCTGGGAAGCTTTTTATTTCTCCTTCAATTTTAAAGGATAGCCTTGCTGGATAAAGTAGTCTTGGTTGTAGGTTCTTGTTCTGCATTACTTTGAATATTTCTTGCCATTCCCTTCTGGCCTCAAGTGTTTCTGTTGAGAAGTCAGATGTCTTCCTTATGGGGGCTCCTTTGTAGGTGATAACTTTTTTTTCTCTTGCAGCTTTTAATATTTTCTCTTTATCGCTTAGCTTTGGTATTTTAATTATGATGTGTCTTGGTGCAGGTTTCTTTGGGTTTCTCTTTAATGGAGTCCTCTGTGCTTCTTGGATTTGTGAGAGTTTCTCTTGCATTAATTTAGGGAAGTTTTCAGCTATGATATGATTGAACAAAGTCTCTATCCCTTGTTCTTTTTCTTCTTCTTCGGGAACCCCTATGATGCGGATGTTATTTCTCTTCATGTCACAGAGCTCTCTAAGAGTTTCCTCTGACTTTTTGAGTCTTTTTTCTCTTTTCTTCTCTGCTTTCATGCCTTCATTCCAGTTGTCTTCTAACTCGCTGATTCGATCCTCTGCTCTATCTATCCTGTTTTTAATTCCTTCCATTGTGGTCTTTATTTCTGATATTGTATTTGTCGTCTCCAACTGATTCTTTTTTATACTTGCTATTTCTTTATTTAGGTTTTCAAACTCCCCCTCCATTGTTGTTCTAAGATCCCTAAGCATCCTTACAATCATTATTTTGAACTCCGCATCTGGAAGTTTGATTATTTCCATATCACTCAGTTCAGCTCTCGAAAGTGTCTCTTGTGGTTTCATTTGGATTGCACTCCTTTGTTTTCTCATCTTCTTCTTCTTTTTTTTTTATTTGTAGAGTTGATTGAGTCTAGGCTTGGTGTTGTCTGCCTCCAGTTTTCAGTTGTGTTATTTTTAGGTCTTCGTGGGTTGGTATCAGCTATTATTTGTAATCCACTTTCGGATTTGGGCAGCTTTGAAGTCTTGATTTGTTTGTTTTCTTAACAGGTGATAGTCTTGTTAACTGATCTCAGCAGGGGGCTTCCTTGAAACTGTATCCAGGAATGCTGTGGGTGTAACCTAAGACGCTGAAGGTCTCTTCCTCCAACTAATCTCACTGGGGGCAGGGTTTTTTCTCTCAGCTTCAGTAGGGGGAGGTGTATCTCAGATCTCCATGGAGACCTGAGTTACTGCCCCTCCTCCCCACTTCTTGTTTTCAGCTGTGTCTTGTTGTGCTGATTGGAGCTGGATAGATGTCCGGAGATCTCTGATCCGGAAGCACTTCAGCTCTGTTTTGTGAAAGGTTCAGTCCCTCCCCCAGCTATGGCCGCCTCCAGCATGAATGAGTCAGCTTTTTTATTTTGTTTCTTGCATACCTTAGCCCCTCACAGTCTGTCCCTCTCCCTGTCTTTTCCACTTGGGAGATAAGCTGGTCTTTTCAACACACCTTGCTCCCTGGTCGCCAGGTAAGTGGCTGTGAGCAGTAGTTTCTGCTCTTTTTCCTCTGTGAAATCCTCTCTGGGCTCTCAGCCTCACCCCCTGCCCCTTCTGTTCCTGTAAGCAGAGGAGATTCAGGCACTCCTTACCAGGATTATTGTGGCTTCCTCTTTGCTCCTTGGTTTTTGAGAGCTGTTTTTGCAGTTCAGTGTTGGTTTTTCATGCTGATTTTTTCTAAATTGATTTGTATTCCAGTTTGGTGTTGAGAGCTGGGTGTCTGTGCATCCGCCTACTCCGCTGCCATCTTCTCTCCTGAGGGTGGTCTTATTGATAGCACTAATTAGAATTAATAAAGAGTAAAAAGAAAAAAAAAAGTGTAAAACACCCCACAAAAAAATACAGTAATAATTTATTATTTCCCCCTTTTTTTCTCTCTTCTCTTTCCCTCCTCTCCCCTCCTCAGGGAAATATCGTGCCTATAATGGAGGGCCTGATTTGGGGTGAAGAGTTCAAGGGGCAAAAAAAGGGAGTAGGGACCTACTAAATGCAAAAAAAAAAAAAAAAAAGGAAGAAAATCTTAGACAAGCATAAGATGATTTGCTTGTAAGTGATGGTCACCTAAGAGATATAATGAGAGGAATAAGAGGGAATCAGAAAAAAGGACCAAAAAAGAATAATAAAGAAGAAAAAATAAAAATAATAAGTAAAAGTCTGTTGTATTAAGTGGAGCGAAGACTAAATACAATGGAGACCTTGGGTTGGGAGGACCCAAAATGCCACAAAAATAAACAAACAAGAGAAAAAAAAAATAAAAACAAAAGCAAAAAAGAGAAATAAAGCCAAAAAAAAGCCTTGAGTCCCAAATTAACTAATTTGTTCGTGATTGAGGATTATATGGGAGGAAAGTAAAATGAGAAAAGAAAAAACGAATAGAAAGGAAAAAATAAGAAAAAGAGAAAAACGAAGGAAGAAATAAAATAGGAGGAGAAAAAAACAAAATAAAGCAAGACAAAAAAAAACAAAAGAGGAGAGAGTGAGAGTTAAGTGTTTTGGAGTATAACCTTAAAGGAGGGTGAGGATGAAGAAGAAAAATAAAATGCAACACTCATGGGTAGTGTAGTTCAAGAAAGGGGAAGCATAAGATGGGCAGAGAATAGAAGGACCGAGGTGGAGGAAATAAAGGCAAAAAGATAGAAGAAACAAACAACAACAACAACAAAAGAATTAGTGGATCAAGTTGTAAAGTCTGTGGGTTTTTCTTGATTTTGAGAGGTTAACTTCTTCCTTTTTCTTTTCTCTCCCTCTTCCTAGTCGGTGACTCTGTACCCCAGGCTCTGCCCCTGTGTCACTCTTAGGTAGGGATTTGCAGTTGATGGGATTCTATGGCAATGTCATATAATTGGCTTTAGTCTTGCTGGAAGTCAAGGCTTGTTGGCGTTTGCAGGGTCCAATGATGAGAGAGTTTGCTTTCCTGGATTCTCTCTCCTAGTCCCCCCTTTCTGAATTAGCAGCCTGGTGATCCAGCTATAAGGCTGCAACTGCTTCTGCCTGGGGAGTAAGAGGCTCAAAGAGCTGGGAAATCCCCACTCTATCCCCACTCAGTGCAAGGCTTTGGGAAAGGCTCTGAGAGTCAGGGCCTCCAGTGTAATCAGGCGGGGGTGGGAGTCAATTGTTGTCAAGGTGACTGTTCAGCGCCTATCATTTAGTTGGACCTCTCAACCCAGGCTTTCCACACTTTGTAGCCTGTTTTTGCAGGGAAGAAGAGGCACTAGTCTCTGCTTACGACTAGTGTAGTATAGACCTTATTATCTGCCAAGTCCTTGTTAGCGTTTATCCCTGAATATGGAGGCTCTATCAATCAGAAGTTGCCCCCGCCCCTTTAGCGAGAGGCACTAAAAAATATCACGCCTCTTGTCTTGGATCGCTGAACTGAGAGAGATCTTATCAATTAGAACCGAGGGTGCACAGATTTTATGGGTTAAGCTAATTTCAGTGATTGGGTCACAGCTGTGCTTCCGAATGTATTTTAGGCTGCCTGCGCGCGCCCTTCCCCCAACGCTTGATTGTTAGCTTGAATGGCTGGGTGAGGTGCCCCGCCCATGGAGAGAATCTCCCAAGCCTCTCCCGCTCGCCCCGCCGCTGGCGGCTGGACCGCACCAGGCGCAGGATAATGGAGCCCCCTGGGTGTGCGGGCCAGCAGGGTGCCCTGGGCGCGTGGAATGCCCAAGGCACGCGCGCGAATGGGGCGCTCCGGGCACCGGTGGCCGGGGACCCCCACTTGCAGTGTGCGGGCCGCTGGGAACGTTTGCAGTGCTCAACCGGACCGGGCGCGTGCGCGGCGGCGGTTCGCGGTGGCTCGCGGGGGCTCGCGGTGACGGCTCGCGTCAGCCGCTCACGGCGGCTCGCGGTTCCCAAGTATATGGGCTGACTCACCGCAGGCGCACTCCCTCGCGGCTTGAATGAGCATCGCTGCGGTAGCTTCCTCCACACCTTCGTCTCTCAGATTCAAGTGATAACAGTCCTTTTGCTTTCAGTTTGTGTGGAACTCCGGAATGCTCCGAGGATAAATTTTTCTGTTTCTAGTTGATAAATTTGTTGTGATTTAGGGGAGAGCTGTCGGACGCGCTTCTCACGGCGCCATTTCCGTGACTTCACTCTCTGCGTCCCTTTTGTAAAAATGTTTTTGCTGAGTAGAAGAGCCTTTTTGGTCTGAGCGATAAAGGGGCATGTCAATTATGGTATTTTGGTATGATGTTTTCTCTTGGAACAATTTTTGCCCTCCACCTACCATGAACATTTTTCAAAAAACATCCTTGCTGGTTGTTTAGCATTGTCTTTGGATTTCTGTCATAGGAAGCTAGGAATTCAGATACTCATGCTGGCTTCCACTGCCCTTTGAGCTTGGGCAAGTTACAGGTCTCCAAGAATGGAACACCCCCAAGTCCATGTTCACCCCTTGGTTCATGAAATGAGAGAGTGGAAGTTTGCATCATGATGATTTGGGAGCCTCTATCAAATTTTGATTGTCCTTGCTGTTGAAGGAACTTCCTCCTATACAATTGTATTTTGTTAGCTAATAATATGTGGCTGTTAATTAGCACAGATTTCTGCGTCACCTCCCACCTCCGACCCCTGCATATTTTAGGACACTTCACAAATGTGGATGTAAAAACATTATTTTGCTACTGGAAATGTATATTATTTCAACATGAAAGATGCTAATGGCTTCCTAGTTTGTCTTTTTTTACACAGTCTTTCAAGCTAAGATAATTTTTTGGAACTGAAGAAATGGTTGGTCCTAGGTACAAATGGGAATTTGGAGTCACTCTGAAATACATCCTGGAATAACTGTGTTTGACTGGAACCAAATCTTATGAAACATCCAAGATAAAATAATTTTAACACATACCTAGGGATGATATCTTTATGAAGCATTAAGAAGTTAGCAAAACAATATCCTAGAGTTGATTCTTTATAGAAGCCTTCTTTTAAACTTAAGTTTTGGGAATTTGGGAAATCATAGTTTTCAAAATTTTTGTTCTCATATTTAAAATTATCTGTTTGTAAAGCCATGTTTTGGCTCTTCAGTAGGGTGAAAAGGGAGATTATTCTTTTGTTGGTGGTGTTTTTCTGAAGTGAGAAGTGGGAGCTTGGGGGGTGGCAGCAAACAGACTCCCGCATGCGCCCGACAGGGATCCACCCGGTATGCCCACCATGGGGCGATACTTGGCCTACTTGGGGTGTTGCTCTGCTGCAACCGGAGACATTCTAGCGCCTGAGGCAGAGGCCATGGAGCCATCCTCAGCACCCGGGCCAACTCTGCTTCAATGGAGTCTTTCTTGGCTGCAGGAGGGGAAGAGAGAGATAGAAAGGATAGGAGGAGGGGTGGAGAAGCAGATGGGTGCTTCACCTGTGTGCCCTGACTGGGAATCAAACCCAGGTCTTCCGCATAACAGGCTGACAGTCTACCACTGAGCCGACCGACCAGGGCCAAAGGGGAGATTTTTAATATAAACCAGTTTTGTCTTACATTTGGAGGAAATAGAAGTTGAAGTGTTATAGTGGACATGGGAGGTCAGAAATCCTTCTACTGGAGGGTCTGGATTATTGAATGATTTAAAGAATTATTGCTGAATAGTGGCCTCTCATTCCCAAGCATTTCTTCAGGGAATCATAGATTTTATTAAGTAAATACTTATTTTAGGCCCTGGGATCTTGTTGCTATTCACTAGGAACTTGATACACAGAATCGTCCATGTAAAAAGGTGGATTAGGGATCTTCACCTGAGACTGGAATAGTTGTCCTTGAAACTTTTTAAAACATTTTTAAAAATTGATTTGAGAGAGAGAGGAAGGTAGAGTGAAAGAGAGAGAGAGAGCGAGAGAGAGAGAGAGAGAGAGAGAGAGAGAGAGAGAGAGAAGAACATTGATCTGTTCCTGTATGTGCCCTGACTGGGATTGAACCTGCAACCTCTGTGCTTCAGGACGAGGCTCAAGCCAACTGAGCTGTCCGGCCAGGGCTGCCCTTGACACTTTTAATTTGCAGTTTGTTGTTAGGATGCAGCTGGGAAGACAGATCATTCTGATGATGTGGGACAGAGGGAACTGAACTCAGGGAACTGTCACACATGTGATGGGAGAGTCAGAGAGGTCAGTCTGCGGGTACGGGGCCAGTGCAGACCTTAGCTACAGCAGGTGGCAGATCCCAGGGGGGCTGGGGGGGCAGGGAGGGAAGTAGTGTTTGCCAGCACCTGGGGGAAGGAACGTCAGTAGGAACTGACACCATGGAAAATAAACGGTCTACTCTGTGGGTCCTGCCCAAGGCAGGGAAAGTGAAGAGGAAATCTTGGCCTGTCCCTTCTATCCTCAGGGTCCAGTCAGCTTCTCCTATTGGTCAAACCCAACCAGGAGCCAGCTGGTTTAGAAGGCACCCCAGGTGAGGGGAGAAAATGGGTCTGAGGGCAAAACAGGCCCAGGCTGGATCAGAGGTGCATTTAACAGTGAGCGTACTGGGCATGCACTCTGGGCCCTCACTTCTGAAGGACCCCACAAAACCCCAACTTTACATTTTTTTCTAATGAAACCAAGTTTGGTTTCATATGTGCAATTTTAACATTAATAGTACATAATATTTTTATTTAAAAATATGGTTAACATGTATTTTTATTTTCCATCTCTATTTTTTAAGGGGCCCAATATTTTCTTCTGTGCCTGGGGCCTCAACCAGCCTTAATCTGCCTCTGGCTGGAATAGGGTTCTTTTTTTTTTTGCATTTTTCTGAAGCTGGAAACAGGGAGAGACAGTCAGACAGACTCCCGCATGCGCCCGACCGGGATCCACCCAGCACGCCCACCATGGGGCGACGCTCTGCCCACCAGGGGGCGATGCTCTGCCCATCCTGGGCGTCGCCATGTTGCGACCAGAGCCACTCTAGCGCCTGGGGCAGAGGCCACAGAGCCATCCCCAGCGCCCGGGCCATCTTTGCTCCAATGGAGCCTTGGCTGCGGGAGGAGAAGAGAGAGACAGAGAGGAAGGCGCGGCAGAGGGGTGGAGAAGCAAATGGGCGCTTCTCCTATGTGCCCTGGCCGGGAATCGAACCCGGGTCCTCCGCACGCTAGGCCGATGCTCTACCGCTGAGCCAACCAGCCAGGGCTGGAATAGGGTTCTTGTTTGAAATCTTTTTCCATGACATTTTTTTTTTCTTTTTCTCCTCCCTCCCTCCCTCCTTCCCTCCCTCCCTCTCTCCCTCCCTCCTTCCTCCTCCTCCTTTTCTTTTCTCCCTTCCCTTCCCTTCCCTTCCCTTCCCTTCCCTTCCCTTCCCTTCCCTTCCCTTCCCTTCCCTTCCCTTCCCTTCCCTTCCCTTCCCTTCCCTTCCCTTCCCTTCCCTTCCCTTCCCTTCCCTTCCCTTCCCTTCCCTTCCCTTCCCCTCCCCTCCCCTCCCCTCCCCTCCCCTCCCCTCCTCTCCTCTCCTCTCCTCTCCTCTTTCTTTCTTTCTTTCTTTCTTTCTTTCTTTCTTTCTTTCTTTCTTTCTTTCTTTCTTTCTTTTTCTTTTGTTTTTTGAGAGAGGCAGGAAGACAGAGAGACAGGAACACTGATCTGCTCTTATATGTGCCCTGACCAGGAAATCAAAATGGGATGACACTTTAACCCACTGAACTATCTGGCCAGGGCTTAATTTTTTTTTTAAAGACAGAGAGAGGAAGGAAGTGAGAGGGGAGGAGAAGGGAAGCATTTATTGTCCCACTTATGCATTTCTGGGTTGCTTCGCATATGTGCTTTGACTGGGGATTGAACCCATACACTTATTTCTGGATGATGCTCTTCACTGACTGAGCTAACAGGCCAGGGCCCCATGATATTTTCATGAGCATGGCATGGGCTTTTTATACCTCAGAAGATGGGTCATCTCTCTCTCTTTTTCTCTCTCATACTCTCTTTTATAATTTATTTTTCAATTACAGTTGACATGCAACATTAATTTCAGGTGTACAACATAGTGATTAAACATTTATATACCCTACGAAGTACTCACCGTGCATACGGGTCTTCTCTTGAGGGTGACCCCTTTGGCCCCACAGTAAATCATGCATATGACATAGGATCTTTTCTTTCTTTTAATTCAGTGACAGAAAGGGAAGCAGAGAGACAGACTTCTGCATGCGCCCTGACCAGGATCCAGTTGTCAAGCCCACTATGGGGTGATGCCCTGCCCATCTGTGGCACTGCTGCATTGCACAGCAACTGAGCTCTTCTTAGTGCCTGAGGTTGGCCCTCAGCCCCTGGGGCCAACTCAATTCAATCAAGCCGTGGCTGCAGGAGGAAATAAGAGAGAGGGAGAGAAAGAGAGAGAAAGAGGTGAGAGGGGAGGGGTGCAGAAGCAGATGGGCACTTCTCCTGTGTGCCCTGACCAGGAATCGAACCCAGGACATCCACACACTGGGATGATGCCCTACCACTGAGCCAACTGGCCAGGGCCTCATAGGATCTTCTAGTTGAAGATGGGCAAAGTGGACGCTGATGCCCTGCCAGGATTCCCCTTCAGGAATGAAGGACTTATTCCCTTAACTGTTGAGAATACTGCAGACATCATGCCTGGTGTCCAATGACTGATCAACATGGAGCCATAAAGACTCTTTGCTCAACTTGGACCAGTGAGAAGAGGCAGTTCATCTTTGGAGCTCTCTATATGGTTTATCTGAGGCCCTTCCTCCTCTGTTCTAACTCCTTCCCTCCCTTCCCCCTCCTTCTACAAATGATGATCCCAAGAATACCCCTTAATTAACCTCCTGTTCACCAATTTCCATCTCAAGTTGGCTTCCTGGGGAATCCAGCCTTTGGGACTCAGTGAATCTCAAAAAACTTCCATATGTGGTAAAACCCATCCAGACAAGTTTAGGTGATACAGGGACTGATAAACAGATAGAAACTGAATTTCACCTGTAGGTTGTGTGGTAGAGAACATAGCTAAACTGAAAGCCCTAATCTGAATTTGTAGATTCTAAAATGATTGTAATATTGTGGTTAGAGGCAGGGGAGCCATCCCACGATACAAGAAGTGTTTAATGATACTCAGTGGCCATGGAAGATTTAAACCAATAGGAGACTTGGGCATCTATAAATTGAACCGAGAACAAGAACCAATTGAGCCACTGGATGCGGGAGGGGAAGAGGGAAAGAAAGAGAGGGAGGGAAGGGAAGCAGGTGGTCACTTCTCTTGTGTGCCCTGACCGGGAATCAAACCTGGGACATCCATATGCCAGGCCAGCGCTCTATCCATTGTGCCACCAGTGTTGGAGAGAACAATCTATCTTGAGGTTCTGAGAAGTGTTGCTCATATCTCAAAGAATGAATGTGCACACCTGGGCTGGGCAGGGAAAAGCTGGTCCAGAGGTCTCTCAGGGCCCACGGGGGATGATGACTGCAGGAAAGAAGAGCCAGGGAGGGCTCTGTGCCTTCGAGTCTCTGTTCCTCAGAGTTTGTTTCAGTAACGTAGATGAGGAGATTAACCTGCACCTATACATGCTGAGGCCAGCTCTATAGGTTGAATCCCCAATTGAAATGTTGTAAACCAAATATATAGATAAACTTCTGTGCATGGATTCTTTCCTTATTTTTGGGAGAACGCCAAAAGGGCCACAGAATTTGTATGCTGTGGTTGTGACTGTGATGGGGCTCACTCCTGTGTTTAGATTATGATGAAGATGAAGGGATTTTGTAAACGTAATTAAGGTCCCAAATAAACTGATGGTGAGTTAATCAAAGGGAGGTTGTCCTGGGCAGGACTGACAAAATTAGGTGAGCCCTAGCCAGGGACTGGGCCTCCTCAGGGAAGAGGAAGGTCAGACTGAAGAGGCTTGGGGGCGGGGCACATGGTTGAATCTGAATGTAGTTGAGCACAGTTCCCAGCTGACAGCAAGAACAGAGACCTCCATCACAGAGACCCCAAGAAATGGAGACTGCTACTGATTGGGGTTCAGTAGCAGTCCTTCACCAGGTGAGCTTCTGGATGAGGACACACCCAGGTGACACCTGCTTTTAGCCCAGGGACTTCAAGAGCAGAGGACCCAGTTAGAACAAGCCAGACTTCTGACTTATGAAAATCTTGAGGTAATATATTTATGTTGTTTTAAACTGCTGAATTTGGCAGTTTGTTACACAGCAATAGCAAGCTATTCTGTTTATCTGACTTTTTGCAATTTTCCTGGTTTGGACCACTACTTGCTATGGGAAGCCAGAGTGCCTGATCCTGCTTGCACATGTGTTTTGTTTGTTTTGTACTGTTGTAAAAAGAAAGCAGATGAAATTAGTTGCCAACATATGGAATGTACAGACTGCATGAGGATCCAGCTTCTCTTGGAAACTGCTGGCTGCATCCCTGCACTCCCGGGTGCGGGCAGGGCAGCGCCTGACAGCCTCCAATCCCTGGCGCAGGCCAGGGCCCTCGCCCTGCAGCCGCCTACCCCTTCCTTGGAGCTATTTGAGTTTTTGATCCTTAGGGAAGGGAGATAAGCCTTGTAGATCAATAACTGATATTGGGGTTAACAACTGGAATTTTAAAACATTGCAGGTGGGAACGAGTACTTCATTCAAAAATTCAATATGGAGTTTTGAATCTCCATGCATTTCCTACTTAATAATAAATTAAAAACCAGTTTCCTAAATTGACAATGTAATTAAATAATACCACCTCAAGCTCACATGAGCCCAGATTTTCTTTTTTGCCTTTTGAACTGCTCCCAGGGTCTCTGCCTCCGTGTGCTGAGGTGGGGAGGCAGGAGATGTGCTTTGAGATTCTAGAGCTAGTGCAGATAGACGGTCAAGGCTGAGGCTGGGTCCCGTCAGTTTGGAGGCTCTGGTTTCCATGGCAGGGGTGGAAAGAAGCCAGTGTTTGTGGCTTTTTAATACTTAGTTCTTCAAAGATGATCTTATAACCTTGTTGTGTCTGGCTGCTTCAACAGGGGACTGAGTCGCAAATCAGTCAGCAATATGACACCTTTTCTTTAAAAAAAAAACTTATTTAGAGAATTAAATTTAACAGGGTGAAATTGATCAAAAAGAGTACATAGGTTTCAGATAAACATTTCTGTAGCATTTGACTGTTGATTATGTTGTGTACTCATCACCCAAAGTCAAATCACTTTCTGTCACCTTCTATTTGTTCCTCTTTATTCCCTTCCCCACACCCCTCCCCCACATTCTCCTCCCCCTGGGAACCATTTCACTTTTATCTATGTCCATGAGTTATCTATATCCCACCTGTTCGTGAAATCATATAGTTCTTAGCTTTTTCTGATTTACTTATTTCACTCAGTATAATGTTCTTGAGGTCCATCCATGGTGTTGTAAATGGCAATATGTCATCATTTCTTATGGCTGAGTAGTATCCCATTGTATATACGTATCATATCTTTATCCAATCCTCTATCGAGGGACACTTTGGTCGTCTCCATGTCTTAGCCACTGTGAATAATGCTGCAATGAACGTGGGGATGTTCATGTGTCTTTATGTACCAATGTTTTTGAGTTCTTTGGGTTAGATACCCAGTAGAGGGATTTCTGAGTCAGATGGAAGTTCTATTTTTTTTTGTGTGTGTATTTTTCTGAAGTGAGGAGCCGGGAGGCAGAGAGACAGAGACAGACTCCCACATGCTCTCGACTGGGATCCACCAAGCAAGCCCACAAGGGGACGATGTTCTGCCCACCTGAGACGTTTTGTTGCAACTGGAGCCATTCTAGTGCCTGAAGCGGAGGCCATGGAGCCATCCCCAGTGCCCGAGCCAACTTTGCTCCATTGAAGCCTTGGCTGTGGGAGGGGAAGAGAGTGATAGAGAGAAATGAGAGTAGGAAGGGTGGAGAAGCAGATGGGCACTTCTCCTGTGTGCCCTGGCCGGGAATCAAACCTGGGACTTAAATACGCCAGGCTGATGCTCTACCACTGAGCCAACTGGCCAGGGCTGGTAGTTCTATTCTTAATATTTTGAGGAACTACCCTACTTTTTTCAATAAGATCTATTTGACTAAGTTGTGAGGCAGAGAGAGAGAGAGAGAGAGAGAGATGGTGGCAGAGTTGACTTCTGGAGGAGTGTGAAGTGACGCCAGGTCCCTGAGGAGTGTGTTATGGGCCCCAGGTCCCCAAGGCTGTGCCTCCCTCCACACAGAATCAGGGTACTGATTGAGGCTTTGCTGGGCTGGCAGTGTGGTTCTCAGACCCATCCTTCCTTCCAGAACTTCCTCAGGAGCTTTGCCTCAAATGATACCTGAGCATGAATACAACCCCATGGGCCATGTCTTAGTTGAATTTATACATCTTGTGTATAAAAAGGGGGTTTCATGGTTCCCTGTGTGGGGCATATTATTGCAGACACCATGAGACACGTGCCAGGAAGAACCTAGTGTCACTGGAGTTTCAAATGCCAAGCACCCTGACTATTGCTTGAAAAAGTTAATAAAAAAAATAGAGCAAACAAAAAAGTTAATCAAGTTCTACCTAATTTTTCTATAATATAAAAAAGGGAAAAAAATTAGGGGGGCCCTAGCCAGTTGTCTCAGTGGTAGAGCATTGGCCCAGCTTGTGGATGTCCCAGGTTCGATTCCCGGATAGGGCACACAGGAGAACTGCTTCCCTACCCTTCCCCCTTCTCTCTCTCTCTCTCTCTCTCTCTCTCTTCCTCTCACTCAGCCATGGCTTTATTAGCTTAAGTGAGTTGGCCTCCAGCACTGAGGATGGCTCCATGGTCTCCCCCTCAGATGCTAAAAAAGAAATGGCTCAGTTGCTGAGCAATGGTGCAACGGCCCCAGCTGGGCAGAGCATTGCCCCTTGTGGGCTTTGCCAGGTGGATCCCGGTCCGGGTGCATGCCAGCTTCTATCTCTGCCTCCCCTCCTCTCACTTAAAAAAAAGGGGGGGGGGAGAATGCATTCTTGATATTTTTCTTTATCCAGTGTTTATTTTGGGGGTTTGTTTTAGAATAGACCATACAATCACCTTTGTGAACTGAATTGTCTTTGAACAACTGTTTTGATACTGTAAGTTATTTATTTATTTTGTCAGGTTTATTGAGATATACTTGTCATCTAACATTGTATATATTTAAGGTAGACAATGTGTTGATTTGATAACTATGAATTGCAAAATGATGACCCCATTGGCATTAGCCACCTCCTTCTTCCCATCCCATAATTACCTTTTTTTTTTATTTGTGGTGAGAACACTGAAGATGTACTGTTTTGACAACATATTTAAGTATATGATAAAGTACCATTAGCTATAATCATCATGCTGTATATTAGATCCCCAGACTTGTTCATGTTATAACTTGAATTTTAATTTGCACCTCTCCCCATTTTTCCTATCCCCCAACTCCTGTAACCACCCATCTACTCTCTATTTCTGTGGGTTTCTCTTTTTTAGGTTTCTCATATAAGTGATATCACAGAGTACTTCTCTTTATCTGTTTGACTTGTCCTCTTAGCATAATGTCATCAAGGTTCATCCAAATTGTTGCAAATAGCAAGACTACCTTCTTTATCCATTCATCCTTGATGTCCATATGAGGTTTATTTTATGTTTACCTGTATTTGCCCATAATTCCACCAAATTCTGAGATTCAATTAATAAGCCATGAGGCCAGTTTTCTAAGATTCAGTAATAGTCAGAGAAACCAAGAGAAAGCTCTTGAGCTGGGTGTGAAATTTTCTGTAGTTTTTTTCAGAAACCTGTCTATTTGAATTTGACTCTCAGTGTATAGCTTTTAAATTCCATGATATAAAATAGTATATAACCCCTTTTTTTTCTATCAGGGCAACTCAAGCTACACCATGGGGACTCATAGACTTGTTACCAAAGAATTTTGCTAACTTGGAGTACTCTTTATTATAAAAGGTGTTGCAAGTTGAGTTAATGCACGGTGTAGAGGAGGTTTGATTGGCTCTTAGCTCACTCCCCTGAACTGTCGTTGCCTCACTGGCTTTCTGTCCTTTCTCTCTAGCATGAGAGTTTATGTGAAGTCCGTGTGGCCGCTGCGCTGGCTCTTTCTGACCTCTGTGTTAATGTTTTGCTGTACGCAGATGTCCGCCTCGAGCTCGCACCCCCGGGGACATGAAGGTAGGCCTTTTAAAGCTCATTATATGCTGATACAATCAATTAATGAGACCCTTTCAAATGGCATAGTCCACATTTCAGACCAAGGTAATTGACAAGAGTTTTTGATTGTGGGTAGATAACTAGAGGAAGCTTGAAACAGCAGAGGAAAGCAGGTTAATTGATGCTTAAAGAGTGTTGTTTCAGGTGTCTTTTAAAGATGTTCTCCAGGCTTTTCTTTTATTTTTTTCCCTTTTATAAAAATTCAATTTATTGGGGTGACAAGGGTTAACAAAATTATACAGGTTTCAGGTGCCTAATTCCACAACAGTATTATACACTGTATTGTGTGTTTACCACTCAAGTTAAGCCTTCATTCCTCACCATTTGTCCCCCATATTCTCCTCCACCCACCACCCCAGCCATCACCACACTGTTGTCTATGACCAGGAATGTTTTTGTTGTTTTATGTTCGATACCTCCACCCCCGTTACCCAGCTGCCCCCACACCTTGACAGTGGTCAGCCTGCTCTCTGTGTGTGAGTCTGTCTCTTTTTTATTTTTTTCCTTTTCCAAGTGAGAGGAGGGGATATAATGAGACAGACTCCCACATGTGCCCTAACTGGGATTCACCCAACAACCCAGCCCAGGGCTGATGTTCGAATCAACTGAGCTATTTTTAGTACCCAAGTCTGATACGCTTGGACTAATTGAGCTATCTTCAGCACCTGGGCCAACGCTTGAACAAAGGGAGCCACTGGCTGCGGGAGGGGAAGAGGAAGAGAAGGAGGAGAGGGAAGGAGGGAAGCAGATGGTCATTTCTCTTGTGTGCCCTGACCGGGAGTTGAACCTGGGACGTCCATATGCCAGGCTGATGCTCTATCCATTGTGCCACCAGCCAGGACTGAGTATGTCTCTTTTTTGCTTGTTCAAAAACCATTTTGTTCATTAGATTTCTCATATGAGTGAAATCATATGGTACTTGACTTGCTTTGTCTGGCTTATTTAACTCAGTATAATGCTCCCTGGTCCATTCATGTTGTTGCAAAAGGTAAAATTTCCTTCTTTTTTATGGCTATATAGTATTCCATTCTATAAATGTACTAAAGCTTTTTATCCACTCATCTACTGGTGGGCACTTGGATTCTTTTCAGATCTTGGCTATTGTAGATAACACTGCAACGAACATAGAGGTGCATATATTCCTTCAAACTAGTGTTTCAGGATTCTTAGGATATTATATTCCCAGAAGTTGAATTGCTGGGTCAAAAGGAAGTTCCATTTTTAATTTTTTGAGGTAACTCATACTGTTTTCCACAGTGGCTGCACAAATATGCATTCCCACCAACAGAGCATGAGGGTTCTCTTTTCTCCACACTCTTGATGACACTTGTTGTTTATTGATTTATTAATGATAGCCATTCTGACAGGTATGAGGTGATGCCTCCTTATAGTTTTAATTTGCAATTCCCTGATGATTAGTGATGTTGAGCATCTTTTCTTATGTCTATTGGCTATCTGTATGTCTTCTTGGGGAAGTGTTTATTCAGGTCTTATGCCTATTTTTTTTATTTTTACTTTTGTTTTTCTTAGTGAGAAGCAGGGAGGCAGAGAGACAGACTCCCACATGCACCCAACCAGGATCCACCCAGCATGCCCACCAGGGGGCAATGCTCTGCCTGTCTAGGGCATAGCTCTGTTGCAACCGAAGTCATTCTAGCACCTGAGGCAGGGGCCACGAAGCCATCCTCAGCACCTGGGCCAACTTTGGTCCAGTGGAGCCTTGGCTGTGGAAGGGGAAAACAGAGACAGAGAGGAAGGAGGGGGGAAGGGTGGAGAAGCAGATGGGCACCTCTCCTGTATGCCCTGGCCATGAATTGAACCTGGGACTTCCACACGCCAGGCCAATGCTCTACCACTGAGCTAGCTGGCCAGGGCCCCTTTGCCTATTTTTTAATTGGATTGTTTTTGGATTTTTTTGGTGTTGGGTTTTATAAGTTCTGAATAAATTTTGCATATTAATCCCTTATCAGATATAGCAGTGAATATGTTCTCCCATTCAGAAGGTTATCTTTTCATTTTTTTTTTATAATTTTATTTTTTTAATGGGGTGACATCAATAAATCAGGATACATATATTCAAAGATAACAAGTCCAGGTTATCTTGTCGTTCAATTATGTTGCATACCCACCACCCAAAGTCAGATTGTCCTCTGTCACCTTCTATCTTGTTATCTTTGTGCCCCTCCCCACCCCCTATCCCTCTCCCATTCCCCCCTCCCCCCCGTAACCACCACACTCTTATCAATGTCTCTTAGTTTCACTATTATGTCCCACCTACCTATGGAATAATACAGTTCCTGTTTTTTTCTGATTTACTTATTTCGCTTCGTATCATGTTATCAAGATCCCACCATTTTGCTGTAAATGTTCCGATGTCATCATTTCTTATGGCTGAGTAGTATTCCATAGTGTATATGTGCCACATCTTCTTTATCCAGTCATCTACTGATGGGCTTTTTGGTTATTTCCATGTCCTGGCCACTGTGAACAATGCTGCAATAAACATGGGGCTGCATGTGTCTTTACGTATCAATGTTTCTGAGTTTTGGGGATATATACCCAGTAGAGGGATTGCTGGGTCATAAGGTAGTTCTATTTTCAGTTTTTTGAGGAACCACCATACTTTCCTCCATAATGGTTGTACTACTTTACATTCCCACCAACAGTGTATGAGGGTTCCTTTTTCTCCACAGCCTCTCCAACATTTGCTATTACCTGACTTGCTAATAACAGCTAATCGAACAGGTGTGAGGTGGTATCTCATTGCCGTTTTGATTTGCATTTCTCTAATAGCTAAAGAAGATGAGCATCTTTTCATATATCTGTTGGCCATTTGTATTTCTTCCTGGGAGAAGTGTCTATTCATATCCTCTTCCCATTTTTTTATTGGATTGTTTGTTTGTTTGTTGTTGAGTTTTATGAGTTCTTTGTATATTTTGGATATTAGGCTCTTATCTGAGCTGTTGTTTGAAAATATCATTTTCCATTTAGTTGGCTTTCTGTTTATTTTGTTATCAGTTTCTCTTGCTGAGCAAAAATTTCTTAGTCTGATGTAGTCCCATTCATTAATTTTTGCCTTCACTTCTCTTGCCATTGGAGTCAAATTCATAAAATGCTCTTTAAAACCCAGGTCCATGAGTTGAGTACCTATGTCTTCTTCTATGTACTTAATTGTTTCAAGTCTTATGTTTAGATCTTTGATCCATTTTGAGTTAATTTTTGTACAGGGGGAGAGACTGTAGTCCAGTTTCATTCTTTTGCATGTGGCTTTCCAGTTTTCCCAGCACCATTTATTGAAGAGGCTTTCTTTTCTCCATTGTGTGTTGTTGGCCCCTTTATCAAAAATTATTTGACTATATATATGTGGTTTTATTTCTGGACTTTCTATTCTGTTCCATTGGTCTGAGTGTCTATTTTTCTGCCAATACCATGCTGTTTTGATTGTCGTGGCCCTATAATAGAGTTTGAAGTCAGGTATTGTTATGCCCCCAGCTTCATTCTTTTTCTTTAGGACTGCTTTGGCTATTCGGGGTTTTTTATAGTTCCATATAAATCTGATGATTTTTTGCTCTATTTCTTTAAAAAATGTCATTGGAAGTTTGATGGGAATTGCATTAAATTTGTATATTGCTTTGGGTAATATAGCCATCTTGATTATATTTATTCTTCCTAGCCAAGAACAAGGTATATTCTTCCATCTCATTATATCTTTTTCGATTTCCCTTAACAATGGTTTATAGTTTTCATTATATAAGTCCTTTACATTCTTTGTTATGTTTATTCCTAAGTATTTAATTTTTTTTGTTGCAATCGTGAAGGGGATTATTCTTTTGAGTTCC
Source organism: Saccopteryx bilineata (assembly GCF_036850765.1). NCBI lineage: Eukaryota > Metazoa > Chordata > Mammalia > Chiroptera > Emballonuridae > Saccopteryx > Saccopteryx bilineata. The sequence goes on from NC_089499.1 coordinate 68,819,065, forward strand.
TTCTCAGTTGTTTCATTGTTGGCATATAGAAAGGCTATTGACTTCTGTATGTTAATTTTGTATCCTGTGACCTTACTGTATTGGCTTATTGTTTCTAGTAGTCTTTTAGTGGATTCTTTGGGGTTTTCGATGTATAGGATCATATCATCTGCAAAAAGTGATACCTTTACTTCTTCTTTTTCGATATGGATGCCTTTTATTTCTTTGTCTTGTCTGATTGCTCTGGCTAGAACCTCTAGTACCACATTAAATAAGAGTGGAGAGAGTGGACAACCCTGTCTTGTTCCTGATTTAAGGGGGAAAGCCTTCAGTTTAGTGCCATTTAATATGATGTTAGCTGATGGTTTATCATATATGGCCTTTATCATGTTGAGATATTTTCCTCCTATACCCATTTTGTTGAGAGTCTTAAACATAAAATTGTGTTGTATTTTATCGAAAGCCTTTCTGCGTCTATTGATAAGATCATGTGGTTTTTGTTCTTTGTTTTGTTGATATGGTGTATTACATTAACCGTTTTACGTATGTTGAACCATCCTTGAGATTCTGGGATGAATCCCACTTGATCATGATGTATTATTTTTTTAATATGTTGTTGTATTCGATTTGCTAGTATTTTGTTTAGTATTTTAGCATCTGTATTCATTAGAGATATTGGTCTGTAGTTTTCTTTCTTTGTGCCATCCTTGCCAGGTTTTGGTATGAGGCTTATGTTGGCCTCATAAAATGTGTTTGGAAGTATTGCTTCTTCTTCAATTTTTTGGAAGACTTTGAGTAGAATAGGAACCAAGTCTTCTTTGAATGTTTGATAAAATTCGCTGGTATAGCCGTCAGGGCCTAGACTTTTATTTTTGGGGAGGTTTTTAATGGTTTTTTCTATTTCTTCTCTACTGATAGGTCTGTTTAGGCTTTTGCTTCTTCTTGACTCAGTCTAGGAAGGTTGTATTGTTCTAGGAATTTATCCATTTCTTCTAGGTTGTTGAATTTAGTGGCATAAAGTTTTTCATCGTATTCTACAATAATTCTTTGTATATCTACGGTGTCTGTGGTGATTTCTCCTCTTTCATTATGGATTTTGTTTATATGAGTTCTTTCTCTTTTTTCCTTGGTAAGTCTTACCAAGGGTTTGTCAATTTTGTTGATCTTTTCAAAGAACCAGCTCCTTGTTCTATTAATTTTTTCTATAGTTTTTCTGTTCTCTAATTCATTTATTTCTGCTCTGATTTTTATTATCTCCTTTCTTCGGCTGGTTTTGGGTTGTCTTTGTTCTTCTTTTTCTAGTTCCTTAAGGTGGGAAGTTAAGTGGTTCACTTGGGCTCTCTCTTGTTTGTTCATATATGCCTGAAGCGATATGAACTTCCCTCTTATCACTGCTTTTGCTGCATCCCATAGATTCTGATATGTCGTATTGTCATTTTCATTAGTCTGTATATATCTTTTAATCTCTGCACTTATTTCTTCTTTGACCCATTCATTTTTAAAAAGTATGTTGTTTAGTTTCCACATTTTTGTGGGATTTTTTCCCTCTTTTTTGCAGTTGAATTCTAGTTTCAAGGCTTTATGATCAGAAAATATGCTTGGTACAACTTCAATTTTTCTGAATTTGCTGATGTTGTTTTTGTGGCCCAACATATGGTCAATTCTTGAGAATGATCCATGTACACTGGAGAAGCTCATTAGCATTTATAGGCTCTGACAGTGAGATAGTCCGTGTTCCTGGAGCCTTTCTCCTAGTCTTTCCTTCCTCAATTAGTAGCCTGATAATCCAGCTAAGGGGTTGCTGCTGCCTCTGCCTGGATAGTAAGAGGCTCAAAGAGCTGGCAACTCCCCACTCTATTTCCACTCAGCACAGGGCTCTGGGTAAGGCTCAGTCAGTCAGAGCTGCTAGCATAATCAGGCGGGCTTTCCGCCCACTCAAAGACCTCTGGCTCTGCCATTCTGTCCGGTAACACAAGCGGGCGCCCACTTCCGGGGTGCTTGGAGGAAACTCTCACTCACTGTCTGCGACCAGGATATCCGGCCAGCAGTCTCACGCTCTGAGTGAAACCCCCAACCGCAGGGAAAAGTTGCAGCGTTGGAATTGAGTCTCGCTCCGTCCCCGTGCGCGGCTTTTGCAAGGCGCTGTGGCGGTTCGAGATTCCGCTTTGGCCCACAGAAAGGCCCCTGACTCTGCCCCTCTGTGCGATAACACGGGCGCTCACTGCCGAGCACTCGGAGGAATTGCTCACTCCTTATCTGCGCGTGCAAACCAGGATATGAGGCCGGCCGCGTTTCCCTCTGAGTGAAACACCTTCCAGCACGGAAAATCTCCACCGTTGGAATTAGTTCTCACTCCCTCCCGTGCGTGGCTTTCCCAGGGCACTGGGGCTGCCCAGAGACTCTGCCCTCGGCCCACAGAAAGGCCTCTGACCCTGCCTCTCCATTGGGCAACATGGGCACCCACTCTCGGGGCCTAGGAAGAAATTCTCACCCACTAACTGTGCACCGACCAGGAGACGGGGTAAAATGGCCGCTCCGCTTGTCTTTCTTTGTTTGGGTTTGGCACGAGTGTTAGCTTGTATTGCCCAGGTTGCCACAGGATCAGATTTTCCTTGGCTTGAATCTCCGTGCCACAGCCTGGTTCGGCCGTTTGTGCCGCGGCAGCCTGGATCTATTCACCCCCTTTGCCTGCCTCAGTTTCTATATTCACAGTTACCAGAGAAAGCCGCCCTGTTTAGGTTAGTGAGGAAGGTGGAGCATTTCTTACTCCCTATTTCCTTCAGGGTTTGGTTATATCTTTAGCCAATTTTTCACTCAATCATACCTTTGGGTGTATTGCGAAGCATCTGGAAGCTCCAAGTATAGGTTTTTCTGTTTCTGGTTGAAGATCTTGTTGAGTTTTGGGGAAGATTTATCGGTATCGCTTCCTACCCCGCCATTACTCTGACGTCATCCTCTCTTTTCATTTTTTTGATAGTTTCCTTTGCTGTGCAAAAGTTTGTAGTTTGATGTAGTGCAATTGGTTTATTTTTTTTGTTTTCTTTTTCCAAAGAGAGATATCAAATAACATAGTGTTATGAGAAATGTCTGAAATTTTACTGCCTATGTTTTCTTCTAAGTTTTTATGGTATTGAGTTTAATATTAGTCTTCAATTCATTTTGAGCTTATCCTTGCATATAGTACAAGAAGATGGCCCAAGTTTCCTTTTTTTTTTTTGCATTTTTCTGAAACTGGAAACAGGGAGAGTCAGTCAGACAGACTCCTGCATGCGCCCGACCAGGATCCACCCGGCATGCCCACCAGGGGCAATGCTCTGCCCACCAGGGGGCGATGCTCTGCCCCTCCGGGCCGTCACTCTGCCACGACCAGAGCCACTCTAGCACCTGGGGCAGAGGCCAAGGAGCCATCCCCAGCACCCGGGCCATCTTTGCTCCAATGGAGCCTTGGCTGCGGGAGGGGAAGAGAGAGACAGAGAGGAAGGAGGGGGGGTGGAGAAGCAAATGGGCACTTCTCCTATGTGCCCTGGCCGGGAATCGAACCCGGGTCCCCTGCATGGCAGGCCGACGCTCTACTGCTGAGCCAACCGGCCAGGGCCAAGTTTCCTTTTTTTTGTGTGCATCTATCTGTCCAGTTTGTCCAGTACAATTTATAGAATAACCTGTCTTAATCCATGATATGTTCTTGCCTTCTTTGTCAAATATTGACATTGGAGAGGTGGGTTGATTTCTGGGCTCTCTATTCTGTTTCATTGATTTACCTGTATTTCCCCATGTATAAGACACACCCATTTTTGAAAAACTGGTGTGTCTTATACAGTGGTTGTAGATTTTTTTAAACTTGCATTTCCCATTTTTTCATGCTTGTTGTCTTTGCACTCATTGTTTTTCACTTGTTACCAGTATATTATGGTAAGTTACATTTTGCCATGTTCTGCCCAGAAATGGCTCAGAAAAGATTTTCATACAGTGCTGAATTCAAGTTACAAGTGATCCAGTTTGCAAAAGTGAATGGAAAATCTGCTGCTGAACGTAAGTTTGGTCCTCCTCCAACTGAGAAATCAATCTGAGATTGGCTACGGGAAGAAGAAACCCTACTGAAAATGCCATGGCAGAAAGAGGCCAAGAGAGGCAAGTCAGAAAAATGGCCTGATTTAGAGAGAGAATTGAAGATATGTATTGAAGAGCAAAGGGCAATTGGAATTTCTGTGTTCACAAAGATGGTTCAGCATGAGGCAAGAAGAATTGCTGATGAAAAGGAAGTTACTGATTTCAAAGGAGGACACAATTGGTGCTTCAGGTTTATGAAACGGAATGCACTAAGCATGCGTACATGCACCAGACTTGCCCAAAAGATGCCTGAAAGCTCTGAGCTTTGTTTTGTGCTTTGTGACTTTTATCATTTTGTTATTCAATGTTGGAATATACATCAGTTTGAGTTGGGACAGACTGCAAATATGGACAAAGTCTCCCTTCAATTTGATGTCCCAAGGAACAGAACTGTTGATAAGAAGGGGGTGAACACTGTAACTGTGAAGATAAGTGGACATGAAAAGAGCCATTACTGTATACCAGGGGTCCCCAAACTTTTTACACAGGGGGCCAGTTCACCGTCCCTCAGACTGTTGGAGGGCCACCACATACAATGATCCTCTCACTGACCACCAATGAAAGAGGTGCCTCTTCCGGAAGTGATGCAGGGTCGGATAAATGGCATCAGGGGGCCGCATGTGGCCCGCAGGCCGTAGTTTGGGGACGCCTGCTGTATACAGTTGTTCTAGCTTGTTGTGTTAACGGAACCAAGCTACATCCTATGCTGATTTTCAAATGCAAAACAATGCCAAAAGCAGACATTCTCCAAGGAGTGATTGTACACACTCATGACAAGGGTTGGATGGATCAGAATGGGATGAAGATCTGGTTTGAGAAAGTTTGGAAGAGACCAGGTGGGCGCTTATGCAAACCTGCCCTATTGGTGCTTGATCAGTTCAGGGCACACATAACAAAAAACACAAAGAAGATTGCTACAGAGCACAAAACAAAACTTGCCGTCATACCTGGAGGCTTGACATCCTTACTCCATCCAGTTGATGTCAGCATTAACAAACCCTTCAAAGCTGCCATGAGAGATACATTGAACCAATGGATGAAGTCTTCTGGGGACAATTTGACATCAGCAGGAAGAGTGAAGAAACCAACTATAGGAGATGTTTGTACCTGGGTGAAAGGATATTGGGATGATATCAAAATTGAGATTGTTGTCAAGTCATTTAAGAAGTGTCGCATTTCAAATGCCATAGATGGAACTGAGGATGAGGCAATATATGAAGATAGAGATTCATCATCAGACACAGATGAGAACAAGCTAATGGATGAAAGTTTTGACAGTGATGAGGAGTTGTATGAATTTTATGATGAATAAAACTTGATTTCAATAACTTTATGTAATACATTTTTTTTTCAAATTTCAGGCCCCAAAATTAAGGTGCATCTTATACATGGGAGTGTCTTATACATGGGGAAATATGGTATATAATTTTATGCCAGGATCATACTGTTTTGATTACTGTGGCCTAGTAGAATATGATATCAGGTAGTTAATATCCAACTTTGGTCTTCCTTCTCAACATTGCTGTGGCTATTTGGTATTTTTGTGGTTCCATATAAAATTTTAGACTATTTCTTCTAGTTTTGTGAAATATACCATAGTTGTCTTGATATGAATTGCACCGAACCTATAGATCGCTTTGGGTAATGTGGATGTTTTAATGATGTTAATTCTTCCTGTCCATGAATACTGTATATGCTTTCACTTATTTGTAACTTCAGTTTTTTTCTTCAATGTCTTATAATTTTACAGGTACAGATCTTTTACACCCTCATTTAAATTTATCCCTAGGTATGTTAATGTTTTTGTTGAATGGTATTGTTTTCTTAGTTTCTCTTCTGACAATTCATTGTCGGTGTATAAAAATGACACCAGCCTGACCAGGTGGTGGCGCAGTGGATAGAGCGTCGGACTGGGATGCGGAAGACCCAGGTTCGAGACCTGGAGGTCGCCAGTTTGAATGTGGGCTCATCTGGTTTGAGCAGGGGTTCACCAGCTTGGACCCAAGGTCGCTGGCTCAAGCAAGGGGTTACTCGGTCTGCTGAAGGCCCGCGGTCAAGGCACATATGAGAAAGCAATCAATGAACAACTAGGGTGTCGCAATGTGCAACGAAAACCTAATGATTGATGCTTCTCATCTCTCCGTTCCTGTCTGTCTGTCCCTGTCTATCCCTCACTCTGACTCTCTCTCTGTCTCTGTACAAAAAAAAAAAAAAAATGACACCAGTTTTTGATATTTGATTTGTATTCTGCCACTTTACTGAATTTATTAATCAGTTCTAGTACTTTTTTTTGGAATCATTAGGATTCTTTATATTTAGTATCATGTCATTTGAGAGTTATGATGGTTTTACTTTTTACTTTCCAATTTGGATACCTTTTATTTCTTCTTGTTGTCTGATTGCTGTGGCTAATACTTCCACTAATATATTGAGTGAGAGTGGTGATAGTAGACATCTGTCTTGTTCCTGATATTAAGGGAAACACTTGTAGTTTTTGCCCATTGAGTATGGTGTTGACTGGGTTTGTCATATATGGCCTTTATTACACTGAGATGTGTGCTCTATTCCCACTTTTTTGAAAGTTGTTAACATAAATGGGTGCTGGATTTTATCAAATTCTTTTTCTGCATCTATTGATATGATCATGTGATTTTAATTTTTTATTTTGTTTATATGGTGTATCACATTGATTTGTGGATGTTGTTCCAACCTTTGCACCCCTGGAATAAATCCTACTTGATAATGATGTATGACTTTTTAAAATGTATTATTGGATATGGTTTGCTAATATTTTGTTGAGGATTTTAACATCTATGTTCATCAGAGATATATGTCTATAGTTTTCTATTTTTGAAATTAGGATAATGCTGGACTCTTAAAGTGAGCTTGAGAGTCTTCACTCCCCTTGAATTTTTTGGAGTAGTTTGAGAACTATAGGTGCTAATTCTTCTTGGAATGTTTGGTAAAATTTACCGGTGAAGCCATCTGGTTTAGGACTTTTGTTTATTAGGTGTGTTTTGATTACTGCTTCAATTTCACTAGCTGTAATCTGTCTGTTCTGATTCTCTGATTCTTCCTGATTCAACCTTCAGCTTTGGAAAATTGTATGCCTATAGGAATTTATCCATTTTGTCCAGATTGTAAAATTTGTTGGCAGTTTTTTTGGTAATATTTTCTTACAATTCTTTGTATTTCTTTGGTGTCAGTTGTTACTTCCTCTCTTTCATCCCTGATTTTATTTATTTAGGTCCTCCATTTTTTCCTTAATGAGTCTGGTTAAGTGATTATCAATCTTGTTTACCTTTTGAAAGCACCAACTCTTGGCTTTGTTGATCTTTGTATTTTTTTAGGCTCTATTTTATTTATTTGTGTTCTGATCTTTGTTATTTCCTTCCTTCAACCAACTTTGGGCTTTGTTATTATTTTTCAAGTTCCTTTAAGTGTAAAGTCATTTGTTTATTTTTTTTCTTCTTACTTGAGGTAGGTCTGTAATAGTATGAATTTTCCTTTTGACTTCTTTCACTGTGTCCCATAGATTTTGGGTTCTTGTATTCTCATTTTCATTTGTTTCAAGCTGTCTTTTGATTTGATCTTTGATCTCATTGTTAACCCAGTCATTGTTTAGTAACATGTTATTTAGCCTCCATGTCTTTCTTTGTTTCTTAATGTTTTTCCTGTGATATATTTCTAGTTTTACACCATTATGGTCAGAGAAGATGCTTGATAGGACTTCAATCTTCTTAACTTTATTGAGATTTGTCTTGTCCTAACAAGAGGTGTATTTTAGAAAAAATATCATGTGTACTTGAAAAGAATGTATATTCTGCTGTTTTGGGATGAAATGTTCTGAAGATATCAATTGATTCCAGCTGATCTAATTTGTCATTTGATGCCACTGTTTTCCTGCTGATTGTCTGTCTGGAAGATCTATCATTTTATCTATCATATTATCATTTTATCTATCATATTAATCTATCTATTAATGTCAATGAGAGTGTTAAAATACTCTACTATGACTGTATTGCTGTCAGTCTCTCCATTTATATCCATTAAAATCTGCTTTATATATTTAAGTGCTCCTATATTGGGTGCATATTTACAATGGTTCTATCCTTTTGTTGCATTGCTCCCTTTACCATTATGTAGTGACCTTCTTTGTACCTTACTATAGCCTTTGTTGTAAAGCTATTTTGTCAGATACCCTAGCTTTTTTGTTTCCATTTACATTTAGTACAATAATGCCTGCTTTCTTATGTCCTCATAAACTCTGGATGCTGTCATGTTTTAACTTTGCCAATATAGTAATGAAAACTGCTGTTTTATTTATTTATTTTTATTATATTAATTTTTATTTATTGATTTTTGCGAGACAGGAAAGGAGAGAGAAAGACAGGAACATCAATCTGTTCCTGCATGTGCCTTGACTGGGGATCAAATTGGCAACCTCTGTGCTTCAGGACCACACTCTAACCAACCAAGCTATCCAGCTAGGGCAAACTATATGTTTTATTTGAGTATTTTATCCTTTATTCATTTTTTTCTAGGCTCTATCCACTGTTTACGTACCGCTGAGCACTCTGTCCCTTCCCTGTTCCTTCCTGCCCCTCCTCCCAGCACTCCCATTCCCGGGAGGCTGCCTGTGTGTGTGTGTGTGTGTATGTGTGTGTGTGTGAGTGTGCGTGTGTGTGCATGTGTGTGTGTGAGTGTGGGTGTGTGGGTGTATGTGTGTATGTGTGTGTGCGTGTGTGCGCGCGTGTGTGAGTGTGTGTGTGGGTGAATGTGTGCGCGCGTGTGTGTATGTGTGTGTGAGTGTGTGTATGTGTGAGTGTGTATGTGTGTGTGCGTGTATATGCATGTGTGTATGTGTGTATGCGTGTGTGCGTGCATGTGTGTATGCATGAGTGTGTGTGTATGTGAGTGTATGTGTGTGCGTGTGTGTATGCGTGTGTGTATGAGTGAGTGTGTGTATGTGTGGGTGTGGGTGTATGTTTGTGTGTGCGTGTGCATGTGCATGTGTGTATGTGTGTGTGTGCATGTGTGCATGTGTGTATGTGTGTGTGTGTGTGTGTGAGTGGGATGGGGACGGGTATGGCGGTTCTGTAAATTTTCTCTAATGCCCTTCAGGAGAAGAACATTATGATTCTTGCCCTGGCCAGGTAGTGCTCAGCTGTTGGAAACCCAGGGGTCTGAATCAGCTGGGGGCTGTGTACTGAGATGCTGAGAAACTCAATTTCATTTCACCATGGATGTACCTGAGGAAGCACACCTGTGGAGCAAGCTGCAGCGTTAACTGCAGAAGCCTGTGTGTGAGTGTACAGGGGGCTCCCAATACTGTCCCAAGGGCTTTGTGGTTGGTGCAGGTCAATGAAAGGAACAGTGACACTAGGAAACCCTAGGTGGAGGTTTATTGGATGCTTTGAATGATTTGGATTAGAAGACTGGCTTGTTGATGATTGTGTATAAACAAGGAAATATTTTACAAACTGCCCCTCTAAGATAAGAGAAGAAAAGAAAGTGGACTTTCAATTTGGGGAGATGGAGTATAAGGTGTGGATTGGTTTCATTTTCATTCAAGCATTAAGAAAACAAAACAAAATAAAAACCCACCTAGTTTTTACAGGTTGAGTGGTGAGCATATTTTTTTTTTATATCTTTCTTTTTTTTAAATTTTTTTTATTTATTCATTTTAGAGAGGAGAGGGAGAGACAGAGAGAGAGAAGGAGGGGAGGAGCTGGAAGCATCAACTCCCATATGTGCCTTGACCAGGCAAGCCCAGGGTTTCGAACCGGCGACCTCAGTATTTCCAGGTCGACGCTTTATCCACTGCGCCACCACAGGTCAGGCATTTGAGCATATTTTTTTAACCCTTTGAGTAGTGAGCTTTTTTCATGCTCGCTGACCTCTGGGAGTGAGTTTTTTTTCCTTCAAAAAATGAAATTAGTTATAGTTACAGTTTTATTAACTTAAAATCATGTTTGTTTGATAATCAATTTATGGAAACAAGAAGAACATTCATTTGCCTTTTTTAAATGTTGCCTTACACATTGTTAAAATAAATTGCTTGTACTCTGGATGGTCAGGAGGACATATGTGAAAGTTCATACTACTGAAATGGTTAAGGTAAATACCATTGATAAACTTGTTCAAGAGTCTAGAGGGAATATTTGTAAGGACTTGGGAAACACAATAGACTCTTTGTTGTTTTTAAAATTCTACTTGACATGATTGGTTAGATCACATGGACTTCTGTGTAGCCTCAAGCCTTACTTACTGTGAAGGGGCCAGCTGGTAGGGCAGTTTCTTTTAAAGGAAGCCAGAGCTAACTCATTTCCTCAACTAGCAATTCTCTTTCCTTATTCCCCTTCCCCTGTAACCAAACTGTTTCCCCCGCAAGAGGGCAGCAAATGTAAAGAAGTGGGGAGATGCTGGCAAATTCGTCTGTTGTAGATAGACATGATGAGTTTCGGACACAAAGCACCACACATCCTTGACAGCTATCCCTGGGAATATGAGACACTTCAAAATATTTAAATGTCCCTCTTTGAAAACTGAATCACAGCTACTTTTCTGATGTGGCAAAGAGAGTGGGTGACTTGAGTGCTCTGGTTTACAGGTTCATGTCAGTAGTTGCAGTTCCCAGAGAGCCTTACTGTGGCCTACTCCAGAGAGTTTCAATTTCACCAAATGCCATGGTGCCTCGCTACTATTTAATGTAATCTGTTTTTGTGTAAAGTCTTCTAGTTAATTTGTTCTGTCTAGTGGTAAAGGCCCTGTACCTTTACCTTGGGAGACACTTGGGAATGAGGCAGTGAATGGAATCAAGCATTGGGCCTCTGAAAACAATTCTGCTTCTGCACATTTTGGCTGTGTGACCTTGTCTGGGCCACTTAACCTCTCTAAAACTGCTTCATTTGTAAAAATGGGTTCCTATTGCAGTCTGCCTTCTCCTTTTGATAAGAGTTCTGTGCTCTTTTTATATGGGTTTTATACTGTTTAAATGAATGGAAATGTAGGTTTTACATGCTGTCTGTTATAAATGACAATGTAAAATGTGAATGTTGTGATTAGGTATTTTGGTGCATTGTGTTATTTTTAACAAGATAAATTAATTGAAGAGTAATTTTGCATCCAACTTTGAGACCATATTTTGTTCCCTTTAAAAATAATATTTTATTTATTGATTTTACAGAGAGAGGAGGTGGGCAGAGTGAGGAGTATCATCTAACTCATAGTTGCTTTATTTTAGTTGCTCATTGCTTTCTTGTTGTATGTGCCTTGACTGGGCAAGCCCAGGGTTTTGAACCAGCAACCTTATAGTTCCAGGTGGGCCCTTTATCCACTGTGCCACCACAGGCCTGGCTCTTTCCCTTTAATGTTTGAAATTTTGTAGGAATCTGTAGATACTTCTGGTTGAAATGATTTTTAACTCTAATTTTCATAAGAAACTTTTATTTATTAAGATAACAATTAGATGGGGAACATAACTTCTATAGTTTTTTGTGAGGCTTAACAGTGATGTATTATTTGTGGAAACTTCAAATAAGGAAGCTGTATGTGTAAGTTGCTATTTTTACTTTGCAGACTAAAAGGAATTGTACTGTTACATATGGTGTTGGAAAACTATCTGACTGCACTGACTGAGCTTTGACACCAGGCTTAGAAGAGCTTAATAGCAAGAGGCAGGATCCTCGTCTACTGTAGAGCTGTCCAGAAGAAATATGAGAGCCACATATGGAATTTTAATTGTTCTTTAACCATTAAAAAGTAAAAAGAAACAGGTGAAGTTAATTTTACTAATATATTTAATTTTAATCTAATCCAAAGTATTTCAACCTGTGGCACTAGGCACATGCAGCTGCTAGAGGCTACAACACAAGGTAACAAATTTGGTTTTAGCATTACTTTCTGAAAGATTAGATTTATGAGTTACAGATATTTGATTCATGGGTTAATCATAGGCTGCAGTGTTTTATATCCCTTTATTTTATTTAATTTCTTTTTATATTTTATTTACTCTCCTTTCTTAAATGACTACTTCTAAATTTAGGGAGAATGCCAGGTAAATGGAGTTTGTAATCTCATGTCATAAAGAGTGAGGAAGAGGCCTCGGCCAGGCAGCTCAGCTGGTTAGAGCATCATCTCATTACTCCAAGGTTGCTGCTTTGATTCCTGCTCAGGGCACACACAAGAATCAACCAATAAATTTATAAATAATTGGAACAACAAATTGATGTTTCTCTATCATTCCTCTCTCTCTAAAATCAATAAAAAAAGTGAGGAAGAATGTTGTTTCCTAATGAAGTGCCCATGTGGTTATTATTATTTTTTTGGTGTGTGTGTGTGTGTGTGTGTGTGTGAGAGAGAGAGAGAGAGAGAGAGAGAGAGAGAGAAGCATCAACTCATAGTTGTGTCACTTTAGTTGTTCATTGATTGCTTCTCATACGTGTCTTGACCAGGGAGCTCAAGCTGAGCCAGTGACTCCTTGTATAAGCCAGCAACCTTGGGTTTCAAGCCAGTGACCTTTGGGATCAAGCCAGCAGCCATGGGATATCTATGATCCCACACTCAAGCCAGTGACTCTACGCTCAAGCTGGCGACTTTGGGTTTTGAACCTGGGACCTCAGCATCCCAGGTCAATGCTCTATCCACTGTGCCACCACTGGTCAGGCCCATGTGATTATTTTTTGCAAGCTTGTATTTTTAGAGAGAAATGGCAAAATAACTTGAAATGGCATATGTGTGTGATGGTGTCAGACACTAAATCTTAAAGTTACTCCCTGTAAGTCTTACTTTGATTAATAACGGGTATTTACCCACTGGAGTGAAATCCAATGGTACAGTGTTAATATGGTTCTTCTCATAGTTGCCCCTGCCTTAATTCCTCTTGCCCTTTGCCCCAGAATCACATCACTAATTGTGGATATATTTCTAGGTAGGCGACCCCACAAGAAGATCCTCTACATTTTTTAAAAATTAAAAAAAATTGTGGAATGGTCATAAAGCCTGTGTTTTGTTAGTTATTTAACGGGCGTCTACAGGGTGATACTTGCTGAATTCTCCAGGAGTTTTTCCACTAAATGCTAGAGAGGTCCCACACAGCTTTTTTCCATTGGACCTCAAAGGGTGGAGTCCTGGTGTCTGCATTTAACAGCTGCACTGGGATTGCTCAGACCTGCAGCCAAGACCAGAACCACTGATTCAGAAGACAGAAATCAGAAGTTTGACTCCAGCTCTGCCAAGCTGTCGGTCCCAATGGTGCTGCATCTCCATGTTTGTTTCCCTGGGTGGCGCCAGACTTTGGAGATGCGTATTCTCTCCCCCATGAAGGTGACCTCCATCGCCTCCTGGGAAATTACATTCTCATTTTGCCCTAGCATGGCTATTTTGAATGCTAAAGGCCCCTTGTGTGAAGAATTTCATTGGTCTCTCATGTCCCTACATTATTTTCTCTGAAACCATGTTGATGGATTCATTATAATCTTGGTGTTTAATAAGAAGGGAAAGGAAAGATTATCTGAGGTGTTAATGCTCATCTTCGTCTCATCTCCTTGGCTGTAAGTTTAACTCCCTGTGCTGTGGGCAGGTCAGCTTTGTGAAGGGTCTAACCTGTGAGTGTGCTTTGTGACCTTTTTCATGGGAGGGAGGGGTTGTCTTCCTGGTAGCAGTGAAGAATCTCAGTGCCTTAAACAAGCTTAGGAGCCATCCTGCTTGGTAAGCTGGCTTTTTCTTCACCCCTTGTTGAGTCTTTGAGGCAGAATTAGCCTTTGAAGAGTTCTGTGGTTAGGAAAAAGTTTTCCTTTACCCTTGAGAAGAAAGTTCCTCTTTCTTCTTTCAAGCCATGCACTTAAACTCTCAAAAACAAAGCCTACAAGTTGGGGTTTAAAAAGCCACGGTCAATATCTCATTTATATGTTAGTGCTATCAAGGAAATCAGAACCTTCTGTTCCATGCAAAGGAAGTAAAATCATTGGTAAAAGGATTCAGGAGGGATCGAGATGGGGCAGGAAGAAAAATGAGGTTTCGTGTTGTCCTCGGTGTTGCTTGAATGCTTGCAATATTTTGGCCCATATGGTGATCTCAGGACAGCTTGCTAGAAATAATATTATTGAAGGGGCATTCAAAAACCCATCAAAAGGGCTTAATTAATTGTGTGAAGGCTGTGTGTACAAGTGTTAAAAACAATTCCACTCCTAACAATGTGTGCCATCAATACTTATGCCTAAGGAATGTCTGAAATCAGATAAGAACTATAACCAATTTAAACTGGGCTAGGAGGGCCCAAGGCCAGTGGGCATCTATAGCTGGGCTTTCTCTTCCCGTCTCTTACCTGTTGTGGCGAGAATAATCAGATGCCAGAGCCAGCAAGGGAAACAATAGAGAGCTATGTTTCAGGAAAAAAATAATATGAGGCGTGAAATGAAATAAGTGAACCTGTCCACAGTGTTGTTAGGGGAGGCTTGTTTTTCTGCAATTGGTTACTCACTTTGCATAGCTACTTGCAAAAGGGCTGGAAATTAATACCAGCAAGCAGGGGTGTGGGGGACTTAACAACTTGAACTTGGTTGTGAACGAAGGAGTATAAAGTTAAGATGTGTGTCTTCTCCCACTAAATCCAACATAGGTATAGACTTTGTTATTGGCTTTTCAGGATACAAGTGGGAGAGATTTTCCGAGTTAGTTCTTGATAGTGAAGAACAAATCACCAAGATACTGGTTGCTGTGGAATGTTCCACAGTGAATGCCCACCACAAGGGCTCCATTCTTAGGAATGGGCACATAGGTTGCTCTAGCCCTCTACTATCCGAAAACTAAAACAAAACAAACAACAAGATAAATGCATTGGCGATGACTCAAGGTGGCGTCCCTGTGTGACACTGGTCAGGGGATGTACAAAGGCTGGGGGGCCATTGGGGGGAGGAGGTGAGTGTGTAGCATTACAAAAACTAACAGATGTCTGGCCATAGTGGCTTTTCTCCTTTACAGTCCCAGAAGCTGTGTGACCTGCCTTCTTTGAAAGGAAGAAATTCACAGGAAAATATATATATATATTTTTTCATTTTTTCATTTTTCTGAAGCTGGAAACGGGGAGAGACAGTCAGACAGACTCCCGCATGCGCCCGACCGGGATCCACCCGGCACGCCCACCAGGGGCGACGCTCTGCCCACCAGGGGGCGATGCTCTGCCCATCCTGGGCGTCGCCATATTGCGACCAGAGCCACTCTAGCGCCTGAGGCAGAGGCCACAGAGCCATCTCCAGCGCCCGGGCCATCTTTGCTCCAATGGAGCCTTGGCTGCGGGAGGGGAAGAGAGAGACAGAGAGGAAAGCGCGGCGGAGGGGTGGAGAAGCAAATGGGCGCTTCTCCTGTGTGCCCTGGCCGGGAATCGAACCCGGGTCCTCCGCACGCTAGGCCGACGCAGGAAAATATTTTGGAAAATAATTTCTGTGCTTCATTTCATTAGTGCTTATGATTAGCATATCTGGTTAGGGACCTAAGTGCTAAATCAGTGCTTGTGAACATGAACTATCTTTTAGAAAACTCTAATATCACAGGCTTCAAGCATTCTACATACACAAGAGGCATGCAATTTTAATTTGTAGTCTAAGAAAACCTGATGCTAAGAGTGCCTAAAAGGTAGGTTTTTACACTTGCAATTGGAATATTCCACACTCCTTCTGTTAGACTTATAAGTGTTCACACTGGCTGGTGAGCGCTCCAGCCACACCTGTCATGGCCACCATCTTGGTGCTGCTTTCATACTCACCTGCAAGGCAACTCAGGGTCGATGCATGGTTGGGAAGTTCTCGGCCAAATTATTTTCATTATTTCCTGAGTCTCAGTCCATTAACCAGCTTGGTGAAAAGGCCAGGAAGAGAAATTGTGTTCTTGAAATATTATTAGTATTTTGTGGTGAATGCTAACTACAGTACATTTACAGCCGATTAAGTTTTCTCTCTTTACTTCATTATGGATTATGACAGATTTTGAGACTGAGTTCTGTTAACTAGAAAAATAGAACCAGCAAGGTCATTTTCTTCCTGACCAAAGGAAAACTTTGCAGGAATAAGACATGAATTGAGAAAGGTTTATAGTTAAGCATCTCAGGGGGAATGAAGGATTCAAATTTTTCAGAATCAAACAAATATAAATCATATATTTGCAATGAAATGTATTACCAATTACTTAATGCCAGTGATTTGTTATATTTTTTCCCACAGAAATTTTGATTGAGTAGTTTAAAGCAGAGATCTCAAAGTAGTGGCCTACAGATAATTTAAATCTACAGATGTGTTTTGTTTGGTCCAGATTATGTTTAAAAAATGTTTTTAAAGTTGGTTGCATTGTTTGTAAAATCATAGGATTTCACATACAAATTCAGATTTTGGGCAACACTGATTTTTTTTCTGTTCTGTAACAGTTTGTTACAGTTTACAGTTTCTGTAGCTGAGTGCTGGCTGCCCCCAGCAGATGGGGCATTTTTCATTTTCTATGTCACCTGCTTCCTTCATTTCTGTTGACACCCTTAACCCTGCAGTAAAAGCAATTAAGTTTTAGAGACTTGACTCACATGTTCCAGACTTTAACCCTTCTCCTGTAGAAACTGTATGAAATTTCAGGAATCAAAAATGCCATCTTCTGCTGGATGAGTAAGGTCCAAACCAAGCTTCTGGGTTGTCCTCTGAGGCTTCTTGTCTTTTGGTGCCATTTTGAATGTAGTGTGATCAGAGATAGGTTGATGGAATTATTAATTCTATTTTCACACAACTACGATAAGGAGCTTGTGAAAGCTGATGGGCGTTATCTTGTTTCTTGCATCCTTCCAAGTGGTGGGACTGGAGGGGACGGTACGTGCACAGAGGCTGCCCGCATTTCCAGGAAGTGTTTTACGTGTGTGAGTGATGATCCCACGCTCACCCGAGGGTCTGGAACTTGGGGCACGCTGGCTGACACAGTGAGTGAGCTATAATAGTCTGCAGAGGGAAAGAAAAGCAGGCCTGTCTCGGAGACGGCACTCGTGGTGGTGTTTGGTGTTTGATAAGCAGATGGAAAACCAGAAATCAGATTTAAATTACTGGATGATTGGAATGCAATTGAGATAAATAGGGATGTTCTAGTCATTATGTACTCTCTTGACTAGAATTAGAGATTAATATATTGTGTTTCTTCAGCTAATATGGCTTTCCCTACCCCCTCCTTGAGAAAAATGATGTTGGCTTCCAGAGCTATTTAGGGATAAAACTCAGTGTAATTTGAGTGTTTTTTTTTTGTGTCTGGAGCTTTAACATAAGGAAAATAAATGACATTTAACTATAGTAAGTGTGAATGTGTGTGTGTGTGTGTGTATATATATATATATATACACACACAAATAAAATATATATATACTATAGTTCATATATAACAGTTATATATAAATAAACACATATATATTTACATTTCATGATATACTATATATAACTTATTTTTAGGTAACAATAAACTAGTAAAGCAGTTAGAGTATGTAAAACTCATTTTAATTTTAATAATTTGAAATTATTTTGATGGCAATTCAGAGCATTATCTGGGTGATTAAAGGTTTTCATTTACGGGAGCACATTAGTTAACATCTCACATTATTTCCTGTCTATCCTCTTTTCAGATTACTTTCATATCTTCAGGTACAGGCGTTGTCTTCCGTCCCTGCACTCCTCTTTGCTTAACGTGCTTATGACTGGCAGGCCATGATGATTCTTTATTAAGCGGGACTTTGTCCTTTGGACGTGCAGTATTATATAATAGTTGTGCCACTGGACTACTGTTGAGTTTTTAGGAAGAGCTATGTGGCAACATTTTGACAGTTTGCATGAATTGGAAGAAATCACTGAATACCATTGCAAAAGGGAATCTGATTGACACACTAGAACGTATCACAGGTACATGAAAGCTAGTAATGAGAATGCTCTGGGAATTTAAGTTTAACTCAGGAAGAATGTTACTTACATGATGATGAGTTTAATTAAATGTAATAATAACTGTGACTGTTACCAGCATTCCAAAGCCAGCAGGTGGGGGAGCTGGGACAGGCACTGTACCGGGTTCCCTCCAGGCCCAGTGCTCCCCACACGCTGCAGTGCTCACCAGTCATGTGTTCCACTTCTGTGTTGTGGTTCTTACCTGTGCCTCCCTGATAATGGGTAGGCACAATTATTATTTATTCCATCCATATGAATGCTGAAAACTATATTCTGGGTTGAATAACTTTCCCAGAACCAATTAGTGCTAGCATTGAAAGTGGAATCATAATATCTTTTTTCCAGCTTCATGATTCTGCCTGAGTACTGTTCTTATGAATTAATTTAAAAATTATGTGAAGGTTACTGCACCATATGGTACCTACAATATCTGTTTTCTGAAGAGGCTGCCTAATAGGTTGAAAATATAGGTCAAGAGGAGTTTCCACACAACTCCGGAAGAATTTTCTAAGGAGCAATAGCCAGAGAAGTTAAATGTGTTTGTGAGCATCTTAATCTCTAGAGAGGAAAGTTGTGAAAGGCAGCCATGATTGCTGACTTATTCCTCCATGCCATATTAGTCCTGGACTCTCAGAATGATCCTTAATTCTCCTTTTGAATTAAGTATGACAAATAAAGAGATAAAGCTGCCTTAGACCTCCCATTCCTCTTGCGCCATTGTGCCCTCCACCGTTTTTTCCTCAGGAGTAATTACTGCTAAAAGATTGCTGTGTCAGTGAGTTGAGATTGTGTTCATCTGCATGTAGAAATCAACTAAACCAAATCAGTTTAATCTTTCCCCATTATGAGTCCAGGAATGAATAGTCCAGAGTGGGACAAGTATTCAAAGATCTAGACTTTATCTTCCAGCCTGACCAGTGGTAGTGCAGTGGATAGAGCATTGACTTAGAATGCTGAGGTACTGGTTTTGAAACCCTGAGGTCGCTGGCTTAAGTGTGGGGTTGCAGCTTAAATACAGGGTTGCCAGCTTGAGTATGGAGACACTGGCTTGAGTGTGGGATTATCAACATTATCCCAAGGTCGTTGGCTTGACCCCAAGTTTGCTGGCTTGAGCAAGGGGTCACTCACTCGACCTGAGTTCCCTGGTCAAGGCACATATGAAAAGTAATGAAAAGCTAAACTGAAGCAACAAGTGGATGCTTCTCATCTCTCTCCCTTCCTGTCTCTCTCTCGCTCTCTCTCTGTCTAAATAAACTAAGCTAAAACAAAAAATCGACTCTGTCTTTTTTTCTGCCTCACTTTCTTTAGTTT
Source organism: Saccopteryx bilineata (assembly GCF_036850765.1). NCBI lineage: Eukaryota > Metazoa > Chordata > Mammalia > Chiroptera > Emballonuridae > Saccopteryx > Saccopteryx bilineata. The sequence goes on from NC_089499.1 coordinate 68,838,414, forward strand.
GTGACTTTTGTTACAGGGTAACAAGATGGCTGTTCAGGTCCTAGATATTATGCCTGTATTTTGGACAGGAAAAGTAGTAAACAGAAAAGAAAAAATGTATTTTTGTCTGAAAAACTATGGCTTTTCTGTAGATCATGCCCAGTGAAATCTGTTTACATTCATTGGCCAGAGCATCATAACATAACTGTGTTGGGAGCAATCATGTTCTGATAGTATGGAAGGTGGAGCCATGTTGGGTTGACTTTCCCAGTATCTGCAAACATAATACACCACCACAACAAAGCAAAGAATAAAAACCATATAATCCTATCAATAGATGGAGAAAAGGCATTTGATAAGATATAATATCACTTTATGTTTAAAACACTCAATAAAATTGGAATATGAGGAAAGTACCTCAACATAATAAAGGCCATATATGACAAACCATCAGCTAATAAAATACTAAATGGTGAAAAAATAAAGGCTTTTCCTCTAAAAGCAAGAATAAGACAAGGCTGCCCACTCTCTCCACTCTTATTCAACATTATTCTGGATGTTTTAGCCAAAGCAGTAAGGCAAGAGAAAGAAATAAAAGACATTCATATCAGGAAAGAAGAAGTTAAGGTATCACTTTTTGCAGATGACATGATCCAGTATATAGAAAACCCCAAAGAATTCACCAAAAAAAACTATTAGAAGGAATAAGCTAATACAGTAAAATAACAAGATACAAAATCAATATACAAAAGTTTATTACTTTACTATATGGCAATGATAAAACTCTAGAAAATGAACTAAAAATTTTTTTTTAACAATTGCAAGAAAACATACCTTTGAATAAACTTAACAAAAATTGTAAAGAATCTATATACTGAAAACTTCAAAGCATTATTGAAAGAAATTAAAAAAGACAATGAAATGAAAAAATATTCCATGTTCATGGATTGGAAAAATCAACATAGTTAAAATGGCTGAATTGACCAAAACAATATACAAATTTAAAGCAATCCCCATCAAAATACAAATGCCATTTTTTTTTTGTATTTTTTTGAAGCTAGAAACGGGGAAAGACAGTCAGACAGACTCCCGCGTGCGCCCGACCGGGATCCACCCGGCATGCCCACCAGGGGGCGATGCACTGTCCCTCCGGGGCATCGCTCTGTTGCGACCAGAGCCACTCCAGTGCCTGGGGCAGAGGCCAAGGAGCCATCCCCAGCACCTGGGCCATCTTTGCTCCAATGGAGCCTCGGCTGTGGGAGGGGAAGAGAGAGACAGAGAGGAAGGAGAGGGGGAGGGGTGGAGAAGCAGATGGGTGCTTCTCCTGTGTGCCCTGGCCGGAAATCGAACCCGGGACTTCTGCACGCCAAGCTGATGCTCTACCACTGAGCCAACCAGCCAGGGCTGCCATTTTTAAAAGAAACAGAACAAGAAACTCACCAGGTTTGTACGGAACCATAAAAAACCTGAGTAGCCTAAAACAATCCTGAGGAAAAAGAATAAAGCCAGAGGTATCACACTACCCAACTTCAAATTATACTTTAGAGCCACGATAATCAAAGCAGCATGGTATTGGCAGAAAAACAGACATACAGACCAATGGAACAGAATTGAGAGCACAGAAATAAAACCACATATACATGGACAAATAATCTTTGACAAATGAGCCAAAAACACACAATGCAGAAAAGAAAGCCTTTTCAATAAATAATGCTGGGAAAAATGGGAAAGCCACATGCAAAATAATGGAAAACTTGACTATAGTTTGTCCCCCTGCTGCACAAACATTAATTCAAAATGGATCAGAGACCTAAATATAAGATCTGAAACAATAAATTACATAGTAGCAAACATAGGTACTAAACTCATGGAACTTGGACACAGAAAACAATTTATAAATTTCACCCCAAAGGCAAAGGAAGTTAAGGGAATAATAAATGAATGGTACTATACCAGACTAAAAAGGTTATGCACAGCAAAAGAAACTGACAACAAAACAAATAGGTAACCAACTAAATGGAAGATAATGTATACAAACAACAGCTCCAATAAGGGCCTAATATCCAAAATATAAAAAGAACTCACAAAACTCAAAAACAAACAAGCATCTATGTATGGATTCATGGGACATAAAAATGAGACTCAGAGACATGGACAAGAATGTGATGATAATGGGGGTAGGGAGGTGGGGAGGGGCACAAAGAATACCAGATAGAAAGTGACAGAAGATAATTTGACTTTGGGTGAGGGGTATGCAACATAATCAAATGTCAAAATAATCTGGAGATGTTTTCTCTGAACATATGTACCCTGATTTATCAATGTCACTGCATTAAAATTAATAAAAAAAAGTAAATTAAAAAATTGTAAAAAAATAAACTAAAAAAGATATTCTGAGAGACAGAACAAATACACATAACTTTTATTTAACAAAAAACAAACAAGCAAACAGTCCAATAAAAAAATGGGAAGAGGATATGAACAAACACTTCTCTGAAGAAGAAATACAAATACCCAGTAGATATATAAAAAGATGCTCATTTTCACTAGCTATTTGAGAAATGCAAATCAAAACTACAATGAGATACCACCTCACACCTGTTAGATTGGCTATTATCAACAAGACAGGTAATTACAAGTGTTGGAGAGGCTGTGGACAAAAAAGAACCCTTATTCACTGCTGGTGGGAATGCAAATTAGTACAACCACTATGGAAGAAGGTATGGTGGTTCCTCAAAAAATTAAGAAGAGAACTACCATGTGACCCAGCAATCCTTCTACTGGGTATCTACTTTAAAAACTCGAAAACATTAGTATGTAAAGACACATGCACCCTCATGTTCATTGCAGCATTGTTCACAGTGGCCAAGACATGGATATAACCAAAGTGTCCCTTGATAGAGGATTGGATAAAGATGTGGTTCATATATACAATGGGATACTACTGAGCCATAGAAATGATGACATAGTGCCATTTACAATAAGATGGATGGACCTTGAGAACACTATACTGACTGAAATAAGTAAATTAGAAAAAGCTAAGAATTGTATGATTTCACACATAGATGGGATATAAAATTGAGACTCATGGACATAGATAAGATTGAAGTGGTTACCAAGGGGAGAAAGGTGAGTGGGAGGGCCAGGGAAAGGGTGTAAAAAGGGACAAATATATGGTGATGGAAAATATTTGACTTTGGGTGATGGGTATACCACATAACAGTTCAAATGGTGTAGAAACATTTACCTGTTTCTTATTGATCAATGTCACCCTGTTAAATTTATTTTTCTAAATAAAATTAAAAGAAAATTAGGAAAGTCTAAGGGACTCTTGGATAACATCAAATGTAACAACTTCTGTATTGTAGAGTAACAAGAAGGAAAAGTGTAGAAGGGATTGAGAACCTGTTTGAAGAAATAATGGCTTATAAATTCTCTAATTTTATGAAAAAAAAAAGTCAAACAGGTTTAGGAAGCACAGAAAGTTCTTTTCAAGATGAACTCAAAGAGGCCCATACCAAGATATATCATAATTAGGATGCTAGCAGTTAAAGACAGAGAATTTTAAAAGCAGTAAGAGAAAGGGAGTTACCTACAAGCAAGCTCCCACAAGGCTGTCAGCTGATTTCTCAACAGAAAGACTTTAAGTCAAAGGAATTACATGGAGCATTTAAAATGGAGGAAAGCAAGGACATAAAACCAAGACTATCATTGAAAATTGAAGGTGAATCAAAGCTATCATTCAAATACAAAGGAGAAATAAAACATTCACAGATACAGAAAAAATGAGGAAATTTATCATTAGAAAACCCCCACTCCAGGAAATACTAAAGGGGGTTTTCCAACCAGATACAAAGAACAAAACAAAACAAAATCACAAGTAAAAACTCCACCAAGAACACAATAAAACCAAATTTAAACTGTGACAACAACAACAAAAAAAGGGGAGAGGACGAGGATTAACAGTAGCAAAGGATGATGGAGTGCAAAAGTACTCACAAGATAGTACACTACAATGAACAGGGTAGGAACACTTTTCATTACTTAATGGTAACCACCATTGAAAAAATAACCACAGCAGCACATGATTTAAAAAAGCTAGCAACAGAGGAAAGATGTATGGAATACAACCAAACAAAATCAAAAGATAGAAAAACGAAAGAGAAGAATCAAACAAGACACAAAAGTAACAGAAAGCAATCTAGAAAATGGCAATAGGGAACTCACAAGTGTCAATAATTACACTAAATGTAAATTGATTAAACTTACCAATAAAAAGGCACAGAGTAGCAGAATGGATTAAAAAAGAAAATTCAACTGTATGCTGCCTACAAGAAACTCATCTAAGCAACAAGGATAAAAACAAATTCAAAGCGAAAGGCTGGAAAACAATACTCCAAGCAAATAACATCCAAAAAAAGCAGGTGTAGCAATACTCATATCTGATAATGCTGACTACAAGACAGCAAAGGTACTCAGAGACAAAAATGGTCATTTCATAATGATTAAGGGGACGCTGAATCAAGAAGACATAACAGTTCTTAGTATGTATGCACCAAACCAAGGAGCACCAAAATATATAAGACAGCTACTTATTGACCTCAAAACAAAAACTGCCAAAAATACAACCATACTTGGAGACCTCAATACACCCCTGATGGCTCTAGATCAGTCATCCAGAGAATCAATAGAAATATATTGTCCTTAAAGAAAACACTAGAACACCTGGATATGATAGACATCTACAGGACATTTCATCCCAAAATGACAGAACATATATTTTTCTCCAGTGTACATGTATCATTCTCAAGAATTGACCATATGCTGAGCCACAAAAACAACATCAGCAAATTCAGAAAATTCAAAGTTGTACCAAGCATATTTTCTGATCATAAAGCCTTCAAACTAGAATTCAACTGCAAAAAAGAGGGAAAAACTCCCACAAAAATGTGGAAACTAAATAAGATACTTTTAAAAAATGTATGGGTCAAAGAAGAAATAAGCGCAGAGATCAAAAGATATATACAGACAAATGAAAATGACAATACAACATATCAGAATCTATGGGATGCAGCAAAAGCAGTGATAAGAGGGAAGTTCATATAACTTCAGGCCTATATGAACAAACAAGAGAGAGCCCAAGTGAACCACTTAACTTCACACCTTAAGGAACTGGAAAGAGAACAACAAAGACAACCCAAAACCAGCCGAAGAAAGGAGATAATAAAAATCAGAGCAGAAATAAATGAAATAGAGAAGAGAAAAACTATAGAAAAAATTAATAGAACAAGGAGCTGGTTCTTTGAAAAGATCAACAAAATTGACAAACCCTTGGCAAGACTTACCAAGGAAAAAAGAGAAAGAACTCAAGTAAACAAAATCCAAAATGAAAGAGGAGAAATCACCACAGACATCCTAGATATATAAAGAATTATTGTAGAATACTATGAAAAACTTTATGCCACTAAATTCAACAATCTAGAAAAATGAATAAATTCCTAGAAAAATACAACCTTCCTAGACTGAGTCAAGAAGAAGCAGAAAGCCTAAACAGACCAATTAGTAGGGAAAAAATAGAAAAAAACTATTAAAAACCTCACAAAAAATAAAAGTCAGGTCCAGATGGATAAACTAGCGAATTCTATCAAACATTCAAAGAAGACTTGGTTCCTATTCTACTGAAAGTCTTCCAAAAAATGGAAGAAGCAATACTTCCAAACACATTTTAAGAGGCCAACATAACCCACATACTAAAACCGGGCAAGGACAGCACAAAAAAAGAAAACTATAGACCAATATCTCTAATGAATACAGATGCTAAAATACTAAACAAAATACTAGCAAATCGAATACAACAACATATTAAAAAAATAATACATCACGATCAAGTGGGATTCATCCCAGAATCTCAAGGATGGTTCAACATACGTCAAACGGTTAACGTAATACACCATATCAACAAAACAAAGAACAAAAACCACATGATCTTATCAATAGATGCAGAGAAGGCATTCAATAAAATCCAACACAATTTTATGTTTAAGACTCTCAACAAAATGGGTATAGAAGGAAAATATCTTAACATGATAAAGGCCATATATGGTAAACCATCAGCTAACATCATATTAAATGGCACAAAACTGAAGGCTTTTCCCCTTAAATCAGGAACAAGACAGGGTTGTTCACTCTCTCCACTTTTATTTAATGTGGAACTAGAGGTTCTAGCCAGAGCACTCAGACAAGACAAAGAAATAAAAGGCATCCATATTGGAAAAGAAGTTAAGGTTTCACTTTTTGCAGATGATATGATCCTATACATCGAAAACCCCAAAGAATCTACAAAAACACTACTAGAAACAATAAGCCAATACAGTAAGGTCGCAGGATACAAAATTAACATACAGAAGTCAAAAGCCTTTCTATATGCCAACAATGAAACAACTGAGAATGAACTCAAAAAATTAATCCCTTCACGATTGCAACAAAAAAAGTAAAATATCTAGGAATAAACGTAACAAAGAATGTAAAGGACTTATATAATAAAAACTACAAACCAATGTTAAGGGAAATCGAAAAAGATACAATGAGATGGAAGAATATTCCTTGCTCTTGGGTAGGAAGAATAAATATAATCAAGATGGCCATATTACCCAAAGCAATATACAAATTTAATGCAATTTGCATCAAAATTCCAATGACATTTTTTAAAGAAATGGAACAAAAAAATCATCAGATTTATATGGAACTATAAAAAACCCCAAATAGCCAAAGCAATCCTAAAGAAAAAGAACGAAGCTCGGGGCATTACAATACCTGACTTCAAACTATATTATAGGGCCATGACAATCAAAACAGCATGGTATTGGCAAAAAAATAGACACTCAGACCAATGGAACAGAATAGAAAGTCCAGAAATAAAACCACATATATATGGTCAAATAATTTTTGATAAAGGGGCCAACAACACACAATGGAGAAAAGAAAGCCTCTTCAACAAATGGTGCTGGGAAAACTGGAAAGCCACAAGCAATAGAATGAAACTCGACTACAGTTTGTCCCCTTGTACAAAAATTAATTCAAAATGGATCAAAGACCTAAATATAAGACCTGAAACAATAAAGTACATAGAAGAAGACATAGGTACTAAACTCATGGACCTTGGTTTTAAAGAGCATTTTAGAATTTGACTCCAAAGGCAAGGGAAGTGAAGGCAAAAATAAATAAATGGGACTACATCAGACTAAGAAGTTTTTGCTCAGTAAGAGAAACTGACAACAAAATAAACAGACATCCAACTAAATGGGAAATAATATTTTCAAACAACAGCTCATATAAGGACCTAATATAAAAAATATACAAAGAACTTATAAAAATCAAAAACAAACAAACAAACCATCCAATAAAAAAATGGGAAGAGGACATGAACAGACACTTCTCTCAGGAAGAAATACAAATGGCCAACAGATATATGAAAAGATGCTCATCTTCATTAGTTATTAGAGAAATGCAAATCAAAACTGCAATGAGATACCACCTCACACCTGTTAGATTAGCTATTATTAACAAGACAGGTAATAACAAATGTTGGAGAGTCTGTGGAGAAAAAGGAACCCTCATACACTGTTGGTGGGAATGTAAAGTAGTACAACCACTATGGAAGAAAGTATGGTGGTTCCTCAAAAACTTGAAAATAAAGCTACCATATGACCCAGCAATCTTTTTACTGGGTATATACCCCCATAACTAAAACACACTGGTACGTAAAGACACATGCAGCCCCATGTTCATTGCAGCATTGTTCGCAGTGGCCAAGACATGGAAACAACCAAAAAGCCCTTCAATAGAAGACTGGATAAAGAAGATGTAGCACATATACACTATGGAATACTACTCAGCCATAAGAAATGATAACATTGGATCATTTACAACAAAATGGTGGGATCTTGATAACATTATGTGAAGTGAAATAAGTAAATCAGAAAAAACCAAGAACTACATTATTCCATATATAGGTGGGACATAATAACGAGACTAAGAGACATTGATAAGAGTGTGGTGGTTACAGGCGGGGGAGAGAGAGAGGAAAAGGGGGAGGGTTAGGGGCACAAAGAAAACTAGATAGAAAGTGACGGAGGACAATCTGAGTTTGGGTGATGGGTATGCAACATAATTGATTGACAAGATATCCTGTACATATTTTCTTTGAACATATGTACCCTGATTTATTGATGTCACCCTAGTAAAATTAATAAAATAAAATAAAATTGAAAGTGAAATAAAGTGCTTCCCAGACAAAAAACAAAACCTCCCCCCAAAAGCTAAAGGAATTCATTATCACTGTACCAGTATTACAAGAAATGTTAAAGAACCTTTTTTTTTTAAGAAGAGGAAAGAAGAAAAGAAATAGAAGCATAGGTATAAAGAGAAAAATGACAATAAAGGCAATAAATAAGTACCTATTAATAACTTTAGATGTGAAGAGATTATAATGTTCTGATTAAAAGACATAGGGTCTTATCTTTCAGGCTCTGTGCCCTCTGCCTTGAACTCTCTTTCATGTTCACTTTCTTATCTCACCGAGGACTTTCCTTAAATGCCATCTCTTCATGTGTCCCCTCTCCCACCTTATCACTCTCTACCCCTTTACCTTCTTTATAATTCTTTATGAAACTCAAAGCTATCTGACTTCCTATTACATGTTCATTTTCTCTACTGTTAATTGTTTTTCTCTCTCATCAAAAGAGAATTTTCAATTACATCTTCTGAATATTGTTTAGGTCATAGTAGGTGCTCAGTAAATACTTGCTAATGCAGTGAATGAATCCTTCCTATGAAGAATCACTGTACCCTATTTATGTCTTTATTCCCTGAGCCCAGGAATATGTTTAGCAATAGTAATAACAGTAATAGTTAATGTTTATTGAAGCTTGCTGTGCTCTAGGCTGTTCTCCAAATGCTGTGCAAGTATTCATTTATTTAAAAAACTTTTTGTTAGCTCTCTTAACTCTGTGTACATTTGAGGAAACAGGCACAGTAGTTGAGCAGCCAACCCAAAGTCATACAGGTAGGAAGCCGAGGAGCCAGGATGCCTTTAAAAACATTTAAAAATTAATTTTAATTTATTTTGTTAGCATGGATTCAAGTGTCCCATTCAATATAATTCCCTCACTCCCACCCCCTTGTCCTCCATTGCATTCCTTTCATCCTCTTCCCCCTAACTCCGTCCCCACTTCCCTCTGGGACTTGCTGTCCTGTTGTCTGTATCTATCTGTTAACATATATGCAGTGTGTCTGTAAAGTTATGGTGCACTTTTGACTGGTCAGGAAAGCAACAAAAGACGATAGAAATGTGAAATCTGCACCAAATAAAAGGAAAACTCCCAGTTTCTGTAGGATCATGTAGCAGCATGTGCGCATGCGCAGATGATGACATAACACCATGTATACAGAGGAGCAGCCCATGGCCATGCCAGTCGAGATGTGGATGGTACAGAGTAAAGTTCAGTGTGTTCTGTGGCTTGCTAAATTGGAATCCAAAGTGCAACGTGAATATCAGCGCGTTTATAACAAAGTGCCACCACATAGGAATAACATTACTCGGTGGGATAAGCTGTTGAAAGACACCGGCAGTTTGGTGGAGAAACCCTGTCTCGTAGGCCATCAGTCAGTGATGAGTCTGTAGAGACTATATGGGATAGCTACCTAAGGAGCCCTAAAAAATCTGTTCATGAGCCCAGATCGAATTGCACTGAATAGGTATGAAACTGGGAGTGTTTTCCTTTTACTTGGTGCAGATTTCACATTTCTGTTGTCTTTTTTGCTTTCCTGTGACCAGTCAAATGTGCACCATGACTTTACAAACACACTGTATAGTTCACTAATCCCTTCACCTTCTCTGATTCCATCCATCCCCTCATCCCCCTTCCTTTTGACAGCTCTCCCTCTATGCCTCTGCCTCTATTTCATTTCTAAGTTCACTTTTTTTCATTAGATTCCACATATAAGTGAGATCATATGATATTTGTCTTTCTCAGCTTCGTTCATTTCACTTAATGTAATAATGCCCAAATCTATCCATGCCATCGCAAAAGGTAAGATTTTCTTTCACGGCTGCGTAGTATTCCATTGTGTATATGTACCAAGACTTTTTAATCCACTTGTCCACTGACATATACTTGGGCTGTTTCCCAATCTTGGCTATTGTAAACAATGCTGCAATAAACATGGGGGTGCATATCTTCTTTTTTTTTCTTTATATTTAAGTCTGAACAATGTTTTATTTTATTTTATTTTTTATCATTATTAAATTTAATGCAGTGACATTGATAAATCAGAGTACATATGTTGAGAGAAAACATCTCCAGATTATTTTGACATTTGATTGTGCTGTATACCCCTCACCCAAAGTCAAATTGTCTTCTGTCACCTTCTATCTGGTTTTCTTTGTGCCCCTCCCCTCCCCCACCCCCTCTCTCCTTCCTAGCCCCATCCCCCCTCCCCCCACCCCCATACCCTATTGCCATCACATTCTTCTTCATGTCTCTGAGTCTCATTTTTATGTCCCATCTAATATGGATTCATATAGCTCTTAGTTTTTTCTGATTTACTTATTTCACTCCGTAATAATGTTATCAAGGTCCATCTATGTTATTGTAAATGATCCGATGTCATCATTTCTTATGGCTGAGTAGTATTCCATAGTATATATGTACCAAAGCTTTTTAATCCACTCGTCCTCTGATGGACACTTGGGCTGTTTCCATATCTTCGCTATTGTGAACAATGCTGCCACAAACATGGGGGTGCATTTCTCCTTTTGGAGCCGTTCTATGGTGTTCTTGGAGTATATTCCTAAAAGTGGGATAGCTGGGTCAAAAGGCAGTTCGGTTTTCAGTTTTTTGAGGAATCTCCATACTGTTTTCCACAGTGGCTGCACCAGTCTTCATTCCCACCAGCAGTGCAGAAGGGTTCCCTTTTCTCTACATCCTCGTCAGCACTTATTTTGTGTTGTTTTGTTGATGAGCGCCATTCTGGCTGGTGTGAGGTGATATCTCATTGTGGTTTTAATTTGCATTTCTCTAATGATTAGTGATGTTGAGCATTTTTTCATATGCCGATTGGCCATCTGTATGTCCTCTTTGGAAAAGTGTCTATTCATTTCTTTTTCCCATTTTTTAATTGGATTGTTTATCTTCCTGGTGTTGAGATTTACAAGTTCTTTATAAATTTTGGTTATTAATCCCTTATCAGATGTATTGGTGAATATGTTCTCCCATTGTATGGGTTCTCTTTTTATTTTGTTCATAGTGTCTTTTGCTGTGCAAAAGCTTTTTAGTTTGATATAGTTCCATTTGTTTATTTTGTCCTTTATTTCACTTGCATATAAAGATAAATCGGCAAAAATATTGCTATGAGAACTATCAGAGAATTTGCTGCCTATGTTTTCTTACAAGCTGTTTATGGTTTTTGTGACTTAATTATCCATTTTGAGTTTATTTGTGTGAATGGTGGCCTAATTTTAGTTTTTTGTAGGTAGCTGTCCAATTTTCCCAACACCATTTATTAAAGAGACTATCTTTACTCCACTGTATGCTTCTACCTCCTTTGTCAAATATAAATTGACTATAAAAGGGTGAGTTTATTTTTGGATTCTCTGTTCTATTCCATTGATCCGTATGCCTGTTCTTATGCCAGTACCGACCTGTTTTGATTACTATGGCTTTGTAGTGTAACTTGATATCAGGAAGTGTGATACCTCCCACTTTATTCTTCATTTCCAATATTGCTGAGGCTATTGGTGTTCTTTTTTGGTTCAATCTAAATATTTGGAATATATGTTCTATACCTTTGAAGTATGCCATTGGTATTTTAATAGGAATTGCATTGAATTTATAGATTACTTTGGGCAATATAGACATTTTAATGATGTTTATTCTTCCTGTTCATGAACATGGTATATGCTTTCACTTGTTTATATCATTCTTGATTTATTTTCTCAATGTCTTTTAATTTTTTAAGTACAAGTCTTTTACCTCCTTGGTTAAATGAACTCCTAGGTACTTTATATGTTTTGTTGTAATAGTGAAGGACATTGTTTCCTTAATTTCTCTTTTAGGCAGTTTATTGTTGCTATTTAAAATGCTACAGATTTCTGAATATAAATTTTATATCCTGCTTCTTTGCCTAATTCATTTATGAGGTCTAGTAGTTTTTTGACTGAGACTTTAAGGTCTTCTATGTACAATATCATGTCATCAGCAAATAATGATAGTTTTACTTCTTTTCCAGTTTGGATACGTATTATTTCTTCTTCTTGTCTGATTGCTGATGCTAGGATTTCTAGAATTATGTTGAATAAGAGTGGTAAAAGGGGGCACCCCTGCCTTGTTCCTGAGATTAAGGGGATTGCTTTTAATTTTTGCCCATTGAGTATGATGTTGGCTTTCAGTTTGTCATAGATAGCCTTTATTATGTTGAGGTATGTTTCTGTATTCCCACTTTGCTGAGAGTTTTTATCATAAATGGGTGCTGGATTTTATCAAATGCTTTTCCTGCATCTATTGATATAATCATGTGATTTTTGTCCTTCCTTTTGTTTATGTGATAAATCACATAGATAGACTTATGAATATTTTACCAGTGTTGCCTGCCTGGCATAATTTTCACTTGATCATGATTTATTACTTTTTAAATGGATCCAGTTTGCTAATATTCTCTTGAGAATTTTAGCTTCTAAATTCATCAGGGATATTGGTCTATAGTTTTTTTTTGGGGGGGGTTGGTTTTTTTTTTTTTGTAGTCTCTTTACATGGTTTTGGAATGAGGATAATGCTTGCCTTATAAAAGGAGCTTAGAAGTCTTTCTTCTGAATTTTTTGAAGTACCTTGAAAAGGATAGGTGTTAGTTTTTGAATATTTGGTCCAATTCACCTGTGAGGACATCTGGTTCAGAATTTTTGTTTGCTGGGAGTATTTTGATAACTGTTTCAATTTCATTTGTTGTAATTGGTCTGTTTAGGTTTTCTGAGTTTTCCAGATTTAGATTTGGAAGATTTTATGTTTTAGGAATTTATCCATTTCACCTAGATTGTCCATTTTTTTGGCATATAGATCTTTATTGTATTTTCTTAAAATCCTTTGTATTTCTGTGGTGTCTGTTGTTACTTCTCCAGTTTTATTTCTAATTTCATTTATTTGAGTCCTATCTCACTTTTTTTCTGATGAGTTTGTTTAAAGGTTCATCAATCTTGTTTACCTTTTTAGAGAACCAGCTCTTGGTTTCATTGATCCTTTATATTGTTTTTTTTTTTTTTAGCCTCTATGTCCTTTATTTTTGGTCTGATCTTTATAATTTTCTTCCTTCTACTTCCTCTGGGTTTTATTTGTTGTTATTTTTCTAGTTTTTTGAGATGCAGGGTTATGTTGTTTATTTTAGCTTTTTCTTGCTTCTTAAGGTATGCCTATAATGCTATGAACTTCCCCTCGCAGGGCTGCTTTTGCTGTGTCCCATAAAATTTGAATTGTTGTGTGTTCATTTTTATTTGTTTCAAGGAAATTTTTGATTTCTTCCTTGATCTAATTGTTAACCAATTCATTATTTTAAAACATGCTATTTAGTCTCCAAGTGTTTGAATGTTTTTTAGTTTTTCTATTATAGTTGATTTCTAATTTTATGCCATTGTGATTAGAGAAGATGCTTGATGTAATTTCAATCTTCTTAAATTTATTGAGACTTGCTTTGTGTTCTAACATGTGGTCTATCCTAGAGAATATACAATGAGCACTTGAATGGAGTGTATAGTCTGCTGCATTGGGGTGAAAGGATCTTAAGATGTCTATTAAATTTAGTTGATCAAGTGTTTCATTTAAGGCTGCTGTTTCTTTGTTAATTTTCTGTATGGAGGATTTATCCATTGATGTTAGAGAGGTATTAAAATCTTCTACTATTATAGTATTGCTGTTGATCTCGCTCTTTATGTCCATCCAAATCTGCTTTATATAGGTATTCAGGTGCTCCTCTATTAGGGACATAAATATTTACAATGGTTATATTCTCCTGTTGGATTGCTTCCTTTCTCATTATTTAGTGACCTTCTTTATCCCTTACTATAACCTTTGTTTTAAGGTCTATTTTGCCAGCTTTAAATATTGCTACTCTAGCTTTCTTTCATTTCCATTTTCATGAAACTCTTTCTGTCCCTTCACTTTCAGGCTATGTGTGTCTTTTGTTCTGAGGTGTGTCTCTTGTAGGCAGCATATGTACGGGTTCTGTTTTCTTTTCCATGTAGCTACCCTATATCTTTTGATTGTAGTATTTAATCCATTTACATATAACGTTATTATTGACATTTACTTATTTATTGCCGTTTTATTCTTTAAATCTACATTTCTCTTTTTCTAAATTTTTTTTCCTTTGCTCTTTTTACTGCAGGCCCCTTAATATTTTTTGTAGTACTAGTTTGGTTGTAATGAATTTCTTCAGTTTTTTTTTTATCTGAAAAAGCTTTTTATTTCTCCTTCAATTAAGTGATAGCTTTGCTGGATAAAGAAGTCTTGGTTGTAGGTTTCTGTTTTGAATCACTTTGAATATTTCTTGCCAATCCTTATTGTCTCAAGTGTTTCTGTTGAGAAGTCAGATGTCATCCTTATAGGAGCTCCTCTGTAAGTAATTAATGGCTTTTCTCTTGCAGCTTTTAGTATTCTTTTTTTGTCTCTTTTTTTGTTTTGTTTTGTTTTTTTTGCAATTTTCTGAAGCTGGAAACAGGGAGAGACAGTCAGACAGTCTCCCGCATGCGCCCGACCGGGATCCACCTGGCACGCCCACCAGGGGCGATGCTCTGCCCACCAGGGGGCGATGCTCTGCCCATCCTGGGTGTCGCCATGTTGCGACCAGAGCCACTCCAGCGCCTGGGGCGGAGGCCACAGAGCCATCCCCAGCGCCCGGGCCATCTTTGCTCCAGTGGAGCCTTGGCTGCGGGAGGGGAAGAGAGAGACAGAGAGGAAGGCGCGGCGGAGGTGTGGAGAAGCAAATGGGCACTTCTCCTGTGTGCCCTGGCTGGGAATCGAACCCGGGTCCTCCGCACGCTAGGCCGACGCTCTACCGCTGAGCCAACCGGCCAGGGCCTTTTTTTGTCTCTTAAGTTTGGCACTTTAATTATGGTGTGTCTTGGTGTAGGCCTCATTGATTTCCACTTTAACGGGACTCTCTGTACTTCTTGAACTTGTGTGACTTTTTCTTTCATCAATTTAGAGAAATTTTCAGCTATGATTTCTTTAAACAGGTTCTATATCCCTTGTTCATTCTCTTCTCCTTTAGGAACTCCTATGTTGCATATGTTGTTTCTTTTCATGTTGTCACAGAGGTCTTTTAGAGTTTCTTCAGTCTTTTTGAGCCCCCCCCTTTTTGGTGCTCTGTTTCTGTGTTTAGAGGACACTTTTCTTGTCCTCTAAATCACTGATTCTGTCCTCTGCTTTATTTAGACTGCTGTCAATTTCTTCTATTGCAGCCTTCATTTCTGATATTGTATTTGTCATTTCTGACTGGTTCTTTTTTATTATTTCAATGTGTTTTTTTTAATGCTTACTTTCTCTTTATTTAGCTGGTCATTATGCCCATCCATTGCTGCTCTAAGATACTTGAGCATCCTAAATATTATTATTTTAACCTCCGCATCTTGTAGTTTGGTTACTTTCATTTCATTTAGTTAATTTTCTGGGAACTTGTCTTGTTGATTCATTTGGGTTGCATTTCTCTGTCTGTCCATTTCGTCTGCACTAGGTAGCACTGTCTGACTTTAAAATTTTTGTGGTTTCTTTATGAGGAAGATGGGCTTGGTGCTATTGACCTCCCAGGCAACCTGTTTTTGTTGTTCTAGGGATGTTTCTTGAGGTTACTGTTTTCCCTCTTAGTATTGAATGCAGGTGGTCTTTTCTTCAGGCTGGCTGGCTCTAAGAGTCAACCTTGATCATGTGTATTGCACACTGTGCAATGTCTATCCTGTGGGTTGTATATATTTTTCACAGTGTCTGTTGCTTGCTAGACTCCTCCTTTGGTCGTGCTGCTTGTGCAGCTAGCTCAGTCTAAGGTTGGTGCTGTCTGCCACCCACTACCAGTTGTGTTGGCTCTAGATCTTCTTGGGTTGATGTCAGCTATTGTTTGTAACCCACTATGGGCTACCTGTCTCAGCTACTGCACTTTTTGCTGTTTATGTCTGCATTTTTTGTGCCTGGGTAGTGTGGGACAGGCCAACTTGTGTATAAGGGTCAGCTTCTTCCTGCTTAGAGATGACAGCAGCTCTGTAAAATTCCCAAGCTCCATAAGATTTTCTCTACTTTTCAGCTGCTCCTCCTCTTGCAGCTGCCTGATCTTCCCACACAGTCTTCTGTAGTAAGACTGTAGCATGGTTCAGAATGGCCTCACCCAACCCCTCTATAGGTTGTCGCTTGGTAGGTTAGAGCAGCTGGGGTTGTGAATACAACTTTATTGGGACCCCCTACTTCAGGGATCTCTTGGTCAAGAGCTTCAGTATGGATAATGTGACCCTTTCTCCAGAACTTAATCCCTCAGCCACTGTTGTATACTCAAATTTTATTCCCCACCAACAAGGTCAACAGCAGTTTCAGACCGAGTGTGTGTGACAACCCCCTCTGCAGAAGTTCTTTCATCTGGTGAGACCCTGGTCTCAAGAAGGAAGACTGAGAGAGTCTTCTCCTGGGGCTGACTGTTCCCCCACCCCAAGAGCCCCTTGACCAGACCCAGTAATAGGCTCACAGGGACCACATTAAATATTCATGCTCTAAACCTCTTCCTTACCCCTGTGGAATCTAACCCAGCAGGGCAGGATATCCAGCACCTAGACCTGCTGACTGTGAAGCTCCACCTGACTCAATGCACATGAGCCACTGTGCCAGTGCTGGTCACAGAGAGCAGAACTCGCCTCATCTGGGCCAAGTGTGAGGAGCCTTTACTTAGAATTCCAGTGTAGTAAGGGTTGTTAGGTCCTGAACTGATTGCTTTCTGCAGCTGGTCTCTGGATGTGCTACCCCTATGCCTCCCTGGTAGGAACTTGGCACAGACCATTGGGAGACAGTGCTTGTGAATGGTCCTCAGCAACCTTCTTTGAGCTGAAAGCAATCCAGAGTTTGTGGCTGCCTCTGCTGAGCCCAGGTGCACATGGAAATAACAGCTGCATACCTACATTGGCTTTTATCTACTCTGGGCCTGGGGGAAGGTCCGCTTAAAAGACCAAGGTTCCCTGACTCCCATTTCCTGCAGCCTCTGTCTGCTTGCTCCTTGTTGGGCTCAGCTACTAAAAAAACCTCTGCTAGAGTCTAGCACCTGCAGCAATTCAGGAATTAGAAAGAGTGGTGGGTGTGGCTCTGCCCCTCGTGCCAGGTGTCAGTCATCCAGAGTTTTTTCACAGACCTCAGTAAGTTATATCTCTAGGAGTGCAGTGGGTATGGCCTCTGAGTCCCAGAGGTGTTGCCTGCCAATTCTCAGGACAGTTTCAACTGAGTCTCCCATGAGGTGGAAGCACTAGTCTTAGAGTCAGGAGCGTGTGGGGGAAAGCTTCAGCCTCAATACCAGAAAACTAAGTCACTGATGCAACCCCTGCTTCCTGGTCTCTCAGAATGACCCATTGCCATGACTGGGGTTGGAGAGATTCCTGAAAGTGGAGCAGTTGCTTTTCTCCAGGCTGATGCTGATCAGAGGGGACTTCTACCCAGGAAACATGGGCAACTGCACTATTGGAGAATGACCCAGCAAAGGGGTTCTAGTGGCTGTCCCCCAAATTGTCTCTCCCTGGGCCTCCAACTTTACATTCTCCTCATGCAACTCCAGTCCTCTCAGCTGCCCCTCCACCAGAGCCCTGGGTAAGTGGCTGTGAATGAGATTTTTTGCACTGGCCCTTTAAGATGGAGCCTGCTTCTCCGAGAGCTCCATCTCTTTCTCACAGACAGAAACATAACTCTTTTCACCTCCAAATGCTGTGTGAGCACCTCTTGTAGGTTCTGGGGTTTTAGGCTGGGGCTCCAGGCCTTGGGCTGAGCACCCACACTTTTCAGGGAGACCCTTCCCACAGTGAGAGTCCTACTGGACCCTCAGTTACCCCTTCCTCCTGGGAGTAGGGCAGCCTTTTCTGTGTCTCTGCCCTTCCTACCAGTCTTGATGTGATAGGAAGGTTATCTTTGGTTATAGACTCCTCTTTGTTTAGATAAAAATTGGTTTTTCAAAATGATTGTTCTTAAATTAAGTTGTAATCCAATTTGGTCCTAGAAAGTGGCAGTTGGAACATCCGCCTATTCCATCACCATCTTACCTACACCCCCAGAATGCCTTTGACTCTGGCATGCTCCTCCTTTAAGCACTTTACTGTAATATGATTGCCTATAACAGGCATTCAATACAAATTTATTGCATTGAAGTCAATAATTAACAAAGTGCCACATCATGGAAGGCAGATGCTAAAAGAAGAGAGGAAAATGTAGAGTTGCCAATTGTGTTGTCTAAATTTGATGTAGGATAGGAATTAGCAAAAGTAGTGATCCAGGGAAGGTAGAGGCCATGATCCACCAGTCTCTCACCACAACTTCACCTCAGAGGGGAGATGAGACCCACCTGGATTTTAATAAAAAGTCTCTTCTAGTAGGCAGAGAGGAGGAGGGTTGCGTGTTCCAGGGAAAATAATACTGACTGATAAATCATACATTTCAAACATTACTTAAAATAGACTTGAAGGTAATAAAAGGAAGATGGATGTTATAGTCACACTTTTCCATATTTAAAACACAGCTTACTCATATCTATTGATGCAAATTTATTTTTAGAACACTGAAAAGGGAAAAATGAAAATTCTCCCCAATAATAATAATAATATAATAATAATAATAATAATGAAGGACAATAGATACATAAAAATTGTGACAATCCAACTTTATATCTATTTGACATCATAAATTGAAGTACAATCTACTTATTTAGAAATCACATTACTTCATACGTTATTACTATGTTCTTGCAGAGGATTCAAGTGAATCACAACAGAACTTTTGCATTTCATATTTAAGAACTGTCAGCTTTCCTTTGAAGAGAGAAGAGTTTATTAAGGAGGAATTATTTCAGAACACTATTGGAAAACATGTAGGGTTTGTAGATCCGAAGGATTATCTAGCCCAATCATGCATATGAAATGAGGAAGTTTTTTTCCCCCTCAGGGCTCATAAGAACTGAGGATCCCAGCCTTTGCTTTCTTTTTAGTAGATGACAGTGCTATGTTGATTGTGGTATAATAATGTTTGTGAACTTCATTAACCCTTTGAGTAGTACAAACGTTCATATATGTCCTCTTGCCCCCAGTATGATCAATCGTACAAAGATTTTTATTTCAAAAATGCATAAGGCAACATTAAAAAGGCAAATATATGGTCTTTTTGTTTCCATAAATTGGTTATCAAACAAACATGCTTTTAAGTTAATAAAACTGTAACTGTAATTAATTTTATTTTTTGGAAAAAAAGAAACAAAAACAATCTACTCCCTTGAGTCAGTGAGCATAAAAGAAACTCACTACTCAAAGGGTTAATGAGTTTCATTGACCAAGAACTTAGGATCAGTATCTGAAAGGAAATTGTCCACTGGTGTTTGTTGACTTTTATGCTGAAGCTGAAGCTTAGCCAATTCATTTCAAAACTTTTAATTGGAATTTTGAGGATTGGGTAAGCTACATCACCCACTCTAGATCTGAACTGGCAGAGAGAGTCCAGGAGTCAGGCAAGTGGAGACAACAAGCACATGACCTTGGGCACTGTTGCATCCAGTTGGAGAATGCACCTTTAGGTCATCAGCCAAAAAGAGTTGCTAATGTTTCTGTCTGGAATTAGATGGAATTCTATACCTGCACTGGCAGAGTTGGATGACAGGCCCTCTGTGGAGGAATAGCCCTCACATGTTTTGAACTGATCAAATACAAGTGACTAAATTTAATAAGTTACTACTTTTTAGATGCCTGATCCCTTCTAATACTGTTTGGCACAAAACAGTCACCTTTGTCTAGAGCAGCTCCTCGTGACCCCTCTATTTCTATATTGGTCTTAGTCAGTCTTGAGACTCAAAAGTCAGTGCTGATTCATTATTTCTTCTCTCTCATTTTATGTTAAGACTTCAAGTAGGAATTCTAGAAGAGTGTTCAGGAGTTACTTGCATCACAATCACTGGGAAGCTGTTAACACACATGTTCCTATTCAGATGTATAGAATTAGTCTCTTGATCTGAGCCTAAGAATATGAATTGTTAAGATGGTTTCCAGGTCATTCTGGGGCATTCTAAAGTTTGCTTACCCTTGTCCTGTAGATATGACCTTTGTTCTATCCCTGAAATTGTTTCCCTCCATTTCTACTCCAACTATTAGGGTTCAACCACATTTATCTGTTCCTCAGGTCACGTTCCTCTCTAGTTTTGCCTTCCTTTGATCTTTCCTGCCTACAATCATCAGATGAGCGAGTTCTAAAATCAGGTAATCTGATTTTTAGACTCCCCTAAGTTATTATTATTTTTATTAATTTTAATGGGGTGATATTGATAAATCAGGGTACATATGTTCAGAGAAAACATCTCCAGATTATTTTGACATTTGATTATGTTGCATACCCCTCACCCAGAGTCAAATTCTCTTGTCACCTTCTATCTGATTTTCTTTGTGCCCCCCTCCTCCCCGGTTATCATCACATTCTTGTCCATGTCTCTGAGTCTCATTTTTATGTCCCATCTATATATGGATTCATATATTTCTTAGTTTTTTTCTGATTTACTTATTTCACTCCATATAATGTTATCAAGGTCCATCCATGTTATTGTAAGTGATCCGATGTCATAATTTCTTATGGCTGAGTAGTATTCCATATGCACCAAAGCTTTTTAATTCACTCATCCACTGATCTACACTTGGACTGTTTCCAGATCTTTGCTATTGTGAACAATGCTGCCATAAACAAGGGGGTGCATTTCTCCTTTTAGAACAGTGCTATGGTGTTCTGAGGGTATATTCCTAAAAGCTGGGTCAAAAGGCAGGTTGATTTTTAGTTTTTTGAGGTTACTCTATACTGTTTTCCACAGTGGCTGCACCAGTCTGCATTCCTGCCAGCAGTGCAGGAGGGTTTTCTTTTCTCCACATCCTCACCAGCACTTTTTCTGTGTTGTTTTGTTGATGAGTGCCATTCTGACTGGTGTGAGGTGATATCTCATTGTGGTGTTAATTTACATTTCCCTAATGATTAGTAATGTTGAGCATTCTTTCATATGCCTATTGGCCATCTTTATGTCCTCTTTGGAGAAGTGTCTATTCATTTCTTTTGCCCATTATTTGATTGGATTGTTTGTCTTTCTGGTGTTGAGTTTTACAAGTTCTTTATAAATTTTGGTTATTAATCCCTTATCAGATGTATTGTTGAATATGTTCTCCCATTATGTAGTTTGTCTTTTTATTCTGTTCTTATTGTCTTTAGCTGTGCAAAAGCTTTTTAGTTTGATATATGCCCATTTGTTTATTCTGTCTTTTATTTCACTTGCCTGTGGAGATAAATCAGCAAATAAATATATTGCTGTGAGAGATGTCAGAGAGCTTACTGCCTATGTTTCTTCTAAGATGCTTATGGTTTCAAGGCTTAGATCTAAGTCTTTTATCCATTTCGAGTTTATTTTCGTGAATGCTGTAAGTTGGTGGTCTAGTTTCATTTTTTTGCAGGTAGATGTCCAATTTTCCCAACACCATTTGTTAAAGAGGCCGTCTTTACTCCATTGTATGCTCTTATCTCCTTTGTCAGATATCAGTTGTCCATAAAGCTGTGGGTTTATTTCTGGGTTCTCTGTTTTGTTCCATTGATCTATGTGCCTGTTCTTATGCCAGTACCAAGCTGTTTTGAGTACAATGGCTTTGTAGTATAACTTGATATCAGGAAGTGTGATACCTCCTGCTTTATTCTTCTTTTTCAAGATTGCTGAGGCTATTTGTGTTCTTTTTTGGTTCTATATGAATTTTTGGAATATGTGTTCTATATCTTTGAAGTATGTCATTGGTATTTTAATTGGTATTGCATTGAATTTATAAATTGCTTTGGGTAATGTAGACATTTTAATGATGTTTATTCTTCCTAACCATGAGCATGGTATATGCTTCTACTTGTTTCTATCTTCCTTGATTTCTTTTATCAATGTTTTATAATTTTCTGAGTATAAGTTTTTAATCTTCTTGGTTAAGTTCACTCCTAGGTACTTAATTTTTTTGGTTGCAATAGTGAAGGGGATTGTTTCCTTAATTTCTTTTTCTGACACTTCATTATTGGTGTATAAAAAATGCCTCTGATTTTTGAGTATTAATTTTATATCCTGCCACCTTGCTGAATTCATTTACTAGGTCCAGTAGTTTTTTGACTGAGACTTTAGGGTTTTCTATATACAATATTATATCACCTGCAAATAATGATAGTTTTATTTTTTCTTTTCCAATTTGGATGCCTTTTATTTCTTCTTCTTGTCTGATTGCTGTGGCTAGAACTTCCAGGACTATGTTGAATAAGAGTGGTGAAAGGAGACACCCCTCCCTTGTTCCTGATCTTAAGGGTATTGCTTTTAATTTTTGCCCATTGAGTATGATGTTGGCTGTGGGTTTATAATAGATGGCCTTTATTATGTTGAGGTATGTTCCCTGTATTCCCACTTTGCTGAGAGTTTTGATCATGAATAGGTGCTGAATTTTATCAAATGCTTCTTCTGCATCTATTGAAATTATCATATGGTTTTTCTTTTTCCTTTTGTTTATGTGATGAATCTCATTGATTGATTTGCAAATATTGTACCAGCCTTGCCTCCTCAGAATAAATCCCACTTGATCATGGTGTATAATTTTTTTCATATATTGCTGGATCAGGTTTGCTGATATTTTGTTGAGGATTTTAGCATCTATATTCATCAGGGATATTGGCATATAATTTTCTTTTTGTGTTGTCTTTGCCTGGTTTTGGAATGAGGATTATGCTCGCCTCATAAAAGAAGGTTGGAAGTCTTTCTTCCTCTTGAATTTTTTGAAATAGCTTGAGAAGGATAGGAGTTAGTTCTTCTTTCAATATTTGGTAGAATTAACTTATGAAGCCATCAGGCCCAGGACTTTTCTTTGTTGGGAGTTTTTTGATAACAGTTTCAATCTCATTTGTTGTAATAGGTCTGTTTAGGTTTACTGATTCTTCCAGATTGATTTTTGGAAGATTTTATGTTTCAAGGAATTTGTCCATTTCATCTAGGTTGCCTAGTTTTTTGGCATACAGTTGTTCATAGTATTTTCTTACAAAATTTTGTATTTCTGTTGTGTCAGTTGTTATTTCTCCTCTCTCATTTCTAATTTTATTTATTTGAGTCTTCTTTTTTTTTTTCTGGTGAGTCTAGTTAAAGGTTCATCTATCTTGTTTACCTTATCAAAGAACCAGCTCATGGTTTCATTGATCCTTTGTATTGTTTCTTTAGTCTCTATGTCATTTATTTCAGCTTTGATCTTTATTATTTTTTTTTCTTCTATTGCATCTGGGCTTAACTTGCTGTTCTTTTCCTAGGTTTTTTTTTTTTTTTTTTACAGAGACAGAGAGTCAGAGAGAGGGATAGGCAGGGACAGACAGACAGGAACAGAGAGATGAGAAGCATCAATTATCAGTTTTTCATTGCACGTTGAGAAGCCTTATTTGTTCATTGATTACCCTCTCATATGTGCCTTGACCATGGGGCTACAGCAGACTGAGTGACCCCTTGCTCTAGCCAGCAACCTTGGGCTCAAGCTGGTGAGCTATGCTCAAACCAGATGAGCCCATGCTCAAGCTTGTGACCTTGGGGCTCGAACCTGGGTCCTCTGCATTTCAGTCTGATGCTCTATCCACTGCGCCACTGCCTGGTCAGGCTTTTTCTAGTTTTTTTTAGATGCAAGGTTAAGTTGTTTATTTTAGCTTTTTCTACCTTCATATAGTATGCTTGTAGTGCTATGACCTTCCCTCTCAGTACTGCTTTTGCTGTGTCCCATAAATTTTGAGTGTTGTATGCTCATTATCATTCATTTCTAGGAATTTTTAAAAATTTCTTCTTTGATCTCATTGTTAATCTATTTGTTATTAAGAACCTGCTATTTAGTTATCAAGTGTTTGAGAAATTTTGAATTTTTCTGTTGTGGTTGATTTCTAGTTTCATGTTGTTGTGATCAGAGAAAATACTTGATATGGTTTCAATCTTAAATTTGTTGAGACCACTTTTTTTCCCTAACATATGGTCTATCCTAGAGAATATACCATGAGCACTTGAAAAGAGTGTATATTCTGCTGCTTTAGGATGAAAGGTTCTGAAGATATCTATTAAATCCAGTTGATCTAGTGTGTCCTTTAAGTCTGCTGTTTCTTTGTGAATTTTCTTTCTTGAGGATCTATCTAGTGATGTTATTGGGGTATTTAAATTCCCTACTATTATAATGTTGCTGTTGATCTCACCTTTTATATCCATCAAAGTCTGCTTTATATATTTAGGTGCTCCTATATTAGGTGCGTAGAATTTTATAATGTTTATATCTTCCTGTTGGATTGCTCTCTTTATCATTATGTAATGATCTTTGTTATCTCTTATTATAGCCTTTGTTTTAAATTCCATTTTGTCTGATATAAGTATTGCTATCCCAGTTTTTTTTTTCATTTCCATTTGCATGAAATATTTTTTTCCATCCTTTTACCTTCAGTCTATGTGCATCTTTTGTTTTAAGGTGTGTCTCTTGTAGATAGCATATGTATGGGTCCTGTTTTCTTATCCATGCAGCTAACCTATGTCTTTTGATCGGATCATTTATTCCGTTTACATTTAAGGTTATTATTATATGTAGTTGTTTATTGCCATTTTATTCTTTAAAACTGTATTCCTCTTTTGCTATATTCTTTTCCTACTTTGATTTGTTTACAACAGGCCTCTTAACATTTCCTGCAGTATTGATTTGGTTGTAGTGAATTCCTTGAGTTTTTTTTTTGGTCTGGGAAGCCTTTTATTTCTCCTTCAATTTTAAATGATAGTGTTGCTGGATAAAGCAGTCTTGATTTTAGGTTCTTGTTCTACATTTTTGAATATTTCTTGCCATTCCCTTCTGGCCTCAATTGTTTTTGTTGAGAAGTCTAATGTCATCCCTATGGGGGATCCTTTGTAGGTGATAGCTTTTTTGTCTCTAGCAGCTTTTAATATTTTCTCTTTATCACTTAGCTTTGGTATTTTAATTATAATGTGTCGTTGTGTAGATTTCTTTGGTTTTCTTTTTAATGAAGTTCTCTGCTTCTTGAACTTGTGAGAGTTTTTTCTGGATCAATTTAGGGAAGTTTTCAGCTATGATATGATTGAACAATGTCTCTGTCCTTTGTTCTTTCTCTTCTTCTTCAGGAACCCATATGATGTGGATGTTTTTTCTCTTCATGTTGTCACAGAGCTCTCTTAGAGTTTCCTCAGACTTTTTGATTCTCTTTTCTTTTTTCTGCTCTGCTTCTATGCCTTTGTTTGACTTGTCCTCCAACTCACTGATTTGATCCTCAGCTTCATCCATCCTGTTTGTAATTCCTTCCATTGTGGTCTTCATTTCTGATATTGTATTTGTCATCTCTGACTGATTCTTTCATAATATTTCAATGTTTTTTTTATACTTGCTATCTCTTTATTTAGGTGTTTGTAATGACCATCCATTGTTGTTCTAAGACCCCTAAGCATCCTAACCATCATTATTTTAAACTCTACATCCAGCAGTTTGGTTATTTCCATATCACTCAGTTAATTTCCTGGAGGTTTCTCTTGTGGTTTCATTTGGGTTGCACTTCTCTGTTTTCTCATTATGTTCTTGTGTTTTGGGAGTGTTGTTTGTAGAGCTGGTTGAGTCTAGGCTTGGTGTTGTCTGCCTTCAATTTTTAGTTGTGTTATTTCTAGGTCTTCTTCGGTTGTCATCAGCACAGTGGATGCCTTGGGTTGGCATCCACTGTTGGATTTGGCTTTTCTAATGAGCCGCTTTGAAGTCTTGATTTGTTTGTTTTCTTCTCAGTTTTCTTAACATGTGGTAGTCTTGTTTACTGATCTCAGCAGGAGGCTTATTTGAAACTGTATCCAGGAATGTGGTGGTTATAACCTGAGACTCTGAAGGTCTGATCTGCCAGTTATTCTCTCCAGGGGTGGGGTGTTTTCTCAGCTTCAGTAGGGGGAGGTGTATCTCAGATCTCTATGGAGACCTGAGTTACTGCCTCTCCTCCCCACTTCTTGTTTTCAGCTGTGTCTTGTTGTGCTGATTGGAGCTGGAGAGATATCTGGAGATGGGTCACCCAGAACTACTTAATCTTGTATTGTGTGGAAGGATCAACCCTCCCCCAGCTATGGCCGCCTCCAGCACTGGATGAGTCAGCTTCTCAGGTCATCCCATGCATTCCTCTGCCCCTCCATCTGTCTCTCTCTCTCTCTCTCTCCCTTTTCCTTTTGGAAAACTAGCCAGCCCTTTCAACACACCTTGTTCCCAGGTCCCCAGGCAAGTATCTGTGAGTGATATTTTCTCATCTTTCCTTGGAGTGAGAGTCCTTCTGGGCTCTCATCCTCACCCCCCCTCTGTTCTTGTAAGGAGGGCAGACTCACTGCTCCTCGGCACTCCCTACCAGGCTCAGTGTGGCTTCTTCTTTGCTCCTTGGTTTTTGAGAGCTGGTTTTGTAGTCCAGAGTTGGTTTTTCTTGCTGGTTATCCCTAAATTAGTTTGCAATCCAGTTTGGTGGTGTGAGCTGGGAGTCTGTGCATCTGCCTACTCCACTGCCATCTTCAGGTCTCCCTAAGTTTTTAATATAAATGAGTTACATTAATTTTGTGTGTATGTGTGTGTGTGTGTCTGTGTGCATGTATGTATTATAATTTGGCTTTCTCCTTGGCAAATTGTTCCAATAAATCAAATTGGTTTTTGTTTGGGGAGCTAATGAGTTGAACAGGAGAGGAGACTGTCTGACATGTTCCATGTACTAGCAGTTTTGTACATTACCATCCTAAGAAAGTCATACCTGAGAAAGTGGCAGAAGGGCTGGGGTCTTGGTCTTGGGGTAGGGATTGATGTAGTATAGGCTTCACTTCATCTGGAAGGGACAGTGTAAATTAATGCCAAAGCCAATGGCACTGGATGTGGAAGATGTTAAAAGGGCATGAGGAGCCTGACTGGTGGTGATGCAGTTTCCCAAGTTTGAAACTCTGAGGTTACCACCTTGAGCTCAGCCTGACCTGTTTGAGTGTGGGGCCATTAACATAATTCCAAGGTCACTGGCTTGAGCAAGGGGTCACTGGCTCAGCTTGAGCCCCCTTGTCAAGGCAATATAAGAAAGCAATCAGTGAATAACTAAAGTGATGATAACTAAAGTGAATAACTATGAGCTGATACTTCTCATTTCTCTCCCTTCTTGTCTGTCTCTATTTAAAAAAAATCAAAAGGGCATAAGGAATGATGAGGAGATTGGGGAAGTCATACAATTCAAGGTTCCTATCCATTGTTTTCTTTAATCTAAGTTTATGGTAATGTTGCCACCAAGATCAGCTGACCAACCATGGCCTATGGAGAAGCTGATTAGTACGATAAAAAGACATCTAAAATTGTCTACATTGATTTAAGAATCCTGCTTTCTAGAGGAAAGGCATATAGGTCACGGGAAACTCCAGTCTACATGTTGTGCCTACAGGACTAAAAATGTGAATGGAGATTATACTTCTTATTTGCCAGTGCATGACTGACAGAGAGAGGATACTGTCTGATCATTTTCTCTCTCATCCCACGTCTAGCATTGGAGTCAGGTATCAGGTAGGGCCCCAGACAATGCTGGACAGGTTCACTGTGTATGTGTTCCACATAGACCCGGAGAAACAGGTCTTTGCTGGTGCTGTGTGTGTGTGTCTGTGTGTAGCAGTCAACTTCTTGTGTTCAAAGCTTGGTTCTGCCATTTAATAGCTGTGGAAACTAAGGCTACTTAATCTTTCTGTGTCTCAGTTTCAAGTATAGAATGCTAATAATAACATCCACCTTTTAGTATAATGGTGAAGATTAAATGCATTATTGCATATAGAGTGGACAAACTGCTAAAAAAAAAGTGATGGTTATTAGCAGCAGTAATATTAATCTTTTCTAAAGAAATTCCTAGCATTAATTCTTAACACAAAGTAGGGACTTAAAAATGTTTGATGAATGACTTTTGCATGTGTTTCAAAGCAAGAACTGCACACAGAGGTGATAAATGTTTCCCAAACACACTGTACACCTGGGAAATGAATGTGGATTTTATGACCAAGTGATTTCATTCCTTACTGTGCTCAAATCTACTACTTTAGGATTTATGGCCCTTGAGAAGCTCAGAGCCTTTAGTCCAGGGATCCCCAAACTTTTTACACAGGGGGCCAGCTCACTGTCCCTCAGACCATTGGAGGGCTGGAATATAAAACACTATGAACAAAACCCTATGCACACTGCACACATCTTATTTTAAAGTAAAATAACAAAATGGGAACAAATACAATATTTAAAATAAAGAACAAGTAAATTCAAATCAACAAACTGACCAGTATTTCAGTGGGAACTATGGGCCTGCTTTTGGCTAATGAAATGGTCAATGTGCTCCTCTCACTGACCACCAATGAAAGAGGTGCCCCTTCTAGAAGTGTGGTGGGGGTCGGATAAATGGCATTTGGCCCATGGGCCATTGTTTGGGGACCTCTGCTCTAGTCAATCAGCTGGAGGCAACAGTGCGTGGATTGTGCAGAGTGGTATCCATGACTGTGATTTAACTTGGGGCTGGTGGCCCTGAGCTATCAGGAAAAAAAGGCAAGAACAGCCCTAGACAACTGTAGAATCTCAGAGACTACAAAAGTTTTGTGGGATTGGCCCTGGTAGGTTGGCTCAGTGGTAGAGCATTAACCTGGCATGCTGGTTGTCCTGGGTTTGATTCCCTGCCAGAGCACACAGGAGAAGTGCCTATCTGCTTCTCCACCCTTCCCCCTAACTTTCTCTCTATCTCTCTCTTCCCCTCCCACAGCCAAGGCTCCATTGGAGCAAAGTTGGCCCGGGCACTGAGGATGACTCCATGGCCTCCAACTCAGCCACTAGAATGGTTCTGGTTGCAATGGAGCAATGCCCCAGATGGGCTGAGCATCTTCCCCTGGTGGGCTTACCGGGTGGATCCCGGTCGAGCGAATGCAGGAGTCTGTCTCTCTGCCTCCCCGCTTCTAACTTCAGGGAAAAAAAAAGTTTTGTTGGAGTGTGTGTAAGTATGTGTGTGTGTGTGTGTCTGTTATTTTTTAAGATCATCTTCTACTTAGACTTGCAAAATATGGATGGTGTTTGATTTTTGCTGAGATGGGGATGTGAGATAGGGCAAGAGAGAAACCCCATTTAGTTCAGTGTTTTGGTGAACAAAAGTAACTGGAGTAAGAACAGTACTTATTGGTCATTCTGGCCATGGTTGGGACAGTGAACCCAGCGTGTGCTTGGCAGGCATGGTGGCATCCAGGAGCAAACCAGGAAAGGCTCCTCATGCAGGAACAGTATTTGCTCTAAACTGACTGTGACACTACAGTTTCTCCCCATGGGAAAGGGCAGGGCTCCATTTTCCCTCTCCATGGTTTGTAAGGGGTGTGTGTGATTGCCCTCAGCTAGCTGCTCAGCTTCTGTCTTTGGTTATTGATGAAAAGAGAATTTAAAAGTTTTAATTTATTTTTTAAAGCCATGTGTGTTGTATCTCTTGAGTATTTTTGGAGATACTGCTGCCTAGCATTACAAATGGTTTTTCTAAAACCAATAAGTGACAAACCTTAATTTCTGGCCAGGGAGGGTGTGCTGCTGCAGTCACATTTGCAGTGAGGCCTTCTGTCTCACCATCTTCATCTTTCATTGAGACTTAGTGGAAGGGAATAAAAACATCTCTTTGGAGAAAAGACAGTATCATATCAAAGATTCTACGTGGAAACCAAGGGAGGTGAAGAGGCTAAGTCTTCTGCCTGTATAAATCTGTGGTTATTGCTTCATATTCATGGTGGACCCACTGGAGTCTGCCGTTTCCTTTCACCCCAGCCCAGCGCCTCTGTGACTGTCACTAATGTCCAACCTCTGGAATCTGTAGCTAGCTTCTGGAGTTGTTCACTCTACATTTTTCTCTGTAGCTAACTCCAGAAGACCTGGCACCTCCTTTGCAACAAACTTTTTAGTGAGGATCAACTGATCTCAAAGTTAGACTTCTAATGAATTAAGGTGAGGCTGGAAAGCAGAGAAGCAGGCCACATGTCAGGGAAGGGGGGTTGGAATGATTTTTTTTTTTAAGAGGAAGAGTAACATTTCTCAATATGAAAAGGTTGTGAATTGTACCTGGGTGTTCATGAAGCTTGAGTGGGTGCTGACTTAAGACCTATTGGAAACATTTGCATTTATGTCATGTTATAAACTTTCATTTCTGCCTTGACTAATTAGTATTTGTGGCCTGAAACTCATTTTAGCATGAATTACGTTTGAAGTTTTTTTGGACACTGTTTTCAATATATTTCAATGTATGGTGTTAATGTTATTGCCCTTAATGGTAATTGAACTTGAATAAGTCTTGCTATGTCTGAAAGAGGAGGGCACACTTTTTCACCTCGGTCAGAACTCCGCTTAAATGTCACCTTTCTTGCCCACCTCTATTAAAAGTCCTCTTGTGCTGTCATTACTTATCCCCTTATTTTTTTCATAGAACTTAATTGCTGTCTACATTTTACTTACAGGGTGGGGCAAAAGGAGATTTGCAGTTCTTTGTAGGGAAAATGATACAAGAATTAATACATAATAATACAAGCATAAACTCTGTGTTTTGTGTACTCACAACTGTCAATCTCATTTTGCCCCACCCTGTATTTATTTGTTTGTTACACGTGTTCCTCTGCTGGAGTATAATTTCTGTGAGGGCAGAGACTTTAGTCTGTCTTGTTCATGGCTCTTTCCCATCACCTAGATGAGGGATCAGTAAACTAAAGATCTGGCCCGTAGCTTGTTTTGTGTTGCCTGAGAACCGAGAATGATTTTTATAGTTTTAAAGGGTTGAGAAGGGGGTGAAAAAATGGAAAGGATAACATGCAAGAGAGGCCATCTGTGGTACTTAGCTACCAGGTGACAGGTTGAGACTTGAGTGCCGACCTCTGGACTTCAATCTGAGAGATTTTTTGCTGTACAAAGTAGGTTACACATTAGCAATAACTTTTGCTTTGGAAATAGCTTTCCTTTTGAAGGACTTACTAGAATGAAACCTCATGAGAACAGGAATTTTTATGCTTTTTTCTCCCTGTGTTAGGCTTTTTTTTTCCATGTCAGTCAACATTTATTGACTGAATGGCTATCTCATGATTTCCCAATTCTGAAATTAGTGTTTTTATGGGAAGAGATTTTAGAGGTAAAGTAATGCAACTGATTATTGGTGAACCTCAGTATAACTCCAAGAACCCAAATTATTCTATACATTGGCTCCTTCTTGCTCAGTAGTTTACTTAATTTTGGCAAGTACCAAATTGCAGAGACCTAGACTGTTATCTTGTGGCTTCTAACAGATATTAACCCTTTTAACTTTGAGCTTCACTCTCTCCTGAGCACTGGCAATAAAGTTGTGTTTTGGCAAACCATCGTGGTGAATGGAGGGATCAAGGATAATGCCTGGGATTAGGGGTTCCAGACATAACCCTTGTCTTCTTGTGACCAGAGTTTCTCCATGACAAGTCAGTGGTCAGTTCTCAGGCCACCAGTCAGGAGACATAGGGGCCTGACAGAGGGTGATTCATCCTTCTTTCTTTTCCGTAGTTTCTCATTTTAGAACACTTAATGTGATTTACAAAATGAAGTGCACAGACTTGTTGGAATGGCTTTTTCGGTAACAATATTGCAAACATACTGTAATGTGCATGTAGTTGCTCTGACACGATGAAGAAGACAATTTGGTCGGTGTGTTTAAAGCATCAGAGACAATTTTAAAGAGGGTTCCCGAGGAAGACAGATGATATGGCTGCCCTGAAATGGAATTGCTGAGGTAAAGCTGCTGATGGTGAGAGTCTGGCTTTTAATCTTGAGGAGGCAAGAAGGTGGGCACAGCAGCTGGAGCTATGAGATACTGAGAAGTCATGTTGATTCATCACTTCTGATCATTCATGCCTCCAGTCTCCTAACCATGTCACCTGCAAGCCAACTTTGTACCTATGCAAGATTGTGACACCACACTTGGGCTTTGCAGTGAAATTTATTTTATTTCTTTTTTTTCTTGTAAATGAGAGGAAGAGTGAAGGAGAGATAGACTCTGCATGCGCCCCAACTGGGATCCACCCAGCAACCCTTATCTGGGGCCAATGCTCTAATCAGCCAAGCTATTTTTAGCACCTGAGGCTGATGCTTGGACTAGCTGAGCTATGCTCAGTGCCCCAGGCAGACTCTTGAACTAGTCAAGCCACTGGCTGCAGGAGGAAAGAGGGAGAGAGAGAGAATGAGAAGGGGGAGAGTGAGGGGGTGAGAAGCAGATGGTTGCTTCTCATGTGTGCCCTAACTGGGGGTTAAACCCAGGATGTCCACATGCCAGCCTGATGCTCTATCCACTGAGCCAACTGGCCAGGGCCTGTAGTGAAATTTTTTACAAAAATTTTCTCTCTTAGCTACTCTTGAGCAACACAACTAGTTAACCTTGGGTGGACAAATCTCAACTTCATAAGTTTGGGGTTTATTTATTAATGATTTTTATTATTACCATGTTTTTAGAAGCTGACCGGCAAGGAAGAAATACCTTTGTTTCTATAATCATATACCTCTACCTCATTCATTCATTCATTCTCCAGGTTTTGAGTTTTGACTGTCATCAGGTGTGCTCTCATTGTGGGGAACAGAGTCTTTGGCCTCAAGAAGCTTTCAATGCTAGTGAGTGGAAATAGACAATGAACACACACAAAAGATGGTTGTGTGTTCTAAGGAGAAAAATAGCACAGAATCAAGGTATTGAGAAGCAGGGTGGGTGTAGGGTGCAGGGGATGTAGTTATTTCTAATGGGGTCATTAGGGAAGGCTTTTCTGTGAGTGCCATTAGATAAAGAGCTGAGGATAACTGGGAGCAAGTGGTCCAGGGGGAGGGCACAGTGAATACAAAGACTGTAGGGAGGAGGGGAAGGAATCGGTGGGAGGCCAGAGACTTAAGTGGAATAAAGAAGGCATTTCCCAGCCCTGGGGGTGGAAGTAGATAGAATTGAGCCTCGAAGGCCATTGTGAAGACTTTAGTTTCTACTCTAAATGTCGTGCAAGGTCTTGGAGGGTTTTGAACTAGGGGTGACATGATCTGACTTACACCTCAGGAGAATCAATGTGGTTGGTGTGTTAACATATAGGAAGGCAAGGTCAGAATCAGGGACACCAGGGAAGAGGCTGTTGAGATACTGGTGGCTTGGGTGAGGGGAGTAGCAGTGGAGGTGGTGAGAACTAAGTGGACTCTGAAATGTGAAATGGAGCCAACATGACTTGCTGACGGATGAAAGGTAGATCATTAGAGAGAGAGATTGGATCAAGGATGATAAAACTATTTTTGGCTGTGCAATCAGAAGGAAGGAATTCTTGTATCTGAGATGAAAAGATGTGGGAGAGACAGGCATGTGTGGAGTGGAAGGGGAAACCAGGAGTTTGACTTGGGGTATGTTAAGTTGAAATATGTTAGCTACTTATGTGAAAATGTCAAGGAGATGCTTAGATATGTGGTGTAGAAGATCAGATAAAAGGATTTGGAAGATGATGATGTTGGTTGCAATGGCATTTAGCATCATGTGCCTATATATTTGGGTCTATGAGCACAATAAAACAACCGTGTTTTGATTTCAGAATCAAGTGATTCATTGCAACAGAATTATACAGGGAATTGAAATGTCAACTTTGTTGCTATTAATGGCAGGATTAGAGAATGTGGACTTGAGTCTGTGGCAAAGTGGACTTGCCCACACTTTACTGTTGAATCAGAGGGCCTCATCTAGAAGGCATGGTTGAGAAGGACATTTTCAGGGGCAGGTCCACCTTACTACATGGAACCCAGCAGGTCAGAATGTAGACCCTTCTCAGGTAAGCTGATTCTAAAAGAGAGCCTACCACAGACTGACCTTCAAATGTCCTCTTTCTTCTTCCTAAACTTGCCAATCAGAGGGCTTCCTAAGGTTTGGGGAGAGAAGCCAGGGTGAGCATTAACTCTAGCTAATTGATTATAGAGTAGGGACTACATGTCTCTTCCACCTGTCTGAGAGGTAGATGCTTTACACTAATTGTTTCATGTAATCCTCATATTTTCATCACCATTTTACAGGTGAGGCAAATCAAGGTTAAAGGTGCCACTTAAGATCATAAAGCTCAGAATGTAAGGGCCTCGTGTGCAAGTGACATTAGTCTCTTAATTCCTCTTCTATGTTTTGTAAGGAAATGAAATGTAAAAGGGGTGATCATTTTATCTATCTATCATCTATCTATCTATCTATCATCTATCTATCTATCATCTACCTACCTATTATTTATTGTGACAGAGACAGAGACAGAGAGAGGGACAGAAAGGGACAGACAGACAGGAAAGGAGAGAGATGAGAAGCATCAATTCTTTGTTTCGGCACCTTAGTTGTTCATTGATTGCTTTCTCATATGTGCCTTGACTGGGGGGCTTCAGCAGACTGAGTGACCCCTTGCTGAAGCCAGCAAACATGGGTTCAAGCTGGTGAGCCTTGCTCAAACCAGATGAGCCCGCACTTAAGCCGGTGAACTTGGGGCTTTGAACCTGCGTCCTCCACGTCCCAGTCCAATGCTATATACACTGCACCACCACCTGGTCAGGTTCATTTTATTATTTAAAGGGATAGACATAAAAGGGTTTGCTTTTAGTTACTGTGGATGGGTACTAGGAGCAGATGTCTGTTAAGAAAACTTTTATTTAAAGTCACAAAAGACATCACGGAAATGGCGACGTGAGCAGTGCGTCCGACAGATCTCCCCAAAATCACAACAAATTTATCAACTAGAAACAGAAAATTTTATCCTCGGAGCATTCCGGAGTTCCACACAAACTGAAAGCGAAAGGACTGTTATCACTTGAATCTGAGAGACGAGGGTGTGGAGGAAGCTAACTACCGCAGGGACGTTCATTCAAGCCGCGGAGAGAGTGCGCCTGTGGTGAGTCGGCCCACTCTTGGGAGCGGCGAGCAGCCTCCGGCGCGTGCCCGGTCTGGTTGCAGAGCGAGCACCGCTAACGTTCCCAGCGGCCCGCGCACTGCGAGAGAGAGTCCCCAGCCACCGGTGCCTGGAGCAACCCATTCGCGCGCGTGCCCTGGGCATCCCACGTGCCCAGAGCGCCCTACTGGCCCGCACACCCAGGGTGCCCCATTATCCTGCGCCCCATGCGCCCCAACCGCCAGCAGCGGGGCGAGAGGGAGAGGCACCAGGGTGGTCTTCCCTACTTGGGAGATTCTCTCCGTGGGCGGGGCACCTCACCCAGCCATTCAAGCTAACAATCAAGCATTGAGGGAGGGGCACGCAGACAGCCTGAAATACCTTCGGGAGCACAGCTGCGGACCCAATCACTGAAATTAGCTTAACCCATGAAATCTGCGCACCCACGGGCTCTAATTGATAAGATCTCTCTCAGTTCAGCGATCCAAGACAAGAGGCGTGATATTTTTTAGTGCCTCTCACTACAGGGGTGGGGGCAACTTCTGATTGATAGAGCCTCCATATTCAGGGATAAACGCTAACAAGAGGGACTTGGCAGATAATAAGATCTATACTACACTAGTCACAAGCAGAGACTAGTGCCTCTTCTTCCCAGCCAAAACAGGCTACAAAGTGTGGAAAGCCTGGGTTGAGTGGTCCAACTGAATGCTAGGAGCTGAACAGTCACCTTGACAACAATTGACTCCCACCCCTGCCTGATTACACTGGAGGCTCTGACTGCCAGAGCCTTTCCCAAAGCCTTGCGCTGAGTGGGGATAGAGTGGGGATTTCCTAGCTCTTTGAGCCTCTTACTCCCCAGGCAGAAGCAGTTGCAGCCTTATAGCTGGATCACCAGGCTGCTAATTCAGGAAGGGGGGACTAGGAGAGAGACTCCAGGAAAGCAAACTCTCTCATCGTTGGACCCTGCAAACGCCAACAAGCCTTGACTACCAGCAAGACTAAAGCCAATTATATGACATTGCCATAGAATCCCATCAACTGCAAATCCCTACCTAAGTGTGACACAGGGGCAGAGCCTGGGGTACAGAGTCACCGACCAGGAAGAGGGAGAGAAAAGAAAAAGGAAGAAGTTAACCTCTCAAAATCAAGAAAAATCCACAGACTTTACAACTTGTTCCACTAATTTTTTTGTTGTTGTTGTTTGTTTCTTCTATCTTATTGCCTTTATTTCCTCCACCTCGGTCCTTCTATTCTCTGCCCATCTTATGCTTCCCTTTTCTTGAACTACACTACCCATGAGTGTTACATTTTATTTCTCTTCTTCATCCTCACCCTCCTTTAAGGTTATACTCCAAAACACTTAACTCTCACTCTCTCCTCTTTTGTTTTTTTTTGTTTTGCTTTATTTTGTTTTTTTCTTCCTTTGTTTTTCTCTTTTTCTTATTTTTTCCTTTCTATTCGTTTTTTCTTTTCTCATTTTACTTTTCCTCCCATTTAATCCTCAATCACAAACAAATTAGTTAATTTGGGACTCAAGGTTTTTTTTTTGGTTTTATTTTTCTTTTTCACTTTTGTTTTTGTTTTTTTTTTTGTTTGTTTATTTTTGTTGCAATTTGGGTACTTTTTACATTGCTTTTTAACTCACTTGCATTCCTCCCAACCCAAGGTCTCCATTGTATTTAGTCTTCGCTCCACTTAATACAATGGATTTTTACTTATTATTTTTATTTTTTTCTTCTTTATTATTCTTTTTTTTTTCTCCTTTTTTCTGGTTCCCTCTTATCCCTCTCATTATATCTCTTAGTCGACCATCACTTACAAGCAAATCATCTTATGCTTGTCTAAGATTTTCTTCCCTTTTTTTTTTTTTTTTTGCATTTAGTAGGTCCCTACTCCCTTTTTTTGCCCCTTGAACTCTTCACCCCAAATCAGGCCTTCCATTATAAGCAGTTTTTGTTACATTTAGCATAATATAATTCACAGGTCATCACAATATTTCCCTGAGGAGGGGAGAGGAGGGAAAGAGAAGAATGAAAAAAGGGGGAAATAATAAATTATTACTGTTTTTTTTTTGTGGGGTGTTTTACCTTTTTTTTTTTTTTACTTTTTACTCTTTATTAATTCTAATTAGTGCTATCAACAAGACCACCCTCAGATGCCAATAAGAAAGAGGAAATAGAATATTATGGATACAAAAGAAAGAGAGGTAACACAAATAGATGTGGAAAAATCTATGGAGAAAAGACTTAACATATTGGAAGCCTTGGAGCTAAATGACAGAGAATTTAAAATAGAAATCTTAAAAATACTCAGAGATATATAAGAAAACACAGAAAGGCAATTTAGGGAGATCAGAAAACAACTCAATGAACACAAAGAATATATTACCAAGGAAATTGAAACTATAAAAACAAATCAAACAGAAATGAAAAACTCAATTCACGAGCTGAAAAACGAGGTAACAAGCTTAGCTAACAGAATAGCCCAGATAGAAGATAGGATTAGTGAAATAGAAGACAAACAACTTGAGGCACAGCAGAGAGAAGAAGAAAGAGACTCAAAAATAATAAAAAATGAGAAAGCTCTACAGGAATTGTCTGACTCCATCAGAAAGAATAACATAAGAATAATAGGTATATCAGAGGGAGAAGAGAAAGAAAATGGAATGGAGAATATACTCAAACAAATAATAGACGAGAACTTCCCAAGCCTGTGGAAAGAACTAAAGCCTCAAATTCAAGAAGCAAACAGAACACTGCGTTGTCTTAACCCCAACAAACCCACTCCAGGGCACATCATAATAAAGATGACACAAACCAATGACAAAGAAAAAATTCTCAAGGCAGCCAGGGAAAAGAAGAGTACAACATATACAGGAAGGCCTATTAGATTATCATCAGATTTCTCAGCAGAAACACTACAAGCTAGAAGAGAGTGGACCCCAATATTTAAAGCCCTGAAAGAGAGGAACTTTCAGCCAAGAATACTATACCCATCAAAGCTATCCTTCAAGTATGAAGGAGATATAAAAACATTCACAAATACAGAAAATATGAGAGAATTTATCATCAGAAAGCCCCCACTCCAGGAAATACTAAAGGGGGTTTTCCAACCAGATTCAAAGAAAAAAAGAAAACAACACCACAAGTAACAGCTCCAAGAAGAACACAATAAAACCAAACTTAAACTGTGACAACAAAGGAAAAAAAGGGGGGAGAGGATGGAGATTAACAGTAGCAAAGGACGATGAAGTGCAAAAATACTCATAAGATAGGGTACTACAATGAATATGGTAGGTACCCTTTTCATTACTTAATGGTAACCACCCTTGAAAAAACCACCACAAAAATACTTGACTTAAAAAAGGTAGCAACAGAGGAAAGAAGTATGGAACACAAACAAACAAAAACAAATGATAGAAAAACAAAAGAGAAGAATCAAACAAGATACAAAACTAAGAGAAAGGAATTTATAAAATGGCAGTAGGGAACTCACAAGTGTCAATAATTACACTAAATGTAAATGGATTAAACTTACCAATAAAAAGACACAGAGTAGCAGAATGGATTAAAAAAGAAAATCCAACTATATGCTGCCTACAAGAAACACATCTAAGCAACAAGGATAAAAACAAATTCAAAGTGAAAGGCTGGAAAACAATACTCCAAGCAAACAACACCCAAAAAAAAGCAGGGGTAGCAATACTCATATCTAATAATGCTGACTACAAGACAGAAAAAGTACTCAGAGACAAAAATGGTCATTTCATAATGATTAAGGGGAAGCTGAATCAAGAAGACATAACAATCCTTAATATATATGCACCAAACCAAGGAGCACCAAAATATATAAGACAGCTACTTATTGACCTTAACACAAAAACTGACAAAAATACAATCATACTTGGAGACCTCAATACACCACTGACGGCTCTAGATTGGTCATCCAAACAGAGAATTAATAAAAATATAGTGGCCTTAAACGAAATACTAGAACACCTGGATATGATAGACATCTACAGGACACTTCATCCCAAAGCGACAGAGTACACATTTTTCTCTAGTGTACATGGAACATTCTCAAGAATTGACCATATGTTGGGCCACAAAGACAATATCAGCAAATTTAGAAAAATTGAAGTTGTACCAAGCATATTTTCTGATCATAAAGCCTTGAAACTAGAATTCAACTGCAAAAAAGAGGGGGAAAACCCCACAAAAATGTGGAAACTAAACAACATACTTCTAAAAAATGAATGAGTCAAAGAAGAAATAAGCGAAGAGATCAAAAGATATATACAGACAAATGAAAATGACAATATGACATATCAGAATCTCTGGGATGCAGCAAAAGCAGTAATAAGAGGAAAGTTCATATCACTTCAGGCCTATATGAACAAACAAGACAGAGCCGAAGTAAACCACTTAACTTCACACCTTAAGGAACTAGAAAAAGAAGAACAAAGACAACCCAAAACCAGCCGAAGAAAGGAGATAATAAAAATCAGAGCAGAAATAAATGAAATAGAGAACAGAAAAACTATAGAAAAAATCAATAAAACAAGGAGCTGGTTCTTTGAAAAGATCAACAAAATTGACAAACCCTTGGCAAGACTCACCAAGGAAAAAAGGCACAGGACTCAAATAAATAAAATCCAAAATGAAAGCGGAGAGATCACTACAGACATTATAGATATACAAAGAATTATTGTAGAATACTATGAAAAATTATATGCCACCAAATACAACAATCTAGAAGAAATGGATAAATTCCTAGAACAATACAACCTTCCTAGACTGAGTCATGAAGAAGCAGAAAGCCTAAACAGACCAATCAGCAGGGAGGAAATAGAAAAAACTATTAAAAACCTCCCCGAAAATAAAAGTCCAGGCCCAGACGGTTATACTAGTGAATTCTATCAAACATTCAAAGAAGACTTGGTTCCTATTCTACTCAAAGTCTTCCAAAAAATTGAAGAAGAAGCAGTACTTCCAAACACATTTTATGAGGCCTACATAACCCTCATATCAAAACCTGGCAAGGATGGCACAAAGAAAGAAAACTACAGACCAATATCTCTAATGAATACAGATGCTAAAATACTAAACAAAATACTGGCAAACTGAATACAACAACATATTAAAAAAATAATACATCATGATCAAGTGGGATTCATCCCAGAATCTCAAGGATGGTTCAACATACGTAAAACGGTTAATGTAATACACCATATCAACAAAACAAAGAACAAAAACCACATGATCTTATCAATAGATGCAGAAAAGGCTTTTGATAAAATACAACACAATTTTATGTTTAAGACTCTCAACAAAATGGATATAGAAGGAAAATATCTCAACATGATAAAGGCCATATATGATAAACCATCAGCCAACATCATATTAAACGGCATAAAACTGAGGACTTTCTACCTTAAATCAGGAACAAGACAGGGTTGTCCACTCTCTCCACTCTTATTTAACGTTGTGCTAGAAGTTCTGGCCAGAGCAATCAGACAAGACAAAGAAATAAAAGGCATCCATATCGGAAAAGAAGAAGTAAAGCTATCACTTTTTGCTGATGATATGATCCTATACATCGAAAACCCGAAGGACTCCACAAAAAGATTATTAGAAACAATAAACCAATACAGTAAGGTCGCAGGATACAAAATTAACATACAAAAGTCCATAGCCTTTCTATATGCCAACAATGAAATATTAGAAAACGAACTCAAAAGAATAATCCCCTTCACGATTGCAACAAAAAAAATAAAATACCTAGGAATAAACATAACAAAGAATGTAAAGGACCTATATAACGAAAACTACAAGGCATTATTAAGAGAAATAGAAAAAGACACAATGACATGGAAGAATATTCCTTGTTCTTGGATAGGAAGAATAAATATAATTAAAATGGACATATTACCCAAAGCAATATATAAATTTAATGCAATTCCCATCAAAATTCCTATGAGATTTTTTAAAGAAATGGAACAAAAAATCATCAGATTTATATGGAACTATAAAAAACCCTGAATAGCCAAAACAATCCTAAGGAAAAAGAATGAAGCTGGGGGCATTACAGTACCTGACTTTAAACTATATTATAGGGCCACGATAATCAAAACAGCATGGTATTGGCAGAAAAATAGACACTCAGACCAATGGAACAGAATAGAAAGCCCAGAAATAAAACCACATATATATGGTCAAATAGTCTTTGATAAAGGGGCCAACAACACACAATGGAGAAAAGAAAGCCTCTTCAACAAATGGTGTTGGGAAAACTGGAAAGCCACATGCAGAAGAATGAAACTCGACTACAGCCTGTCCCCGTGTACTAAAATTAATTCCAAATGGATCAAAGACCTAAATATAAGACCTGAAACAATAAAGTACATAGAAGAAGACATAGGTACTAAAATCATGGACCTGGGTTTTAAAGAACATTTTATGAACTTGACTCCAATGGCAAGAGAAGTGAAGACAAAGATAAATGAATGGGACTACATCAGAATAAAAAGTTTTTGCTCAGCAAGAGAAACTGATATCAAAATAAACAGACAGCCAACTAAATGGGAAATGATATTTTCAAACAACAGCTCAGATAAGGGCCTAATATCCAAAATTTACAAAGAACTCATAAAACTCAACAACAAACAAACAAACAATCCAATAAAAAAATGGGAAGAGGACATTAACAGACACTTCTCCCAGGAAGAAACACAAATGGCCAACAGATATATGAAAAGATGCTCAGCTTCATTAGTTATTAGAGAAATGCAAATCAAAACTACAATGAGATACCACCTCACCCCTGTTAGATTAGCTATTATCAACAAGATGGGTAATAGCAAATGTTGGAGAGGCTGTGGAGAAAAAGGAACCCTCATTCACTGTTGGTGGGACTGTAAAGTAGTACAACCATTATGGAGGAAAGTATGGTGGTTCCTCAAAAAACTGCAAATAGAACTACCTTATGACCCAGCAATCCCTCTACTGAGTATATACCCCCAAACCTCAGAAACATTGATACGTAAAGACACATGTAGCCCCATGTTCATTGCAGCACTGTTCACAGTGGCCAAGACATGGAAACAACCAAAAAGCCCTTCAATAGAAGACTGGATAAAGAAGATGTGCCACGTATACACTATGGAATACTACTCAGCCATAAGAAATGATGACATCAGATCATTTACAGCAAAATGGTGGGATCTTGATAACATTATACAAAGTAAAATAAGTAAATCAGAAAAAAACAAGAACTACATGATTCCATACATTGGTGGAATATAAAAACGAGACTTAGAGACATGGACAAGAGTGTGGTGTTTACCAAGGGTGGGGGGAGGGAGGACATGGGAGGGAGGGAGGGAGAGAGTTAGGGGGTGGGGGAGGGGCACAGAGAACTAGATAGAGGGTGGCGGAGGACAATCTGA
This sequence comes from Saccopteryx bilineata, assembly GCF_036850765.1. Classification (NCBI taxonomy): domain Eukaryota; kingdom Metazoa; phylum Chordata; class Mammalia; order Chiroptera; family Emballonuridae; genus Saccopteryx; species Saccopteryx bilineata. The sequence continues at coordinate 68,881,063 of NC_089499.1, forward strand.
CTTTGAGCGAGGGGTATGCAACATAATTTAATGACAAAATAACCTAGACATGTTTTCTTTGAATATATGTACCCTGATTTATTAATGTCATCCCATTACCATTAATAAAAATTTATTAAAAAAAATAAAGTCACAAAAGAATTAAACTGTTCTTCTAACCAACTTAAATATTTATACACAATTTACATGAACAGAAAAAATGGTAGACTATTCATTCTTATTGGACTGATGTTTAGGAAACTTCTTATCTTCACTTTTATTCCCATGTGCCTGAATACTTTGGATATTCAAAATAATCTTTGCATTGATGTTTTTACTGGGGTTTCTCAGACAAACATGCTACTATAAATGTGAATGCTGTATTTAATATAAAATCAGGTTTGAATAATGGTGGGATTCAAATAATTTAACAACTGGTTCTCTGCTCTCATGACCATTTTAAGTATAAAAAAATGATATACGAAAAGGTAGTTTATTATTTCATGCATTTAATACTTAAATAAGAATAATAAAAGAGGTACATAAATTAGATTATGTGATAAGAAAGAGTTTTGGAATATTAGTGAAAAAAATATTAAATAATACCTAACAAAAAATAGTACAAATTGTCACCCCCTAGTTGTTTGGCATGTTTCATGCTATATGTTTGTTCACTGAAGTAACAAATATGAAGGAATTAAAATGTAGTATTTCATTAAAGCTATAATGAGTTCTATGAAATGAATAAATAAATATTACAAGCATAGTTCCATCAAATTTTTTTCACCTATGGACGGAATGAACATTACTGCAGATGCTAAGAATACACTGTTGTGCAGACAAACATGAAAAAAGAGTAAGGAGTGTATATTTGTGATTTCCACACTGGGCGGCTGCCCAGGCGCCCATCTTAGAGAGAACCCTGATTACAAGTGCCATTTGAACAACCGGTTTGCTGAACTCAACAAAAAAATTAGGTGTCGGTTTTGCTGAACCTGTGTGAACTGGCTGAATCCCACCCCTGGGTTTGAGGCATGGAAAGTTCTAGACTCTTTCTCTGTGTACATGTGCTGAATTCTGATTTTTCTCTAGTCTTTTGAGGAATAGGTAACTTTATTTAAAATGAAAACCTTATGAAATGATACAGGACCTGTTAATTTTTTCTTGAATCTGGTTCCTCTCTGCTTAGTAATAAAGAGGTTGGAGTAGAAAGCCCTGAGTCTTCTGAAGGAATGGGTTTTCTTACTCTTGGGCCCCCTTGGGCTGTTGAGATGGTACGATGCCTCCTGTTCCCCTTCCTTTCAGCTAAGGCTCCCCTGATGTGACCCTAACGCCAAATTCAGATGAACAGTAACAGGCTCACTGCATTACTTTATTTATTTTGCATAGCACCCCTGAAAGAGCCTTCTTACCCCGTCGTATGGACGAGGACACTTGGCAGTCTAGTGTTTGTGCTGACGCAGGTTGAGGCAGCTCCTGGGTCCAGGCCTGGACCTATGATTCTTAGTTTACCTCTTCTCTTCTGCCCAAATACACTGCCCTGAGTTCTGCCGAAGGTTGCCTGCCTGTGTCTGTTCCTTCTCCACAGCCTTCTCTCATTCTTCAGAACCTAGTTCATCCTAGCAAGCTACCTGACTGCTTTAAAGGTCCTTCTGGTTTGATTTCTCCCTTCTTAATTGGAGTAGTGAGTTCTTTTTTTTTTTTTTTTTTCTTTTTGTATTTTTCTTAAGCTAGAAATGGGGAGAGACAGTCAGACAGACTCCCGTATGCGCCTGACTGGGATCCACCCGGCACGCCCACCAGGGGCGATGCTCTGCCCACCAGGGGGCGATGCTCTGCCCCTCTGGGGCGTGAGTTCTTTTTTATGCTTGCTGATCCCTGGGAGTGAGATTTTTTTCAAAAAATAAAATTAGTTCCAGTTACAGTTTTATTAGCTTAAAATCATGTTTGTTTCATACCCAATTTATGGAAGAAAGAACATACATTTGCTTTTTTAAAATGTTGTCTTACACATTTTTAAAATAAATCGATCATACTCTGGATGGTCAGGAGGCACGAGGATGTACATGAATGCTCGTACTACTCAAAGGGTTTAAACCTCTATGCGATGTTGACTTCCAGGTTGGGTCTCTGACAGTGTTGCTCGACATCTCCCAGTCCTGTGTGCACTGGCTGATTTCTCCTTATTCCCTCTTAATTCCCTTAGGTTGTAAACTGTTTAGAGCAGAATGCACAGCTCTTTGTGTTGTCAGTAGAATTCACTAGAAAGCCTCACATGGAAAAGCAGGCATGGTCATTGCATGGACCCTGGACACCCTGTGGAGGGCCTCGCTGATGTGGAAAGGCATTCCCGCTGCAGATTGCACTTCCATTGTTATGAGTTATGGGAACCAGGTTAATGGAAGGATAAAGAAGCTGCTAAGTGGGCATCTCCTTTTGCTTTTTCCCTATTCAGACTAAACAAAATAGAATTCAGGGACTGACTAGGGACATGCCAGCGAAACCTCCAGGCTCTAGAAAGTCATGAGAGAAAAAGCACTCAAGAGTAAATGAGAGAGGGTCTAGAGCTTGTATGACAGAAGGTCTGGAGGGTAAAGGATAAGGGACCCCAAAGCAGCCGTCATTACAGTCTGGTGGCTAAGAGGACTAACTCCTGTTTCTGCCCCTTGCCAGCTGTGTGAACTCAAACTCAGAGCTTAAAATCTCAAAGTTCTCATCTCTTACACTGAAGATGATATTCTGAAGCTCATTGCATTGCTTTGTCGTGTAAAGCATGGTTGGAAGAATGGTTAGTGTGCTAGGCACAATTGGGGTTTCACAAGAGGCCTGCATCCTAGTTCCCAGAACCCGAGGATTTGACATGGCAAAAGGGACTTTGCAGATATGATTAATTTAAGTATCTTGTGTTGGGAAGATTTTCCTGGATGACCTAGGTGGGCCCAAAGTCATCACAAGGATCTTGTGAGTGAAAGAGGGAGGCAGGAGTGTCAGAATCAGGAGATGTGATGACAAAGCGGGGGTTGGAATGGTGAGAATGCAGCCTTTGCAGATGGCAGGGATCATGGACCAAGCCTTGTGGGCAGTCGGAGACACTGTGGCAGGCATGGAAGTGGCTCCTCTCCCGGAGCCTCGAGAAGGAGCATGGCCCTATCGATACTCTTTTTCACCCAGTTGGATCCATTATGGACTTCTGACATCCAGAATGATATGCTAACAATTATGATGTTCCGAGTCACCAAATCTGAAGTAATTTATTACAGCAGTAATAGGAAACAAAGACAGTAAGTATGAAAAAAGATCAGCATTGTGCCTTTTGAGTAACTGGGAGCAGCCCCGTAGCCTGTCTGGGTTTTGGCTCCTTATTGGAGCAGGCTCCTTCACTGCACCACACCATCAGGTTCTTTTCCTGAGCCACATGTCCTTCAGCGGCTGTTACGTAAAGCCGATGGGCCATTTTCATAATTATGTTGTCAATTTATAAAATAAAACTAGTATTTTAACAAAGGAAACTCATTATTTTAGAATGACAGCTATCAAATATTTTTTAAATGTGCATTAAATTGATACCTCAGTAACACATTAAAAAAGATGCTGTAGCAGGCCTGGTAACCACTGTAACCCTGAAGTAATAGTAATGAGCATAAATGATATCTCAACATATCTGCAGAAGATGAAATGTGAGGTGAAAATAGCTGTGATTTCTTTTGGTGACAGAATTGCAGGCACTGCTGATTATATTGTGTTTCATTGCCTGTATTCATCATTGAAGGAAAGGCTAGATTTCATTTTGAGGTTGGTGGAATAAAGATGTAATATTTTCCCCCATCCAAGTTCTACTCACCATACCCTCCCATAGTCTGTCCCCCAATTCTGACCGTGGACCCCTGGTGCCCTAGGACCTCAGTATGACCCCCTGGGAAGGGCATTGTGAAAGGACCAAAGGGAAGTATGGTAACTTCTCAAGGTCTTAAGACTTGTATTGGGAGTCAGCATATGTATTCTGTCAGTCATTGGGGTAGAAGGGCTGTGTGTCCATCACGGTGAGAAAATGACTGCTCTGATTCTTTTGGGAAAGGCAAAAGCCTTTCTTGTAAACCCAACTGAGTTTATTTGAGTCTCATATTTTTTTTGACATTATTAGTAAAGATAACTGACCAGGAGAGAGAAGCTAGCAAATAAACAGTTTTAGAGTAGGGTAGGGTAGTGAGCATGAAATTAATTCTACATAAGCAAAATATTAAAACACAACAAAAGTGTTAAGTGGTATTATGAGACTGACAGTGAGGTTGCTTCTTGGAGATCATTGTGGGTAAGTGACAGTGGTTAGGAAAATTTTCTTGACCAAGAATGAGTAAGACAGTCCAGTAAATTGTGCTGACCATTGTCACTGAGCAATGTAGACAACTAAGTTTCAGTCGGAGTTCCTAAGCAGGAGCTTATTTGATAGCATATCAAATGGCTTATTTGGTAGGAGTGTTAGGCTGACACCTGATACATTGCTTTGCACATAGGAGGCATGCAAATGTTTGTTAAATCAGTTTGACTCAATAACATTTTATGCTCTATTCACCTTTCGGATTACATTTTTTAAAAAGTTGTATTGTCTATGAGTTTTAGTTTTATATCTTACATGTGAGTGAAATGATATACTTTAGTTCTTCGTTTTTTCTGACTGACTTATTTCACTTAGCATAATATACTCAAGGTCCATCTATGTTGTCGCAAATGACAGTATTTCATCTTTTCTTATGGAGGGAAGAGAGGGGAGTGGAAGGAATAAAAGGGGCCAAATACATGGTATCAGAGGATTTGACTTTGGCTGGTGAGCACACAATGCACTTACAGATCATGTATGATAGAAATGTATGCCTGAAACCTGCATGATCCTTTTAACCAATGTCACCTCAATAAATTTAATAAAAAATAAAATTTTAAAAACTATTACTTGTTTTTACTGGATAATTTAGAAACACAGCTAAGGCAGCTACAAGGAAACAAGTAGCTTTCAAAACTGTCTACACCTGTCCTATAAAAAAAGTGTGCTTAATATATTTTTATTTTGTTAACATGTGGCTCAATAGGATTGCAAAATTAATACTGTCGGAGCTTTTTATAGGTGGTTTCCATTGTATATCTGGATGTGACTGTATCTTTAAATAGAGGACAGAGAGCTGTTAGGTCCTTACCATGGTTTAAACCTGTCAGTATTCTCTCTCTCTCTCTCTCTCTCTCTCCTTTTTTTTTGGATAAGAAGTTATACTTGGGTAAAACACTTGGATGAAGTGCAGTTATTGGGCGTGTGTACTCATGGCTTTATTTTGTGGCAGTGAATGGCACCTGAAGACCTTGCATGATTCATAACGCCCATCACCCAGGATTTCTTTCCTTGGGTTGTCTTCATGGTCCGTACATCTACAGCTGTCATGTCTTACTGTGGCTTTGATGCTGTGTTTATTCCCTCAGTATTATTTTCCATAGCTCTGAGTTTGCACCTGAATTAACAGCAGGGTATTTGGGCAGTGGTTCAAAAGTTATTGATTTTTGGCACATTTTTACCTATCAGTGAATATATGAATGACATTATCACAGAACTCAAAAAGGACTTTAATTTGTAAGTTTGACTGTTGAAACAAGAGCACAATAGTGAGTAAACAGGTTGCAGAATCAGTCTCCACAATACTAACAAGGTGTGCGGGTATCTGCATACCAGCTAAATTGGCACCTTCATGTGGTGTGGCTCAGTTTCTACTTCCCATGGCTCACTTACTTTGTAGTGAAATTCTTCACATTTTGTTTAATTGCAGAGCGTTTATATTGTTTCTAATTTTGTACATAAAGCGGAACTTTAATACTATTTTATATCATTATTTCAAATTTTTATATTTCAAAACGGCAAAAAAGCAACCATGTAATATTGGCAACAAATTATATGTCAAGACAAATAACTGTAAGCCACATGCTATTATATTGAACTTTAAATTTGTGTTCAAATTATTTTGTTTCACTGGAATTTCATTGCAGTGCTAAACAAAGTTTAAAAATTGGCAATTCTGAAGACATTATTTGTTCTAATTTATGCTGACCCAATGTTTTGTGCTTTCATGGTTGTAATTTGTTCTTTCAAATGTTTAAATTCACTGCAATCATTGCATTAGAGTAAAATACCTATAAATGGCTTGTTACTGTGTCCTAGTGGTGTGAGGGCATTCCTAGGAAGTGACCATCACTATGCATGTTGATTCAGTTATTGTAGATTTGAAGAGTCTTTGAAAACATTCGCTGCTTTTCCCTCCCTGCTTCATTGCCATCATGTTTGCTCACGCGCTTGCTTTGGCCAGGGGTAGGTGGAAATGACATGCGTTCTTCCTGAGCAGATGTTTCAGAGTTAGTTGGCATTGCTGTGTTCTTCATTCCTCTGTCATGAGGAGGATCAGTGTACTAGATAAAGGCCACTCCCTCAGTGTGTCCTAGAATGAAAGGGACTTGGAGACATGAACATTGTTGATTTTCACTGGTCATTTGACAAAGTGAGATGTAAACCCTTGCTCTAAGCCACTCACGTTCTGGGGCTGTGCGTGACCAGGAATGTACTTTACTCACTTCTGACTGTGCCACACTTTACTGCTCTCTTTAGGTTTTTAGTGGAAGAAATGATTACTTTGGGCTTGTGCGTATGGGATTTGAATTGAACTCTATGGGGAGATACAGAGTTTGGAAATAGAGGGTGAGAATGGGCTTTGTCATCGGGAAATTAGAGAGATCAAAGGTCTGAAGATGGGATTTGGGACTGTTCATGATCTGTTTTGGAAACAAAGTAGATTTGGGGTGGCTCACTTAGAGGGTTCAGTAAACAGTAAGTTATTTTGAGGAGGTGGGTTGGGTACAGATTGGGAACACTTGAAGGCAACTTGGAAATCTGGAAAGCTTTTGAATAAGAGGAAGATGTTAGTAAGGTTGCATTTTAGGATGGCTGTTATGGCAGCAGGGTACATAGAGCAGTTTCAAAACAATGGGAAGACCAGTTTTAGGGGCCTGCTCATGGATATGAGTAATTCTCTGTTCCCTTTCTGCATGTAGGTTTCTTCTTCTCTGCTGTGACTAGCTCCTTAATCTCTTTATTTTCTACCCCAGACTCGATTAGACCCAATCCCCCATTTTTACTAATGAATGCTTTTTTTTTTACTAAGTGAGAGGAGGGGAGGTAGGGACAGATTTCTGCATGTGCCCTGACCTGGGATCCACCCTGCAAGACCCTTACTGTGCCATGCTCTGCCCATCTGGGGTGTTGCTGCTTTGTTTAACAACTGAGCTATTTTTGGCACCAGCCTCAGTGGCCAACTTGCACCAATTGAGCAACAGCTGAGGGAGGGGAAAAGAAGGGAGGGGAAGGGTGGAGAAGCTGATAGTAGCTTCTCCTGTGTGCCCTGATGGAGAATTGAACCCAGGACATCCACACACCGGGCCAACACTGCCACTGAGCCAACTGGCCAGGACCTACTAGTGAATATTGACAGCACTTCCTATACTGTTTAAAGTAAAAATTCACAAATAATATAATCTACTTGTACACATAATTAAAAAAAAACCCTCCAATATGATGCCTTAGTTTCTTATAAAGCAAAAACTAGAAGTGATGCAATGATCTGTGGTTTAATGTGTTAACATTCAGGCACAGTAAATCTAGAGGACACAGTGACTTCATAAGATCATTTGCAAGTCGATGTAGAAGAGAATAAGGCTCAGACATTCAGCCCATGTGGACTTGTGATCCTTCACTTTCCACCTGAATTTCTTCCTTGGGATTCATACCTGGCAGAACACTTACCCAGTAACCCACAAGAACCACCATGATTGGTCACGGCCTTTGTTATATCCCTGGAATGCAGGAAGGCCACATCAACTGTGATTAAATCAACTTTTCCCTGGACAGGAATGTCGCAGTTATCATTTCACCAATCAAATCAGCTCCTCCTTATCCCATTTTGAATAGTGACTGTAAGAAAGCAGCAGTTTCAAGGCAATTCTGTAGAAATACAGGGAGAGAAATATTGTCCTGTTATTCACCTTCATATTTCTAGTTTTGTAACACAGGGCATAATAGGCATTAACAAGTAGATGGATGGACCTCACATATGTTTATTTACTGAAGCCTGTTAAGTGTAAAATATTATGACTGGCCACAGTAGATATAAGTTTCCTTTTTAATTCAACAATGAGGGCAATTTTCAATAAAGATCTTTTTTTATGTTACTAAAGATTTTTTAATACTCTTTCCTTTTTTTTATACTTAAAATAGATACCAGGGACAAGGGGAAAAAGTCATAGTGTCTAGAGAATGATGGGAAGTTACATGTAAGCTAAAGCAAACCATTTCTTTAGAGTTCTGCCTTGTGTTGTACAGCTCTTCAGCTTAATAGTAAGCTTGGTGGGTTTTTTTGTTTATTTGGTTTTTTTTGTTGTTGTTTTTTTTTACAGTGACAGATTGAGAGTCAGAGAGAGGATAGACAGGGACAGACAGACAGGAACAGAGAGAGATGAGAAGCATTGATTATCAGTTTTTCGTTGCAAGACCTTAGTTGTTCATTGATTGCTTTCTCATGTGCCTTGACCGCGGGCCTTCAGCAGACTGAGTAACCCCTTGCTTGAACCAGCAACCTTGGGTCCAAGCTGGTGAGCTTTTGCTCAAACCAGATGAGCCTGCGCTCAAGCTGGTGACCTCAGGGTCTTGAACCTGGGTCCTCTGCATCCCAGTCCAACACTCTATCCACTGCGCCACCCACCGCCTGGTCAGGCGTAAGCTTGGTTTTTGACAGCAAATTTCCAAAGAATAAAACACTTGAAATTCTATTTTAGGTTCTATATTGTGAAAATGTGGTAATTTAATTGAAAGAAAGGTTAACTTTCTTGTCACGTAACCCTTAAAAAGTGGGATTGCTATACACATTCCTGCTGTGTAGAAAAGCTGGGCGATGTCCCATTATGCTCAGATGTCCTGCTCTGCCTTGGGAAGGATTCTTATTCTTCTGTGTCAGAGGTTCTCTCTCTGGTCTGTGTTGTTCAACACTGTTGTATTTTGGCTGCTCTTCAAAGCAGAGTACTTCTAGAGCTTAAGTATTTATGGTAACTTTGGCCATCTGATGATCTACTGACATCAGAAAGAACAATTTTCAATTTAAACAAAGCTCATCACACCAAAGTATGTTCACAGTTTTTATCTTCCAGTGCGCTAGATTTTGTTATTCTAACTCTCACATTGAAATATTATGTGCTTAAAAAAAGTTATCTTTATATATACACACACAAAAAAGAAAATCAAGATGCTGCCTTTTATTTTTGGGCCAATGTACAGGGCTCTAAACATGACAAAGATTTATTTTCACCTGATTTAGCATGTAAATTAGATACTTGAAGCAGAAGGCTCTGTATTTTCTTCCAGTTCATGTGTAATGCCAACAGATTGGTGTGAGTCAAAATGGAACACGTAAAAGCAGATAGCATTTATAAAATGTTAATTAGAGGAGGCAAAACTGCACATAAAAGTTAGCTAACTGGTGCTATCAATTAAAATAGTTTTCACTATTGTTGAATATCATTATTGCCATTTTGTACCAGAGCAAAATGTAATGTAATCTCTATCCTGTTATTTTGAAAAACTTTGTAAACAAGGTATATATTTATATTCCTTAATTGCATTTACCTGCAAAAACCCTAAAGATCCTAGTGGCTGGTTTGCACCTTGTTTCTATACACAGTAGATAGATTTCGAGGCTCTGGGAAAACAACTACAGTCCTGTCCACTAAACAATGAGGATACATTCTGAGAAATGTGTCATTAGGTGATTTCATTGTTGTGCAAACTGCACAGAGTGCACTTTCAGAAACCTAGTTGCTATAGCTGAGTGTACTCCTGGGCTACATGGCTCCCAACCTATGGTTTTACTGTGCAAAATCATACAATGTTAAATCAAGAAGAAATGATGCCATTACAAAACTCACTAAGCACAAGATATATGACGCTGCTGTCTGCAAAACACAGCACACTGTTTCACAGCAAACCTGTTTTATATTATAAGTAGAAAATAACAAATGCATAGTACAGTTAATACATATATCAGTACCATGCCATTTATTGTAATTATTCAGGATGAGTTATTGTATGTTAGTGTATGTGCTATATTTTTGTGTGATTGGCAGTGCAGTACATGTGTTTACACCGACCTCACACACACACAGAATTCCTGCATTGTGCTATGATGTTATGCCAATATTAGGCACTAGGAATTTTTTAGGTCCATCATCATCTTAAGAGGATGATCATCATATATGAAGTTTCTTGTTGACCAAAATGTTACAAGGCACATAACTGTACATGGAATTTGTTTTTGTAAAGAATTTGAATGATTAAAGAATTGTCCAAACTTCAATGAGTTTTTTTTCCCATTTATGACTAGACTTTTTAAAATATATAAATCAAAAGTTTGCAAAGTAAGGCCCTTCAGCTAACTCTAGAGCAGGGGTCCCCAAACTTTTTACACAGGGGGCCAGTTCACTGTCCCTCAGACTGTTGGAGGGCCAGACTATAAAAAAAAACTATGAACAAATCCCTTTGCACACTGCACATATCTTATTTTAAAGTAAAAAAAAAACAAAACGGGAACAAATACAATATTTAAAATAAAGAACAAGTAAATTTAAATCAACAAACTGGTCAGTATTTCAATGGGAACTATGGGCCTGCTTTTGGCTAATGAGCTGGTCAATGTCTGGTTCCGTATTTGTCACTGCCAGCCGTAACAAGTGATATGACACGCTTCCAGAGCCATGAGGCGTGTGTCCCGTGTCACCAGAAGTAGTACTGTACGTGAGCGACGTCGCGCTTTGCGGTGGTCTCACTGATCACCAGTGAAAGAGCTGCCCCTTCTGGAATGCAGCGGGGCCAGATAAATGGCCTCAGGGGGCCGCATGTGGCCCGCGGGCCGTAGTTTGGGGACCCCTGCTCTAGACCATAGCAACTTTCGGTAGGGCACATGAACTAAAAATATTTTTTTGCAGTTTTAAATGGTCACATTTAACATAATTATTTAAGCATTGATATAATAGTCTTTATTTTGCTGCTTGGCCTTAGAACCTAACATTTACTGTTTGTTATTTTAAGAAAAAGTTTGGCCTGACCAGGCGGTAACACAATGGATAGCGCATCGGACTGGGATGCGGAAGACCCAGATTCGATTCCCCGAGGTCGCCAGCTTGAGCATGGGCTCATCTGGTTTGAGCAGGGCTCACCAGCTTAGACCCAAGGTCGCTGGCTCGAGCAAGGGGTTATTCGCTCTGCTGAAGGCCCATGGTCAAGGCACATATGAGAAAGCAATCAATGAACAACTAAGGTGTCACACGAAAAACTGATAATTGATGCTTCTCATCTCTCTCCGTTTCTGTCTGTCTGTCCCTATCTATCCCTCTATCTGACTCTCTGTCTGTCTTTGTAAAAAAAGAGAACAAAAAAGAAAAAGTTTGTCAACCTTTCATCTAGATTATGGTGATATGACTTTGACTAATTGAATTGCCCTGATAAATATCTGGTAGCTGAAAAATGCCTGCTGGACCATATTTGTGTAATAGTCAATGGATGTCTGTAGTAAGCAAAGCACTGCCACAGTGTGTGCTGTGAGTGGAGAAGCTCTGAGAACTAAGAAATTTCTTTATCCCAGCTTTACCCATAAGCCACTGGAATGAGGTGTGACTGGTTCCTAACCTGGACTTGTATATTCCGCCTCACATCCCAAAGGTTGCAGCAAAATTCACAGGGGTTCCAGACCTCATTCAGAGTTAAAAGGTGATGGTCAATTAGGCAAAGAAAGAATACAGCACAGATAAATCAGCAAAACATTCATTTCTCCTAAAATTTTGATGAGTGGAGAGAGACATGGGTTTGAGTTTCACTTAGAAATCTACATGCCAATGACCGTGTAGCAGGTCCTTAAATAATGTAATTTTGTTCAAAATTGTTGTAAAAATGTTAATGAGATGTCTTAGGAACTTAACTCTTGTTTCTATCAATTAGCCTCTGGTAAACTGGTTTTGTTATGTGCTGTTTCTCTTAAAGTCATAGAATCTATCAACAATGTCAAGTGAGGATTTACTGTACATAAAAACAATATGTATTAAATCTCCTATATCCATAAAAATAAAACTAATATTCCTGGCATGGTGAGTGATCTTTCATGGAACTTAAATCCAGAGCTGATCTGGCTGTAAAATTCTAGGGCCTCAAATTAAGGGGGTAGTCATGAAGTCAATGGGGGGCTCTTGCATAGCAGGCTGCTGTGGCCACTAGACACTTGAAAGTCCACTTAGCTTTGAGCCCGCGGAAAAGGTGGAATTAGCTTTCTTCCCTGCATATTTGCCATACACCCATGGCTTTGGTGGCAAAGCTGATGTCCCATTATTTTGATCTCATAGCTTCGCTGTCTCCTTAGCCTTATTTTCAGTTCCACATCTTATTAATGATTATCTCAACTCATTTTTCATGTGTTTCAGTTCTCATTAATTTGTGGAATATGCACCTGGCAGAAGGATTTGCTTTTCTTTCTCCCCTTACATTCTGACAAGCTTTCAAACACGCCTTAATGAAATTCTTCAAAAGCAGCCTCCTCATTCTGGGACTGGGCCCCGGATAGTTGAGAAGCAAGTGTGAGCGTGCCTGTTAAAGAGCTGATTGTGAACAGAAGTCAGAGAACTCACACAGCCTGAGTCTGGGCAGCTTGCCAGCCACTGTGTGGCTCAGTTTTTCACATAAGCAGGAAGATCCACTCTATGTTTCCATCTGTTTTGAAAGGTTTGATCCTGTGACACTAGAATAGTATCTATAAGAAAATTGACTTTATACCACAAACTTAATAGCTTAAAAGAACATAAATTGACCAGCTTACAGTTCTTGAGGTGAGAAGTTCCTAAATAAGGTATCTGCATGGCTGGGTCCTTCTATGCTTCAGGGGAGGATTCGTTTCCTTGCCCTTTCCAGCTAGTTGAGAGTGTTCTCATTCCTTGGCATGTGGCCCTCATCACTTGGCCTATCTCCCTCTGCTTCCCTTGTCACATTGCTGCCTCTGACTCTGTTTCACTGCCTTCCTTGTATAAGGACCTTTGAATTACTCTGAACCCACCAGATAGTCCAGAATAATCTTCTCATTTTCAGAGCCTTAACTTAATCATACCCTTTGCAGGTAAAGGCAAAATATCCATAGGTTCTGAGAGCTCAGACATGGACTTTTGGGGAGGGAGGTGGGAAGAAGAGCTGGCTTTATTCTAATATGTTTCTGTTCAAAAACACTTGGATGGTTCTCTGCTGCCTAGTAAGTATTTTCAAGGTTTGTCTTTCTTTAAAATAAAACAAACAAGGACTACAATATAATAGACTACAGTTCCCTTTTTACCCTATTGCTGGGAAGCTCAGTGACATATTTAGACGTAATTACAATGACAATGTTGACATCTAAATGTGCATATTTTATTTTTTCAAAAATTTTATTTTTTAATTACATTTTACATACAATATTATATTAGTTTCAGATGTGCAACATAGTGATTGGACATTTGTATAACTTACAGAGTGTAGGGAATCCAGATGTGTTAGGCTTGCTCACTTGCACTTTACATGATTAGTGTGTGAACACATAGCAGAGCCACAGATGTAAAGCCTATATGAGGCTATGGGTGCTTCTTCAGGGCAGATTGCCTGCCTGCCACTGTGAGGGGCCACTGGGCGGATCACTTGCCCTCCACTGTCAGACGCCATTTTGCTGTTAATTCACCTACTGCCATGAGAAAAGGTTTTCCCTGCCTGTTTGCTCTCCCACCATTGTGAGAATCTATTAAATGGGAATGTCCCACCACTTTCTGGCTCTACAGTTCCTCTACTGTCTGCTGAATCCAATGTGAGCCTGCCTGACCTCGGCCACCAGCATCACATCTGGTGTAGTTGGCAGGATTTGGATCAGGTCAGTATGGAGCCACCGACACCCGTGGAGTGTGGAATAGAGAACTGCCTGTTCTTGAGCATGTGGTTCCCTGTGATCACTCTGTTGGGGGCTCTTCTTTTGACATAGCCATTATTTTTATATTGCTTTTTCTGATTGAGTCAGACCGTTCTTGTAGAGCTATTTCTTTTTTTAAATTTGTGAGTCTCTCTCCTCATCTCTCTATAGCATCTCTAGTTGCCTGTTTCAATGTCATTGTTTTTTTCCTTTTTCTGGCTTGTTCTATTAGCTAAACTTGCTACCTCATTTTTCAATTAATGTAATGAGTTCTCTTGGTTTTAAAGCTTTAATCTTCTTGGTGAGGTTTTTGTTTTGTTTTCTGAGCTCATTAAGTTGACTACTGGTTGTTTCTCACATCTTGTTTAGCATTTTCAGAACTTCAATTTTGAAATCCCTATCATTTAACTCCAAGGTTTCCATGTGATTGAGATATTTTTCTGAAGATTTTTCTTTTTTTTTATCTACTGTATGTTTGTCTTGTGTAGCCATGGTATTTGATTTCTTCTTCCTTGATAGCATTTGAGAGTGGTATTGTTATGAACGCTAACAAAAAACAACTAAAAAATGAAAAGTAAAAGTGAGAAATACAATGAAAAATATAAAAAATTTTAAAATGACATGTATTAAAACCCCACAAAAAAACAAAGAGCAAAACCCAGATGAAATAAAAAACAAAAAAACTCCCACAAAATATATGAATAAAAATATAAAAATTAAGTAAAATGAGATTCAAAGGAAGAAAAAGAAGAAAAAAGAAAAAATAGAGACAAAAGAAAAAATATTTTAGTTTTGAGAGGTTTCTCTTTTTTCTTTTTGTAGATGTTGCCGTATTACAAGTTTTAGCTCTGTGAAACTCTTGGGCTGACTGATGCTGTGATGTTGCTGTTGCAGCGATGTGAGCAGGGCTGTGGTTGTATTGGTGGGGTTTTGTGAAGATTTTACAGAATTCTGGCTTAAGCAGTGGTGATCGCAGGCCTCTAGTCACTCCTCCCCACATGTCAACAGACCAGGGGACCAGAAGAGGTACACCTCCGTTCTTCAGGGCAGAGAGTGGGTCTGGAGAGTTAGCTGTGGGTTCTGTCTCTGCCACTCTCCATACCTGCGATGTGAAGTGGGGGTGGGATCTGGGAGACTGGGGGGGCCCAACTTTGGTTTTCTCTGTCTGTGCTGATGCAGACTGCTGGTAGACCATGAAAACACTGGCGTGATTCCTTCTGCTGCAGGTTTGGTTTAGTATCGCACCCTCTGTCCCTCCATCTCTCTGCTCCTCCCTGCAGAAGGAGACCTGGTCAGTGTAGGTTTCATCCCTCTTCATAGGCCCGGCAGACAAAACGTAGACAATCCGAGCTGCCTTCCTCTCTGGAGCCCCTGGCAGAAAAGAAAAACCCAGTCACCTGGCTTTCCCGCCTCTATGGAGCTCCAGCAGATGCAATCACCAAGAGTCTGGTGCTCTCTCCTCTCCAGAGCCAACTGCAAGTGTGTCTTATCTCCTGCCCCACCCATTCTCACCTCTTATCACCTTTAGTCCTTTCAGTGTGTGGATCTTTCAGGCACACCCGTGACCCCAGCTATGGTGGTTTTGCTGTGTTACAGCTGTTCAGTTTGCTGAAATTTCAGCAGGTGCCATCAAAGATATCTCTCATGCTGCCATTATTTTGATGTCTGAACCATTTGTATATTTCACATCAAATATAATACAGCAAAATATACCATCTGGCTTTTAAATTACAGGAGAAGAAATGAAAACATCTAGGTTAGAAAGCACCTGCTCCTCTTGTTCATGATGAATTCTCCAGGAAGTGGTAAATAGAGGGAAAATGACAGGAATTAATTGGTGCCATATTTCCTTAGCTTGTATTCATGGAGAGTGACTCCTTATGACACAAATTCCATTATTTTAATCAATGCTAAAATAAATCATCATATGCATACCAAAGCTTGGTAAAATTACTATAATTTTCAAGACCCCCATTTTATTCCATAGAGTGGAGTTTGAAGAAAAATAAGGGGTTTTACAGGTTATGATACTCGTGGCTCCTCCTGCAATAAAAGGTGTTTATGTCTCATTGACAACTGCCCACTTTTAAATGACTGGTTGGGGACTGTGTGAGTAGAACAGCTTCATAATGCCAGTCTGACACATTTTTGGTGACACCATTAAACACAATAAGGCTACATATTCAGCTATTTTATAGATCAGCAGGTAAAGAGATGGCATTTTCTGAATTTTGCTTTATCTGATTTGGAATCCATCTTTATGTGCCTACAGGTGACTCATTGTTACAGAATGGATTAAACTTGCATGTGCAATGAAGTTTTTATTTTTTTGTTCATATGAGCATTTTGGATCTCATTTGCTTTTCAAGAAGCAAATATGCTTTTATTAAAAAAACTTATTGACTATTTTTAAAATCCATAAGTCAAGCACAACAATTAAAATGGCAGCTCCTTTTTAAAAGAACTGGCCCAAGGTCTCATTCATTCCTTTTTCAAAAGATTGTAATTGTTATTCTACTTGAACATCCACTATTACAGGAAACAACATTGGTTCATGCTAAATGTTTTTAATGTTCTTTTGCTTATATTTAAGCTCAGAATTAAAAAGCCATTTTTCCATTTAGCTTTATGACTAATTATTGCATAAGTGGCAATTGGATTTCTGAATTGGGATGCCTAAATATGAACCACCAAATAGGATTGCTTATCTGAGTTAGCTGCAGAACCAAACCCTTGAACGAACTATAAGCAAGCGATTAAAACTGAGGCCATTTTTCAGTAAAGCAATGATCATCTGAGTGCAGTGATCAGGCCTATATTCTCTTAATTATTTATTCTGCTTAGTGGAATTTAAAAACAATAGTCCATTCTTCTTTTCTATTTTGTAAATGTTGGGGTCATACCATCTTTTCTGCATTGAATCAGATGATCTCATTAGAAGATATATCTCTCAGGGTGGGATTTGGGTAAGTTGATTTCTACTTCTTTGAAATCAGAGAGCAATTAACTGCCTGTGTTTGCCTGTCAAAGTTGAGATGCTTTGCGAAGTCAAGAATAATAAAAGCAGAATATAGGGAAAATATAATCCCACTATTAAGAGTCATAACACACAATAACCCCTTGATCTCACAGAAGCAGTAGTGCAGATGTACAGGGATAATGAAGAGAACGAGGAAGCTTTTTACCTGTGTGTAGAAGGCCATCAATTTAATAGAAGTATGAAAGTATTCAACTCATTTTATTTAGTGTTTGAGACTCTGCTTGAATTTAAGATGAAAGGTCTGGATTTCATTAGGAATAGAAGCAAAGTTGTATCTATCTTCAGAGCACATTTTGTTCTCAGTAAGTGGCATTCTTTTAATCTAGTTAATTTGAAAACATCTTAGATGAAATTATTGCTTCACAAAGAAAAATAATTACAAAATGACATTGGCAACTTTAGACCAATTTAGGAACCTAGAAGATATTAACCAAAATAGGACAAGAGAGCATAAATCAAGCTGATTTTTTTTCTGAGACTGAAAGCTTAGATTATATTGGGGGTTGAGTGTACCATATTTTGGATTTGAAATAGAGAATTTGAAATAAAGTTATATAGAGTTAGAAAAAGTCCTTCATTTTATTGTCCATTATACAGGTTTTCAAACTTTGCTGCATGCTATTATTACCAGGGGAGCTTTTAAAATCCTGATGACCAGGTCATATCCTAGATTATGATCAGAATATGTGCCACCAAGTTTGAGACTCTACTTCTGTCTCTTCTGAAAATTTTTCCTTAACTCATTGATGAAGAAAACAATT
Source organism: Saccopteryx bilineata (assembly GCF_036850765.1). NCBI lineage: Eukaryota > Metazoa > Chordata > Mammalia > Chiroptera > Emballonuridae > Saccopteryx > Saccopteryx bilineata. The sequence goes on from NC_089499.1 coordinate 68,898,876, forward strand.
GCAAATAAGTGAGTCCATATATGTAATGATAGCTTATGTACTCAACTAAAAATTAGAAATAACATTATCAATTAATAACTTTCCTTCAATAATGATGATGACTTAAGGATTTTTGTCCATTAACTTCTTATCCTTGATAAGTACTATTTAATAATGTGGTATTGGTCCAGCATTTCATTCTATGAGTAAAATAACTTGAAAGGATAGATGTTGATTTCATGTTTCTAAGAAAAATTAAAATGGTTTAATAACTAGAAAATCCAAATGAGTGAAATCCATTGGTAGGCCATTAATACTAAAAGTACTATGACTTTTCTCCCAGCTGTAGGGTTTTGTTAGAACCTGAATCTCTGCCTTACGGGATCTGATTGACAGGTGGGATTGTAAATTGATGGCTTGTGGGTTATGTTAAAGTCAAATATGTACTGTGTTCAGCCTGTGCAGTGTTTTAGTGTCTGGTAATATCATATTATAAAGTCAAATTTTGGTTTATAAAAAAGATTAGTATCTCTATAGCTGAGAAGGTGTTCTGCAGATGGAGACGGGAGCTTGGATCCCTGCTTCATACAAGTGAGAGAGGCAGAATATAGTTTATTTCTTGTGTGTCTGGTTCTTCTGGTGGAATAAAGCCTTATCTTTTCTCCCTCCCACCCCACCCTTAAAGCTGGTGTGTCCAAGGAGAAGTATTGTCTTCCGCTGTATTAGTTTCCTAGGACTACCATAACAAAATACTACAAACTAGGTGGCTTAAAACAACAGAAATTCATTCTCTTCCAGGTCTAGAAGCTAGATGTCCAAAACTAAAGTGTTGACAAGGCCATACTCTCCCTTCGAAGGCTCCAGGAGAGGATCCTTCCTTGTGTCTTCCAGCTTCTGACCATCCAGGTGTTCCTTGGCTTGTTGCACCAGCATTTTAGTCCTGCCTCATTGTCACACTGTCTCTGCTTTCACATGGCACTCCTCTTCTTATTTATAAAGACACCAATCATATTAGATTGGACTTTATTTTAAATTGATTATATCTGCAAAGACCTATTTCCAAACAAGGTCACATTCATAGGCACTGCAGTTTAGGACCTCAATATATCTTTCTGGGGGACACAATTCAACTTTACAATACTTTCATTGAACATAGAGAAGGCCAGTGTGATCTTTGCCCCCTGGGCCATGTGTAGTCAGGTAGTTAGGTTGGGGCCGTTTTGTGGACCATGTGGCCAGAGATAAATCTATATTAAAGAGATGACTCCAGCCAAAAGACTTTGTGTTAGTTAGTTCTTTACCAAGTTTCTTCCTCTTTTAGTAACATCTTGATGAGTTTCCATCTATGCACATCTGCCTTTTCCTCCCACTAAGCCACTACACACATTGGAGGTTGTCATAAATACTTCAAAAGGAAATCATTCTGTTTGGAAGTGGGCATAGATGCCAGAGAACCAATATTACCAAATCAGGTTTCTTAAGGCTTACTTCCTGCCTTCATTAGTACTGAGATGGGAGACATCCTTTCAGTTTTGCATTGTTTTGGGGTAATGCTTTCTCCATTTCCCCCAAGTTTGCAGATCCAATGGTTGCAGCCATTTTGCTTTATTACTGTGGCATTATAACAGATGTTTCCCTGGTTATGATGATCTGCTCTTATGTCTAATTTGAGGTCATTTGCACGATTAATTCAGGGAATCCCATGAATGCAACACATATCTTTCATCTCAGAATTTATTGTGTGAGTCACTTGAGTATACTCATGATGATCCTCTTCCTCAACACACAAAGGCTTGTTCTTATTTTGTTAAATTATAAGTATTCTTATTTTACCTAATCTGATCATCTCTGTCTTTTAATTGATGTATTTATATCATTTACATTTAATGTATTGATATATTTAGAACTTAGGTCTACTGTTTTTTGTTTTCTACGTCACTTCTGCTTTTTCTTACTTTGTTTCCCTTTCTTGCATTATCTTAAGTTATTTGTATACATTTTAGTAGTCTATTTGAATTTATCAATTACATTTTGGGCTCTATTTTCCACAATCTACTTTAGAGTTAATGTCTTGATACTTTGGAAAAAATATAGTAATACCTTACGAGCAGGTAAGTCCCCTTATCCTCCTTCCTTTATATTATAGTTGTCAAATGTACTATATCAACATACATTGAAAACCCCACCAGATAATGTTATAATTTTTGCTTTCAACAGCATACATATTTTAAAAAATATTTCCCCAGTTATCCACCATTTATTTTTCTCTTCATTGTACAGTTTCAAATTTCTCTGCAGTAAATTTCCCTTCATCCTGAAGAATATCCATCAGCATTTCTTGCAGAGAAAATCTGTGCAGATAAATAGTACTCTAATGTTAGAGATGTGGTCTCCAGTTTCATTGATGTGTGTGGGTATGTGTTGAGTGTGTGCTTTTCTTTTGCTACCTGATTGGAAACAAAGTTAATTTTTCCAGTGGGTATTTCTTTGATGCCTGCTATGTGCCTGGCACTGATATCCATCACACAGTAGATGATAAAGCAGTGAACAAAACAGAAAATAATTTTTGCCCTTGAGGCTAAAATCATGTGTTGACAGATAGCCAATAAATGAACAAATAAAGCATAGTGTGACAGACATTATGAGTTCTGTGGGGAAAATGAAGCAGGGATTAGAGCTAGACTTTTCTTTTCTTTTACCTTTTACTTATTCTTATTTTTTTTAAGTGAGAGGAAAGGAGGTAGAGAGACAGACTCCTGCAGGTGCTCCAACCAGGATTTACCTGGCAACCCCTAACTTCGGGCCACTGCTGGAATCACCTGAGCAATTATCAGTGCCTGAGGCAATGCTGGGAACAACTGAGCCACTGGCTGCCAGAGAGGAAGAGGGAGAGAGTGAGGGGAAGAGAAGCAGATGGTTGCTTCTCATGTGTGCTCTGACTGGGGCTGGAAACCAGGATATCAGCACATGGGGCTGATGCTCCATCCACTGAGCCAACCATCCAGGGCCAAGAGATAGACTTTTTAATCAAGTGCTCAATGGTGACCTCTCTGAGAAGCAAATGTTGGAGTAGAGACTGAAGTCAGGTGAGAGAGCCTGCCTTGCTGATATCTGGGGAAGTACATGACAGGGGAGGGAGCAGTAAGTTTGGAAGGTGATGGGCATGCTGAGGAGTAGCATAGAGATGCCAGTATGGCCTGGGTGGTGAGGGAGAAGGATGGGCAAGAATGAAGTAATTATGCTGGGTTGGTGAGGCCCCATGCAGAGATGCTGCTGTGAAGATGGGGGAGAAAGGCTGTGTTACACCATTCTTTTGGGTCTATAACAGGGGTCAAACAAATAGAAATACCTAGGACCTGTATCTAATTGAAATAGGTAAATGTAACCAGCATTGCAATCTTTGCCTCACCAGACAAGCTGGAGATAGACAACTGAATTATGTCTTTTGAGTTTTAAGTATTGAGAACTAAAAATTTTATTTTTAAAGGTACCCCAATCCAAGTAAAACACCTTGTGGAATTCAGTTACAAGTTTTTGAGCACTTGCCTACTAGAATTAGCATATAACTTCACTCTATCACCCTTTAAGGAAAACAATACATTTGACTTTTGAACAACAGGGCTGGTGAGCTGACCCCCATGCAGTGGAAAATTCGAGTATAACTACAGTCCACCTTTAGCAGTGTGGGTACCAAGCATGGATTGAAAATAGTAGTTTGTCAAGTGACATCAGAGAAATGGCAGCGTGAGAGATACTCCCCATCTCCCCCTTAAAATTTCAACAAATTTAACAACTATATGCAGAGAAGGAGCACCTGGTGTACCTGAAATATCCACACACCAGACAGACAAAAGGTATAATTGGATGAGAAGGCCAGCTGAAGATAGAATCCGCTCATGGAGGAAAAAAGCTGGAGCACAGAGTTTTCTCTTTCCTCGTTGTTCTGAGGGAGGGAGGCATTTTTAGTGTGAGTTTTTTTTCAAAGCTGGGAGAAGTAGAGAGACTGAGGGGCAGAGGGGAAGGAGCTCAATTAAGGCGGGCACATAACCAAGAGCAGGAACACTGCTATTGCTGGCATCTGCCTACATCACTGGGCTCCATCTGCGATCACAGGCGCTGAGTGCACATATAACCTGCAGCATGTTCCTGAGATCCACATGTGAACAGCCCATGGAGATCAGCCATGGGGCACTCAGGCATGCTCGATCTGCTTGCATGACCCATGAAGTATGGCCTGTGTGGTGTAAATATGTGCTTGATTTGTGATCTGCACCCTGACCACCCTGCTCCCAAAGCTCAGGTGCTGGGGCACTGACCACGGCTGTGCTTTGAGTGGTACCAGCGGAAGGACCAGGCTGTCTCCATCAGTCTCTCAAATCCTGTATTACTCCCCTTACTCTGCAAAGTGGCAGTAGCGGATACCCAACAGCTGAGTCTCTGGGTAACTCGCTCCTGTGAGAGGCAGAGGTGCTGAATGTTTGATCCACTGCTCTGTTGGGATATGGGGGAGAGGCACCTGGAGACTTGAGACTGCCATTGCTGGTGCCATAAAATTGAAAACCCCTAACAACAAGCCCCTCCTACCAATGCGACTGTGGCCCTGCATACATCATTACAATAGCAGTGACTCAGCAGAATTCTGCCCAAGAATCTCACAGAGGCAAAACTTGTAGTACAGAGCCACCTATCAGAAAAAGGAAAAATTACCTCTCAAGATGAGAAAAAAATACATTTTCTTTTGCTTTTTCTCATTTTTTCTTTTTTCCTTTTTCTTCTTTCACTTTTCCGTATTTGAACTTTATTATCCTGAGTTGTTATATTTTTTATTATTTTTTTGTGTGAGGGTTTCATTTCTAACACTCTCTTTTTTACTTCATTTTTTCTCTTCTGTATTTTCTCTCCCGTCTGAATGTCATTTTTTGTCAAAATATTTATTTTTGACTAATACTTTTTTAAAGGTATTTTCTTACTTCATTCATTTATCTTTCTTCATTTTTCCTCAGTTCCTGCTCCTTGTTTCCTGTAGTTTATCTTCTATTTATCATTATTTATAGAATTTTTATTTTTCACTTTTTTTAACTTTTATTTTCATTCTATTTAGTTGTTTCTTGTTAGTATTATAAAAAAACCACTCGCAAATGCCATCAAGGAAAATGAAATCAAATATGGATATACAAGACAGAGGTGTAGCTCAGATAGATGATAAAAAATTTTAAGAGTGACATCATGGAAATGGCGCCGTGAGCAGTGCGTCTGACAGATCTCTCCAAAATCTCAACAAATTTATCAACTAGAAACAGAAAAATTTATCCTCGGAGCATTCTGGAGTTCCACACACACTGAAAGCGAAAGGACTGTTATCACTTGAATCTGAGAGATGGGTCAGAGCTGAGGGTGTGGAGGAAGCTAACTACCGCACGGACGTTCATTCAAGCTGAGGAGGGAGTACGCCTGTGGTGAGTCAACCCATGCATGCAACAGCCCGCCCACACTCGGGGAGCGGCAGCCTGGGCGCTGTGAGCAGCGGCAGTGAGAAACCGCGTGCCCCGTGCCATGGTCAGGTCGCAGAGCGAGCTCCCTTGCACCGCCAGCGTCCCCAGTGGCCCACGCACTGCGAGTGAGTCCCCAGCGACCGGTGCTCACAGCACCTCATTCACTCGCGTGCCCTGAACGTCCCACTGGCCCACGCGCCCAGAGCACCCCACTCGCCAGCACACCCAGAGTGCCCCATTCTCCCGTGTGCCCAGTGCACCCCAGCCGCCAGCGGCAAGGCGAGGGGGAGGGGCGCCAAGGCTATCTTACCTACGCCAGAGATTTGGGGCACCTCACCCAGCCATTCAAGCTAACAATCAAATGTTGGGGGAGGGGCGCACGGGCAGCCTGAAATACTTTCTGTAGCACAGCTGCGGATCCAATCACTGAAATTAGCTTAACCCACGAAATCTGTGCACCCACGGGGCTCTAATTGATAAGATCTCTCTCAGTTCAGCTATCCAAGACAAAAGGCGTGATATTTTTTAGTGCCTCTCGCTAAAGGGGCGGGGGGAACTTCTGATTGACAGAGCCTCCATATTCAGGGATATACGCTAACAAGAGGGACTTGGCAGATATTAAGATCTATATAGCAAGCATCGACTAGTGCCTCTTCTTCCCAGCCAAAACAGGCTACAAAGTGTGGAAAGCCTGGGTTGAGTGGTCCAACTGAATGCTAGGAGCTGAACAGTCACCTTGACAACAATTGACTCTCACCCCCGCCTGATTACACTGGAGGCTCTGACTGTCAGAGCCTTACCCAGAGCCTTGCGCTGAGTGGGGATAGAGTGGGGATTTCCCAGCTCTTTGAGCCTCTTACTCCCCAGGCAGAAGCAGTGGCAGCCTCATAGCTGGATCACCAGGCTGCTAATTCAGGAAGGGGAGACTAGGAGAGAGATTCCAGGAAAGCAAACTCTCTCATTGTTGGACCCTGCAAACGCCAACAAACCTTGACTACCAGTGAGACTAAAGCCAATTATATGACATTTGCAGTTGATAGAATCCCATCAACTGCAAATCCCTACCTAAGCGTGACACAGGGGCAGAGCCTGGGGTACAGAGTCACCGACCAGGAAGAGGGAGAGAAAAGAAAAAGGAAGAAGTTAACCTCTCAAACTCAAGAAAAATCCACAGACTTTATAACTTGTTCCACTAATTTTTTTTTGTTGTTGTTTGTTTCTTCTATCTTATTGCCTTTATTATTATTATTCTATTTCCTCCACCTTGGTCCTTTTATTCTCTGCCCATCTTATGCTTCCCTTTTCTTGAACTACACTACACATGAGTGTTACATTTTATTTCTTTTCTTCATCCTTACTCTCCTTTAGGGTTACATTCCAAAACCCTTAACTCTCACTCTCTCCCCTTTTGTTTTGTTTTTTTTTTTCCTTTTTTTCTTCCTTCGTTTTTCTCTTTTTTTTATTTTTTCCTTTCTATTCATTTCTTCTTTTCTCCTATTACTTTTCTTCCCATTCAATCCTCAATCACGAACAAATTATTTAATTTGGTACTCAAGTTTTTTTTTTTTTTTGCTTTTGTTTTTGGTTTTCTTTTGTTTGTTTTTGTGGCATTTTGGGTACTTTTTGTTGCACTCGCCGGGTAAAACAAACACTGGAGATATTTGGAGAGTTTTAGACAAAGTTTTATGGCCAAGAGAAAAAGAAAAAGAAAAAGAAAAAAAAAAAACCAAACCTGCGCAGGGGTGAGCTCAGGTGGCAGTCACCAGAGTCACACCGAGCGCCTACAGTCTAGGGGTTTTTATAGCATAGCAAGCAAGTGGTTCATACAGAAGCTGATGTGGCTGTTAGTCATTGGCTAGGGAGGTCGTGCGCAGTTACAGGGGGGTATTACTCAGTGGAGAATTTCAAACATAAACTTCTGATAAGGGTCTCTGACTCAATGCAGGATGTTGCTGAACTCTTTGTTCTCAGCGTCACAGGGACCTTGTACACTCTTGGCAGCCCCAGCATGTCAGTACTCCCTGAATCTAACATTCCCCCATCTCTTTTGGGCATAATCAAATCCTTGATTCTTCATCAGTGGGGAGAATGGTATAAGGCTGGGGCTCATGAGAATTTTCTACTTTAGCTGTAGCTATAAGCTAATTAGGTCAGGGGTCCTCCCTAGTATGTGCTGGCACTCTGATAGTGTGCCCTTAGTACTACAAGCTTTACAGACTAATTTCTTTCTGCCTTGTATTTTTCTTCTCTGTACTAACTTCTTACAACTTGCACAAACCTTCTGCAACTTACACAAACCTTCTGCAACTTACACAAACCTTCTGCAACTTACATAAACCTTCAACTTTTATGCACTTTCTTTTCCAGGAATAACTGGCCTTCATAACAACTTGCTTTTCCTTTTCTTTTCAAAAGTACCTCTATACCTTATACCTTCTATTATCAAAACCATACAATTCCTTTCTAATTTATCAGAATTCTTATATCCTAAAAACCTTAACCTTCAGCAAAGACTAAGTTAGTACTAAGTAATTCTCTTTTAAAGATTGCTTTTTGGAGGTGTCCTTTTCATAAGTAGCCTATTGGACACATGACCAATATTCACAGATTATTCTATAGTGGTAGCTATGAGCACATACATAACTTTCATTTACCTTGTAGCTTCTCTCTCAGCCAAGGTACCTACACCCCTTTCTGTATGACTCATAGCAGTACATGTATCAAACCTCTTAAGATGACTTACTTGGCTTTCCTTTACCTTAGTTTCCCTCCCTCCCCAAAGTCTCCATGTGTGGACCAGTTAACTTCTGGTTTGTGGCTGAAGCAGGGCATGCTGTCCTTCTCAGGGTCAGCTTACAAGGGTTGGCGAGGTCAGTCTTCACTGTCCACAAAGGTGTTTCTGCTGGGACTGCAAGCTTCAGCCGGCTGCGGTGGACCCAGGCGGGTATGCCTTCTACCTTGGCAGTAGTGGGAGTTGTCAGGATCATGGTGTCTGGACCCGTCTACGTGGGAGTCAGTCCTTGGGTGGTGTACTGCTAGAAGTGCCTCTTGGACAGTCTTTTAACGGTTTGCTGAGTAACCTATAAAACCTGCAAGTACTTAGGGAAAGGGTGTTACATTTCTACACTTTGCAGTTAGAGTTTAAGTCCTAGTGACTACTGCTTCTAGCTGGAATTAGCAGCAGGTCCCAGCCTGTAATAGGCATGGGGCATTGAGATAAGAGAAATAAAGGATACACTAAACATAAAGCTATAAAACCAGACTGTCAATACCCACAGTAGAGATCTTTGAGGGATAAATAAAACTTAAATATTCAGGCAAGGCATAGTAGATGGCCCTTGTGTTTACAAGAAATGAGATTAGCTTATCTGCTACTTGGAAGAAATACCTTAGGCTCGTGAACGATGTCCTTGGGCCTTCAGTGGCAATTCCCAGCACGCTGGGCAAGGTCAGGTCACAGGTAGCTGGAGCAGGGCTAGAAGAGACTGAACCCTCTCTCCATGGAGCAAGGGGGCAGCTTACCTTCTTATGTCCCTCTTTCCACAGCACAGACATGTCCCTTGATGGGGCCAGGAAGCCTGGCAGGCTTCAGTTCAATGACTTTTCTTTCCACTCTGGAGCAGGGCCTTGATGAAAGCTATGAAGCCCCTTAGGGCGCTGGAGCCAAAGTTGGTATTTCCTGACTTCTTTTGGGCCTTATTTGCCTTTTCTGTTACTTCCTTGGTTATTATAGACCTTAAAAGCCATGCTCAGAAGATCTCACTGAGGGGCTTGACTAAGAGAGCAAAATTGGGAATACAAGAACAGATCCTTGGTACAAAAAGGAAGTCTTTGTACTTGACAGACTATACAATTATATTATGGCTAAACCAGTGGGTTTAGAAGGGGCCGTATTCCCTAAATCTTCTCCTCAGGTCTGGCTCCAGAAAGGAGGTGGGGATTCCCCGGAGCCAAAGCAGAGGAGGGCAGAGGGCTGTAGCAAGGTGATGATAACCTCTAGCTTACTGTGCTGTTACTTTTGCCTGACTAAGCAGTGGCTCAGCCCTTGAGCTGGTGCCCAAGGGGGAGGGGCAAGTGCCTGAAACTGTGAGGGGAGCCTGCCGCTTATTCTGCAGCCAGCTGCAGCCTGGCTGCCTTTTATTTCTCTACCTCTGCTGCTATACTGGCTGCATACTGACCGTGCCACCTGCCTGCAGGTGGGTGCTGGTGATAGTATGCTAAACTCTCTATGTTTTCTATGGGTCTAGCAATCCTTGGTTTGGCCAGTCTGCTCTTAAGTTGGCCATTCCAGTAGCAGACAAACAAACCAAATATGCACACAAAACAAACAAAACTTCTAAACCAAAACCAAAAGAGAGAAGTCAGCGTCCTGCGTTCCCCGACCAACCGGGTGGGGAGAAATCAGGTGGCATCCTGCCTGCTCCACTACACCCTTTCCTAACCAGAGCTCTGTTTCCAAATATTCAAAGAGGAAGCTTCATTACCAAATAGTCTCGAGACTCCAAATGTTTCGAATCAGCCAAATTCAGTTTCCAAACAGCAACTGCCAGAGGCTGGCCAGCTACCAAAGTCTGCTGCAGCCCACTCCGTGAGTAGGGGTCTTACATGGCCAATCTCACTGGGGGCCTCCATCTTCCTTAAATACTTTTTCAGCTTCTTGGCCGATGCGGGTTCTTTCTTCCGTTGTGAACAGAGTGTGCAAAAGCTGCTGACAATCATCCCAAGTTGGTTGATGGGTCCTGAAAACAGTCTCAAGCAAAGAAATTAACCCCTGGGGTTTCTCTGAAAATGACGGGGTCTGCTGTTTCCAATTATAAAGGTCACTAGTAGAGAAAGGAATATAAATCATTCGGGACGGTGCGTGTGGTCCTTCATCTAGTGGGGGCAGTACCTCCCTAAGAGGTAACATTGGGGCACTTCCAGCAAAGGGAAGTTGAGCATGAGGGGTTCCCCCCGAGTGTGGGGAGGACTCTGGACATTCTCGGGCACAGTTGAATCCAGCTCCCTGGGCTTCTGATAAGGAGGAAGATAATTTACAGGGTCTACTATATCCTCTGTAACATCAGGAAGGACCGGATACGATTTGGGAGGCTCTTACTGCAAAAACTATGGGCAGATCAAAGGTTCCTTCAGATGGCCATCCAACCTTAAGAGATGGCCACTCCACTTGGCTTAAGGTCCGGAGAGTTTCTCGATCGGGTGGAGGTCCCCCATAACCCTGAGCTCTCTTCTGAAAATCAGAGAAGTTACTTAAAATGCAATCAAGAGGGGATTTAAGTGTAGATTCTTGCTGTCCCATCTCGCGGTACTTGTTCTTCTTAGCCAGGTATGCTTCTAGTCCTACAAAGACAACACACAGGATTCCCCACCCTATAAGCAGGGTGATCCAGATAGATGAACTTTGATCACACTGTACTGGTAAACAAATTAACAACAAACACAACAGTGCAGCCAATCCCAGGAGGGCAATACACAAAATTTCCCACAGTCATTCAGGCTCAACAAACAACAAGACAGCAGTGCGGCGCAGCGCGAGTGAACTCACTACTTCAAAACAATCGATCGATTTCAGACAGAAACAGAAACCTCGGCCGGCAGCGTCCTGCCCTTGGCCCGAGTGTCTGGGTGGGTCACTGACAGCATCCTGTCTGCCACCACATACTGCAAATGCTCCGGAGCCAGATTACAGAAACAAGGAATTCCACAACAAAATACTCACCAGCTCGAGCTGTTCCGCCTGTCCCCAGCCAAAATTCCCGTAATGGAAATCCCGGACGAGCCCGCATAAATGTTGCACTCGCCGGGTAAAACAAACACTGGAGACGTTTGGAGAGTTTTAGACAAAGTTTTATGGCCAAGAGAAAAAGAAAAAGAAAAAGAAGAAAAAAACCAAACCTGCGCAGGGGTGAGCTCAGGTGGCAGTCACCAGAGTCACACCGAGCGCCTACAGTCTAGGGGTTTTTATAGCGTAGCAAGCAAGCGGTACATACAGAAGCTGATGTGGCTGTTAGTTATTGGCTAGGGAGGTCGTGCGCAGTTACAGGGGGGGGGTATTACTCAGTGGAGAATTTCAAACATAAACTTCTGATAAGGGTCTCTGACTCAATGCAGGATGTTGCTGAACTCTTTGTTCTCAGCATCACAGGGACCTTGTACACTCTTGGCAGCCCCAGCATGTCAATACTCCCTGAATCTAACACTTTTTACGTTGCTTTTTAATTCACTATCATTTCTCTCAACCCAAGGTCTCCATTGTATTTAGTCTTCGCTCCACTTAATACAACAGATTTTTACTTATTATTTTTATTTTTTTCTTCTTTAATTATTATTATTTTTATCCTTTTTTCTGGTTCCCTCTTATCCCTCTCATTATATCTTAGTCGACCAGCACTTACAAGCAAATCATTTTATGCTTGTCTAAGATATTCTCCTTTTTTTTGCATTTAGTAGGTCCCTACTCCCTTTTTTGCCCCTTGAACTCTTCACCCCAAATCAGAACCTCCATTATACACAGTTTTTGTTACATTTAGCACAATATAATTCACAGGTCATCATGATATTTCCCTAAGGAGGGGAGAGGAGGGAAGAGAAGAAAGAAAAAAGGCAAAAATAATAAATTATTACTGTTTTTTTGTGGAGTGTTTTCCTTTTTCTCTTTTTTTATTCTTTATTATTTCTAATTAGTGCTATCAACAGGACCACCCTCAGATGCCAATTAGAAAAAGGAAATAAAATATTATGGATACAAAAGATAGAGAGGTAACATAAATAAATGTGGAAAAATCTATGGAGAAAGATTTAACATACTGGAAGCCTTGGAGCTAAATGACAGAGAATTTAAAATAGAAATCTTAAAAATACTCAGAGATATACAAGAAAACACAGAAAAGCAATTTAGGGAGATCAGAAAACAACTCAAGGATCACAAAGAATATATTACCAAGGAAATTGAAACTATAAAAACAAATCAAACAGAAATGAAAAACTCAATTCACGAGCTGAAAAATGAGGTAACAAACTTAGCTAATAGAACAGCCCAGATAGAAGATAGGATTAGTGAAATAGAAGACAAGCAACTTGAGGCACACCAGAGAGAAGAAGAAAGAGACTCAAAAATAATAAAAAATGAGAAAGCCCTACAGGAATTGTCTGACTCCATCAGAAAGAATAACATAAGAATAATAGGTATATCAAAGGGAGAAGAGAAAGAAAATGGAATGGAGAATATACTCAAACAAATAATAGACGAGAACTTCCCAAGCTTGTGGAAAGAACTAAAGCCTCAAATTCAAGAAGCAAACAGAACATCGAGTTTTCTTAACGCCAACAAACCTACTCCAAGGCACATCATAATGAAGATGACACAAACCAATGACAAAGAAAAAATTCTCAAGGCAGCAAGGGAAAAGAAGAGTACAACATATAAAGGAAGGCCTATTAGATTATCATCAGATTTCTTAGTAGAAAATACAAGCTAGAAGAGAGTGGACCCCAATATTTAAAGCCCTGAAAGAGAGGAACTTTCAGCCAAGAATACTATACCCATCAAAACTATCCTTCAAGTACGAAGGAGATATAAAAACATTCACAAATACAGAAAATATGAGAGAATATATCATCAGAAAGCCCCCACTCCAGGAAATGCTAAAGGGGGTTTTCCAACCAGATTCAAGGAAAAAAAGAAAACAAAAGCACAAATAACAGCTCCACCAAGAACACAATAAAACCAAACTTAAACTGTGACAACAAAAGAAAAAAAGGGGGGAGAGGATGGAGATTAACAGTAGCAAAGGACGATGAAGTGCAGAAATACTCATAACATGGGGTACTACAATGAATATGGTAGGTACCCTTTTCATTACTTAATGGTAACCACCCTTGAAAAAACCACCACAAAAACACTTGACTTAAAAAAGGTAGCAACAGAGGAAAGAAGTATGGAATACAAACAAACAAAAACAAATGATAGAAAAACAAAAGAGAAGAATCAAACAAGATACAAAACTAAGAGAAAGCAATTTATAAAATGGCAATAGGGAACCCACAAGTGTCAATAATTATCTAAATGTAAATGGATTAAACTTACCAATAAAAAGACACAGAGTAGCAGAATGGATTAAAAAAGAAAATCCAACTGTATGCTGCCTACAAGAAACACATCTAAGCAATAAGGATAAAAAAAAATTCAAAGTGAAAGGCTGGAAAACAATACTCCAAGCAAACAACACCCCAAAAAAAGCAGGTGTAGTAATACTCATATCTAATAATGCTGACTACAAGACAGAAAAAGTACTCAGAGACAAAAACGGTCATTTCATAATGATTAAGGGGACACTGAATCAAGAAGATATAACAATCCTTAATATATATGCACCAAACCAAGGAGCACCAAAATATATAAGACAGCTACTTATTGACCTTAAAAGAAAAACTGACAAAAATACAATCATACTTGGAGACCTCAATACACTGCTGACGGCTCTAGATCGGTCATCCAAACAGAGAATCAATAAAGATATATTGGCCTTAAACTAAATACTAGAACACCTGGATATGATAGACATCTACAGGACACTTCATCCCAAACCGACAGAGTATACATTTTTCTCTAGTGTACATGGAACATTCTCAAGACTTGACCATATGTTGGGCCACAAAGACAATATCAGCAAATTTAGAAAAATTGAAATTGTACCAAGCATATTTTCTGATCATAAAGCCTTGAAACTAGAATTTAATTGCAAAAAAGAGGGGGAAAACTCCACAAAAATGTGGAAACTAAACAACATACTTCTAAAAAATGAATGGGTCAAAGAAGAAATAAGCGCAGAGATCAAAAGATATATACAGACAAATGAAAATGAAAATACGACATAGCAGAATCTCTGGGATGCAGCAAAAGAAGTAATAAGAAGAAAGTTCATATCACTTCAGGCCTATATGAACAAACAAGAGAGAGCCGAAGTAAACCACTTAACTTCACACCTTAAGGAACTAGAAAAAGAAGAACAAAGACAACCCAAAACCAGCTGAAGAAAGGAGATAATAAAAATCAGAGCAGAAATAAACGAAATAGAGAACAGAAAAATTATAGAAAAAGCAATAAAAAAAGGAGCTGGTTCTTTGAAAAGATCAACAAAATTGACAAACCCTTGGCAAGACTTACCAAGGAAAAAGGCACACGACTCAAATAAATAAAATCCAAACTGAAAGAGGAGAGATCACCACAGACATCATAGATATACAAAGAATTATTGTAGAATACTATGAAAAACTATATGCCACCAAATACAACAATCTAGAAGAAATGGATAAATTCCTAGAACAATACAACCTTCCTAGACTGAGTCATGAAGAAGCAGAAAGCCTAAACAGAAAAATCAGCAGGGAGGAAATAGAAAAAACTATTAAAAACCTCCCCAAAAATAAAATTCCAGGCCCAGACGGTTATACTAATGATTTCTATCAAACAATCAAAAAAGACTTGGTTACTATTCTACTCAAAGTCTTCCAAAAAATTAAAGAAGAAGCAATACTTCCAAACACATTTTATGAGGCCAACATAACCCTCATACCGAAACGTGGCAAGGACTGCACAAAAAAAGAAAACTACAGACCAATATCTCTAATGAATACAGATGCTAAAATACTAAACAAAATACTGGCAAACTGAATACAACAACATATTAAAAAAATAATACATCATGATCAAGTGGGATTCATCCCAGAATCTCAAGGATGGTTCAACATACGTAAAACGGTTTACGTAATACACCATATCAACAAAACAAAGAACAAAAACCACATGATCTTATCAATAGATGCAGAAAAGTCTTTTGATAAAATACAACACAATTTTATGTTTAAGACTCTCAACAAAATGGGTATAGAAGAAAAATATCTCAACATGATAAAGGCCATATATGATAAACCATCAGCCAACATTATATTAAATGGCATAAAACTGAGGACTTTCCCCCTTTATTCAGGAACAAGACAGGGTTGTCCACTCTCTCCACTCTTATTTAACGTGGTGCTAGAAGTTCTGGCCAGAGCAATCAGACAAGACAAAGAAATAAAAGGTATGCATATCGGAAAAGAAGAAGTATAGGCATCAGTTTTTGCTGATGATATGATCCTATACATCGAAAACCCAAAGGACTGCACAAAAAGATTACTAGAAACAATAAACCAATACAGTAAGGTCGCAGGATACAAAATTAACATACAAAATTCCATAGCCTTTCTATATGCCAACAATGAAATATTAGAAAACGAACTCAAAAAAATAATCCCCTTCTTGATTGCAACAACAACAAAAATATCTAGGAATAAACATAACAAAGAATATAAAGGACCTATATAACGAAAACTACAAGGCATTGTTAAGAGAAATAGAAAAAGACACAATGAGATGGAAAAATATTCCTTGTTCTTGGATAGGAAGAATAAATGTAATTAAAATGGCCATGTTACCCAAAGCAATATATAAATTTAATGCAATTCCCATCAAAATTCCTATGACATTTTTTAAAGAAATGGAACAAAAAAATCATCGGATTTATATTGAAGTATAAAAAACCCCAAATAGCCAAAGCAATCCTAAGGAAAAAGAATGAAGCTGGGGGCATTACAGTACCTGACTTCAAACTATATTATAGGGCCACGATAATCAAAACAGCATGGTATTGGCAGAAAAATTGACACTCAGACCAATGGAACAGAATAGAAAGCCCAGAAATAAAACCACATATATATGGTCAAATAAATTTTGATAAAGGGGCCAACAACACACAATGGAGAAAGGAAAGCCTCTTCAACAAATGGTGTTGGGAAAACTGGAAAGCCACATGCAAAAGAATGAAACTCGACTACAGCCTGTCCCCATGTACTAAAATTAATTCAAAATGGATCAAAGACCTAAATATAAGACCTGAAACAATAAAGTACATAGAAGAAGACATAGGTACTATAATTATGGACCTGGGTTTTAAAGAACATTTTATGAACTTGACTCCAATGGCAAGAGAAGTGAAGACAAAGATAAATGAATGGGACTACATCAGAATAAAAAGTTTTTGCTCAGCAAGAGAAACTGATATCAAAATAAACAGACAGCCAACTAAATGGGACATGTTATTTTCAAACAACAGCTCAGATAAGGGCCTAATATCCAAAATTTACAAAGAACTCATAAAACTTAACAACAAACAAACAAACAATGCAATAAAAAAATAGGAAGAGGACATGAACAGACACTTCTCCCAGGAAGAAATACAAATGGCCAACGGATATATGAAAAGAAGCTCAGCTTCATTAGTTATTAGAGAAATGCAAATCAAAACTACAATGAGATACCACCTCAGCCCTGTTAGATGAGCTATTATCAACAAGACGGGTAATAGCAAATGTTGGAGAGGCTGCGGAGAAAAGGGAACTCTCATCCACTGTTGGTGGGACTGTAAAGTAGTACAACCATTATGGAGGAAAGTATGGTGGTTCCTCAAAAAACTGCAAATAGAATTACCTTATGACCCTGCAATGCCTCTACTGGGTATATACCCCAAAACCTCAGAAACATTGATAAATAAATACACATGTAGCCCCATGTTCATTGCAGCACTGTTCACAGTGGCCAAGACATGGAAACAACCAGAAAGCCCTTCAATAGAAGACTGGATAAATAAGATGTGGCACATATACACTATGGAATACTACTCAGCCATAAGAAATGATGACATCAGATCATTTACAGCAAAATAGTGGGATGTTGATAACATTATATGAAGTGAAATAAGTAAATCAGAAAAAAACAAGAATTACATGATTTCATACATTGGTAGAACATAAAAATGAGACTAAGAGACATGGACAAGAGTGTGGTGGTTACCAGGGGTGGGGGGAGGGAAGATGCAGGAGGGAGGGAGGGAGAGAGTTAGGGGGGAGGGGCACAGAGAAAACTAGATAGAGGGTGACGGAGGACAATCTGACTCTGGGTGAGGGGTATGCAACATAATTTAATGACAAGATAACCTAGACATGTTTTCTTTGAATATATGTACCCTGATTTATTGATGTCATCCCATTAACATTAATAAAAATTTATTTAAAAAAAATTTCAATTACATGGAAACCTTGGAAATTAATGACAGAGAGTTCAAATTTGAAGTTTTAAAAATACTCAATAAAATTCAAGAAAACACTGAAAGGCAATTTAATGAGCTCAACAAGCAACATAATGAACAAAGGAGTACTTCACCAAGGAAATTGAAACTATAAAAGACAACCAAAGAAAGATGAAAAACTCAATATATGAGCTGAAAAATGAGGTAACAAGCTTAGCTAACAGAACAGGCCAGATAAAAGAGAGAACTAGTGACATTGAAAACAGGCAACTAGAGAAACTACAGAGAGAAAAAAAGAGAGACTCACAAATTTAAAAAAATAAGAAAGCCCTACCAAAATTATCTGACTTCATCAGAAAGAACCATATAAAACTAACGAGTATATTAGTAGAAGAAGAGAGTGAAAATGGAATGGAGAACATCATGAAACAAATAATTGATGAGAACTTCCCAAACCTGGGAAAAGAGTTAGAGCCTCGAATCCAGGAAGCAAACAGAAGACCGAGTTACCTCACCCCAAACAGACGTAGACCAAGGCACATTGTAATGAAATTACCACAAATAAATGACAAAGAAAGAATCTTCAAGACAGCTAGGGAAAAAAGAATATAACATATAAAGGAAGGCCCATTAAGCTGTCATCTGATTTCTCGGTAGAAACTCTACAAGCCAGAAGAGAGTGGAACCCAACATTTAAAGTACTGAAAGAGAGGAACTACCAGCCAAGAATACTATATTTATCAAAGCTATCCTTCAAATATGAAGGAGAAATGAAAACATTTACAGACATACAGAAGCTGAGGAAATATATCACCAGAAAACTCCCACTGCAGGGTTATCCAACCAGATACAAAGAACAAAACAAGACAAAAGAAAACTACAAGTAAAAGCACCAACAAGACCACAATAAAAACAAGGATAATCTGTGACAACAATAACATAAAAGGGGAGAG
This sequence comes from Saccopteryx bilineata, assembly GCF_036850765.1. Classification (NCBI taxonomy): domain Eukaryota; kingdom Metazoa; phylum Chordata; class Mammalia; order Chiroptera; family Emballonuridae; genus Saccopteryx; species Saccopteryx bilineata. The sequence goes on from NC_089499.1 coordinate 68,917,425, forward strand.
GATAAAGATCAGCAGTAGCAAAGGAAGATTGAATGCAGAAGCACTCATGAAATAATGAACTGTAATAAATATGATAATTTTCCTTTTAATAATGTAATGGTAACCACCCTTAAAAATGCCACTACTGAAACACATAGCTTAAAAAAAAAGTATGGAATACCACTGAACAAAAACAAATGACAGAAAAACAAAAGATAAGAACCAAACAAGACACAGAGGTATCAGAAAGCAGCATATAAAATGGCAGTAGAAAATCCTCAAGTGTCAATATTACACTAAATGTAAGTGGATTGAACTCAACAATAAAGAGGCACAGCGTGGCCGATTGGATCAAGAAGCAAAAACTAACTGTATGCTGCCTTCAAGTGACACACCTAAGCTATAAGGATAAAAACAGATTCAAAGTATAAGCTTGAAAAATGATTCTCCAAGCAAATAATATCCAAAGAAAGGCAGCTGTAGTCATACTCATTATCTAACAATGCTGACTACAAGACAACAAAGGCATCCAGAGACAAAGATGGACATTTCATAACGACAAAGGGGAAATTGTATGAAGAAGACATAACACTTCTTAATATCTATGCACCAAACCAGTGAGCACCAAAATATATGACATCTACTAACTGATCTAAAAATAGAAACACAAAAACACAATCATACTTGGAATCCTCAATATGGCATTGAAGGCTTTATATCATTCATAGAAACAGAAGAAAATCTATAAAGAAATATCAGCTTTAAATGAAACACAGGAATAAGTGGACATAATAGACATTTACATGACATTTCATCTCAAAACATCAGAGTATACATTTTTTTTTCAATGTTCATGGAACATTTTAAAGAATAGACCATATGCTGGGCCACAAAACTAACATCAGCAAATTCAGAAAGATTGAAATTATACCAAGCATATTCTCTAACAGTAAGGGTTTTAAATTAGAATTCAACTGCAAAAAAGAAATAAACAAACCCACAAAATGTGGAAATTTAAAAACATACTTCTAAAAAATGACTGGGACAGGGAAGAAATAAAAGCAGAGATTAAAAAATATATACAGACAAATAAAAATGCCAACATGGCATAGCAGAATCTCTGAGATGCAGCTAAAACAGTAAAAAGAGAGATGTTCATATCATTATAGGCTTATATGAAAAGACAAGAGAGAGCCAAAGTAAGCAACCTAACGTCACATCTTAAGGAATTAGACAGAGAAGAACAATGGCAACTCAAAACCAGCAGAAGAAAGGAAATAATAAAAATTAGAGCAAAAATAAATGAAATATAGCACAGAAAAACTATATAGAAAGAGTTAAGACAATAAAGAGCTAGTTTTTTGAAAAGATCAATAAAATTGACAAGCCCCTGGCAAGACTCACTAAAGAAGAAAAGAGAAAGGACTCATATAAATAGAATCCAAAATGAAAGAGGAGAAATTACCACAGATATCATAGATATGCAAAGGATTATTGTAAGATACTATGAAAACCAATATGCCACCAAATTCAACAATCTAGAAGAAATGAATAAATTCCCAGAACAATACAATCTTCCTAGATTGACTCCCAAAGAAGTAGAAAACCTACATAGATAGACCCATAAGCAGGGAGGAAATAGAAACAACTATCAAAAACCTCCCCAAAAATAAAAGTCCAGGGCCAGATGGCTATACTAGTGAATTTTACCAAACATTCAAAGAAAACCTAGTTTTTATTATTCTCAAGTCTTCCAGAAAATTGAAGAAGAAGCAATTCTTCCAAACACATTTTATGACGCCAACATAACCTGCATACAAAACCTGGCAAGGACAACACAAAAAAAGAAATCTACAGAAAAATATCTCTAATGAATACAGATGCAAAAATTCTAAACAAGATACAAGCAAATCAAATACCACAACAGATTAGAAAAATAATTCATCACGATCAAGTGAGATTTATCTCAGAAACACAAGGATAGTTCAACATACGTAAAACAACTAATGTAATACACCATATCCACAAAACAAAGAACAAAAATCATGATGCTATCAATAGATGTAGAAAAGGCATTTGATAAATTACAACATGCTTTTACGTTTAAAACATTCAATAATATGGGTATAGAAGGAAAATGCCTCAATATAATAAAGGTCATTATAACAAGTCATCTGCCACCATCTGACTACATGGTAAAGAACTGAAAACTTTTCCTCTAAAATCAGCAACAAGATAAGGCTGCCCACTCTCTCCACTCCCTCCACTCTTATTCTACATAGGGCTGGAAGTTCTAACCAGAGCAATCAGAGAAGAGAAAGAAATAAGGCATTCATACTGGGAAAGAAGTAAAGGTTTCACTTTTTGCAGATGACATAATCCTGTATATAGAGAACTCCAAATCCTCCACAGAAAGGCTATTAGAAACAATAAACCAATACAATAAATTTGCAGGATATAAAATTAATATATAGGAGTTTATTGCTCTCTTATATGCCAACAATGAAACTTTGGAAAATGAACCAAAAAAATTAATACCTTTCTACAGTAGCAACACCAAAAAACACCTAGTAATAAACTTAACAAAAAACATAAAGGACTGATATACTGAAAACTACAAAGCATTATTAAAGGAAATTGAAAAAGATGCAATGATATAGATATATATCCCTTGTTCTTGGATAGGAAATATAGTTAAAATGGCCATATTATCCAAAGCAATATACAAATTTAATGCAATTCCCATCAAAGTTTCAATGTCAATTTTTAAAGAAATGGAACAAAAAATGATCAGGTTTGTATGGAAGCATAAAAAAATCCTTAATAACCAAAGTAATCCTGAGAACAAAGAAACAAAGCTGGAGGCATTACAATACCTGACTTGAAATTATACTACGGAGCTATGATGACCAAAACAGCATGGAATTGGCAGAAAAATAGACACACTGACCAAAGAAACAGAATCAAGAGCCCAGAAATAAAACCACATATGTATGGGCAAATCATCTTTGACAAAGAAGCCAAAGACGCACAATGGAGAAAAGAAAGCTGCTTCAATAAATGGTGCTGGGAAAATGGCAAAGCCATGTGCAAAAGAATGAAACTTGACTACAGTTTGTCCCCCTGCACAAAAATTTATTCATAATGGATCAAAGACTTAAATATAGGATCTGAAACAATAAATTACATAGAAGAAAACATAGGTACTAAACTCATGAACGTTGGCTGTAGAGGACATTTTATAAATTTGTCCCCAACAGCAAGGGAAGTAAAGGCAAAGATAAATGAATGGGACTACATCAGACTAAGAAGCTTCTGCACAAACTCTCCCCCCAAAAAACTGACAACAAAACAAACAGACAGACAACTAAATAGGAGATGATATTTGAAAACAGCAGCTCTGATAAGGACTTAATTTCCAAAATATATAAAGAACTCACAAAACTCAGCAACAAACAAGCAAACAATCCAATAAAAAAATGGGAAGAGGACATGAACAGACACTTCTCCCAAGAAGAAATACAAATGGCCAATAGATATATGAAATGATGCTCGTCTTCACTAGCTATTAGAAAAATGCAAATCAAAACTATAATGAGATACCACCTCATACCTGTTAGATTAGCTATTATCAACAAGACAGGTAATAACAAGTGCTGGAGAGGCTGCGGAGGAAAGGAACCCCTCATTCTCTGTTGGTGGGAATGTAAATTAGTACAGCCACTATCGTCGAAAGTATGGTGGTTCTTCATAAATTTAAGACTAGAACTACCATATGACCCAGCAATCCCTCTACTGGGTATATACCTCCCCCCCCCAAAAAAAAACTAAAAAACATTGGTACGTAAATACACATGCACCCTCATGTTCATCACAGCATTATTCACAGTGGCCAAGACATGGAAACAACCGAAATGCCCTTCAATAGAGGATTGGATAAAGAAAAGGTGGTACACCAGGGGTCCCCAAACTATGGCCCACGGGCCGCATGCGGCCCCCTGAGGCCATTTATCTGGCCACCACCGCACTTCTGGAAGGGGCACCTCTTTCATTGGTGGTCAGTCAGCGGAGCATAGTTACCATTGCAATACTGGTCAGTTTGTTGATTTAAATTTACTTGTTTTTTATTTTAAATATTGTATTTGTTCCCATTTTGTTTTTTTACTTTAAAATAAGATATGTGCAATGTGCATAGGGATTTGTTCATAGTTTTTTTATAGTCCGGCCCTCCAGTGGTCTGAGGTATAGTGAACTGGCCCCCTTTGTAAAAAGTTTGGGGACCCTTGTGGTACAAGATACAATAGAAAACTACTCAGCCATAAGAAATGATGACATTGCCATATAAGATAGGATGGATGGACCTTGATAACATTATACTGAATGAAATAAGTAAATCAGAAAGAGCTAAGAACTCTATGGTTCCATACATAAGTGGGAAACAAAATTGAGACTCATGGATGTAGATAAGAGTGCAGTGGTTACCAGGGGGAGGAGAATGGAAGAGAAGGAGGAGATGGAGGAGGGAGAGGGGCATAAAGAGCAACAAATATAGGATGACACAGGATGATTTGACTTTGGGTGATGGGTAGAAAACATAGTCGACTATCCAAATAATGTGGAGATGTTTGCCCAGAATCTATGTACTCTAGTTGTGGTCAACCTGTTTAATTTAACTGTCTAAATGAAGAACAAAAATTAAATGAAAATAGTAGTTTGTGCATAGATTGCTTTACATCTAATTTGTGCTCCTCTGCCTCTTTTAATTTATTGTTTTACTCAAGGACTGTGGACCGTAGTGAATAACTTGGTGAAAAAATGTTCTATTTGCAGGTATGGCTGCTTGTGGTGTAGATTAGCTGTGACCTGGTGGTGAGTCATGGGCCTCCAGTTTCTCAGTGGCTCAAGGACGAGTCATATGTCACTGGACATGCACCCTCCACCCTTTTTACTCTTGTCATGGCAGACTTTAGACATTTGTCTGACTTTATTGCTAGAGAATTTTATTATCTTAGAACAGCTCTCTCCACAGCCAGGTGATATAATTATGGTTGTTATCTTCTCCTTATCTTTTCCACTCTCCTTTTTAAGAGATGACACCTTATGGTGGAAATATGTGACAGGGAGAGCACTGTCTTTTTCTTTTTAGCCTAAGAGATGAACAGCTGGGAGTTAATGAGCTTTTAATAGTGAGTAGGGGGTTAATTTGTTGCAATTTTAGTCTCTGCTGAATGCTCTGAGGTCTCATTGTTTTTCTATTTCCTCTTAACATCAGCTTTATTGATACCTGCAAACACCTGTTTCAAATTCACCCAGCATGGAGGGAAAATATTTCTCTTTGGATCACCTTGGCCTCAACTGACTCTCCAGTAATTATAAGGCACCTGGGAAACTTCATGTGAGGTTTTTTAAGAACCTTAAAACATGTTATGAAAAACTAAATTTTTGTTTAGCACAGAAATGTAAAAAAAGAATTTGCATACAGCTGGTATATTTGCCTAGACCCATTTTACTTTTTTTGCTTTGATCTTCAGGAAAAAACAAGACAAAAGCCTTCTTCCAATAATAAATTTTATAGATATGTTCTTGGGCCTTAGTTTTCATTTATTTTTTCTCCCTAAATTAAATTTTCTGAAGACATTTTTGTTGTAAGTTCTGGTTCATAAAATGATTTCTTATACTAAGAAAAAAAATCATGATTAGCAACAATACCTAACTTTTATGCAGTTTATTATCACTTTATAAAGCTTACAAATCACTTTCATGTGTTTGTTTTCTCATTTAGTATTCACAATTACTTTTGGAGATGAGTATTACCATTTTACAAAGTACAAAACCAAGGCACAGGACATTACTAATCAAGGTAAAGTGGTTATAAAAACTAAAACATATACATGGCAAAATTTGAAACAGAGCAAAGGATATTAAAAAATTTTCCTACCTTGAAATTAACTATAACCATTTTCTTCTATTTCTTTCAGTACTTTTCAATGAACATTTAAACTGATCTATGCTTGTTTGAAACACAACAGAATCCTCTTCATACTGTCCTGTAACTTGCTTTTTTTGTTTAATTATGTGATGAAAATGGAATACATATGATATCAAGCCCTGCAGACATTTCTCGTACATTATGAGAATCTGCTATAGTTTATTTAGTTAGTCCCTATCGATGGATACTTAGGTTGTTTCCAATTTTTTATTGTGGAAGAGTACTGGTCTGAACAGCCTTGTACATGATCTTTGTGTATATATTGCAAATATGCTTGTTCTTAGACATATATGCAAGTTACTAGAGGTGAGTTACTGAGTTTCCAGGTATGTGGGTAAAGGCAGTGGAGGGATTGAGCAAAGCAAAGAAAGGGCAAAAATAAAAGCAAAAACCTCATGGACACCACAGCAATGTGGTGAGTGCCAGGGAAGGATGAGGTGAAAGAGGGTAAAGGGGGCTAAGTGGTGACTGAAGGAGATTTGACATGGGGAGGGTGAACACATAACACAATGTACAGAGATGTGTTGTAGAATTGTGCACCTGAAGCCTGTATAATTTTGTTAACCAATGTCACTCCAATAAATTCAATTCAAAATAAAAACAGGATTTTGATATCTATTTCTGAAACTGTTCTAATACTTAATTGCAATATATACACTATGTAACTATTTACATGAAAAAATGTGCTATCCCTCGCAATGGCTATAATACTCTAAATCAGTGGTCCCCAACCCCCAGGCCGTGGACCGGTATCAGTCCTTGGGCCATTTGGTACGAGTCCTCAGAGGAAGAATAAATAACTTACATTACTTCCGTTTTATTTATATTTAAGTCTGAACGATGTTCTATTTTTAAAAAAATGACCAGATTCCCTGTTACATCTTTCTAAGACTGACTCTTGACACTTGTCTTGGTAATGTGATACATTTATCCATCCCACCCTAAAGGCTGGTCTGTAAAAATATTTTCTGACATACAACTAGTCCATGGCCCAAAAAAGGTTGGGGACCACTGCTTTAAATCATAAAGCTTTTTTATTGCCCAACTGAGTGTTTTAACTTGCTTTTTGTTAATTACGTTGAACATCTCATATGTTTATAAGCAATTTATATTTAGTTTTCAGTTCTCTGTTCATTCATCATTCTTTGGATTTTTAATGATGTTTTCCTATTGATTAAAACATTTTTTTATTTTGAAATTAAATTTAATGAGATGATATTGATCAACAAGAGAACATAGGGTTTCGGTGAACATCCCTATAGCATTTAAGCTGTTTTTTTTCCATTTTTAAAATTAAATTTAATGCAGTGACATTGATAAATCAGGGTACATATGTTGAGAGAAAACATCTCCAGATTATTTTGACATTTGATTATGCTGTATACCCCTCACCCAAAGTCAAATTATCTTCTGTCACCTTCTATTTGGTTTTCTTTGTGTCCCTCCCCTCCACCGCCCCCCTCTCTCCTTCCTCGCCCCATCCCCCCCTCCCCACACCCGCCCACACCCATTGCCATCACATTCTTGTTCATGTCTCTGAGTCTCATTTTTATATCCCATCTATGTATGGATTCATATAGTTCTTAGTTTTTTCTGATTTACTCATTTCACTCCGTATAATGTTATCAAGGTCCATCCATGTTATTGTAAATGATCCGATGTCATCATTTCTTATGGCTGAGTAGTATTCCATAATATATATATATATACCAAAGCTTTTTAATCCACTTGTCCTCTGATGGACACTTGGGCTGTTTCCAGATCTTTGCTATTGTGAACAATGCTGCCACAAACATAGGGGTGCATTTTTCCTTTTGGAGCCGTTCTATGGTGTTCTTGGAGTATATTCTTAAAAGTGGGATAGCTGGGTCAAAAGGCAGTTTGATTTTCAATATTTTGAGGAATCTCCATACTGTTTTCCACAGTGGCTACACCAGTCTGCATTCCCACCAGCAGTGCAGGAGGTTTCCCTTTTCTCCACATCCTCGCCAGCACGTATTCTGTGTTTTTTTGTTGATGAGCACCATTCTGGCTGGTGTGAGGTGATATCTCATTGTGGTTTTAATTTGCATTTCTCTAATAATTAGTGATGTTGAGCATTTTTTCATATGCCTATTGGCCATCTGTATGTCCTCTTTCGAGAAGTGTCTATTCATTTATTTTTCCCATTTCTTGATTGGATTGTTTGTCTTCCTGGTGTTGAGATTTACAAGTTCTTTATAAATTTTGGTTATTAACCCCTTATCAGACATATTGTGAAATATGTTCTCCCATTGTGTAGTTTGTCTTTTTATTCTGTTCTTATTGTCTTTGGCTGTGCAAAAGCTTTTTAGTTTGATATAGTCCCATTTTTTTATCCTGTCTTTAATTTCACTTCCCCATGGAGATAAATCAGCAAATATATTGCTCCAAGAGATGTCGAAGAGCTTACTGCCTATGTTTTTTTCTAAGATGCTTATGGTTTTATGGCTTACATTTAAGTCTTTTATCCATTTTGAGTTTGTTTTTGTGAGTGGTGTAAGCTGATGATCTAGTTCCATTTTTTCCAGGTATCTGTTCCATTTCCCCAACACCATTTGTTAAAGAGGCTGTCTTTACTCCATTGTATTTCCTTACCTCCTCTGTCAAATATCAGTTGTCCATAGAGCTGTGGGTTTATTTCTGGGTTCTCTGTTCTGTTCCATTGATCTATATGCCTGTTCTTATGCCAGTACCAGGCTGTTTTGAGTACAATGGCCTTGTAGTATAACTTGATATCAGGAAGTGTGATACCTCCCCCTTTATTCTTCTTTTTTAAGATTGCTGAGGCTATTCATGTTCTTTTTTGGTTCCAAATAAATTTTTGTAATATGTGATCTATATCTTGGAAGTATGTCATTGGTATTTTAATTGGTATTGTGTTGAATTTATAGTTTTCTTTGGGTAATATAGACATTTTAATGATGTTTATTCTTCCTAACCATGAGCACGGTATATGCTTCCACTTGTTTGTATCTTCCTTGATTTCTTTTATCAATGCTTTGTAATTTTCCAAGTACAACTCTTTAGTTTCCTTGGTTAAGTTTACTTTTAGGTACTCTATTTTTTTGGTTGTAATAGTGAAGGGGATTGTTTCCTTAATTTCTCTTTTTGACTGTTCATTGTTGATGTATAAAAATGCCTGTGATTTCTGAGTATTGATTTTATATTCTGCCACTTTGCTGAATTCATTTATCAGGTCCAATAGTTTTTGACTGAGACTTTAGGGTTTTCTATATACAATATCATATCATCTGCAAATAATGATAGTTTTACTTCTTTATTTCCAACTTGAATTCCTTTTATTTCTTCTTCTTGTCTGATTGCTGTGGCTAGGACTTCCAGGACTATGTTAAAAAAGAGTGGTGAAAAGAGGCACCCCTGCTTTGTTTCTGTTCTTAAGGGCATTGCTTTTAATTTTTGCCCATTGAGTATGATGTTGGCTGTGGGTTTCTCATAGATGACTTTTATCATGTTGAGGTATGTTTCCTGTATTCCCGCTTTGCTGAGAGTTTTGATCATGAATGGGTGCTGTATTTTATCAAATGCTTTTTCTGCATCTATTGAAATTATCATGTGGTTTTTCTCCTTCTTTTTGTTTATGTGATGAATCATATTGATTTATGAATATTGTACCAGCCTTGCTTCCCCAGAATAAATCCCACTTGATCATGGTGTATGATTTTTTCCATATATTGTTGGATCCAGTTTGCTAATATTTTGTTGAGGATTTTAACATCTATATTCATCAGAGATATTGGCCTATAATTTTCTTTCTTTGTGTTGTCTTTGCCTGGTTTTAGAATCAGAATTATGCTCGCCTCATAAAAGGAGCTTGAAAGTCTTCCTTCCTCTTGAATTTTTTGAAATAGTTTGATAAGCATAGAACTTAGTTCTTCTTTGAATTTTGGGTAGAATTCATTTGTGAAGCCATCAGGCCCCAGACTTTTCTTTGATGGGAGTTTTTTGATAACTGTTTCGATCTCATTTGGTGTAATCAGTCTGTTTAGGTTTTCTGATTTTTCCAGACTGATTTTTGGAAGATTTTATGTTTCAAGGAATTTGTCCATTTCATCTAGGTTGTCTAGTTTTTTGGCATACAGTTCTTCATAGTATTTTCTTACAATATTTTGTATTTCTGTTGTGTCAGTTGTTATTTCTCCACTCTCATTTCTAATTTTATTTATTTGAGTCCTCTCTCTATTTTTCTTGGTGAGTCTAGTTAAAGGTTTATCAATCTTGTTTACCTTTTCAAAGAACCAGCTCCTAGTTTCATTGATCCTCTGTATTGTTTCTTTAGCCTCTATGTCATTTATTTCTGTTCTGATCTTTATTATTTCCTTCCTTCTATTATATTTGGACTTTACTTGCTGTTCTTTTTCTAGTTCTTTTAGATGCAGAGTTAAGTTATTTATTTGAGCTTTTTCTAGCTTCTTAAATTGTGTCTGAAGTGTTATGAACTTCCTTCTCAGTACTGTTTTTGCTGTGTCCCATAAATTTTGAGTTGTTTTATGCTCATTGTCATTCATTTCTAGGAATTTTTTTATTTCTTCTTTGATCTCTTTCTTAATCCATTCATTATTTAACAACCTGCTATTTAGTTTTCATGTATTTGAGAATTTTTGAGCTTTTCTGTTGTGGTTCATTTCTAGTTTCTTGTCGTTGTGACTGGAGAAAGTGCTTGATATGATTTCAATCTTCTTAAATTTTTTGAGACCACTTTTGTGCCCTAACATGTTGTCTATCCTAGAGAATGTACCATGAGCACTTGAAAAGAATTTATATTCTGCTGCTTTAGGGTGAAAGGTTTTGAAGATATCTATTAAATAGAGTTGATCTAGTGTGTCCAATACGTCTGCTGTTTCTTTGTTAATTTTCTTTTTTGAGGATCTATCTAGTGATGTTAGTGGGGTATTGAAATCCCCTACTATGATAGTATTGCTGTTGATTTCACCTTTTAAATCCATCAAAGTCTGCTTTATATATTTAGGTGCTCCCCTATTAGGTACATAGATATTTATAATAGTTATATCTTCCTGTTGGATTGCTCCCTTTATCATTATGTAGTGGCCTTCTTTATCTCTTAATATCCAATTTGTCTGATATAAGTATTGCTACCCCAGCTTTTTTTTCATTTCCATTTGCATGAAATGTTTTTTTCTATCCTTTTACCTTCAATCTATGTGTATCTTCTGGTCTGAGGTTTGTCTCTTGTAGACAGCATATCTGTGGGTCGTGTTTTCTTATCCACGCTGCTACCCTATGTCTTTTGATTGGATCATTTTATCCATTTACATTTATGGTTATTATTGATATGTAGTTGTTTATTGCCATTTTATTCTTTAAAGGTGTATTTCTTTTTTGCTATATTCTTTTCCCACTCTTATCTGTTTACAACAGGCCCCTTAACATTTCCTGCATCATTGATTTGGTTGTAATGAATTCCTTGAGTTGGTTTTTGTCTGGGAAACTTTTTATTTCTCCTTTGATTTTAAACAATAGCCTTGCTGGATAAAGTAGTCTTCGTTGTAGGTTCTTGTTTTGCATTACTTTGAATATTTCTTGCCATTCCTTTCTGGCCTCAAGTATTTCTGTTGAGAATTCAGATATCATCCTTATGGGGGCTCCTTTGTAGGTGATAGCTTTTTTTTCTCTTGCAGCTTTTAATATTTTCTCTTTATCACTTAACTTTGGTATTTTAATTATGATGTGTCTTGGTGTAGGTTTCTTTGGGTTTCTCTTTAATAGAGTCCTCTGTGCTTCTTGAACTTGTGAAAGTTTCTCTTGCATTAATTTAGGGAAATTTTCAGCTATGATATGATTGAAAAAAGTCTCTATTTCTTGTTCTTTTTCTTCTTCCAGAACCTGTATGATGCAGATGTTATTTCTCTTCATGTTGTCACAGAGCTCTTTAAGAGTTTCCTCAAACTTTTTAGTCACTTTTCTTTTTTCTTTGCTTTCTTGCCTTCATTCAAGTTGTCCTCCAACTCGCTGAATCAATCCTCAGCTCTATCCATCCTGTTTTTAATTCCTTCCATTGTTGTCTTTATTTCTGATATTGTATTTTTCATCTTTGATTGATTCTTTTTTAATATTTCCATGTTCTTTTTTATATTTGCTATTTCTTTTTTAGGTGTTCGTAATGACCATCCATTGTTGTTCTAAGATCCCAAAGCATCCTTACAATCATTATTTTGAACTCCGCATCTGCAAGTTTGATTATTTCTATATCACTCAGTTTATCTCCTGAAGGTTTCTCTTGTGGTTTCATTTGGATTACACTTTTTTGTCTTCTCAATATCTGTTTTTGGGTGTTTTTTTTTGTAGAGTTCGTTGAGTCTAGGCTTGGTGTTGTCTGCCTCCAGTTTTTAATTGTGTGATTTCTAGGTCTTCTTTGGTTTGTATCAGCTATTATTTGTAATCTACTTTCAGATTTGGGCAGCTTTGAAGTCTTGATTTGTTTGTTTTCTTAACAGGTGATAGTCTTGTTTACTGATCTCAGCAGGGGGCTTCCTTGAAACTGTATCCAGGAATGAGATGGGTGTAACCTGAGACTCTAAAGGCCTCTTCCACCAACTAATCTCTCTGGGGGCAGGGTGTTTTCTCAGCTTCAGTAGGGGGAGGTGTATCTCAGATCTCCATGGAGACCTGAGTTACTGCCCCTCCTCTCCACTTCTTGTTTTCAGCTGTGTCTTGTTGCGCTGATTGGAGCTGGAGAGATGTTTGGAGGTCTCTGATCTGGAAGCAATTCAGTACTGTTTTGTGGAAGGGTAAGTTACTCCCCCAGCTATGGCCACCTTCAGCATGGATGAGTCAGCTTTTTTAGGTCATCTCCTGCATTCCTTAACCTCTCACAGCCAGTCCCTCTCTCTATCCTTTCCACTTGGAAGATAAACTGGTCCTTTCAACACACCTCGCTCCTTGGTCGCCAGGCAAATGGCTGTTAGCAGTATCCTCTTCTCTTTTCCCTGGAGTGAGCTGCCATCTGGGCTCTCAGCCTCACTTCCTCCCCTCAGTTCCTGCAAGCAGGGGAGATTCATGTTCTCCCTACCAGGTTTGTTATGGCTTCTTCTTTGCTCCTTGGTTTTTGAGAGCTGTTCTTGTAGTCTAGAGTTGGTTTTTCACGCTGATTTTTCCTAAATTGATTTGTATTCCAGTTTGGTGGTGTGAGCTGGGCATCTGTGCGTCCGCCTACTCCACTGCTATCTTCCTGTCTCCACCGCATTTAAGCTGTTGATTGTGTTGTGCACCCATCACTCCAAGTCAAATCATTTTTCATCACCATATATTTGTCCCTCTTTCCTCCCTTCCCCCCAAACATTCTCCCAGGTAACCGCTTCCCTTTTATCCATGTCCAGGAGTTTCAGTTTTATATCCTACCTATTTGTAAATCATATAGTTCTTAGCTTTTTCTGACTTACTTATTTCAGTCAGTATAATGTTTTTAAGGTCTGTCCATCCTATTGTAAATGGCACTATGTCATCATTTCTTATGGCTGAGTAGTATTCCATTGTATTTATGTACCACATCTTCTTTATCCAATCCTCTGTTGAGGAATACTTTGGTTGTTTTCATGTCTTGGCCTCTGTGAATAATGCTGCGATGAACATGGGGGTGCATGTGTCTTGTGTACCAATGTTTTTGAGTTTTTTTTGGTAGATACCCCAGTAAGGTGATTGTTGGGTCATATGGTAATTCTATTCTGATTTTTTGAGGTGCCAACATATAGTCTTCCATAATGGCTGTACCAGTTTACATTCTCACCTGCAGTGAATGAGTGTTCTTTTTTCTCCACAGCTTCTGCATCACTTGTTATTACCTGTTTTGTTGATAACAGCTAATCTAACGGGGGTAAGGTGGTATTTCACTGTAGTTTTGGTTTGCATTTTTCTAATAGATATTGAAAATGAGCATCTTTTTATATATTTGTTGGCCATTTGTATGTCTTCTTGAGAGAAATGTCTGGTCATGTCATCTGCTCATTTTTTATTTGGATTGCTTGCTTGCTTGTTGCTGAACTTTGTGAGTTCTTTATATATTTTGGATATTAACTCCTTATTGGAGCTATTTGTAAATACCATCTCCCATTTAGTTGGCTGCCTATTTTTTTTGTTGTATCACACCAACTTCCCCTAATTTTCTGTTCCTCCCTGCAGAAGAAGATCCAGTCACTCCAGGCCTCACCCCTCTCCTGAGCATACCAAGAGTACATCTTATCTTCTTCCCCTGTTTTTTTTTTTTTTTTTTTTTTTTTTTTTTACCTTTCCCACCTTTAGTCAATTGGGTGCTTGGATCTTTCAGGCAAGACTGCCACCCAGCTGAGATTTCTTCACTGAGTTGGAGCTGTTCAACCTGCTGACATTTCAAGGGGATAGATCAAGGGTATTTCTCATGTCACCATTATGATGGCATCCTTTTGTTTATCAAAAAGTTTCTACATATTGAAAAACATATCTTCAATCTGTCCTGTTGCAAATATTTTCCTTAATTTATTATCTGTATTTTGATCTTCTTTTCATTTAAAAAACCATTAAAATATTGCAAGAGTAAAGTTGGCAAAATCTGAAAAGGAAAAAGAAGAAATTCAAACGCTTCAAATTTAAAGTCTTATTTAGTAACAACCACTTTTGTTATTTTGGTGTTTGTTCATCATGTTCTTTTCCTTGTGTGTGTGTTAATTGTTTTTTAAAATTTAGTTTATATTGCAATTTCTGGAGCCACCTGGATTATCAAGAATGTAGGTAGGAAGCTTGGAAAAAGATTCATCCACTTCCTTGTATCATTCCTCTCCATTTTCTTTAAAAAGGCAAATCCTGAAGTGCTTGCAGAGGATCCTTTTCTTATTTCTTCTTGTTTACTCCTAAAGGTAGTAAATAGGCCTTTTCTTGTTTGGTTTAGTCACAACTTTGAAGCTTCCAAGCTGGATGGAGCTCCGTTGTCTGTGTTTGTCTGTCTGATTCTGTCTGCTTTTGTTTTGGTTTGATATTGGAAGTGTAAGTACTGGATTTTAGGATTAATTACAGAGTATCTTTCAGCTTGCATTTTTTAAAAGCATGTTTTTTAAGACATAATTTACAAAACACAATCACCTCTTTTAAATGTACAGTTTGATAAATTTTGATAAAATATTTACAGTGAGAGTAATCATCATATTTAAGATAAAGAATATTTCCATCACCCCCTAAAGTTTCCTCAGGCACATTTGTAATCTACACTCTTCCTCAAAACCCAGCTTCTTGACACCACTTATCTGATTATTGTCTTTTTAATTTAATTGTTTCTGGATTGACATGTAAATGGAGTTATTTAGCATGTAGACTTCTGTCTCTGGCTTTTTTAGTAAGCATAATGCATTTAAGATTTCTCTGCATTGTTGTGTATGTCAATAATTTATTTTTATTGTGGGGTATTATTCCATTGTATGAATATACAACATTTGCTTATCTATCCTCCAGGTGATTGACATTTTGGAGGTTTCCAGTTTTTAACTATTAGAGAAAATAGCCTCTATAACCCTTCACATCCAAGTCTGTGTGGAAATATGCTTTCATTTCTCTTGGTTGCTGCGTTGTGTAAGTTTATGGTTAACTTTGTAATAAACTGCAAGCTTTGTTTCCTAACTGGCTATTTTGAATTTCTACCAAGAATGTGTACAAATTCTAGTTGGTTCATGTTCTCACCGGTGGTTGGTTTCTGTCACTTCTATGATTTCAGCCATTCTAGTAGCTACCTAGTAATATCTTGTGTGCATTTCTCTGATAACTGTTGATAATGAGCATACTTTCATATGCATATTGGCCATTCATAATTTTTTTTCTGTAGATCTTGTGCCTGTTTTGGGGAAAAGAAAGCATTTGATTTTGTTTTTTTTACTTATTATTGATTTTTAAGAATTTTAAAAATATATTTTGGATAAAAGTTCTTTATGACATAAATTTTAGAAATTATTTTTCCCAATCTGTTATAATCCCTGTGTGTGTGTGTGTGTGTGTGTGTGAGAGAGAGAGAGAGAGAGAGAGAGAGAGAGAGAGAGACAGAGAGGACAGATAGGGACAAACAGACAGGAAGAGAGAGATATGAGAAGCATCAATTCTTCATTGCAGCTCCTTAGTCTCCTTATTTCATTGATTGCTTTCTCATATGTGCCTTGACTGGGGGACTACAGCAGAGCAAGTGACCCCTTGCTCAAACCAGTGACCTTGGGCTCAAGTGAGTAACCTTGGGCTTCAAGCTAGTGACCTTGGGGTTCAAGCCAGAGACCATGGGGTCATGTCTATGATCCCACGCTCAAGCCAGCAACCCCACGATCAGCGGGTAAACCCACACTCAAGACAGATGAGCCTGTGCTCAAGCTGGTGACCTTGGAGTTTTCAAACTGGGTCCTCAATGTCCCAGTTTGACACTCTATCCACTGCACCACCACCTGGTTAGGCAATTCTATATTTTTCTCTTTTTTAAAATTTTATTTATTGAATTTAGAGTAGAGAAAGAAAGTGAAAGTTGGGGACTGGGGTGGGGGGAGAAGAAGAGCAGGAAGCATCAACTGGTTATTGCTTCTTGTATGTGCCTTGACCTGGCAAGCTGGGGCTTAAAACCAGCAATCTCAGCATTCCAGGTTGATGCTTTATCCACTGTGCTACCACAGGTCAGGTTATAATTCCATTTTAAAAGTCTTTTGTTGAGCAGATGTTTTTAGAGCTAATGTAGTCCAGTTTATTTATTTTTGTTTTCTTGTTAATAACGTTCCTATCATATGTATATCTAATAATTCACTGCTAAATCCAAGTCATAAAGATTTATCCCCTATGATTTCTGTAAAAGTTTTATAATTTTAGTTTTTATTGATTTGCTTGTTTTTTAGAGGATACTTAAATCTATGTTCATGAGAGATTTTGCTTGGTAATTTTCTTTGGTTCAATGTTTTTGTTTGGATTTAGTACTTGGGTAATGCTGGTCACATAAAATAAAGTAGTGAATGTTCCCTCCTCTTCTATCTCCTGGAAAAGCTATGTAGAGTTGGTATTAATTATTCCTAAATATTTGGAATATTGCAGTAGTGAAATCATCTATCATCTAGTTTTCTTTATGGAAGGTTTTTAACTAAAACTTCAATTATTTTAATAGGTGTAAGGAAACTATATCAATATCTTTTTATTTTTTAAATAAATTTTTATTAATTTTAAAGGGGTGACATCAATAAATCAGGGTACATATGTTCAAAGAACACATGTCCAGGTTATCTTGTCATTCAATTATGTTGCATACCCATCACCCAAAGTCAGATTGTTCTCCATCACCTTCTATCTAGTTTTCTTTGTGCCCCTCCCCCTCCCTTCCCCTTTCCCTCCTTCTTCCTCGCCCCCCAGTAACCACCACACTCTTGTCCATGTCTCTTAGTCTCATTTTTATGTCCCACCAATGTATGGAATCATGCAGTTCTTGTTTTTTTCTGATTTACTTATTTCACTCCGTATAATGTTATCAAGATCCCACCATTTTGTTGTAAATGATCTGATGTCATCATTTCTTATGGCTGAGTAGTATTCCATAGTGTATATGTGCCACATCTTCTTTATCCAGTCTTCTATTGAAGGGCTTTATGGTTGTTTCCATGTCTTGGCCACTGTGAACAATGCTGCAGTGAACATGGGGCTGCATGAGTCTTTACATATCAATGTCTCTGAGTTTTTGGGGTATATACCCAGTAGAGGGATTGCTGGGTCATAAGGTAGTTCTATATTCAGTTTTCTGAGGAACCACCATACTTTCTTCCATAATGGTTGTACTACTTTACATTCACACCAACAGTGAACGAGGGTTCCTTTTTCTCCACAGCCTCTCCAAAATTTGCTATTACCTGTCTTGTTAACAATAGCTAATCTAACAGGTATGAGGTGATATCTCATTGTACTTTTTATTTGAATTTCTCTAATAAATAATGAAGATGAGCATCTTTTCATATATCTGTTGGCCATTTGTATTTCTTCCTGGGAGAAATGTCTGTTCATGTCCTCTTCCCATTTTTTTTATTGGGTTGTTTGTTTGTTTGTTGTTGAGTTTTATGAGTACTTTGTATATTTTGGATATTAGGCCCTTATCTGAGCTGTTGTTTGAAAATATCATTTCCCATTTAGTTCGCTGTCTGTTTTATTTTGTTGCCAGTTTCTCTTGCTGAGCAAAAACTTCTTAGTGTGATGTAATCCCATTCATTTATCTTAGCCTTCACTTCCCTTGCCTTTGGAGTCAAATTCATAAAATGCTCTTTAAAACTCAAGTCCATGAGTTTAGTACCTATGTCTTCTTCTATGTACTTTATTGTTTCAGGTCTTATATTTAGGTCTTTGATTCATTTTGAATTAACTTTTGTACAAGTGGAGAAGCTGTAGTCAAGTTTTATTCTTTTGCATGTGGCTTTCCAGTTTTCCCAGCACCATTTGTTGAAGAGGCTTTCTTTTCTCCATTGTGTGTTGTTGGCCCCTTTATCAAAGATTATTTGACCATATATATGTGGTTTTATTTCTGGGCTTTCTATTCTGTTCCATTGGTCTGAGTGTCTATTTTTCTGCCAATACCATGCTGTTTTGATTGTTGTGGCCCTATAATATAGTTTGAAGTCAGGTATTGTAATGCCCCCAGCTTCATTCTTTTTTCTTAGGATTGCTTTGGCTATTCGGGGTTTTTTATAGTTCCATATAAATCTGATGATTTTTTGTTCCATTTCTTTAAAAAAATGTCATCGGAATTTTGATGGGAATTGCATTAAATTTATATATTGCTTTGGGTAATATGGCCATTTTGATTATCTTTATTCTTCCTATCCAAGAACAAGGAATATTTTTCCATCTCATTGTATCTTTTTTGATTTTTCTTAACAATGCTTTGTAGTTTTCATTATATAGGTCCTTTCATTCTTTGTTATGTTTATTCCTAGGTATTTTATTATTTTTTTTGTTGCAATTGTGAAGGGGATTATTTTTTTTAGTTTGTTTTTTAATATTTTATTGTTGGCATATAGAAAGGCTATGGACTTTTATATATTAATTTTGTATCCTGCGACCTTACTGTATTGGTTTATTGTTTCTAGTAATCTTTTTGTGGAGTCTTTGGGGTTTTCGATGTATAGGATCATATCATCTGTAAAAAGTGATACCTTTACTTCTTTTCTGATATAGATGCCTTTTCTTTCTTTCTCTTGTCTGATTGCTTTGGCCAGAACTTCTAGCAGCACTTAAAATAAGATTGGAGAGAGTGGACAACCCTGTCTTGTTTCTGATTTAAGGGAGAAAGTCCTCAGTATTATGCCACTTAATATGATGTTGTCTGATGGTTTATCATATATGGCCTTTATCATGTTGAAATATTTTTCTTCTATACTCATTTTGTTGAGTGTCTTAAACATAAAGTTGTGTTGTATTTTATCAAATGCCTTTTCAGCATCTATTGATAGAATCATGTGGTTTTTGTTCTTTGTTTTGTTGATATGGTGTATTACATTAAGCGTTTTACGTATGTTTAACCATCCTTGAGATTCTGGAATTAATCCCACTTGATCATGATGTATTATCTTTTTAATATGCTGTTGTATTCAATTTGCTAGTATTTTGTTTAGTATTTTAGCATCTGTATTCATTAGAGATATTTTTCTGTAGTTTTCTTTTTTTTGTGCCGTCCTTGCCAGGTTTTGTTATGAGGGTTATATTGGCCTCATAAAACGTGTTTGGAAGTATTGCTTCTTCTTCAATTTTTTTGGAGGACTTTGAGTAGAATAGGAACCGAGTCTTCTTTGTATGTTTCATAGAATTCACTAGTATAAGCGTATGGGCCTAAACTTTTATCTTTGGGGAGGTTTTTAATAGTTTTTTCTATTTCCTCCCTGCTAATTGGTCTGTTTAGGCTTTCTGCTTCTTCATGACTCAGTCTAAGAAGGTTGTATTGTTCTAGTAATTTATCCATTTCTTCTAGATTGTTGAATTTGGTGGCATATAGTTTTTTGTAGTATTCTACAATAATTTTTTGTATATCTATGATGTCTGTGGTGATTTCTCCTCTTTCATTTTGGATTTTGTTTATATGAGTACTTTCTCTTTTTTTCTTGGTGAATTTTGCCAAGGGTTTGTCAATTTTGTTGATCTTTTCAAAGAACCAGCTCCTTGTTTTATTAATTTTTTCTATAGTTTTTTTGTTCTCTATTTCATTTATTCTGCTCTGATTTTTATTATTTTCTTTCTTTGGCTGGTTTTGTGTTGTCTTTGTTTTCTAGTTCCTTAAGGTGTGAAGTTAAGTGGTTTACTTGGGCTCTCTCTTGTTTTTTCATATAGGCCTGAAATGATATGAACTTCCTTTTTATTACTGCTTTTGCTGCATCCCAGTGATTCTGATATGTCGTATTATCATTTTCATTTGTCTGTATATATCTTTTGATATCTGCACTTATTTCATTTTTGACCCATTCATTTATTAAAAGTATGTTGTTTCCACATATTGGGTTTTTTTTCCTCTTTTTTGCAGTTGATTTCTATTTTCAAAGCTTTATGATCCGAAAATATGCTTGGTAAAATTTCAGTTTTTTTGAATTTGCTGATGTAATTTTTGTGGCCCAAATATGATCAATTCTTGAGAATGTTCCATGTACACTAGAGAAAAATATATACTCTGTCACTTTGGGGTGAAGTGTCCTGTAGATGTCTATCATATCCAGGTGCTCTAGTGTTTTGTTTAAGGCTAATATATCTTTATTGATTTTCTGTTTGGATGAACAATCTAGAGCCATCAGCGGTGTATTGAGGTCTTCAAGTATGATTGTATTTTTTTCAGTTTTTGTTTTTAGGTCAATACGTAGCTGTCTTATATATTTTGGTGCTCCTTGGTTTAGTACAGATATATTAAGAACTGTTATGTCTTCTTGATTCAGTGTCTCCTTAATCATTATGAAATGACCATTTTTGTCTTTGAGTACTTTTTCTGTCTTGTAGTCAGCATTATGATATATGAGTATTGCTACACCTGCTTTTATTTGGATGTTATTTGCTTGGAGTTTTGTTTTCCAGCCTTTCACTTTGAATTTGTTTTTATCCTTGTTTCTTAGATGTGTTTCTTGTAGGCAGCATACAGTTGTATTTTCTTTTTTAATCCATTCTGCCACTGTGTCTTTTTATTGGTAAGTTTAATCTATTTACATTTAGTGTAATTATTGATACTTGTTTGTTCCCTATTGCCATCTTATAAAATTTTTTGTTAATCTTGTATCATTTGATTCTTCTCTTTTGCTTTTCTATCATTTGTTTTTGCTTGTTTTTATTCCATGCTTCTTTCTTCTGTTGTTTCCTTTTTTAAGTCATGTGCTTCTGTGGTGGTTTTTTCAAGGGTGGTTACCATTAAGTAATGAAAAGGGTACCTACCATGTTTATTATAGTACACTATCTTATGAGTGCTTTTGCACTTTATCGTCCTTTGCTACTGTTAATCTCCATCCTCTCCCTTTTTTTGTTGTTGTTGTCACAGTTTAAGTTTGGTTTTATTGTGTTCTTGGTGGAGCTTTTACTTGTGGTTTTGTTTTGTTCTTTGTATGTGGTTGGAAAATCCCCTTTAGTATTTCCTGACATGGGGGATTTCTGATGATAAATTCCCTCATCTTTTCTGTATTTGTAAATGTTTTTATTTCTTCTTCATATTTGAAAGATAGCTTTGATGGGTATAGTATTCTTGGCTGAAAGTTTCTCTGTTTCAGGACTCTAAATATTGGGGTCCACTCTCTTCTAGCTTGTAGAGTTTCTGCTGAGAAATCTGATGATAATCTGATAGGCCTTCCTTTATATGTTGTTGCCTTGAGAAATTTTTCCCTCGATGCCTTGAGAAATTTTTCTTTGTTGTTGGTTTGTGCCAATTTCATTATGATGTGCCTTGGAGTAGGTTTGTTAGGGTTAAGAAAACTCAGTGTTCTGTTTGTTTCTTGAATTTGAGGCTTTAGTTCTTTCCACAGGCTTGGGAAGTTCTCATCTATTATTTGTTTGAATATATTCTCCATTCAATTTTCTCTCTTCTTCCTCTGATATACCTATTATTCTTATGTTATTCTTTTTGATGGAATCAGGCAATTCCTGTAGGGGTTTCTCATTTCTTTTTAATTTTTATGTCTGTCTCTTCTACTCTCTGTTGTGCCTCAAGTTGCTTGTCTTCTTTGTCATTAATCCTACCTTCTATCTGGCCTGTTCTATTTGCTAAGTTTGTTACCTTGTTTTTCAGTTCATAAATTGAGTTTTTCATCTCTGTTTGATTTGTTTTTAGTTTCAATTTCCTTGGTAATATGTTTTTTTGTGTTTGTTGAGTTTTTTTCTGAGCTCCCTAAATTGCCTTTCTGTGTTTTCTTGTATATCTCTGAGTATTTTTTAGGATTTCTATTTTAAATTATCTGTCATTTAGCTCCAAGATTTTCAATATATTAAATTTTTTCTCCATAGATTTTTTTTGCATTTATCTGTGCTACTTTTCTATCTTTTGTTTTTATGATATTCAATTTCCTTTTTCTTAATGGCACCTGAGGGTGGTCTTGTTGATAGCACCAATGAGAATTAATAATGACTAAAAAGTAAAAGAAAAAAACCAGAAAAAATTTGGAAAAAAATAATTTATTATTTCCTTTTTTTTTCTTCTCTTTTCCTCCTCTCCCCTCCTGCTTGGGAAAATATCATGATAAACTGTGAGTTATATTATGCTAAGTGGAATAAGGACTGCATATAACAAAGGGCCTGAGTTGGGGGGAAGTGTTCAAGGTGCAAAAAGGAGGTAGGGACCCACAAAATGCAAAATGGAAAAAATTTGGGTCAAGTATAAAATAATTTGCTTGTAAGTGATGGTTGACTAAGAGATATAATAAGAGGGATAAGAAGGAAACAGTAAAAAGAAAAAAAATTACTATTTTATTAAGTGGAGCAAAAACTTGATAGAATGGAGAGCCTGGGTTGGGAGGAATGCTAATGAGTTAAAAGGCACTGTAAAAAGCACCCAAAGTGCCACAAATAAAAATTTGAGTCCCAAATAAAATAATTTGTTCATGGTTGAGGATTGAATGAGAGGAAAAGTAAAAGGAGGAAATAAGGAACTAATAGAGAGGGAGAAAAAAGAAAAAGGTGAAAAGGAAAAGAAGAAAATGGAAAAAAATGAGAGAGAGAGAGAGAGAGAGAGAGTTAAAGGTTTTGGAGTTTAACTCTCATGGAGAGAAAGGAAGAAGAAAAAAAAAAGGAAAGTGTAACACTTATGGTAGTGTAGTTCAAGAAGAGGAAAGAATAAGACAGGCAGAGAATGAAAGGACCAAGGTGGAGGAAAAAGAAATAATAATAATAAAGGACAGAAGATGAAAGAAACAAAAAAAAATAGTGGAACAAGTTATAAAGTCTGTGTATTTTTCTTGGTTTTGAGAGGTTAACTTCTTCCTTTTCCTTTCCTCTTCCTCTTTCTGGTTGGTGACTCTGTACCCCAGGCTCTGCCCCTGTGACACTCTTAGGTAGAAATTTGCAGTTGATGAGATTCTATGGTGATGTCATATATTAGGCTTCAGTCTCGTTGGTAGTCAAGGCTTGTTAGCATTTGTAGACTCCGACAATGAGAGAGTCCGTTTTCCCAGAGCCTCTCTCCTAGTCTTTCCTTCCTTAATTAGCAGCCTGATGATCCAGCTATGAGCCTGCCACTGCCTCTGCCTGGCGAGTAAGAGGCTCAAAGAACTGGCAAATCCCCACTCAGCTCATGGCTCTGGGTAAGGCTCTGTCAGAGCCACCAGCATAATCAGGTGGGGATGGGAGCCAATTGCTCTCAAGGTGCCTTTCTATGGGCCTCCAGGCCTGTTCAGCATACCTAGAACTCTGTGGGACCACCCTCCCCTGGCTTTTTAAACTTTGTAACCTGTTTTGGCTGGGAAGAAGATGCCCTAGTCACTGCCTGCAGAACAGGAGATCTTATAAGCTGCCAAGTTTTTCTTTTTAACGTATATCCCTGAGTATGAATCCTCTGCCATTCAGAAGTTGCCCCCATCCCTTTAACAAGAGGCACTAAGAAATATCATGCCTCTTGTCTTAGATTGCTGAACTGAGAGAGATCTTGTCAGTTAGAGCTGCGTAGGTCAATTGGGAGGTTTCAGACTGTGGGGTAAGCTAATTTCAGTGATTGGATTCACTGATCTGTTCCAGGAAGGACTGCAAGCTGCCCGTGCACCCCTCCCCCTACAATCTGCTCCAGGAAGAACTGCAAGCTGCCCATGCACCCCTCCCCCAATGATTGGCTTTAGGATGGACTGCAAGCTGCCCGTGTGCCCTCCCCTGATGATCTGCTTCAGGATGGACTGCAAGCTGCTTGTGCACCCCTCCCTCAATGCTTGATTGTTAACCTGAATGGCTGGGTGAGGTGCCCCACCTGCCCAGAGAAGCTCAGGCATAGGGAAGTTCACTTTGGTGCAGTCCCTGTGCGCTGCTGGCAGCTGCTGCTCGCCCATCTTTGCTGGGGACCAGCGCGGGTGTTAGCTCTCGTGGGGTGAGTCGCCACAGGCATACTGTAAAGCCAGAAGGCATGGCCAGGGCCACTACCACAGCAGCCCAGCCAGTGCAGGTTCGCATTGGATTCGGACAGTCGGTAAAGAAACAACGGAGCCAAAAGCTGATGGGCCATAGTCTTTAATCCTAGCTTGCACTCGGCGGGCAAGTAAAAATACACACTGGGCTCCAAAACCCAATCACATTTAGTGCTCACAAAGTCACTGACTTATCCGAGTTTCCTAGAATCAAAGGTTTCTAGCTCACCAGACTTATTCACCTCTGTTCCCCATCTCCTTCCTTATCCCAAATACAAACTCTACACAAACTGGCATCTCACTCAGCACTCCGCCATCTTGGCTGCTTTTCCTGGCCTCCTCCACGTGGCCTCCTTCCGCTGCTGGCTCTACTCTTCTCTGCTCTCTCATGCTAATCTCAGGAACCAAGAGCGCAAACTCTCGTTCCATCCTCATTTTATAGTGTAGAAATCCAAACCCTTAATCCAATATACAAAATAGGGAAGTCTCTGATACAAAGTCACTTCTCTGAGGCATGAATGGATTGTACCGCCCCACATCAAGATGGGTGGGAAAGGCTTAATCCCAAAATCAAGCCCCAGGCTACAATAATCTCCAACACACATTAATATCACCTGGGCAGCACCATCTTTAACAAAGTGAGCATAATACATTTTATCTGCCCAACACATACTCTTTCCTCAGCTTGAACGTCTGTACAGCAGCCTGGCTTCCTCCACACCCTTACCCCACCCTCCACTCTCTCTCAGTTTCCAGTATAAGCAGCCCTTGCTCAGGTCAATGAAGAAGGCAGAGTGTTCCTTTCTCCATCTTATTTCCTTCAGGGTTGATTATATATATATATATATTTAGTCAATTTTTTGCTTGATCATACTTTCGTTTTCAGTGTTTGGAACTCTCAGATGCTCCAAGGATAGATTTTTCTGTCTCTGGTTGATGAACTTTTTGAAATTTTTGGGAGATTTGTCAGTTGTGGTCCTCACGGCGCCATTTCTCTGACCTCAATATCTTTCTGAATGAGCTTTGGTAGGTTGTGCTTTTCAAGGAATACTTTAAATAAGTTATTAAACTTATTGGCATAAAATTGTTCATAATATTCCCTTATCATTTACTGATCTGTAATGATGTTTCCTTTTTCATTATTATATGGGCATTATGTATTTTTCTTATTTTGTTCTTGATAATTCTGGATAGATTTAGCAACTCAATTGGTCTTTTCAAAGAGCATTATTATTTCAATTGATTTTGTGTTTTCTCTTTTGTTGCTGTATGCTCTTATCATTTTATTCCTTTGGATTTTTTGGGGTTCAATTTGCTTTTCTTTTTATAGTTTCTTATGTGAATTCTTAAACTTTAGACTTGAGATCTTTCTTCCTCCTTAATACAAGTATCTGTTTCTACAAATTTCCCTTTACTGCTGAGTTAGCTGTGCCCCACAAACTTTTGATATGTTTTTATTTTTATTTTATTTAAAATAGTTTCTAATTTCTCTTGTAATGTCTTTTGTGACTCATGGATTATTTATAAATATGTTGTTTAATTATAATAGTTGGGATTTTTTCAAATATATTTTTGTTTTTTTCTTTGTGTTCACAGAACACATGTGGTATGACTTCTTTTAGTTTAAAAAATAGTCTAGAATATAATCTATCTTTGTGAATTTCCATTTGCACTTAAATATATATATATTCTAATATTGGGTAGAATTGTTTCAAAAATGTCAATTATTTGATGATTATTGGGCCAGTTGACTTACTAATTACTGAGAACAGAGTTTTTAAGTCTCAAAGTATAATTGTGTATCTTTTTGTTTCTTCTTTCAGTTCCATGAAATATTACTATGTGTATATTAAAACACTAGTAGTAGATGCATGTACATTTAGGATCCTTATGACTTGTTGATTCATATTGACCCTTTTATTATTATTAAGTTCCACTTCTTCTGGTATATTGCTTTATCTGAAGTTTAATTTAATATTAATATAGACACTTGGCTTTCCTCTTATTTGTGTTTGAATCAGATATTTTTCCATCCTTTTACTTCAAACTAATCTAAATGTTTATATTTAAATTGGGTTTCTAGTTAGGTTTTATTTTTTATTCATTTTAACAATCTGACATTCTTTTGAATTGTTATTTATGATTTTATATCTCCCTCTATTATTACTAATTACCTAACCCTCTTTAACTTACTTACCTTTTTCTTACAAGTTTTAACGGTTATTCCTGTCTAGCACTATCCAATATGGTAGGTACTATTTATATATAGCTATTTAAATTTGCATTAAATTTTAATTAATAAAGATTAATTCACCTTAACTGCAATTAAAATTTTATATCCTTAGGACCATATTTCTCTTTTTCCTTTTTTTATTTTTGGGTTTTTTTTAAATAAATTTTTATTAATGGTAATGGGATGACATTAATAAATCAGGGTACATATATTCAAAGAAAACATGTCTAGGTTATTTTGTCATCAAATTATGTTGCAAACCCCTCGCCAAAAGTCAGATTGTCCTCCGTCACCCTCTATCTAGTTCTCTGTGCCCCTCCCCCTCCCCCTAACTCTCTCCCTCCCTCCCTCCCATGTCCTCCCTCCCCCCCACCCTTGGTAACCACCACACTCTTGTCCATGTCTCTTAGTCTCATTTTTATGTTCCACCAATGTATGGAATCATGTAGTTCTTGTTTTTTTCTGATTTGCTTATTTCACTCCTTATAATGTTATCAAGATCCCACCATTTTGCTGTAAATGATCTGATGTCATCATTTCTTATGGCTGAGTAGTATTCCATAGTGTATATGTGCCACATCTTCTTTATCCAGTCTTCTATTGAAGGGCTTTTTGGTTGTTTCCATGTCTTGGCCACTGTGAACAGTGCTGCAATGAACATGGGGCTACATGTGTCTTCACGTATCAATGTTTCTGAGGTTTTGGGGTATATACCCAGTAGAGGGATTGCTGGGTCATAAGGTAGTTCTATTTGCAGTTTTTTGAGGAACCACCATACTTTCTTCCATAATGGTTGTACTACTTTACAGTACCACCAACAGTGAATGAGGGTTCCTTTTTCTCCACAGCCTCTCCAACATTTGCTATTACCCGTCTTGTTGATAATAGCTAATCTAACAGGAGTGAGGTGGTATCTCATTGTAGTTTTGATTTGCATTTCTCTAATAACTAATGAAGCTGAGCATCTTTTCATATATCTGTTGGCCATTTGTATCTCTTCCTGGGAGAAGTGTGTGTTCATGTCCTCTTCCCATTTTTTTTATTGGATTGTTTGTTTGTTTGTTGTTGAGTTTTATGAGTTCTTTGTAAATTTTGGATATTAGGCCCTTATCTGAGCTGTCGTTTGAAAATATCAGTTCCCATATAGTTGGCTGTCTGTTTATTTTGATATCAGTTTCTCTTGCTGAGCAAAAACTTTTAATTCTGATGTAGTCCCATTCATTTATCTTTGCCTTCACTTCTCTTGCCATTGGAGTCAAGTTCATAAAATGTTCTTTAAAACCCAGGTTCATGATTTTAGTACCTATGTCTTCTTCTATGTACTTTATTGTTTCAGGTCTTATATTTAGATCTTTGATCCATTTTGAATTAATTTTAGTACACGGGGACAGGCTGTAGTCGAGTTTCATTCTTTTGCATGTGGCTTTCCAGTTTTCCCAACACCATTTGTTGAAGAGGCTTTCTTTTCTCCATTGTGTGTTGTTGGCCCCTTTATCAAAGATTATTTGACCATATATATGTGGTTTTATTTCTGGGCTTTCTATTCTGTTCCATTGGTCTGAGTGTCTATTTTTTTGCCAATACCATGCTGTTTTGATTATCGTGGCCCTATAATATAGTTTAAAGTCAGGTATTGTAATGCCCCCAGCTTCATTCTTTTTCCTTAGGATTGTTTTGGCTATTCGGGGTTTTTTATAGTTCCATATAAATCTGATGATTTTTTGTTCCATTTCTTTAAAAAATCTCATAGGGATTTTGATGGGAATTGCATTAAATTTGTATATTGCTTTGGGTAATATGGCCATTTTGATTATATTTATTCTTCCTATCCAAGAACAAGGAATATTTTTCCATCTCATTGTATCTTTTTCGATTTCCCTTAACAATGCTTTGTAATTTTCATTATATAGGTCCTTTACATTCTTTGTTATGTTTATTCCTAGGTATTTTATTTTTTTTGTTGCAATCGTGAAGGGGATTATTTTTTTGAGTTGGTTTTCTAATATTTCATTGTTGGCATATAGAAAGGCTATGGACTTTTGTATGTTAATTTTGTATCCTGCGACCTTACTGTATTGGTTTATTGTTTCTAATAATCTTTTTGTGGAGTCCTTCGGGTTTTCGATGTATAGGATCATATCATCAGCAAAAAGTGATAGCTTTACTTCTTCCTTTCCGATATGGATGCCTTTTATTTCTTTGTCTTGTCTGATTGCTCTGGCCAGAACTTCTAGCACCACGTTGAATAAGAGTGGAGAGAGTGGACAACCCTGTCTTGTTCCTGATTTAAGGTAGAAAGTCCTCAGTTTTATGCCGTTTAATAGGATGTTGGCTGATGGTTTATCATATATGGCCTTTATCATGTTGAGATATTTTCCTTCTATATCCATTTTGTTGAGAGTCTTAAACATAAAATTGTGTTGTATTTTATCAAAAGCCTTTTCTGCATCTATTGATAAGATCATGTGGTTTTTGTTCTTTGTTTTGTTGATATGGTGTATTACGTTAACCGTTTTGCGTATGTTGAACCATCCTTGAGATTCTGGGATGAATCCCACTTGATCATGATGTATTATTTTTTTAATATGTTGTTGTATTCGGTTTGCCAGTATTTTGTTTAGTATTTTAGCATCTGTATTCATTAGAGATATTGGTCTGTAGTTTTCTTTCTTTGTGCCATCCTTGCCAGGTTTTGGTATGAGGGTTATGTTGGCCTCATAAAATGTGTTTGGAAGTATTGCTCTTCTTCAATTTTTTGGAAGACTTTGAGTAGAATAGGAACCAAGTCTTCTTTGAATGTTTGATAGAATTCACTAGTATAACCGTCTGGGCCTGGACTTTTATTTTTGGGGAGATTTTTAATAGTTTTTTCTATTTCCTCCCTGCTGATTGGTCTGTTTAGGCTTTCTGCTTCTTCATGACTCAGTCTAGGAAGGTTGTATTGTTCTAGGAATTTATCCATTTCTTCTAGATTGTTGTATTTGGTGGCATATAATTTTTCATAGTATTCTACAATAATTCTTTGTATTTCTATGATGTCTGTGGTGATCTCTCCTCTTTCATTTTGGATTTTATTTATTTGAGTCCTGTGTCTTTTTTCCTTGGTGAGTCTTGCCAAGGGTTTGTCAATTTTGTTGATCTTTTCAAAGAACCAGCTCCTTGTTTTATTGATGTTTTCTATAGTTTTTCTGTTCTCTATTTCATTTATTTCTGCTCTGATTTTTATTATCTCCTTTCTTCGGCTGGTTTTGGGTTGTCTTTGTTCTTCTTTTTCTAGTTCCTTAAGGTGTGAAGTTAAGTGGTTTATTTCGGCTCTCTCTTGTTTGTTCATATAGGCCTGAAGTGATATGAACTTTCCTCTTATTACTGCTTTTGCTGCATCCCAGAGATTCTGATATGTCGTATTTTCATTTTCATTTGTCTGTATATATCTTTTGATTTCTGCGCTTATTTCTCCTTTGACCCATTCATTTTTTAGAAGTATGTTGTTTAGTTTCCACATTTTTGTGGGTTTTCCCCCTCTTTTTTGCAGTTGAATTCTAGTTTCAAGGCTTTATGATCAGAAAATATGCTTGGTACAATTTCAATTTTTCTAAATTTGCTGATATTGTCTTTGTGGCCCAACATATGGTCTATTCTTGAGAATGTTCCATGTACACTAGAGAAAAATGTATACTCTGTCGCTTTGGGATGAAGTGTCCTGTAGATGTCTATCATATCCAGGTGTTCTAGTATTTCGTTTAAGGCCACTATATCTTTATTGATTCTCTGATTGGATGACCGATCTAGAGCCGTCAGCGGTGTATTGAGGTCTCCAAGTATGATTGTATTTTTGTTAGTTTTTGTTTTAAGGTCAATAAGTAGCTGTCTTATATATTTTGGTGCTCCTTGGTTTGGTGCATATATATTAAGGATTGTTATGTCTTCTTGATTCAACTTCCCCTTATTCATTATGAAATGACCATTTTTGTCTCTGAGTACTTTTTCTGTCTTGTAGTCAGCATTATTAGATATGAGTATTGCTACACCTGCTTTTTTTTGGGTGTTGTTTGCTTGGAGTATTGTTTTCCAGCCTTTCACTTTGAATTTGTTTTTATCCTTGTTGCTTAGATGTGTTTCTTGTAGGCAGCATATAGTTGGATTTTCTTTTTTAATCCATTCTGCTACTCTGTGTCTTTTTATTGGTAAGTTTAATCCATTTACATTTAGTGTAATTATTGACACTTGTGGGTTCCCTACTGCCATTTTATAAATTGCTTTCTGTTAATTTTGTATCTAGTTTGATTCTTCTCTTTTGTTTTTCTATCATTTGTTTTTGTTTGTTTGTGTTCCATACTTCTTTCCTCTGTTGCTACCTTTTTTAAGTCAAGTGTTTTTGTGGTGGTTTTTTTAAGGGTGGTTACCATTAAGTAATGAAAAGGGTACCTACCATATTCATTGTAGTACCCTATCTGATAAGTATTTCTGCACTTCATCATCCTTTGCTACTGTTAATCTCCATCCTCTCCCCCCTTTTTTTCCTTTGTTGTCACAGTTTAAGTTTGGTTTTATTGTGTTCTTGGTGGAGCTGTTACTTGTGGTGTTGTTTTCTTTTGTTCTTTGAATCTGGTTGGAAAACCCCCCTTAGTATTTCCTGGAGTGGGGGCTTTCTGTTGATAAATTCTCTCATCTTTTCTGTATTTGTGAATGTTTTTATATCTCCTTCATACTTGAAGGATAGCTTTGATGGGTATAGTATTCTTGGCTGAAAGTTCCTCTCTTTCAGGGCTTTAAATATTGGGGTCCACTCTCTTCTAGCTTGTAGAGTTTCTGCTGAGAAATCTGATGATAATCTAATAGGCCTTCCTTTATATGTTGTACTCTTCTTTTCCCTGGCTGCCTTGAGAATTTTTTCTTTGTCATTGGTTTGTGTCATCTTTATTATGATGTGCCTTGGAGTGGGTTTGTTGGGGTTAAGAAAACTTGGTGTTCTGTTTGCTTCTTGAATTTGAGGCTTTAGTTCCTTCCACAGGCTTGGGAAGTTCTCGTCTATTATTTGTTTGAGTATATTCTCCATTCCATTTTCTTTCTCTTCTCCCTCTGATATACCTATTATTCTTATGTTATTCTTTCTGATGGAGTTAGACAATTCCTGTAGGGCTTTCTCATTTTTTATTATTTTTGAGTCTCTTTCTTCTTCTCTCTGTTGTGCCTCAAGTTGTTTGTCTTCTATTTCACTAATCCTATCTTCTATCTGGGCTGTTCTGTTAGCTAAGCTTGTTACCTCGTTTTTCAGCTCGTGAATTGAGTTTTTCATTTCTGTTTGATTTGTTTTTATAGTTTCAATTTCCTTGGTAATATATTCTTTGTGTTCATTGAGTTGTTTTCTGATCTCCCTAAATTGCCTTTCTGTGTTTTCTTTTATATCTCTGAGTATTTTTAAGATTTCTATTTTAAATTCTCTGTCATTTAGCTCCAAGGCTTCCAATATGTTAAGTCTTTTCTCCATAGATTTTTCCACATCTATTTGTGTTACCTCTCTTTCTTTTGTATCCATAATATTCTATTTCCTTTTTCTTATCGGCATCTGAGGATGGTCTTATTGATAGCACTAATTAGAATTAATAAAGAGTAAAAAGAAAAAAAAAAAGGGTAAAACACCCCACAAAAAAAAAACAGTAATAATTTATTATTTCCCCCTTTTTTTCTCTCTTCTCTTTTCCTCCTCTCCCCTCCTCAGGGAAATATCGTGCCTATAATGGAGGGCCTGATTTGGGGTGAAGAGTTCAAGGGGCAAAAAAAAGGGAGTAGGGACCTACTAAATGCAAAAAAAAAAAAAAAAAAAGGAAGAAAATCTTAGACAAGCATAAGATGATTTGCTTGTAAGTGATGGTCAACTAAGAGATATAATGAGAGGGATAAGAGGGAATCAGAAAAAAGGACCAAAAAAGAATAATAAAGAAGAAAAAATAAAAATAATAAGTAAAAATCTGTTGTATTAAGTGGAGCGAAGACTAAATACAATGGAGACCTTGGGTTGGGAGGACCCAAAATACCACAGAAATAAACAAAGAAGAGAAAAAAAAATAAAAACAAAAGCAAAAAAGAGAAATAAAGCCAAAAAAAGCCTTGAGTCCCAAATTAACTAATTTGTTTGTGATTGAGGATTATATGGTAGGAAAGTAAAATGAGAAAAGAAAAAACGAATAGAAAGGAAAAAATAAGAAAAAGAGAAAAACGAAGGAAGAAATAAAATAGGAGGAGAAAAAAACAAAATAAAGCAAGACAAAAAAAAACCAAAAAAAAAAAACAAAAGAGGAGTGAGTGAGAGTTAAATGTTTTGGAGTATAACCTTAAAGGAGGGTGAGGATGAAGAAGAAAAATAAAATGCAACACTTATGGGTAGTGTAGTTCAAGAAAAGGGAAGCATAAGATGGGCAGAGAATAGAAGGACCGAGGTGGAGGAAATAAAGGCAGTAAGATAGAAGAAACAAACAACAACAACAACAACAACAAAAAAAATTAGTGGATCAAGTTGTAAAGTCTGTGGGTTTTTCTTGATTTTGAGAGGTTAACTTCTTCCTTTTTCTTTTCTCTCCCTCTTCCTAGTCGATGACTCTGTACTCCAGGCTCTGCCCCTGTGTCACTCTTAGGTAGGGATTTGCAGTTGATGGGATTCTATGGCAATGTCATATAATTGGCTTTAGTCTTGCTGGAAGTCAAGGCTTGTTGGCGTTTGCAGGGTCCAACGATGAGAGAGTTTGCTTTCCTGGATTCTCTCTCCTAGTCCCCCCTTTCTGAATTAGCAGCCTGGTGATCCAGCTATAAGGCTGCAACTGCTTCTGCCTGGGGAGTAAGAGGCTCAAAGAGCTGGGAAATCCCCACTCTATCCCCACTCAGTGCAAGGCTTTGGGAAAGGCTCTGAGAGTCAGGGCCTCCAGTGTAATCAGACGGGGGTGGGAGTCAATTGTTGTCAAGGTGACTGTTCAGCGCCTATCATTTAGTTGGACCTCTCAACCCAGGCTTTCCACACTTTGTAGCCTGTTTTTGCAGGGAAGAAGAGGCACTAGTCTCTGCTTACGACTAGTGTAGTATAGACCTTATTATCTGCCAAGTCCTTCTTGTTAGCGTTTATCCCTGAATATGGAGGCTCTATCAATCAGAAGTTGCCCCCGCCCCTTTAGCGAGAGGCACTAAAAAATATCACGCCTCTTGTCTTGGATCGCTGAACTGAGAGAGATCTTATCAATTAGAACCGAGGGTGCGCAGATTTTATGGGTTAAGCTAATTTCAGTGATTGGGTCGCAGCTGTGTTTCCGAAGGTATTTTAGGCTGCCTGCTCGTGCCCCTCCCCCAACGCTTGATTGTTAGCTTGAATGGCTGGGTGAGGTGCCCCGCCCACAGAGAGAATCTCCCAAGCTTCTCCCGCTCGCCCCGCCGCTGCCGGCTGGACCGCACCAGGCACAGGATAATGGAGCCCCCTGGGTGTGCGGGCCAGCAGGGCGCCCTGGGCGCGTGGAATGCCCAAGGCACGTGCGCGAATGGGGCGCTCCGGGCACCGGTGACCGGCGACCCCCACTCGCAATGTGCGGGCCGCTGGGAACGTCAGCGGTGCTCAACCGGACCGCGCGCGCGCGGCTGCTCATGGCGGCCGCTCGCGGTGGCGTTTCGCGGCGGCCGCTCACGGCGGCGGCTCGCGGGGGCTCACAGCGGCTTGCGGTGGCGGCTCGCGTCGGCCGCTCGTGGCGGCTCGCGGTTCCCAAGTATATGGGCTGACTCACCGCAGGCGCACTCCCTCGCGGCTTGAATGAGCGTCGCTGCTGCGGTAGCTTCCTCCACACCCTCGTCTCTCAGATTCAAGTGATAACAGTCCTTTTGCTTTCAGTTTGTGTGGAACTCCGGAATGCTCCGAGGATAAATTTTTCTGTTTCTAGTTGATAATTTTGTTGTGATTTAGGGGAGAGCTGTCGGACGCGCTTCTCACGGCGCCATTTCCGTGATGTCACCTTTCTTTCTTTCTTTTTTTTTTACAGAGACAGAGAGAGAGGGATAGATAGGGACAGACAGGAATGGAGAGAGATGAGAAGCATCAATCATTAGTTTTTCATTGCGCGTTGCAACACCTTAGTTGTTCATTGATTGCTTTCTCATGTGCCTTAACCGTGGGCCTTCAGCAGACCAAGTAACCCTTTGCTGGAGCCAGGGACCTTGGTTTCAAGCTGGTGGGCTTTTGTTCAAACCAGATGAGCCCGCGCTCAAGCTGGTGACCTTGGGGTCTCGAACCTGGGTCTTCCGCATCCCAGTCCGACGCTCTATCCACTGCGCCACCGCCTGGTCAGGCCGTGACATCACCTTTTTGGGTTTTTTTAATTGAATTTTATTGTGGTGACACTGGTTGAGCTAATTATATAGGTTTATGGTGCCCAATTCTAAACATATCTCTATATACCATATTGTGTGTTCAACCCACCAATCAAGTTTGTGTCCATTACTATTTATCTGTGCTTCTGTCCCCGGCAATCACCACACCATTGTCTGTGTCAGTGAATTTTTTTTTGCCCTTTTTTGCTCTATCTCTCCACCTCCCTCACCCAACACAGTGCATAGTGCATAGTCATCTGTCAGCTTGCTCTTTATGTATGAGTCTGTTTCTAATACTTTGTTTGTTAGTTTATTTTCTTCATTAGATTCCACATATGAGTGAAATTATCATATATGATACTTGTCTATCTCTGAATGGCTTATTTCTCATAGTATAATGAATGCTCTCCTGGTCTATCCATACTATCACAAAAGGTAAGATTTCCTTTTTTTATGGCCACATGGTATTCCATTGTGTAATTGTACCACCTCTTTTTTATTCATTCATCTACTCTTGGGCACTTGGGCTGTTTCCAGATCTTGGCTATTGTAAGTAACACTGCAATGGAACACAGGGGTGCATATTTTCTTTTGAGTTAGTTTTTTGGGATTCTTTGAATATATTCCCAGAATTAGTATCACTGAGTCAAAAGGCAGTTCCTTTTTTTTTCCATTTTTATTTTTTGAGATAACTCCATACTGTTTTCCACAGTGCCTGTACCACTCTGCATTTCCACCAACAGTGCATAAAGGTTCCCTTTCCTCCACATCTTAACTAACCCTTGTTGTTTATTGATTTTTAATAATAGCCATACAGACAGATGTGAGGTGATAGCTAATTATAGTTTTAACTTGCATTTCCTTGATTATTAGTGATGTTGAGCATCTTTTCATATGTTTATTGGCCATCTGTATGTTCTCTTTTAAAAAGTGTCTGTTCAGGTCCTTTGCCCATTTCTTAATTGGATTGTTTATGGTCTTTTTAGTGTTGAGTTTTATAAGTTCTCTATAAATTTTGGATATTAATCTATTATCAGATATATTGGTGAATGTGTTCTCTTATTCAGTAGGTCTTTCCATTTTGTTGATGGTTTTCTTTGCTGTGCAAAAAATTTTTAGTTTGATGTAGTGGCGTTTGTTTATCTTTTCTCTCCCTGCCCTGAGGAGATGCAGCTGAAGAAATATTGGTAAAAAAATGTTTAAGATTTTACTACCTATATTTTCTGCTAGGATTTTTATAGTTTAGTGTCTAATATTTAAGTCTTTATCCATTTTGAATTTATTCTTGTGTATGGTGTGAGAGGTGGTCTAGTTTTCATTTTTTGTACCTATTCATCCAATTTTTCCAACACCATTTACTGAATAAACTCTCTTTATATATTATATGTTCTTGTCTCCTTTGTCAAATATTAATTGACCATATAGCCATGGGTTGATTTCTAGGCTCTCTGCTCTATTCTTTTGATCTATATGTCTGTTTTTATACCTGTACCATGCTGTTTTGGTTGCTATGACTTTGTAATATAGTTTAATATCAGGTATCATGATTCCTCCAACTTTGTCTTCTTTCTCAAGATTGCTATGTTTATTTGGGGTCTTTGTGGTTCCAAATAAAATTTTGGACTATTTTTTATTATTATGAGAAATACACCATAGATGTCTTGATAGGAGTTGCACTGAATCTTTAGATAGCTTTGGGTAATATGTACATTTTAACAATGATGTTCTTTCTATCCGTGAATATGGTGAATGATTCCTGTTGTTTGCGTCTCGCCTCAATTTATTTCTTCAGTGTCTTATAATATTCTGAGTATAGGTCTTCTACATCCTTGGTTAAATTTATTCCTAGGTATTTTATTCTTTTTGAAACAATTGTGAATAGTATTGTTTCTTTTTTTTTTTTTCATTTTCCTTTCTTATTTAGACAATTAAATTTAACAGGGTGACATTGGTCAACCAGAGCATATAGATTTAGAGAAAATGTCTCCATATCATTTGAACAGTTGATTATGTTATCTACCCATCACCTAAAGTCAAATCATCCTGTGTCATCCTATATTTGTTGCTCTTTATGCCACTCTCCCTCCTCCATTTCCTCTGTTCCCCTCCCCCTGGTAATCACTGCACTCTTATCTACATCCATGAGTCTCAATTTTGTTTCCCACCTATGTATGGAACCATAGAGTTCTTAGCTCTTTCTGATTTACTTATTTCACTCAGTATAATGTTATCAAGGTCCATCCATCCTATCTTATATGGCAATGTCATCGTTTCTTATGGCTGAGTATTTTTCCATTGTATCTGTGTACCACCTGTTCTTTATACAATTCTCCATTGAAGGGCATTTCCATTGTTTCCATGTCTTGGCCACTGTGAATAATGCTGTGATGAATGTGGGGGTGCATGTATCTTTACATACCAATATTTTTGAGTTTTAGGGGGTACATACCCAGTAGAGGGATTGCTGTGTCATATGGTAGTTCTAGTCTTAATTTTATGAGGAACCACCATACTTTCAACAATAGTGGTGGTACTAATTTACATTCCCACCAAGAGTGAATGAGGGGTTCCTTTTCTCTGCAGCATCTCCAGCACTTGTTATTACCTGTCCTGTTAATAACAGCTAATCAAACAGGTATGAGTTGGTATCTCATTGTAGTTTTGATTTGCATTTTTCTAATAGCTAGTGAAGACGAGCACCATTTCATATATTTATTGGCCATCTGTATTTCATTTTGAAAGAAATGTCTGTTCAAGAACTCTTTCCATTTTTATATGGATTGTTTGCTTGTTCATTGCTGAGTTTCATAAGCAACAAACAAAAAAGAGGGATTATTATTTTGAGTTCGTTTTTTTGAAGTTTCATTATTGGCATATAAGAAAGCAATAGACTTCTATATATTAATTTTGTATCCTATGACTTTATTGTATTGATCTATTGTTTCTAATAGCCTTTTTTGTGGATATTTGGAGCTCTCTATGTACAAAATTATGTCAACTACAAAAAGTGAAACCTTTACTTCGTTCTCCATATGAATGCCTTTTCTTTGTTTCTCTTGTCTGATTGCTCTGGCTAGAAATTCCAGCACTATGTTGAATAGGGGTGGAGAGAGTGGGCAGCCTTGTCTTGTTGCTCATTTTAGAGGATATGTTTTTAATTTTTTACCGTTTAGTTTGATGTTAGCTGATGGCTTGTCATAATGGCCTTTATTATGTTGAGGCATTTTCCTTCTATACCCATTTTATTGAGTGTTTTAAACATTAAAGGATGTTGAATTTTATCAAATGCGTTTTCTGCATCTATTGATAGCATCAGGATTTTTGTTTTTTTTTTGTTGATTTGGCATACTACGTTAGTTGTTTTATGTATGTTGAACCATCCTTGAGTTTCTGAGATGAATCTCATTTGATCATGATGAATTATTTTTTTAATGTGTTGTGGTATTTGATTTTCTAATATCTTGTTTAGGATTTTTGCATCTGTATTCATTAGAGATATTTTTCTGTAGTTTTCTTTTTTTGTGTTGTCCTTGCCAGGTTTTGTATGCAGGTTATGTTGACCTCATAAAAAGTGTTTGGAAGAATTGCTTCTTTTTCAATTGTTTGGAAGACTTTGAGAAAAATAGGAACCATGTCTTCTTTGAATGTTTGGTAGAATTCACTAGTATAGCCATCTGGCCCCAGAATTTTATTTTTGGGAAGCTTTTTAATAGTTGTTTCTATTTCCTCCCTGCTTATGGGTCTATTTAGGCCTTCTACTTTTTTGTGAGTCAATCTAGGAAGATTGTATTGTTCTTGGAATTTATCCATTTCTTCTAGATTGTTGAATTTGGTGGCATAATAGTTTTCATATTATCCTACAATAATCCTTTGCATATCTATGATATCTGTGGTAATTTCTCTTTCATTTTGGATTATGTTTATATGAGTCCTTTCTCTTTTTTCCTTAGTGAGTCTTGCCAGGGGCTTGTCAATTTTGTTGATCTTTTCAAAAAACTAGCTCTTTATTGTCTTAACTCTTTCTATATAGTTTTTCTGTGCTCTATTTCATTTATTTTTGCTCTAATTTTTATTATTTCCTTTCTTCTGCTGGGATTGGTTTGCCTTTGTTCTTCTTTGTCTATTTCCTTAAGATGTGATGTTAGGTTGCTTACATTGGCTCTCTCTTGTCTTTTGATATAAGCCTGTAATGATATGAACTTCTCTCTTATTACTGCTTTAGCTGCATCTCAGAGATTCTGCTATGTCGTGTTGGCATTTTTATTTGTCTGTATATATCATATTTTTTTATCTCTGTTTTTATTTCTTCCCTGTCCCAGTCATTTTTTAGAAGTATGTTTTTAAATTTCCACATTTTTGTGGGTTTGTTTACTTCTTTTTTGCAATTGAATTCTAATTTCAAACCCTTACTGTTAGAGAATATGCTTGGTATAATTTCAATCTTTCTGAATTTGCTGATGTTAGTTTTGTGGCCCAGTGTATGGTCTATTCTTGAAAATGTTCAATGGACACTGAGAAAAATGTATACTCTGATGTTTTGAGATGAAATGTCATGTAAATGTCTATTATGTCCATTTGTTCCAGTGTTTCATTTAAAGCCAATATTTTTTAATTGATTTTCTTCTGTTTGAATGAATATCTAAAGTAATCAATGGCATATTGAGGTCTCCAAGTGTGATTGTGTTTTTGTGTTTCTAATTTTAGATCAGTTAGTCGATATCATATATTTTGGTGCTCGCTGGTTTGGTGCATAGATATTAAGAAGTGTTATGTCTTCTTCATACAATTTCCCCTTTATCATTATGAAATGTCCATCTTTGTCTCTGGTTGCCTTTGTTGTCTTGTAGTCAGCATTGTTAGATAATGAGTATGACTACAACTGCTTTTCTTTGGATATTATTTGCTTGGAGAATCATTTTTCAAGCTTATACTTTGAATCTATTTTTATCCTTATACCTTAGATGTGCCACTTGAAGGCAGCATATAGTTGGTTTTTGCTTCTTGATCCAATCTGCTATGCTGTGCCTCTTTATTGGTGAGTTCAATCCACTTACATTTAGTGTAATTATGGACACTTGAGGATTTTCTTTCTTTTTTTTTTGTGGACATGTAACTAGGGCATTCTTTTTTATTTTTTATTTTATTTTTATTAATTTTAATGCAGTGACATTGATAAATCAGAGTACATTTGTGCCGAGAAAACATCTCCAGATTATGTTGACCTTTAATTATGCTGCATACCCCTCACTCAAAGTCAAATCGTCCTCCTTCACCATCTATCTGGTTTTCTTTGTGCCCCTACCCTCCCCCCACTCCCTCCCTCTCCTTTCTCGCCCCTTTCCCACCCCTCCACCCCACTCCCTGTTACCATCACATTCTTGTCCATGTCTCTGAGTCTCATTTTTATGTCCCATCTATGCATTGGTTCATATAGTTCTTAGTTTTTTTCTGATTTACTTATTTCACTCCGTATAATGTTATCAAGGTCCATCCATGTTATTGTAAATGATCCGATGTCATCATTTCTTATATCTGAGTAGTATTCCATAGTATATATGTACCAAAGCTTTTTAATCCACTTGTCCTCTGACGGACACTTGGGCTGTTTCCAGATCTTTGCTGTTGTGAACAATGCTGCTATAAACATGGGGGTGCATTTCTCCTTCTGGAACCGTTCTATGGTGTCCTTGGGGTATATTCCTAAAAGTGGGATGGCTGGGCCAAAAGGCAGTTCGATTTTCAATTTTTTGAGGAATCTCCATACTGTTTTCCACAGAGGCTGCAATAGTCTGCATTCCCACCAGCGATGCAGGAGGGTTCCCTTTTTCCCACATCCTCGCCAGCACTTATTCTGTGTTGTTTTGTTGATAAGCGCCATTTTGACGGGTGTGAGATGATATCTCATTGTGGTTTTAATTTGCATTTCTCTAATGATTAATGATGTTGAGCATTTTTTTATATGCCTATTGGCCATCTGTATATCCTCTTTGCAGAAGTGTCTATTCATTTCTTTTGCCTATTTTTTGATTGGATTGTTTGTCTTTCTGGTGTTGGGATTTACAAGTTCTTTATAAATTTTGGTTATTAACCCCTTATCAAACATACTGTCAAATATGTTCTTCCATTGTATAGTTTGTCTTTTTATTCTTTTCTTATTGTCTTTGGCTGTGCAAAAGGTTTTTAGTTTGATATAGTCCCATTTGTTTATCCTGTCTTTTATTTCACTTCCCCATGGAGATAAATCATCAAATATATCACTGTGAGAGATGTCGGAGAGTTTATTGCCTATATTTTCTTCTAAGATACTTATGGTTTCATGGCTTACAGTTAAATCTTTTATTCATTTTGAGTTTATTTTTGTGAATGGTGTAAGTTGGTGGTCTAGTTTCATTTTTTTGCAGGTTGCTGTCCAATTTCCCAACACCATTTGTTGAAGAGGCTGTCTTTACTCCATTGTATTTCCTTACCTCCTCTGTCAAATATCAGTTGTCCATAGAGCTGTGGGTTTATTTCTGGGTTCTCTATTCTGTTCCATTGATCTATATGCCTGTTCTTATGCCAGTACCAGGCTGTTTTGAGTACAATAGCCTTGTAGTACAGCTTGATATCAGGAAGTGTGATACCTCCCCCTTTATTCTTCTTTTTTAAGATTGCTGAGGCTATTTGTGTTCACTTTTGGTTCCATATAAATTTTTGGAATATGTGATCTATATCTTTAAAGTATGTCACTGGTATTTTAATTGGTTTTGCATTGAATTTATAAATTACTTTGGGTAATATAGACATTTTAATGATGTTTATTCTTCCTAACCTTGAGTATGGTATATGCTTCCACTTGTTTGTATCTTCCTTGATTTCTTTGATCAATGTTTTGTAATTTTCCGAGTACAAGTCTTTAGTCTCCTTGGTTAAATGTACTCCTAGGTACTTTATTTTTTTGGTTGTGATAGTGAAGGGGATTGTTTCTTTAGTTTCTCTTTCTGATTGTTCATTGTTGGTGTATAAAAATGCCTCTGATTTCTGAGTATTAATTTTATATCCTGCCACCTTGCTGAATTCATTTATCAGGTCCAGTAGTTTTTTGACTGAGACTTTAGGATTTTCTATATACAATATCATATCATCTGCAAGTAATGATAGCTTTACTTCTTCTTTTCCAACTTGAATGCCTTTTATTTCTTCTTCTTGTCTGATTGCTGTGGCTAGGACTTCCAGGACTATGTTGAATAAGAGTGGTGAGGCCCTGGCTGGTTGACTCAGCGGTAGAGCATTGTCCTGGCATGCGGGGGACCCGGGTTCGATTCCTGGCCAGGGCACATAGCAGAAGCGCCCATTTGCTTCTCCACCCCGCCCCCTCCTTCCTCTCTGTCTCTCTCTTCCCCTCCCACAGCCGAGGCTCCATTGGAGCAAAGATGGCCTGGGCGCTGGGGATGGCTCCTTGGCTTCTGCCCCAGGCGGTGGAGTGGGTCTAGTCGCGGCAGAGCGATGCCCCGGAGGGGCAGAGCATTGCCCCCTGGTGGGCATAGCGTCGCCCCTGGTGGGCGTGCAGGGTGGATCCCAGTCAGGCGCATGCAGGAGTCTGTCTGACTGTCTCTCCCTGTTTCCAGCTTCAGAAAAATACAAAAAAAAAAAAAAAAAAAAAAGAAGTGGGGAAAGGGGGCACCCCTGCCTTGTTCCTGATCTTAAGGGGATTGCTTTTAATTTTTGCCCATTGAGTATGATGTTGGCTGTGGGTTTCTCATAGATGGCTTTTATCATGTTGAGGTATGTTTCCTGTATTCCCGCTTTGCTGAGAGTTTTGATCATGAATGGGTGCTGTATTTTATCAAATGCTATTTCTGCATCTATTGAAATTATCATGTGGTTTTTCTCCTT
The DNA here is from genome assembly GCF_036850765.1 of Saccopteryx bilineata. Taxonomy (NCBI): domain Eukaryota; kingdom Metazoa; phylum Chordata; class Mammalia; order Chiroptera; family Emballonuridae; genus Saccopteryx; species Saccopteryx bilineata. Next base: position 68,960,416 of record NC_089499.1, read on the forward strand.
CCTTTCATTTATTTGATGAATAACATTGTTTGATTTGCAAATATTGTACCAGCCTTGCCTCCCCAAAATAATTCCCACTTGATCATGGTGTATGATTTTTTCCGTATATTGTTGGATCCGGTTTGCTAATATTTTGTTGAGGATTTTTGCATCTAAGTTCATCAGGGATATTGGCCTATAATTTTCTTTTTTTGTGTTGTCTTTGCCTGGTTTTGGAATCAGAATTATGCTCGCCTCATAAAAGAAGCTTGGAAGTTTTCCTTCCTCTTGAATTTTTTGAAATAGCTTGAGAAGGTTAGGTTAGTTCTTCTTTGAATAGTTGGTAGAATTCACTTGTGAAGCCATCTGGCCCAGTACTTTTCTTTGTTGGAAGTTTTTTGATAACTCTTGATCTCATTTGGTGTAATCTGTCTGTTTAGGTTTTCTGATTCTTCCAGACTGTTTTTTGCAAGATTGTACGTTTCAAGGAATTTGTCCATTTCATCTAGGTTGTCTAGTTTTTTGGCATACAGTTCTTCATAGTATTTTCTTACAATCCTTTGTATTTCTGTTGTGTCAGTTGTTATTTCTCCTCTCTCATTTCTAATTTTATTTATTTGAGTCCTCTCTCTCTTTTTCTTGGTGAGTCTAGTTCAAGGTTCATCAATCTTGTTTACCTTTTCAAAAAACCAGCTCCTAGTTTCATTGATCCTCTGTATTGTTTCTTTAGTCTCTTTGTCATTTATTTCTTCTCTGATCTTTATTATTTTTTTTCTTCTACTACATTTAGGCTTTACTTGTTGTTCTTTTTCTAGTTATTTTAGATGCAGGGTTAAGTTGTTTATTTGAGCTTTTTATAGCTTCTTTAAGTGTGCCTGCAGTGCTATGAACTTTCTTCTCAGTATTGCTTTTGCTGTGTCCCATAAATTTTGAGTTGTTATATGCTCGTTATCATTCGTTTTTAGGAATTTTTTATTTCTTCTTTGATCTCATTCTTAATTCATTTGTTATTTAACAACCTGCTATTTAGTTTCCATGTGTTTGAGAATTTTTGAGCTATTCTGTTGTGGTTGATTCCTAGTTTCATTCCATTGTGATCAGAGAAAGTGTTTGATATGATTTCAATCTTCTTAAATTTGTGGAGAGCACTTTTGTGCCCTAACATGTGGTCTATCCTAGAGAATGTATTATGAGCCCTTGAAAAGCATGTATATTTTGCTGCTTTAGGGTGAAAGGTTCTGTAGATATCTATTAAATTGAGTTGATCTAATGTGTCCTTTAAGTCTGCTGTTTCTTTGTTAATTTTCTTTCTTGAGGATCTATTTAGTAATGTTAGTGGGATATTAAAATCCCCTACTATTATAGTGTTGCTGTTGATCTCACTCTTTATATCCATCAAAGTCTGCTTTATATATTTAGGTGCTCCTTTATTAGGTGTGTAGATATTTATAATGTTTATATCTTCCTTTTGGATTGCTCCCTTTATCATTATGTAGTGGCCTTCTTTATCTCTTACTATATTTTTTGTTTTAAAGTCCATTTTGTCTGATATAAGTATAGCTACCCCAGCTCTTTTCTCATTTCCATTTGCATGAAATGTTTTTTTCCATCCTTTTACCTTCAGTCTATGTGCATCTTTCGTTTTAAGGTGTGTCTCTTGTAACACAGCATATGTACGGGTCCTGGTTTCTTATCCATGCAGCTACCTTATGTCTTTTGATTGGATCATTTAATACATTTACATTTAGGGTTATTATTGACATGTAGTTCTTTATTGCCATTTTATTCTTTAAAGCTGTATTCCTCTTTTGCTATATTCTTTTCCCACTTTGATCTGTTTACACCAAGCCCCTTATCATTTCCTGTAGCATTGGTTTGGTTGTAATGAATTCCTTGAGTTTATTTTTATTTTTTTGTCTGGGAAACTTTTTATTTCTCCTTCAATTTTAAATGATAGCCTTGCTGGATAAAGTAGTCTTGGTTGTAGGTTTTTATTCTGCATTACTTTGAATATTTCTTGCCATTCCCTTCTGGCTTCAAGTGTTTCTGTTGAGAAGTCTGATGTAATTTTTTTGGGGGCTCCTTTGTAGGTGATAGCCTTTTTTTCTCTCACAGCTTTTAATATTTTCTTTTTATCACTTAGCTTTGGTATTTTAATTATTATGTGTCTTGGCATAGGTTTCTTTGAGTTTCTTTTTAGTGGAGTTCTCTGTGCTTCTTGAATTTGTGAGAATTTCTCCTGCATTACTTTAGGGAAGTTTTCAGCTATGATATGATTGAACAAAGTCTCTATCCCTTGTTTTTTCTTCTTCTTCAGGAATCCCTATGATGCGGATGTGATTTCTCTTTATGTTGTCACAGAGCTCTCTAAGAGTTTCCTCAGACTTTTTGAGTCTCTTTTCTTTTTTCTTCTCTGCTTTCATGCCTTCATTCCAGTTGTCCTCCAACTATCTGATTCGATCCTCAGCTGTATTCATCCTGTTTTTAATTCCTTCCATTGTGGTCTTCATTTCTGATATTGTATTTGTCATCTCTGACTGATTCTTTTTTAATATTTCAATATCCTTTTTTATACTTGCTATTTCTTTATTTAGGTGTTCGTGATGACCATCCATTGTTGTTCTAAGATCCCTAAGCATCCTTACAATCATTATTTTAAACTCTGCATCCGGAAGTTTGATTATTTCCATATCACTCAGTTTATTTCCTGAAGGTCTCTCTTGTGGTTTTATTTGGATTGCACTTTGTCTTCTCATTGTGCTAACCGAGTGTGTTTTCTTTGTAGAGCTGGTTGAGTCTAGGCTTGGTGTTGTCTGCCTCCAAGTTTTACTTGTGTTGTTTCTAAGTATTCTTGGGTTGGCCTCAGCTATTATTTGTAATCCACTTTAGGATTTGGGCCTCTTTGAAGTCTTGATTTGTTTGTTTTCTTAACAGGTGATTGTCTTGTTTGCTCATCTCAGCAGGGGGCTTATTTGAAACTGTATCCAGTAATGTGGTGGGTGTGACCTGAGGCTCTGAAGTCCTCTTCTGCCAGTTAATCTCTGGGGATGGGTTGCTTTCTCAGCTTCAGTAGGGGAGGTGTATCTCAGATCTCCAAGGAGACCTTAGTTACTGCCCCTCCTCCCCACTTCTTGTTTTCAGCTGTGTCTTGTCACGCTGATTGGAGCTGGAGAGATGTCTGTATCTCTGTGACCTGGAAGTACTTTTGTATTTTGCTTTGTGGAAGGATCAGCCCCCCCCCCCCCAGTTATGGCTACCTCCAGCACTGAATGAGTCAGCTTTTCATGTCATCACGTATATTCCTCTCCCCTTCACCATCCGTCTCTTTCTTTCTCCTCTTTTTGGATGACAAGTGGGCCCTGTCAACACACCTCATTTTCTGGTCACCAGGTAAGTGGCTGTGAGCAGTATTTACTGCTCTTTTCCTTGGAATTGAGAGTCCAGCCTCACCCCCCCCCCCGTTCCTGTAAGCAGGGGATATTCAGGCACTCACTACCAGGTTTCTTGTGGCTTCTTCTTTGCTCCTTGATTTTTGAAAGTTGTTCTTATAATCCAGATTTGGTTTTTCACTCTGATTGTTCATAAATTAGTTTACAATCCAGTTTGGTGGTGTGAGCTGGCAGTCTGTGCATCTGCCTACTCTGCTGCCATCTTCAGGTCCTCGACACTTGAGGATTTTTTATTGCTATTTTATATACTTCTTTCTGATACCTCTGTGTCTAGTTTAGCTCCTCTCTTTTGTTTTTCTGTCATTTGTTTTTGTTTGGTGGTATTCCATACTTCTTTTTTAAGCTATGTGTTTCAGTAGTGGCATTTTCAAGGGTGGTTACCATTGTTATTAAAAGGAAAATTATCATATTTATTACAGTTCATTATTTCATGAGTGCTTCTGCATTCCATCTTCCTTTGCTACTGCTGATCTTTATGCTCTTTCCTTTTATGTTATTGTTTTCACAGATTATCCTTGTTTTTACTGTGGTCTTGTTGGTGCTTTTACTTGTAATTTTCTTTTGTTTTGTTCTTTGTATCTGGTTGGATAACCCTGCAGTGGAGGTTTTCTGGTGATAAATTTCCTCAGCTTTAGTATGTCTGTAAATATTTTCATTTCTCCTTCATATTTGAAGGATAGCTTTGATAGATATAGTATTCTTGGCTGGTAGTTCCTCTCTTTCAGTGCTTTAAATGTTGTGTTCCACTCTCTTCTGGCTTGTAGAGTTTCTGGCAAGAAATTGGATGATAGCCCAATGGGTCTTCCTTTATATGTTATATTCTTTTTTCCCTAGCTGTCTTGAGGATTCTTTCTTTGTCGTTGATTTGTGGTGATTTCATTACAATGTGCCTTGGAGTAAGTCTGGTTGGGCTGAGGTAACTCAGTCTTCTGTTTGCTTCCTGGATTCGAGGCTCTAACTCTTTTCCCAGGCTTGGGAAGTTCTCATCAATTATTGGTTTGAATATGTTCTCCATTCCCTTTTTTCCCTCTTCTTCTTCTAATATACCCATTATTTTTATATTGCTCTTTTTGATGAAGTCAGACAATTTTTGTAGGGGTTTCTCTTTTTTTAAATTTTGTGAGTCTCTCTTTTCTTCTCTCTGTATTATCTCTATTTGCCTGTCTTCAATGTCACTAGTTCTCTTTTTTATCTGGCCTGTTCTATTAGCTAAACTTGGTAGCTCATTTTTCAGGTCGTGTCTTGAGTTTTTCATCTTTGTTTGGTTGTTTTTTTATAGTTTCAATTTCCTTGGTGAAGTACTGTTTTTGTTCATAAAGTTGTCTTTTGAGGTTGTTATATTGCCTTTCAGTGTTTCTTTAAATTTTATTGAGTATTTTTAGAACTTCATGTTTGAATTCTCTGTGATTAAACTGCATAATTTTTGTGTAATTTAAAATTTTTTTGAAAATTTTTATCATCTATCTGAGCTACATCTCTGTCTTGTATATTCATATTTGATTTCATTTTCTTTGATGGTATTTGAGAGTGGTATTGTTAATAACACTAACAAGAGATGACTCAAAAATATTAAGAAATAGAAAAACACTATAAAATAAAAATTCTATAAATAATGATATATAGAACAATAACTACAGAGAACAAGGAGCAGGAACTGAGAATAAATGAAAAAAGATAGATGGATGAATTAAAAAACAAAATACTTCAAAAAAGTATGAGTCAAAAATATAATAAATTGACAAAAAATTACATTCAGATGAGAGTGAGAAACAAAGGAAAAGAAAAGAGAGAAAAAATGAAGTAAAAGAGAAAGTGTTTGAAATGGAACTCTCACAAAAAACAAAATTTAAAAATATAACAACTCAGGATAATAAAGCTCAAATAGGGAAAAGAGAAAGAAGAAAAAGGAAAGAAGAAAAAATGAGAAAAAGCAAATAAAAATGTATTTTTTTTCCCATTTTGAGAGGTAATTTTTTTTTTTCTGGTAGGTGGCTCTGTACTACAAGTTTTGCCTCTGTGATGTTCTTGGGAAGAATCCTGTTGAGGCACTGTTGTTGCAATGATGTATGCAGTGCCATAGTCTTAATGGTAGGAGGGGCTTGTTTTTAGGGGTTTGCAGTTTTATAGCTGTAGCAATGGTTGACTAATGGTTTTCTGTTGCCCCCTTATGTCCCAATAGAGCAGTGGGTCAAGAACCTGGGCATTTCCATGTCTCACAGGAGAGAGCAGCCTGTAGACCCAGCTGAAGAGAGTCTACCACACTCACTGTTTGCACAGCAAGGGGAGCAATGTGGAACCAGGGGGCTGGGGTGACATAGCCTGGTCCCTCCTTCAACACCACTTCAAGTACTCAAAGCACAGTCCTGGGCAGGGCAAGGGCTGCATGTTGCAAGTCATTCAGTGCTTCCTGTACAAATCACAAATCAAACGTGATCTCCATACTGCACAGGCTAAACTCTGCCTGGTACATGGGCAGATCTAGCGTACCTCAGTGCCCTGTGTGCCAATCTCCACAAGATATTCACATGCAGTTCTTGGGAGTGCACCATTGGCTTTGTGGGTGCCTATCACCTGTAATCATGCACTGGTTTGGCAGATACTGGGATAAGCCCTGTTCCCCGTCTTGGTTGCCGGCCTTATCTCAGTTCCTTCCCCTGAGACTCTTCTCCTAGCTCCCTCCGAAACAAAACCTGCATTAACTGTGCCTCCCTGCCTCAGGTCTGTGAGGAAAGAGAAAAATTCAGTCCTTTGGCTTTTTTGTTCCATGAGCGGATTCTGTCTTTGACCTGCTTTATCTCGCAATCATACCTTTGTCTATCTGATGTGTGTATATTTCAAGTTCATCTGGATTTTTTTCTCATTGTATAGTTGTAGAATTTGTTGAAATTTCAAGGGGAGAGATTGGGAGTATCTCTCACACTGCCATTTCTCTGATTTTACTCTCCTAGGTTTATTTTCTGATAGCTCGTTATAGGTGTAGAAAAATACAATTGATTTCTGGAAATTTATTTTGTATCCTGCTACTTTACTAAATTCATTTATCAGTTCTAGGAGTTTTTTGGTGGAATATTTAAGGTTCTTTATATACAGTATTATGTCATCTGAAAAAAATGGTATTTTTGCCTCTTTATTTTCTGTTTGATTGCCTTTTATTTCTTCTTGTCTGATTGTTGTTTCTAAGACTTCCAGTAATATAATGAATGAGAGTGCTGATATTGGACATCCCTGTCTAGTTCCTGGTCTTAAGGGAAATGCTTGTAGTTTTTGCCCATTGAGTGTGTTGTTGGCTGTGGGTTTGTCATATATAACCTTTATGACATTGAGTATGTTCCCTCTAGTACCACTTTGCTGAGAGTTTTTAATATAAATGCATGCTGGATTTTATCAAATACTTTTTCTGGATCTATTGATATGATCATGAGATTTTTATCCTTCATATTGATTATTTGGTGTATCACGTTTATTTGCAGATATTGTTCCAACCTTGCATCCTAGGAATAAGTCTCAGTTCATGATGGTGTGTGAACTTTTTCATGTATTGCTGGATGGTTTGCTAATATTTTGTTGATTATTTTAACATCTATGTTCAGCAGGAATACCGGCCTGTAATTTTCACCTCTGATTTATTTTGATCCTCTTTTTTATCTTTATGAATTTGGTTAAAGGTTTGCCAATCTTACTTATCTTTTCAAAGAACCAGCTCTTGGTTTCATTGATTTTTTTTTCTTTTTAGTCTCCATATTGTTTATTCCTGCTCTCATATTTATTATTTCCTTATACTCACTTTGGACTTTGTTTGTTCTTTTTTCATGTTCCTTTAAGTATAAAATTAGATTGCTCATTTGAGATTATTTTGTTTGTTTCATGAAGTATAATGCTACCAATTTTCCTCTTAGAATTGCCTCCACTGTGTCCCATAAATTTTGGGTTGTTGTGTTCTCATTTTTATTTGTTTCAAGGTATCTTTTGATTAGTTCCTTTATGTCATTGTTAACCCCTTTATTGTTTAGTAACATGTTATTTATCCCCCATGTCTTTTTGTCCTTTTGGTTTTTTTCTTGTGTTGAGTTGTATAAGTTTATTATATATTTTGGATATTAAACCCATGCTACATATGTCATTGGCAAGTATGTTCTCTTGTTCATTGGGTTGTCTTTTCATTTTGTTGATGGTTTCCTTTCCTGTGCAAAATTTTTTTAATTTAATGTAGTTCCATTTTTTAATTCTTAGGTTTGTTGTCTTTGCTTGGGGTGTATGTCTGAAAAATATTGCTAAGACTGATGTCAATGGTTTTTTCTAGGACTTTGATATTACATTTAAGTCTTTAATTCACTTTGAGTTTTTTTGGTATATAGTATAAAAATTGGTTCATTTTTATATTTTTGCATGTAGATGTTCATTCACTAAAAAGACTGTTTTCCCCGTTGTATGCTTTTTTCTCCTTTGTCATAAATTGACCATGTGAGAGTGAGTTTATTTCTGGGCTATTTTTGCCATTCTATTGATTCATGTGTCTACTTTTGTGCCAGTATGATACTGTTTTTTGTTTATTATAGCTTTGTACTATAGTTTGAAATCAGTGAATATAACACCTCCATTTTTATTCTTTTTCATCAAGATTGCTTTAACTATTTGAAGTCTTTTGTGTTCCATTTAAATTTTAGGATTATTTGTTCTAGTTTTGTGAAAAATGACATTGTTATTTTGATAGGGATTGAATCGACTATTGTGTATTGCTCTGGATAGTATGGACTTTTAGTTTTCACTGTCCAGGCATTTGACTTTCTGGTTAAATTTATTCCTATGTATTTTATTATTTTTGGTACACTTGTAAATGGGATTTTTTCTTCTTCTTCTTCTTTTTTTTTTTTTTGGTGTTTTTCTGAAGTTGGAAACAGGGAGGCAGTCAGACAGATTCCTGCATGCGCCCGACTGGGATTCACCCAGCACGACCACCAGGAGGCGATGCTCTGCCCATCTTGGGTGTCACTCTGTTGCAACGAGAACCATTCTAGTGCCTGAGGCAGAGGCCACAGAGCCATCCTCAGCGCTCGGGCAAACTTTTGCTCCAATGGAGCCTTGGTGGTGGGAGGGGAAGAGAGAGACAGAGAGGAAGGAGAGGGGGAGGGGTGGAGAAGCAGATGGGTGCATCTCCTGTGTGTCCTGGCCAGAAATCAAACCTGGGACTCCTGCACGCCAGGCCAATGCTCTACCACTGAGCCAACTGGCCAGGGCCGGGATTTTGTCTTGATTGCTCTTTCTAATGGTTTGTTATTAGTGTATGGAAACAAAACTGATTTCTTTTATTAATTTTGTATGCTACAACTTACTTTACTAAATTTATATTTTAGTTTTAATAGTTTTTTTGGTGGAGTTTTTAAGAGTTTGTATATATGTACTGCTCACAAAAATTAGGAAATATTTTATCACTTCATATTCATTTTGAAATATCCCCTAATTTATATAGTTTCATGTTATCTTTGAATAGTGACAGTATAATTGTTTGTAGTAATCTCATAATTCCTTATATTTCTGTGGTGTCAGCTGAAACTTTCCCACTTTTATTTACCATTTTATTCATTTAAGCCCTTTCTCTTTTTTCTTTTTATTACTTTGACTAAATGTTTATCAATTTTACCTTTTCAAAAACCAGCTCTTGTTTCATTGATCTTTTTTATTATTTTTTAAATTTTTATTGTATTTATTTGTGCTTTTGTTTGTATCCTTTAAATAATTTTGGCTTTGTTTTTTCTTTGTTTTCTAGTTCTTTAGGTATAAGATTAAATTTGTCATTTGAGATTTTCATATTCTTGTTATGAACTTCAATCTTAGAACTGCTTTGCTGTGTCCCATAGATTTTGGAAAGTTATGTTTCCATTTTTATTTATCTCAAGTTATTTTTTAAAAATTTTTCTTTGATGTCTTTTGTCAGCCCGTCCATTGTTAAGTAACAACTGTTTAGCCTCCACATGTTTGTGCTTTTATCAATTTTCTTTTCATAATTGGTTTCTAGTTTAATACCATTGTGGTCTGAAAAGATGCTTGATATTATTTTTTTATTAAATTAATTGAGAATTGACTTGTGGCCTAATGTGCTGTATTCTGGGGGATGTTCATGTGCTTCCTGGATTTGGATAACTGTTTTCTTTGCCAGGTCAGGGAAGTTTTTGCTTTTTATTTCTTTGAATAGGTTTCTTTTACTTTTGTCTCTCTTCTTCTGGAACTCTATAATGCAAATGTACTAGTATGTCTGATGTTGTCCAAGAGTTTCTTCAAACTTTCCTCATTTAAAAATGTATTTATTTTCAATTTTAAAGATTTCTACTACTTTGTCTTTCATGTTGCTGATCTGTCCTTCCACCTCATCTAATCTGCTGTTGATATTCTCAGGTATAAGTTTCCTTAATTTATTGTATTATTCAATTCTGATTTTTTAAAAATTTTATCTCTTTGTTGAAATTCTCAATGTGTTCATCCAATCTTCTCCTGAGTTTGATGAGTGCCCTTATGACCATTGCTTTGAACTTTTTTACCTGGTAGATTTCTTATTATCTCGATCTTACTTAGTTCTTTTGGTTTTTTTTCCCCTAATTTGGATGATATTTCTCTCCTCATTTTGCCTAAGACTCTGTTTGCTTTTTTTTTTTATTAATTCATTGTCTTTACATAGATTCTAATGTCCCCCGTGTTCCCCAGTACATCCCCCCATCTCCCACCCTGGACACCCTCCCCCCTTCCCTCCAGGATTTGCTTTTCTGCTCTTGTCCCATCCTATCACCTTAACATCCACTTTCCCACTGTCCACTTTCCTTCTGGATCCTTTGATCCCACCTCTGTCTGAGTTCTGCTCTTCACTTCATATTGTTTGTTGGATTCCTCATATGAGTGAGATATTATGATATTTTTCTTTCTTAGCTTGGCTTATTTCACTTAACATAATAGTTTCCAGGTCCATCCATGTTGTTGCAAAAAATAATATTTTCTTCTTTTTCATGGCCCCATAGTATTCCATTGTGTATATGTACCATAATTTTTAATCCAATCATCCACTGATGGACACTTGGGCCATTTCCAGGTCTTGGCTATTGTAAACAATGCTGCCATAAACATGGGGGTGCATTTCTTCTTTTCAAACTGTGCATTGGTATTCTTGGGGTATATTCCTAAAAGTGGGATGGCTGGGTCAAAAGGCAGTTCAATTTTTAATTTTTTGAGGAATCTCCATACTGTTTTCCATAGTGGCTGCACCAGTCTGCATTCCCACCAGCAGTGCAGGAGGATTCCCTCTTCTCTACACCCTCGCCAGCACTTATTCTGTGTTGTTCTGTTGATGAGCGCTATTCTTACTGGTGTGAGGTGATATCTCATTGTAGTTTTTATTTGCATTTCTCTAATGATTAGTGATCTTGAACATTTTTTCATCTGCCTGTTGGCCATCAGTATTTTCTCTTTGGAGAAATGTCTATTTATCTCTTTTACACATTTTTGATTGGACTGTTTATTCCTGGTGTTGAATTTTACAAGTTCTTTATAAATTTTGGTAATTAACCCCTTGTCAGATGTATTGTTGAATATGTTCTCCCATTAGGTGGTTTGCCTTTTAATTTTCTTCATATTGTCTTTAGCTGTGCAAAAGCTTTTTAGTTTGATATAGTCCCGTTTGTTCATCCTGTCCTTTATTTTTCTTGTGCGTGGAGATAAGTCAGCAAATATATTGCTGCAAATAATGTCAGAGAGCTTATACCTATGTATTCCTCTAGAATGCTTATGGTTTCATGACTTACATTTAAGTCTTCTATCCATTTTGAGTTTATTTTGTGAATGATGAGAGTTGTTGGTCTAGTTTCATTTTGGGGGGGATAGCTGTCCAATTTTCCCAACTCCATTTGTTAAAGAGACTGGCTTTACTCCATTGTATGCTGTTACCTCCTTTGTCAAATATCAATTGTTCATAAAGGTGAGAGTTTATTTCTGGGTTCTCTGTTCTGTTTCATTAATCAAAATACCTGTTCTTATGTCAGTACCAAGCTGTTTTGAGTACAATGGCCTTGTAGTATAACTTGATGTCTGGAAGTGTGATACCACCCACTTCATTCTTTTTTTCAAGATTGCTGAGGCTATTAGTGTTCTCTTTTGATTCCATATGAATTTTTGAAATATTTGTTCTATATCTTTGAAGTATGTCTTTGGTATTTTAATAGAAATTGCATGGAATTTATAAATTGCTTTGAGTAACATGGACATTTTAATGATGTTTATTCTTTCTAGCCATGAACACGGTATATGCTTCCACTTGTTTGGATCTTCCTTGATTTTTTTTTTTTTATCAATGTTTTATAATTTTCCGGGTACATGTCTTTAACCACCTTGGTTAAATTTACTCCTAGGTATTTTTTTTTTTTTTTGGTTGCAATAGTGAAGGGGATTGTTTTTCTTAATTTCTCTTTTAGATAGTTCATTGGTGGTGTATAAAAATGCTTCTGATTTTTGAATATTAATTTTATATCCTGCCACCTTGCTGAATTTATTTATCAGGTCCAGTAGTTTTGCCTACAACTTTAGAGTTTTCTAGGTACAGTATCTTATCATCAGAAAATAATGATATTTTTACTTCCTTTCCAATTTGGATGCCTTTTATTTCTTCTGCTTGTCTGATTGCTGTGGCTAGGACTTCCAGTACTATAGTGAATAAGAGTGATAAAAGGGGGTACCTCTGCCTTGTTCCTGATCTTAATGGGATTGCCTTTAACTTTTGCCTATTGAGTATGATGTTGGCTGTGGGCCTGTCATAGATGGCCTTTATCATGTTGAGGTATGTTCTGTGTATTCCCACTTTCTGAGAGTTTTGATCATGAATGGATTCTGGATTTTATCGAATGTTTTTTCTGCATCTATTGATATTATCATGTGATTTTTGTACTTCCTTTTGTTTATGTGATGAATCACCTTGATTGATTTGTGACTATTATGCCAGCCTTGCCTCCCCAAAATAAATCTCACTTGATCAAGGTGTATCATTTTTTTCATGTATTGCTGAATCTGGTTTGCTAATATTTTGTTGAGAATTTTAGCATCTAAATTCATCAGGGATATTGGCCTATAGTATTTTTTCTTTGTGTTGTCTTTGCCTGGTTTTGTAATAAGAATTATGCTTGTCTCATAAAAGAAGCTTGGAAGTTTTTTCTCCTCTTGAATTTTTTGAAATAGCTTGAAAAGGATAGGATTTATTTTTTCTTTGAATCTTTATAGAATTTGCTTGTGAAGCCATCTGGCCTGGGGCTTTTGTTAGTTGGGAGTTTATTGATAAGTATTTTCATCTTATTTATTGTAATCGGTTTATATAGGTTTTCTGATTTTCCAGATTAAGACTTGAAAGATTACATTTTTCAAGGAATTTGTCCATTTCACCTAGGTTGTCTAATTTTTTGGCATACAATTCTTCATAGTATTTTCTTACAATACTTTGTATTTCTGCTGTGTCTGTTGTTACTTCTCCATTCTCATTTTTCATTTTATTTGAGTCCTTTCTCTTTTCTTCATGGTGAGCTTGGCTAAGGGTTAATTGATTTTCTTTACTTTTTCAAAGAACCAGCTCTTTGTTTTATTGATCCTGTATATTGTTTTTTTAGTCTCTATGTCATTTATTTCTTCTTTGATCTTTATTATTTTCTTCCTTCTACTTTCTCTAGGCTTTACTTGCTGTTCTTTTTCTAGTTTTTTTGTTGCAGGATTAAGTTTTTTTTGTTTGTTTTTCTTTATATTTTTCTAGTTTATTTTTTAAAATTTATTTATTAAATTTAATGCAGTGACATTGATAAATCAGGGTACATATGTTGAGAGAAAACATCTCTAGATTATTTTGACATTTGATTGTGCTGTATACCCCTCCCCCAAAGTTAAATTGTCTTCTGTCACCTTCTATCTGGTTTTCTTTGTGCCCTTCCCCTCCCCCCACCCCTCTCTCCTTCTTCACCCCATCCTCCCTCCCCCCACTCCCCACCCCCTACCCCTGTTGCCATCACATTCTTGTTCATGTCTCTGAGTCTCATTTTTATGTCCCTTCTATGTATGGATTCATGTAGTTCTTAGTTTTTTCTCTGATTTACTTATTTCACTCCGTATAATGTTGTCAAAGTCCATCCATGTTATTGTAAAGGATCCGATGTCATCATTTCTTATGGCTGAGTAGTATTCCATAGTATATATGTACCAAAGCTTTTTAATCCACTCATCCTCTGACGGACACTTGGGCTGTTTCCAGATCTTCGCTATTGTGAACAATGCTGACACAAACATGCGGGTGCATTTCTCCTTTTCGAGCCGTTCTATGGTGTCCTTGGGGTATATTCCTAAAAGTGGGATAGCTGGGTCAAAAGGCAGTTTGATTTTCAGTTTTTTGAGGAATCTCCATACTGTTTTCCACAGTGGCTGCACCAGTCTGCATTCCCACCAGCAGTGCAGGAGGTTTCCCTTTTCTCCACATCCTCGCCAGCACTTATTCTGTGTTGTTTTGTTGATGAGCACCATTCTGACTGGTGTGAGGTGATATCTCATTGTGGTTTTAATTTGCATTTCTCTAATGATTAGTGATGTTGAGCATTTTTTCATATGCCTATTGGCCATCTGTATGTCCTCTTTGGAGAAGTGTCTATTCATCTCTTTTTCCTATTTTTGGATTGGGTTGTTTGTCTTCCTGGTGTTGAGTTTTACAAGTTCTTTATAAATTTTGGTTATTAACCCCTTATCAGACGTATTGTCAAATATGTTCTCCCATTGTGTAGTTTGTCTTTTTATTCTGTTCTTGTTGTCTTTAGCTGTGCAAAAGCTTTTTAGTTTGATATAGTCCCATTTGTTTATCCTGTCTTTTATTTCACTTCCCTGTGGAGATAAATCAGCAAATATATTGCTCCGAGAGATGTCGGAGAGTTTACTGCCTATGTTTTCTTCTAAGATGCTTATGGTTTCACGGCCTACATTCAAGTCTTTTATCCATTTTGAGTTTATTTTTGTGAGTGGTGTAAGCTGGTGATCTAGTTTCATTTTTTTCAGGTATGTGTCCAATTTTCCCAACACCATTTGTTAAAGAGGCTGTCTTTAATCAATTGTATTTCCTTACCTCCTTTGTCAAATATCAGTTGTCCATAGAACTGTGGGTTTATTTCTGGGTTCTCTGTTTTGTTCCATTGATCTATGTGCCTGCTCTTATGCCAGTACCAGGCTGTTTTGAGTACAATGGCCTTGTAGTATAACTTGATATCAGGAAGTGTGATACCTCCCACTTTATTCTTCTTTTTTAAGATTGCTGAGGATATTCGTGTCCTTTTTTGGTTCCATATAAATTTTTGGAATATGTGTTCTATATCTTTGAAGTATGTCATTGGTATTTTAATTTGTATTGCATTGAATTTATAAATTGCTTTGGGTAATATAGACATTTTAATGATGTTTATTCTTCCTAACCATGAGCACGGTATATGCTTCCACTTGTTTGTATCTTCCTTGATTTCTTTTATCAATGTTTTGTAATTTTCCGAGTACAAGTCTTTAGTCTCCTTGGTTAAGTTTACTTTTAGGTACTTTATTTTTTGGTTGTAATTGTGAAGGGGATTGTTTCCTTAATTTCTCTTTCTGACTGTTCATTGTTGGTGTATAAAAATGCTTCTGATTTCTGAGTATTGATTTTATATCCAGCCACTTTGCTGAATTTATTTATCAGGTGCAGTAGTTTTTTGACTGAGACTTTAGGGTTTTCTATATACAATATCATATCATCTGCAAATAATGATAGTTTTACTTCTTCTTTTCCAACTTGAATTCCTTTTATTTCTTCTTCTTGTCTGATTGCTGTGGCTAGGACTTCCAGGACTATGTTAAATAAGAGTGGTGAAAGGGGGCACCCCTGCCTTGTTCCTGATCTTAAGGGGATTGCTTTTAATTTTTGCCCATTGAGTATGATGTTGGCTGTGGGTTTGTCATAGATGGCTTTTTATCATGTTGAGGTATGTTCCCTGTATTCCCACTTTGCTGAGAGTTTTGATAATGAATGGGTGCTGTATTTTATCAAATGCTTTTTCTGCATCTATTGAAATTATCATATGGTTTTTCTCCTTCTTTTTGTTTATGTGATGAATCACATCGATTGATTTACGAATATTGTACCAGCCTTGCCTCCCCAGAATAAATCCCACTTGATCATGGTGTATGATTTTTTCTATATATTGTTGGATCTGGTTTGCTAATATTTTGTTGAGGATTTTAGCATCTATATTCATCAGAGATATTGGCCTATAATTTTCTTTCTTTGTGTTGTCTTTGCCTGGTTTTGGAATCAGAATTATGCTCGCCTCATAAAAGGAGCTTGGAATTCTTCCTTCCTCTTGAATTTTTTGAAATAGTTTGAGAAGGATAGGAGTTAGTTCTTCTTTGAATATTTGGTAGAATTCTGTTGTGAAGCCGTCGGGCCCCAGACTTTTCTTTGTTGGGAGTTTTTTGATAACTGTTCTGATCTCATTTGTTGTAATCGGTCTGTTTAGATTTTCTGATTCTTCCAGATTGATTTTTGGAAGATTTTATGTTTCAAGGAATTTGTCCATTTCATCTAGGTTGTCTAGTTTTTTGGCGTACAGTTCTTCACAGTATTTTCTTACAAAATTTTGTATTTCTGTTGTGTCAGTTGTTATTTCTCCTCTCTCATTTCTAATTTTATTTATTTGAGTCCTCTCTCTCTTTTTCTTGGTGAGTCTACTTAAAGGTTCATCAATCTTGTTTACCTTTTCAAAGAACCAGCTCCTAGTTTCATTGATCCTCTGTATTGTTTCTTTAGCCTCTATGTCATTTTTTTCTGCTCTGATCTTTATTATTTCCTTCCTTCTACTACATTTGGGCTTTACTTGCTGTTCTTTTTCTAATTCTTTTAGATGCAGGGTTAAGTTGTTTATTTGAGCTTTTTCTAGTTTCAGAAAGTGTGCCTGTAGTGCTATGAACTTCCCTCTCAGCACTGCTTTCGCTGTGTCCCATAAATTTTGAGTTGTTGTATGCTCATTGTCATTCGTTTCTAGGAATTTTTTATTTCTTCTTTGATCTCATTCTTAATCCATTCATTATTTAACACCCTGCTATTTAGTTTCCATGTGTTTGAGTAGTTTTGAGCTTTTCTGCTGTGATTCATTTCTAGTTTCATGCCGTTGTGTTCGGAGAAAGTGCTTGATATGATTTCAGTCTTCTTAAATTTGTTGAGAGCACTTTTGTGCCCTAACATGTGGTCTATCGTAGAGAATGTACCATGAGCACTTGAAAAGAATGTATATTCTGCTGCTTTAGGGTGAAAGGTTCTGAAGATATCTATTAAATCAAGTTGATCTAGTGTTTCCAATAAGTCTGCTGTTTCTTTGTTAATTTTCTTTCTTGAGGATCTATCTAGTGATGTTAGTGGGGTATTGAAATCCCCTACTATTATAGTATTGCTGTTGATCTTGCCCTTTAAATCCATCAAAGTCTGCTTTATATATTTGGGTGCTCCTATATTAGGTGCATAGATATTTATAATAGTTATATCTTCCTGTTGGATTAATCCCCTTATCTTTATGCAGTGGCCTTTTTATCTCTTACTATATCTTTTGTTTTAAAGTTCAATTTGTCTGATGTAAGTATTGCTACCCCAGCTTTTTTTTCATTTCCGTTTTCATGAAACGTTTTTTTCCATCCTTTTACCTTCAATCTATGTGTGTCTTTTGTTCTAAGGTGTGTCTCTTGTAGACAACATATGTATGGGTCCTGTTTTCTTATCCACGCAGCTACCCTATGTCTTTTGATTGGATCATTTAATCCATTTACATTTAAGGTTATTATTGATATGTAGTTGTTTATTGCCATTTTCTTCTTTAAAGGTGTATTCCTTTTTTTTTTTTTTTTTCTGTATTCTTTTTTCACTTTATCTGTTTACACCGGGCCCCTTAATATTTTCTGCAGCATTGGTTTGGTTGTAATGAATTCCTTGAGTTGTGTTTTGTCTGGGAAGCTTTTTATTTCTTTTTCGATTTTAAACGATAGCCTTGCTGGATAAAATAGTCTTGGTTGTAGGTTCTTGTTCTTCATTACTTTGAATATTTCTTGCCATTCCCTTCTGGCCTCAAGTGTTTCTGTTGAGAAGTCAGATGTCATCCTTATGGGGGCTCCTTTGTAGGTGATAACTTTTTTTCTCTTGCAGCTTTTAATATTTTCTCTTTATCTCTTAGCTTTGGTATTTTAATTATGATATGTTTTGGTGTAGGTTTCTTTGGGTTTCTCTTTAATGGAGTCCTCTGTGCTTCTTGGATTTGTGAGAGTTTCTCTTGCATTAATTTAGGGAAGTTTTCAGGTATGATATGATTGAACAAAGTCTCTATCCCTTGTTCTTTTTCTTCTTCTTCAGGAACCCCTATGATGCGGATGTTATTTCTCTTCATGTTGTCACAGAGCTCTCTAAGAGTTCCCTCTGACTTTTTGAGTCTTTTTTCTCTTTTCTTCTTTGTTTTCATGCCTTCATTCCAGTTGTCCTCTAACTCGCTGATTCGATCCTCTGCTATATCTATCCTGTTTTTAATTCCTTCCATTGTGGTCTTTATTTCTGATATTGTATTTTTCGTCTCCAACTGATTCTTTTTTATACTTGCTATTTCTTTGTTTAGGTTTTCAAACTGTCCCTCCCTTGTTGTTCTAAGATCCCTAAGTATTGTTACAATCATTATTTTGAACTCCGCATCTGGAAGTTTGATTATTTCCATATCACTCAGTTCATCTCTCGAAGGTGTCTCTTGTGGTTTCATTTGGATTGCACTCCTTTATCTTCTCATTTTCTTTTTCTTTTTTTTGTAGAGTTGGTTGAGTCTAGGCTTGGTGTTGTCTGCCTCCAGTTTTCAGTTGTGTTATTTTTAGGTCTTCGTGGGTTGGTATCAGCTATTATTTGTAATCCACTTTCGGATTTGGGCAGCTTTGAAGTCTTGATTTGTTTGTTTTCTTAACAGGTGATAGTCTTGTTAACTGATCTCAGCAGGGGGCTTCTTTAAAACTGTAACCAGGAATGCTGTGGGTGTAACCTGAGACTCTGAAGGTCTCTTCCACCAACTAATCTCACTGGGGGCAGGGTTTTTTCTTAGCTTCAGTAGGGGGAGGTGTATCTCAGATCTCCATGGAGACCTGAGTTACTGCCCCTCCTCCCCACTTCTTGTTTTCAGCTGTGTCTTGTTGCGCTGATTAGATCTGGATAGATGTCCGAAGATCTCTGATCCAGAAGCACTTCAGCTCTGTTTTGTGAAAGGTTCAGTCCCTCCCGCAGCTATGGCCGCCTCCAGCACGAATGAGTCACCATTTTTATTTCGTTTCTTGCATACCTTAGCCCCTCACAGTCTGTCCCTCTCCCTGTCCTTTCCACTTGGGAGATAACCTGGTCTTTTCAACCCACCTTGCTCCCTGGTCGCCAGGTAAGTGGCTGTGAGCAGTATTTTCTGCTTTTTTTCCTCTGTGAAATCCTCTCTGGGCTCTCAGCCTCACCCCCTGCCCCTTCTGTTCCTGTAAGCAGAGGAGATTCAGGCACTCCTTACCAGGATTATTGTGGCTTCCTCTTTGCTCCTTGGTTTTTGAGAGCTGTTCTTGCAGTTCAGTGTTGGTTTTTCATGCTGATTTTTTCTAAATTGATTTGTATTCCAGTTTGTGGTTGAGAGCTGGGCGTCTGTGCATCCGCCTACTCCGCTGCCATCTTCCAAGACTGCCTCTGATTTCTGAGTATTGATTTTATATCCTGCCACTTTGATGAATTCATTTATCAGGTCCAGTAGCTTTTTGACTGAGACTTTAGGGTTTTCTATATACAATATCATATCATCTGCAAATAATGATAGTTTTACTTCTTCTTTTCCCACTTGAATTCCTTTTATTTCTTCTTCTTGTGTGATAGCTGTGGCTAGGACTTCCAGGACCATGTTAAATAAGAGTGGTGAAAGGGGGCACCCCTGCCTTGTTCCTGATCTTAAGGGGATTGCTTTTAATTTTTGCCCATTGAGTATGATGTTGGCTGTGGGTTTGTCATAGATGGCTTTTATCTTGTTGAGGTATGTTCCCTGTATTCCCACTTTGCTGAGAGTTTTGATAATGAATGGGTGCTGTATTTTATCAAATGCTTTTTCTGCATCTATTGAAATTATCATATGGTTTTTCTCCTTCTTTTTGTTTATGTGATGAATCACATCGATTGATTTACAAATATTGTACCAGCCTTGCCTCCCCAGAATAAATCCCACTTGATCATGGTGTATGATTTTTTCCATATATTGTTGGATCCGGTTTGCTAATATTTTGTTGAAGATTTTAGCATCTATATTCATCAGAGATATTGGCCTATAATTTTCTTTCTTTGTGTAGTCTTTGCCTGGTTTTGGAATCAGAATTATGCTCGCCTCATAAAAGGAGCTTGGAATTCTTCCTTCCTCTTGAATTTTTTGAAATAGTTTGAGAAGGATAGGAGTTAGTTCTTCTTTGAATATTTGGTAGAATTCTGTTGTGAAGCCATCGGGCCCTGGACTTTTCTTTGTTGGGAGTTTTTTGATAACTGTTTGATCTCCTTTGTTGTAATCGGTCTGTTTAGGTTTTCTGATTTTTCCAGACTGATTTTTGCAAGATTGTATGTTTCAAGGAATTTGTCCATTTCATCTAGGTTGTCTAGTTTTTTGGCATACAGTTCTTCATAGTATTTTCTTATAATATTTTGTATTTTTGTTATGTCATTTGTTATTTCTCCTCTCTCATTTCTAATTTTATTTATTTGAGTCCTCTCTCTCTTTTTCTTGGTGAGTCTATTTAAAGGTTCATCAATCTTGTTTACCTTTTCAAAGAACCAGCTCCTAGTTTCATTGATCCTCTGTATTGTTTCTTTAGCCTCTATGTCATTTTTTTCTGCTCTGATCTTTATTCTTTCCTTCCTTCTACTACATTTGGGCTTTACTTGCTGTTCTTTTTCTAATTCTTTTAGATGCAGGGTTAAGTTGTTTATTTGATCTTTTTATAGCTTCTTTAAGTGTGCCTGTAGTGCTATGAACTTCCCTCTCAGCACTGCTTTCACTGTGTCCCATAGATTTTGAGTTGTTTTATACTCATTGTCATTCATTTCTATGAATTTTTTATTTCTTCTTTGATCTCATTTTTAATCCATTCATTATTTAACACCTTGCTATTTAGTTTCCATGTGTTTGAGAATTTTTGAGCTTTTCTGTTGTGATTCATTTCCAGTTTCATGCCGTTGTGATCGGAGAAAGTGCTTGATATGATTTCAGTCTTCTTAAATTTGTTGAGAGCACTTTTGTGCCCTAACATGTGGTCTATCCTAGAGAATGTACCATGAGCACTTGAAAAGAATGTATATTCTGCTGCTTTAGGGTGAAAGGTTCTGAAGATATCTATTAAATCGAGTTGATCTAGTGTTTCTAATAAGTCTGCTGTTTCTTTGTTAATTTTCTTTCTTGAGGATCTATCTAGTGATGTTAGTGGGGTATTGAAATCCCCTACTATTATAGTATTGCTGTTGATCTTGCCCTTGAAATCCATCAAAGTCTGCTTTATATATTTAGGTGCTCCTATATTAGGTGCATAGATATTTATAATAGTTATATCTTCCTGTTGGATTACTCCCTTATCATTATGAAGTGGCCTTCTTTATCTCTTATATCCTTTGTTTTAAAGTCCAATTTGTGTGATATAAGTATTGCTACCCCAGGTTTTTTTTTCATTTCCGTTTGCATGAAACGTTTTTTTCCATCCTTTTACCTTCAATCTATGTGTGTCTTTTGTTCTGAGGTGTGTCTCTCGTAGACTACATATGTATGGGTCCTGTTTTCTTATCCACGCAGCTACCCTATGTCTTTTGATTGGATCATTTAATCCATTTACATTTAAGGTTATTATTGATATGTAGTTGTTTATTGCCATTTTCTTCTTTAACGATGTATTCCTTTTTTTTTTTTTTTTTGCTGTATTCTTTTCCCACTTTGATCTGTTTATACCAGGCCCCTTAATATTTCCTGCAACATTGATTTGGTTGTAATGAATTCCTTGAGTTGTTTTTTGTCTGGGAAGCTTTTTATTTCTTTTTCGATTTTAAACGATAGCCTTGCTGGATAAAGTAGTCTTGGTTGTAGGTTCTTGTTCTGCATTACTTTGAATATTTCTTGCCATTCCCTTCTGGCCTCAAGTGTTTCTGTTGAGAAGTCAGATGTCATCCTTATGGGGGCTCCTTTGTAGGTGATAACTTTTTTTCTCTTGCAGCTTTTAATATTTTCTCTTCATCACTTAGCTTTGGTATTTTAATTATGATGTGTCTTGGTGTAGGTTTCTTTGGGATTCTCTTTAATGGAGTCCTCTGTGCTTCTTGGATTTGTGAGGGTTTCTCTTGCATTAATTTAGGGAAGTTTTCAGCTATGATATAATTGAACAAAGTCCCTATCCCTTGTTCTTTTTCTTCTTCTTCAGGCACCCCTATGATGCAGATGTTATTTCTATTCATGTTGTCACAGAGCTCTAAGAGTTTCCTCTGACTTTTTGAGTCTTTTTTCTCTTTTCTTCTCTGCTTTCATGCCTTCATTCCAGTTGTCCTCTAACTCGCTGATTCGATCCTCTGCTCTATCTATCCTGTTTTTAGTTCCTTCCATTGTGGTCTTTATTTCTGATATTGTATTTTTCGTCTCCAACTGATTCTTTTTTATACTTGCTATTTCTTTATTTAGGTTTTCAAACTGCCCTTCCATTATTGTTCTAAGATCCCTAAGCATCCTTACAATCATTTTGAACTCCGCATCTGGAAGTTTGATTATTTCCATATCACTCAGTTCATCTCTCGAAGGTGTCTCTTGTGGTTTCATTTGGATTTCACTCCTTTGTCTTCTCATCCTCTTTTTTTGTTTGTTTGTTTGTTTTATTTGTAGAGTTGGTTGAGTCTAGGCTTGGTGTTGTCTGCCTCCAGTTTTCAGTTGTGTTATTCTAGGTCTTCTTGGGTTGGTATCAGCTGTTATCTGTAATCCACTTTCGGATTTGGGCAGCTTTGAAGTCTTGATTTGTTTATTTTTTTAACAGGTGATAGTCTTGTTTACTGATCTCAGCAGGGGGCTTCCTTGAAACTGTATCCAGGAATGCTGTGGGTGTAACCTGAGACTCTGAAGGCCTCTTTAGCCAGCTAGACTCACTGGGGGCAGTGTGTTTTCTCAGCTTCAGTAGGGGGAAGTGTATCTCAGATCTCCATGGAGACCTGAGTTACTGCCCCTCCTCCCCACTTCTTGTTTTCAGCTGTGTCTTGTTGCGCTGATTGGAGCTAGAGAGATGTCCGGAGGTTTCTGATCCGGAAGCACTTCAGCTCTGTTTTATGAAAGGTTCAGTCCCTCCCGCAGCTATGGCCACCTCCAGCACGGATGAGTCAGCCCTTTTAGCTCCTCTCCTGCATTCCTTATCCCCTCACAGTCTGTTCCTCTCCCTGTCCTCTCCACCTGGGAGGTAAGCTGGTTCTTTCAATGCACCTTGCTCCCTGGTCACCAGGCAAGTGGCTGTGAGCAGTAGTTTCTGCTTCCCTCCCTCCAAGATCCTCTCTGGGCTCTCAGCCCCACCTCCCCCCTCCGTTCCGACAAGCAGAGGAGGTTCAGTGGCTCCCTACCAGGACTTCTGTGATTTCCTCTTTGCTCCTTGGTTTTTGAGAGCCGTTCTTGCAGTTCAGAGTTGGTTTTTCATGCTGATTTTTCCTAAATTGATTTGTATTCCAGTTTGGTGGTTATAGCTGGGCATCTGTGCATTCGCCTACTCCTCTGCCATCTTTTTTCTTCCTTTTTTTTCTAGTTTCTTAAGGTATGCCTGTAAAGTATGAACTTCTGTCTCAGGACTGCTTTTGTTGTGTCTTATAAATTTTGAGTTGTTGTATGCTCATTTTTATTTGTTTCAAGGAAATTTCTTATTTCTTCCTTGATCTCATTGTTGACCCAGTCGTTGCTTCATAACATGCTGTTTAGTTTCCAAGTGTTTGAGTGTTTTTCAGTTATCCTATTGTAGTAGATATCTGGTTTCATTCCATTGTGGTCAGAAGATGCTTGAAATAATTTCAATCTTCTTCAATTTGTTCAGACTTGTTTAATGCCCTAATATGTGGTCTATCCTAGAGATTGTACCATGAGCACTTGAAAGGAATGTATATTCTGCTTTTGGGGTGAAAAGTTCTGAGGATATTTATTAAATCCAGTTGATCTAGTGTATTCCTTAATTCTGTTGTTTCTTTGTTAATTTTTGTTCTTGAGGATCTATCTAGTGATGTTGGTAGGGTATTGAAATCCTCTACTATTATAGTATTGCTATTGATATTTCCCTTTATGTCATCAAAATCTGCTTTATATATTTAGGTGCTTCTATATTAGGTGCATTGATATTTATAATGGTTATGTCTTCCTGTTGGATTGCTTCCTTTATCATTATGTAGTGGCCTTCTTTATCCCATACTATAGTCTTATTTTAAAGTCTATTTTGTCATATATAAGTATTGCTAACCCAGCTATTGTTTCATTTTCATTTGCATGAAATATTTTTTTCATCTTTTTACTTTCAGTTTATGTGTGTCTTTTATTTTGAGTTTGTCTCCTGTAGACAGCATATGTATGACTCCTGTTTTTTAATCTATTCAGCTACCCTATTTTTTATTGGATCATTTAATCCATTTACATTTAAGATTATTATTGATATATAGTTGTTTATTGCCATTTTATTCTTTAATGTTATATTCCTCTTTTACTATATTCTTTTCCCCCTTTGTTCTGTTTACAATAGGACTCTTAACATTTCTTGCAGCATTGGTTTAATTGTAATGAATTCCTTGAATTTTTTTTGTCTGGGAAGCTTTTTATTTCTCTTCCAATTTTAAATGATAGCCTTGCTGGATAAAGAAGTTTTGGTTTTAAGCTCTTGTACTGCATTATTTTAAATATGTCTTTCCATTCCCTGCTGGCCTCAAGTGTTTCTGTTGAGAAATCAGATTTCATCTTTATGGGGGCTCCGTTGTTTTTATCTCTAGCAGTTTTTAATATTTTCTCTTTATTTCTTTGCTTTGATATTTTAATTGTGATGTGTCTTGGTGTAGATTTTTTTGTTTCTCTTTAATGGAATTCTCTGTGCTTCTTGAACTTGTGTGTCTTTTTTCTTCATCAATTTAGGGAAATTTTCTGCCATGATTTGATTGAAAAAAAACTTTAACCCTTGTTCTTTCTCTTCAGGAATTCCTATGATGCAGATGTTGTTTTTCTTTCGGTTGTTACGGAGCTCTCTCAGAGTTTCCTCAGATTTTTTTTTAGTCTCTTTTTTTTTTGCTGTTCTGCTTCTATGCTTTCACTTATCTTGTCCTCTAAGTCACTGATTCTATCCTCTGCTTCATCCAGCCTGCTTTTAATTCCTTCCAGTGTAGTTTTCATTTCTGATATTGTGTTTGGCATTTCTTTCTGGTTCTTCTTTATGATTTCCGTGTCCTTTTTGATGCTTTCAACTTCTTTATTGAAGTGTTCATTAAATCCATCCATTGTAGCTTTGAGATCTTTAAGCATCCTAAAAATTATTATTGTATACTCTACATCTGTTAATTTGATTACTTCCGATTTATCCAAGACTGTCAGATGATTTATCTTGTTGAAGCATATGACTTATGCTTCTCTGCCTACCCATTATTCTCTATGACTTGTAGGCTTCTTCCAGCTGTGATTTCCTTACCTCATAGAGCCTCTTTGAAGTCTTGATTTGTTTGTTTTCTTCTCAGATTTTTTTTAACTCAGTAGTAGTCTTGTTTATTGATCTCAGCAGGGGGCTTATTTGAAGTTGTATACAGGAATGTACTGGGTGTAACCTGAGACTCTGAAGGCCCAATCTGCCAGCTTTTCTCTGTGGGTGGTGTCCTTTCTCTGTTATAGTAGGGGGAGGTGTATCTCAGATATCCATGGAGACCTGAGTTACTGCCCCTCTTTCCCACTTCCTGTTTTTAGCTGTGATTTATTGCTGTGATTGGAACTTGAGAGCTTTCTGGTCATGGGTCACCCGGAACCACTTTAGGCTTGTGCTGTGTGGAGGAATCAACTCCTCCCCCAGCTATGGCCACCTCTGCACTGGATGAGTCAGCTTCTCAGGTCATCCCATGCATTCCTGTTTTTTTTGGAAGACAACCAGCCCTCTCAGCACACCTTGTTCCCAGGTTCCCAGTCAAGTTTCTGTGAGCAATATTTTCTGCTCTTTCCTTGTAATGAGAGCCTTTATGGGCTCTCTGTCTCACCCCACCTTCACTCCTTGAAGCAGGGGAGTCCCCCCACACTGTGGCTCAAAACTCCCTACGAGCTTTGATGTAGCTTCTTCTTTGCTCCTTAGTTTTTGAGACCTGTTCTTTTAATCCAAAGTTGGTTTTTATGCTGATTGTTTCTAAATTAATTTGTAATCCAGATTGGTGGCATGAGCTGGGAGTCTGTGTGTCTGCCTACTCTCCTGACATCTTGAGAGTTCTCTGTTTGCTTTTGTATTAGGTAGATCTCACAGTATTGGAAGAATATTCTTATCTGGAAGGTGTCTTGTGGGCACAGTTGTGCTATCTCTTGGTCATTAGTGCCAGGTATTTCAGGGGCATTCCCAGTGTATGCAGTGTGTATACTCTTGTTGTAGTTGGGCTGGAACTGTTGAGAGCACTCATTGGGTGGTGGTGTACTCCTGATGCCTTGTCTGCAGTGCCTGGCCTAGCCTGCTATGGGTACACTGGTGGACTGTGCCAGTCTCTGGTCTGGCTGGCTGTAAGTCTGGTAGACACTGCTGCTGCTGTGCTGGTATAGGGCAGGCTCCAGGGTGGATGACTGCGAAGCCTGGTCTCTTCTACTGTGCGCACATTGGTGTGCAGGGTCTGGTCTTTCACCCTAATTTGGGGATACTTCTGGCCACCCATCAGGTCCTGGAAAGCAAGAAACTGTTTCTAGATCTCTGGAAGGGCCATCTGCAAGGTGATGGTAATCAGGGCCCCACTTTAAAGGGTGGGGAGCATAGTGTACTCTGGAAGGTGGTCAGGCTAGATTAGTTCCCAGGGGAGTGGTGGCTGAGCAGAATGGTTTGCAGCTTACTGGAGAGTGTTAGATATGGCTCCCACCCTCTCAGGCAGGCTGGACATAGGAGAGAAAATAAAGCAAACATGAAAAGAAAGGCACTCCTGGAGAGAGCCTGAGCAAATCCTTCTGGTAGAGACCCTGAAATCAGTTGATATACTTCTTTTACATATGACTTAGGTGTCTCTCAAACTGCTCTCTCTGTGTTTTGACTCAGAATGAGTGAGTTTGTGCACAGGCTCTGTAAGGGGCAATGCTTGCTTTCCCACCACCCCTTAGTTTCTGGAATGTAGGCCAGGCTGGTTCTCACAACCAGGTGTTACAGGGGTCCTCTTTCAAAAGCAGGTTCTCCAGCCTTCGGAACCAAAGATGAGTCAATGCCTCACTCTTTGAGGGGGCTTCCTGGGGTTGTGATATCCCTCCAATTGTGGAATGCCTATTTGATGCACCCTTATCCATCTTAATGTGGCTTCTTTATATTCTCAGTTGTAGAGAATCTGTTCTGCATGTTTGCAGGTCATTTTCAGGGAGAGTTGCTCTATATTGAGTTGTCATTTTGGTGTGTTGGTGGGCAAAGATGAACCCAGGATCTTTCTATTCTGCCATCTTGACTGTACCTTCATTCTCTGAAACATTTTTAATTATATGAAAATAAAAAGTTGTAAAGAGTCTTAAACAGCACAATTTGTTGGAACATGTAGTCATGGTATCATTCAAGTTATTGGTGGTGTTATTTTTTCCTAACAGCACTGGTTATGTTTTTCTCCCTCATTACCTACCAGGTGAGCACCAAATAAAGCAGGGGACCTGTGAAGTGGTTGCTGTGCACAGGTGCTGTAACAAAAACCACATAGAAGAGCGATCACAAACAGTCAAGTGTTCTTGTTTCCCAGGACAGGTTGCTGGCACAACTCGGGCTCAGCCTTCTTGTGTTGAAGGTAAGACCTTTCTGGTCAGTTTCTCTAATATTGCAGCAGGGCTTACAACTCCTAAGAATCTCCCAACTTAGCTGTTGTTGCAATGCAAGGGAAACGAGGTTCATTCTACATCAGTGTCATTCCTAAAGTGCACATAACTATAACTCCCCAAGTTTCATATGAGTAAGGTAAGTTATTAATGATGTCTCTTGAGAGGTACCAATGGAGTGTTCCATTACTGGACCATCAGGAAGATGTGTTGATTTGTTTCTGACCCAGTTGTCTCTCTAGACTTCACCCGTCAGAGCATGTGCTTCCTTAGCTTTCTTTATGCTCACAAACTCTGGACTCAGTCTGCTTTTCTCACTTCATGTTTCATGTCATCCTCAAGTATTCTCTTAAATTCTGTTTTATTATTACTTTAACAAAGATTTATAAAACATCTTTGCTACAACTCAGAGAATAGTTTAGGATCATGTATTATTTGTTTGCTATCTTTAAATCTTCTGTATACTATGCCAGTGGTTATAAAAAAAGGAGAAACAGTGAATGTTGGTTCTCAGTGGAGGCCTGGGATTGATTTTTTTGATGTCTGCCTTCTTTCAACAGGCACCTTGCTAGAAACAAGACTTAGTCCTCAGGAGAACAGATATAAGAGGCTAACCTTATAGCAGTCTCTCTACAGTAGTGTGAAACCTCCCTGAAAATGAACTCTTCCAGTCTTGTCTGATGTATGTCTAAGATGCATGTCTAAAGAAAGACAGTTAAAGCATGCACACACACACACACACACACACACACACAGATTCTTAAATGTAGGTCTTATTGCAAAATTGAAAATAATAGCTGATGATTCCAAGATGGCAGCAGAGTAGGCAGATGGGCAAACTGTCAGCTCCCACCATCAAACTGGATTGCAAATTAATTTAGGAACAATCATCATGAAAAACCAACTTTGGAATAAAAGAACAGGTTTCAAAAACCAAGGAACACAGAAGAATCCAAATCAATCCTGTTAGGGAATGTGGGGGTGTGGTGGGGGCTCTCCTGCTCCCAGGAGTTAGGGGAGGCTGAGACTGAGGGTCCAGAAGGTCTCCCATTCCAAGGAGAGAAACCTTGAGAGACATGGGCCCTCGTTCTCAGAACCGGAGACCCAGCATAGAAATCCAGGGACTGGAGGAGACAGATGGACAGCATTGAGTAAGGAGAAGAGCAAAAGTTCTGTATGTGGGAAGTGGCTGGAGTGCTTAAAGGAGCAGAGCAGAAAATATCGCTCACAGCCACTTGCTTGGTGCTCTGGGGCCGAGGAGGGCTGAGAGGACTACCTTTTCTTGCACAAAGTAAGTGGGGAGAGCAAGACAAATGGTGATGGGGAGAGGAGTGCTTGGGCTGACCTGAGAAGTGAACTCATTCTCCAGTGCAGAGGTGTCATAGCGGGGGGGGGGGGGGTTGATACCTTCATCCAGCACAAGCCTAAAGTGTTTCTGGGTGTTCCAACCCTGAAAAACTCTCCAGCTCCAATTAGCATGGATTACACAGTGGAGAGCAGGAAGTAAGGAAGAGGGGAAGTAACTCAGGTTTCCATGAAAACCTGAGATACACCTCCCCCTTCTGAAACTGTGAATGCACCCTACCCCTGGAGACCAACTGGCATAACACACCTTCAGATTCTCAGAGGTCACACTCACCAAATTTCTGGATAGTTTCAAATAAACCCCTGCAGAGATCAGTAAACTCAGTTTGCTGAGTTAAGCAAACTGAAAGCAGGCAAATTAAGACTTCAAAGCAGCTCAACTAGTTAAGGAAACTACAACTCAGACAAGCCTGTAAGCCACACACAGAAACAGTGGGAAAACAGAGGAGCTTAAGTGATGTGAATCAACAAAAAAAATCTCCAGAAAAAGATCTGGATTAAATAAAAGTAATCAAATTACTGGATGCAGAGTATAAAATAATGAATGTTAGGATGCTTAAGTATTTCAAAGCTACAATGGATGAACTTAATGAGCACCTAAATAAAGAAATTGTAAGAATCAAAAAAGATACTGAAATAAAAAAAAAACCCCAGACAGAAATGACAAGCACAATATCAGAAATGAAGACTACACTAGAAGGAATAAAAAACAGGCTGAATGAAGCAGAGGATTGAATCAGAGACTTAGAGGACAAGATAAGAGAAAGCACAGAAGCGGAACAGGAAAAAGAAGAGGATCAAAAAGTCTGAGAAAACTCTAAGAGAGCTCTGTGACAACATGAAGAGAAACAATATCTGCATAATAGGGGTTCCTGAAGAAGAAGAGAAAGAACAAGGGATAGAGAACCTGATTGAAGAAATTATAGCTAAAAATTACCCTAAATTGATGTAGGAAAGATTCACATAGGTTCAAGAAGCAGAAAGAACTCCATTAAAAAAGAACCCAAGGAGAGACAAGATGGCGCTGGAGTAGGCGGATGTAC
Organism: Saccopteryx bilineata; assembly: GCF_036850765.1. NCBI lineage: Eukaryota > Metazoa > Chordata > Mammalia > Chiroptera > Emballonuridae > Saccopteryx > Saccopteryx bilineata. Next base: position 68,990,329 of record NC_089499.1, read on the forward strand.
CAGCATCTACCTCCCAGAACCAAAGTGGATTACAAACTAATTTTATGAACTATCATCTGGAAAAACCAACTTTGGACTAAACTAAAAGGACTCTTCAACCAAGGAACGCTGAAGAAGCCTCACAGAGACTGGTAGGAAAAGCGGAAACGCGGAAACGTGGAAACACGGAGAGGGCTGCCCAGCTCCTCGGAGCGAATGGCAGCAACAAGAGACTCGCGTGGCGGGAGTGAGTTTAGCAGAGGGGAAAGGGTCCTGAGCCCCAGGAACAAAACCCCAGCCTGCAGCCCCAGAACCCAGAAGAGGAGTAAGGACAGTATTTAGCTGGAAACAAGTCAGGATACTGTTTGTGAGAGAGTCTGATTTCTCAGACCCAGGATCCTTCTTAAAGAAACCGCACAGAACATCTCTCTCAAAAACAATCACCTGGGGCTCCTGGGGACAGGGGGAGAGAGGAGAAAACCACAGTAACAGGAAGAGAGTGCAATCTAGGAGTCATAGGGAGAAACATTTTGGGAGATAGCCACCCTAACCCCTGGGATGAGTCACTCCCCAAAGCTGAAGTGAATATTTCCCCCGGAAACAGCAATACCAGCAAAGGGAAGCAGGAGAGCAGCCAAACAAGCTTCCCCGCAGAATTCAGAGCAGAGTTACATAGAAGGAAGGAGCTTTCGGGTCTACAGTAGTGAGTCTTAGAGTCCGAGCTGCAACGCCCCCACCCACGCGGCAGAGGGCGCACTGGAGAGTGGGTGGCAGCGGGAGACAAAAGCGCAGTTCTGCTGCTCAGGTGTGAGCTCAATCTTGCCCGGCTGGGGAGAAGGGGGCGTGCAAAAGCGGCCAAGCTCAGCTGCCGGCAGCCTGTAATCCAGCCTCCGGGAGAAGGGCGGGAACCCTGGAAAGGGTAGAAACCAGCCCCGGAGCAAGGACAGAGGAACACAGCCCTGCCCCGCCCATGCAACCCAGGCTTGCGGTCTGTCTTGGTAGCCAGCTCCTCCCGCGGGGGTGGAGCCAAAAGACCAGAAGAGGCGGAGTTCTGCTATGGAGCTCAGCTTGGGCACGCAGCCCTGCTCGGTGGTAGAGCCAAGGCTAGCAGCTGTTCCTTGAGTGGGATCATCCTACAAAGGCAGGGCAAAAGATCGGAAACAGGCAGAGACCCGCAGCTGAGCAAAGGTGCTCGCCAGTGCCCTCAGGACCGAGCATAACATCACACACGGGCAGGGCAAAGGCCAAGGCCACCAACCCTTGTGCACCCGAGCAGTTGATCACAGCCACTCCCCTGAAGAGAAAATGCAGAGGCAGAGAAATACAACACAAATAAACCAAGAGAAATCCCCAGAAAAGGACCTAAGTGAATCAGATATAACCAAATGACCAGATGCAGAGTTTAAAATAACAATTGTTAGGATGCTCAAAGATATTAGAACAACCATAGATGGCCATTATGAAATCCTAAATAAAGAGATAACTAATATAAAAAAGGACATTGAAATAATAAAAAAGAATCAGACAGAAATGACAAACACAATATCTGAAATAAAGAATACAATGCAAGGAATTAAAAGCAAGATGGATGAGGCAGAGAACCGAATCAGTGAGTTAGAGGACACAATAAATAAAGGCATGGAAGCAGAGCAGAAAAAAGAAAAGAGACTCAAAAAGTCTGAGGAAACTCTAAGAGAGCTCTGTGACAACATGAAGAGAAATAACATCTGCATCATAGGGGTTCCTGAAGAAGAATAGAAAGAACAAGGGATAGAGACTTGGTTCAAACATTTTATAGCGGAAAATTTCCCCCAAATAAGGCAGGAAACATTTCACATGTTCAGGAAGCACAGAGAACTCCATTAAGGAGAAACCCAAAGAAACCAACACCAAGACACATCATAATTAAATTACCAAAGCTAAATGATAAAGAGAAAATATTAAAAGCTGCTAGAGAAAAAAAGACTATCACCTACAAAGGAGCCCCCATAAGGATGACGTCTGACTTCTCAACAGAAACACTTGAGGCCAGAAGGGAATGGCAAGAAATATTCAAAGTAATGCAGACCAAGAACCTACAACCAAGACTACTTTATCCAGTAAGGCTATCATTTAAAATTGAAGGAGAAATAAAAAGCTTTACAGACAAAAAAAAACCCTCAAGGATTTCACTGCAACCAAACCAAGGCTGCAAGAAATGCTAAGGGACCTGTTGTAAACAGATCAAAGGAAAAAAAGAATATAGCAAAAGAGAAAAACAGTTTTAAAGAAAAAAAAATGGCAATAAACAATTACATATCAGTAATAACCTTAAATGTTAATGGATTAAATGATCCGATCAAGAGACATAGGGTAGCTGCGTGGATAAGAAAACAGGACCCATACATATGCTGTCTACAAGAGACACACATCAAAAGATGCACACAGACTGAAGATAAAAGGACGGAAAAAAATATTTCACGCAAATGGAAATGAAAAAAAAGCTGGGGTAGCAATACTTGTATCAGACAAAATGGACTTTAAAACAAAAACTATAGTTAGAGATATGAAGGTCACTACATAATGATAAAGGGAGCAATCCAAAAGGAAGATATAACCATTATAAATATCTACGCACCTAATATAGGAGCACTTAAATATATAAAGCAGACTTTGATAGACTTAAAGGGTGAGATCAACAGCAATACTATAATAGTAGGGGATTTCAATACCCCATTAACATCATTAGATAGATCCTCAAGAAAGAAAATTAACAAAGAAACAGCAGACTTAAAGGACATATTAGATCAACTTGATTTAATAGACATCTTCAGAACCTTTCACCCTAAAACAGCAGAATACGCATTCTTTTCAAGTGCTCATGGTACATTCTCTAGAATGGACCACATGTTAGGGCACAAAAGCGGGCTCAACAAATTTAAGAAGATTGAAATCATATCGAGCACTTTCTCTGATCACAATGGCAGTAAACTAGAAATCAACCACAATAGAAAAATTGAAAAACATTCAAACACTTGGAAACTAAATAGCACATTATTAAACAATGAATGGGTTAACATTGAGATCAAAGAAGAAATTAAAAAATTCCTAGAAACAAACGATAATGAGCATACATCAACTCAAAATTTATGGGACACAGCAAAAGCAGTGCTGAGAGGGAAGTTCATAGCATTACAGGCATACCTCAAGAAGCTAGAAAAAGCTGAAATACACAACTTAACCCTGCATCTAAAAGAACTAAAAAAAGAACAGCAAGTAAAGCCCAGAGCTTGTAGAAGGAAGGAAATAATAAAGATCAGAGCAGAAATAAATGACATAGGGGCTAAAGAAATAATACAGAGGATCAATGAAACCAGGAGCTGGTTCTTTGAAACGGTAAACAAGATCGATAAACCTTTAAAAAACTCACCAAGAAAAAAAGAGAGAGGACTCAAATAAAATTAGAAATGAGAGTGGAGAAATAACAACTGACACAACAGAAATACAAAATATTGTAAGAAAATACTATGAAGAAATGTACGCCAAAAAACTAGACAACCTAGATGAAATGGACAAATTCCTTGAATCATATAATCTTCCAAAAATCAATCTGGAAGAATCAGAAAACCTAAACAGACCAATTACAACAAATGAGATTGAAACAGCTATCAAAAAACTCCGAAAAAAGAAAAGTCCTGGGCCTGATGGCTTCACAAGTGAATTCTACCAAATATTCAAAGAAGAACTAACTCCTATCCTTCTCAAGCTATTTCAAAAAATTCAAGAGGAAGGAAGACTTCCAAACTCCTTTTATGAGGCGAGCATAATTCTGATTCCAAAATCAGGTAAAGACAACACAAAAAAGAAAATTATAGGCCAATATCCCTGATGAACTTAGATGCAAAAATCCTCAACAAAATATTAGCAAACCGGATCCAGCAATATATGGAAAAAATCATACACCATGATCAAGTAGGATTTATTCTTGGGAGGCAAGGCTGGTACAATATTCGCAAATCAATCAATGTGATTCATCACATAAACAAAAGAAAGGAGAAAAACCACATGATAATTTCAATAGATGCAGAAAAAGTATTTGATAAAGTCCAGCACCCATTCATGATCAAAACTCTCAGCAAAGTGGGAATACAGGGAACATACCTCAACATGATAAAGGCCATCTATGACAAACCCACAGCCAACATCATACTCAATGGGCAAAAATTAAAAGCAATCCCCTTAAGATCAGGAACAAGGCAGGGGTGCCCCCTTTCACCACTCTTATTCAACATAGTTCTGGAAGTCCTAGCCACAGCAATCAGACAAGAAAAAGAAATAAAAGGCATCCAAATTGGAAAAGAAGAAGTAAAACTATCATTATTTGCAGATGACATGATATTGTATATAGAAAACCCTAAAGTCTCAGTCAAAAAACTACTAGACCTGATAAATGAATTTGGCAAGGTGGCAGGATATAAAATCAATACTCAGAAATCATAGGCATTTTTATACACTAACAATGAATGGTCAGAAAGAGAAATTAAGGAATCAATCCCGTTTACCATTGCAACCAAAAAAATAAAGTACCTAGGAATAAATCTAACCAAGGAGATTAAAGACTTGTACTCGGAAAATCATAAAACATTGATAAAAGAAATCAGGGAAGATACAAATAAGTGGAGGCATATACCGTGCTCATGGTTAGGAACAATAAACATCATTAAAATGTCTATATTACCCAAAGCAATTTATAAATTCAATGCAATACCGATTAAAATACCAATGACTTACTTCAAAGACATAGAACACATATTCCAAAAATTTATATGGAACCAATAAAGAACACGAATAGCCTCAGCAATCCTGAAAAGGAAGAAAAAAGCAGGAGGTATCACACTTCCAGATATCAAGTTATAAGGCCATTGTACTCAAAACAGCATGGTACTGGCATAAGAACAGGCACATAGATCAATGGAACAGAACAGAGAACCCAGAAATAAACCCACAGCTCTATGGACAACTGGTATTTGACAAAGGAGGTAAGACAATACAATGGAGTAAAGACAGCCTCTTCAACAAATGGTGTTGGGAAAACTGGACAGCTACCTGCAAAAAAATGAAACTAGATCACCAGCTTACACCACTCACAAAAATAAACTCAAAATAGATAAAAGACTTGAATGTAAGCTGTGAAACCATAAGCATCTTAGAAGAAAACATAGGCAGTAAGCTCTCTGACACCTCTCGCAGCAATATATTTGCTGAAATGTCTCCACAGGAAAGTGAAATAAAAGACAGGATCAACAAATGGGACTTTATCAAACTAAAAAGCTTTTGCACAGCTAAAGACAATAAGAACAGAATAAAAAGACAAACTACACAATGGGAGAATATATTTGACATAGCATCTGATAAGGGGTTAATAACCAAAATTTATAAAGAACTTGTAAACCTTAATACCAGGAAGACAAACAATCCAATCCAAAAATGGGCAAAAGAAATGAATAGACACTTCTCCAAAGAGGACACACAGAAGGCCTATAGGCATATGAGAAAATGTTCAACATCACTAATGATTAGAGAAATGCAAATTAAAACCACAATGAGATATCACCTCACACCAGTCAGAATGGCGCTCATCAATAAAACAACACAGAATAAGTGCTGGCGAGGATGTGGAGAAAAAGGAACCCTCCTGCACTGCTGGTGGGAATGCAGACTGGTTCAGCCACTGTGGAAAACAGTATGGAGATTCCTCAAGAAATTAAAAATCTAACTGCCTTTTGACCCAGCTATACCACTGTTAGGAATATACCCCAAGAACACCATAGCACTGTTTGAAAAGAAGAAATGCACCCCCATGTTTATGGCAGCATTGTTCACAATAGCAAAGATTTGGAAACAGCCCAAGTGTCCATCAGAGGATGAGTGGATTAAAAAGCTTTGGTATATATATACTATGGAATACTACTCAGCCATAAGAAATGATTACATAGGATCTTTTACAACAACATGGATGGGCCTTGATAACATTGTACTGAGTGAAAGAAGTAAATCAGAAAAAACTAAGAACTATATATTTCCATACATAGGTGGGACATAAAGATGAGACTCAGAGATATGAACAACAGTGTTGGGGTTACAGGGTGGGGGGAGGAGAGGGAGGGTGTTGGGGGAGGGGAGGGGCACAAAGATCATGGCTTTTCAGCATTTGCCATATTCCCCCCTTAATCTATAGACAGACAGCAAATAGTTACGTATGGTGTTCCCACTATAAAGACTGCTGTCTTAGGGACAAATGCTGATAAACTATTTCAGCAGTTCCTCCTTCTTCAAAGACTTATATGTCAACATAGAGCTCCATGTTTCATAGGACATACTCAAGCTCACTCCATGCTCCCTGGAGCTTTAGCACAAGGGAATGCCCCCCCCCTTTTTTTTAGTACTTTTTCTTTTATTTATTTATTTTTTATATTTTTCTGAGGATGGGGATGGGGAGGCAGTCAGACAGACTCCTGCATGCACCTGACTGGGATCCACCTGGCATGCCTACCAGGGGGGAATGCTCTGCCCATATGGGGTGTTGCTCGGTTACAACTGGAGCCGTTCTAGCGACTGGGGCGGAGGCCATGGGGCCATCTTTAGTGCCCAGGGTGGCTTTGCTCTGGTGGAGCCTTGGCTGCGGGCGGGAGGTGAGAGATGAAGAGGAAGGAGAGGGGGAGGGGTGGAGAGGTAGATGGGCGCTTCTCCTGTGTGCTCTGGCCAGGAATCGAACCCGTGAATCCTGCACACCAGGCCAATGACTCCGATGGGTCTACCATATCATGCTTTTTACTTAAAACAAAACAAAACAACTTACATTTCTTTTGAATGCTGATGAACAGGAGACACCAAATCTTTTTTGCCTGCAAACTACTACCTTCTTTATCAGATCTCGTTAATAACACTGTTCTGTCTTTTTTCCAAATAGCTCCAGATATATGGAAAAGATTTATATAGGCAGATGGGGATCCTCAAGCCCCTCAGCGAGATCTTCTGAGCATGGCTTTTAAGATACCTAGAGGCAGAAAAAGCCCAATAGAGAACAGGGGAACTACCAGCTTTTAGGATACACCCTTAAAGACTCCAACGCCCCAAAGGGGTCTCATAGGATGCCATCTGGGTCCTGCTTCAATAGTGGAAAGGAAGGTCATTGAGCTAAAGCCTGCCAGGCTTACACGCCTCTGCTGTGAGGAAACGGGGACACTGGAAGATGGGCTTCCCCCTCGCTCCTCTAAGGGAGGGTTCAGTCTCTTCCAGCCCTGCTCCAGCCACCTATGACCTAACCTTGCCCAGAAAGCTGGGGTTTGCCACTGAAGGCTGAAGGTGCCCAGGGCCGTCGGCCCCATCTACGACATTGATGCCGAGCCTAGGGTATTTCTTCCAAGAAGCAGGTAAACTGATCTCATTTGCACAAGGGCCACTTAACTATGTTTTGCCTGAATAGTCAGGTTTTTTATTCTTCCCTCAAAGATCTCTGTTGTGGGTGTGGATAGTCCTATTTTCTGCTGCTTTGCTAAATATATAATGTTTCCTTTATCCCTCCTACCTCAATGCCCCACTCATACTTCAGGCTGGGATCTACTCCTAATTTAGAGCTCTCTTTCCTTTTTTTTGCCAACTTCTATTATGAATTTACCTTTGCCACCCAGCTTAGTGTATCCCAAGGTTCTCTTTACCAGGCCACAGTCACAGAGCTCCAGGGAAAAGCAACGTGGTCTCAACTCTCCAGGCAGAGGAGAACAGAAGCTCCATATCTACGCATGCTGCAAATGGCTTTTTCCAGTCTACCTGAATCATTACCAGCTAGAAGCAGTGGTCATTGGGACTTGGACATGAGCTGCAAAGTATAGAATAATGACAACAATTTCAGTGCCATGCAGACTTTTCCTGTGGGGAACTTTCCTGGCCTCCTGCTCCCTGTGACAGCTCCTAACAGACTGAACTGTGGTTCGGTTGCATTTTTCAGGGATTTGGCATGGTGATGGGGCCAACTTGGAGTTGGTGAACATGTTAAGGACACTACTCTTTTAGGGATTCTTCCTGTATTGGCAAAGAGTTTGCTTAAAGGCTTTTAATCACTGTAAAAAAAAATAGAGGACTGGATGAAGAAGATGGGGCACATATACACCATGGTATACTATTCAGCTAGGAGAAATGGTGACATTGGATCACTTGCAGCGGAATGGTGGAGTCTTGGTAGCACTGTGTGGGGTGAAATGGGCGAATCAGAAAAAAACAGGAACTGCAGAATTCCATACATTGGTGGGACATAAAAGCGAGACTAAGAGGCATGGATGGGAGTGTGGTGGCTATGGGGGGTGGGGGGAGGGAAGGAGGGAGAGAGGGAGGGGGAGGGGTACAGAAAGAACTGGATGGAGGGTGGCGGAGGACGATCTCTCTTCGGGTGATGGGTATGCAACAGAACTAAATGACAAGATAACCTGGAAATGTTTTCTTTGAATGTATGTACCCTGATTTATTGATGTCACCCCATTAAAATAAAAATTTATTTAAAAAAAAAGAACCCAAAGAGACCTACACCAAGACACATCATATTGAAATTACCAAAGCTAAGAGATAAAGAAAGAATACTAAAAGCTGCAAGAGAAAAGCAGTCAATCATCTTTAAAGAAGCCCCCATAAGGATGATATCCCACTTTTCAACAAAAACACTTGAGGCCAGAAGGGAATGGCAAGAAATATTCAAAGTAATGCAGTACAAGAACCTACAAACAAGACTTTTTTTATCCAGTGAGATTATTTTTTAAAATTTAAGGAGAAATGAAAACCTTCCAAGATTAAGAAAAACAACAACAAAAAACTCAAGGAATTCATCACAACCAAACCAATGCTGCAAGAAGTGTTACGGGGCCTGTTGTAGACAGAACAAAGTGGGGAAAAAAATCTAGTAAAAAAAGAATGTAAATTTAAAGAAAAAAAAATGGCAATAAACAACTACATATCAATAATAGCCCTAAATGTAAATGTGTCTAGTGATCCAATCAAAAGACATAGGGTAGCTGAATGGATAAGAAAAAAAGACCCATACATATGCTGTCTACAGGAGACCTACCTCAAAACAAAAGATACACATAAACTGAAAGTAAAATGATGTAAAAAATATTTCATGCAAATGGAAATAAAAAAAAAAGCTGGAGTAGCAATACTTATATCTGACAAAATCGACTTAAAAAAAGATTTAATAAGAGATAAAGAAGGTCACTACTTAATGATAAAGGGTGAAATCCAACAGAAAGAGATAACCATTATAAATATCTATGTACCTAATATAGGAGCACCTAAATATATAAGGCAGATTTTGATGGACATAAAGGGGTGAGATTGACAGCAATAATATAATACTAGTGGATTTCAGTACCCCACTAACATCACTGGTTTGATTCTCAAGAAACAAAATTAACAAAGAAACAGCAGAATTAAGGGACACACTAAATCTACTGAATTTAATAGATATCTTCAGAACCTTTCACCCCAAAGCAGCAGAATATACATTCTGTTCAAGTACTCATGATTCAGTTTCTAGAATACACCACATATTAGGGCATAAAACAGATCTCAGCAAGTTTAAGAAGATTGAAATCATATCAAGCATCTTCTGACCACAATGGCAGAAACTGGAAATGAACTACAATAGAAAAACTGAAAAACACTCAAACACTAGGAAACTAAACAACATATTATTAAATAACGAATGGTCAACAATGAGATCAAGGAAGAAATAAAAATTTTCTTTGAAACAAATGAAAATGAGCATAAACCACTCAAAATTTATGAGATACAGCAAAAGCAGTCCAGAGATGGAAGTTCATAGCATTACAGGCATACCTTGAGAAGCTAGAAAAAGTTCAAATAAACAACTTAACCCTGCAACTGAAAGAACTAGAAAATAAAACAGCAAGTAAAGCCCAGAAGAAGTAGAAGGAAGGAAATAATAAAGATCAGAGTGGAAATAAATGACATAGAAGCTAAAAAAAAAAACAAAAAAACAAAACAAAAACAAAAAAAAAAAACCAATACAGAGAATCAATGAATCCAAAGGCTGGTTCTTTGAAACGGTAAGCAAGATAGATGAACCTTTAATGAGATTCACCAAGAAAACAGAGAGAGGACTCAAATAAATAAAATTAAAAATGAAAGTGGAGAAGTAACAGTGAACAGAGCAGAAATATAAAGTATTGTAAGAAAATTCTATGAAGAATTGTATGCCAAAAAATTAGACAACCTAGGTGAAATGGACAAATTCCTTAGAAAATATAATGTTTAAAAAATCAATCTGGAAGAATCAGAAAACCTAAATAGAACTATTAGAACAAAAGAGATTGAAACAGTTTTCAAAAAACTCCCCCCAAGAAAATGCCCTGGGCCAAATGGCTTCACAAGCAAATTCTACCAAATATTCAAAGAAGAGCTACCTCCTATGATTCTCAAACTATTTCAAAAAAATCAAGAGGAGGAAATACTCCAAGCTCTTTTTATGAGACTATCATAATTCTGATTCCAAAACCAGGCAAAGACAACACAAAGAAAGAAAACTATAGGTAATGTCCCTGATGAATTTAGATGCTAAATTCAGCAAAACAAAATATTAGCAGTACATGAAAAAAATCATACATCATGATCAAGTGGGATTTATTCTGGGAAGGCAAGGCTGGTACAATATTATCAAATCTATCAACATGATTAATCACATAAAAAAAAAGGGAGGAGAAAAACCACTTGATAATATCAATAGATACAGAAAAAGCATTTGATAAAATCCAGCACCCATTTGTGATTAAAACTCTCTACAAAGTGGGAATACAGGAAACATACCTCAACATGATAAAGGTCATCTATGAGAAACCCATAGCTACTATCATAATCAATGGACAAAAGTTAAAATCAATCACTTTAAGATCAGGATCAAGGCAGGTGTGCCCCCTTTCATGAGTCTTATTCAACATAGTTCTCTGGAAGTCCTTGCCATAGCAATCAGACAAGAAGAAGAAATAAGGCATCTAAAATGGAAACAAAGATGTAAAACTGTCATTATTTGCTGATGATATGATACTGTATAAAGAAAAGCCTAACTTCTCAGTCAAAAAACTACTAGACCTGATAAATGAATTCAGCAAGGTGGCAAGATATAAAATTAATATTCAGAAGTCAGAGACATTGTTATTCATCAACAATGATCTGACTGAAATAGAAATTAAGAAAACAATCCCTTTCACTCTTGAAACCAAAAAAAAAAAAAAATAAATAAAGTACCTAAGAGTAAATTTAACCAATGCTGTTAAAGACTTGTATTCTGAAAACTGTAAAACGTTGATAAAAGAAATCAAGGAAGATACAAACAAGTGGAAGCATATACTGTATTCATGGTTAGGAAGAATAAACATCATCCAAACGTCTATATTACCCAAAGCAATTTATAAATTTAGTGCAATTTCTATTAAAATACCAATAACATACTTCAAAGATATTGAAGAAGTATTCCAAAAATTCATATGCAACCAAAAGAGAACACAAATAGTCTCAGCAATCTTTTAAAAGAAGAATAAAGTGGGTGGTATCATCCTTCCTGATATCAAATTATATTACAAGTCCATTGTACTGAAAACAGCTTGGTACTAGCATAAGAACAGGCATATAGATCAATAGAACAGAACAGAGAACCCAGAAATAAACCCACACCTTTATGAAAAATTGATATTTGACAAAGGAGGTAATAGCATACAATGGAGTAAAGCCAGTCTCTTTAACAAATGGTGTTGGGAAAATTGGACAGCTACCCGCAAAAAAAAATGAAATTAGACCACTAACTCTCATCATTCACAAAATAAACTCAAAATGGATAGAAGACAAATGTAAGTCATGAAACCATAAGCATACTAGAAGAAAACATAGGCAATAAGCTCTCTGACATCTCTTGCAGCAATATATTTGCTGATTTATCTTTAAGGCAAGGGAAATCAAAGACAGGATTAACAAATGGGACTATATCAAACTAAAAAGCTTTTGAATTGCTAAAAACAATATGAACAAAATTAAAAGGCAACCCACACAATGGGAGAACATATTCAACAATACATCTGACAAGGGGTTAATAACCAAAATTTATAAAGAACTTGTAAAACTCAACACCAGAAAGATAAACAATCCAATCAAAGAATGGGCAAAAGAAATGAACAGACACTTCTCCCAAGAGAAAATACTGCTGGCCAATAGGCAGATGAAAAAATGTTCAACATCAATAATCATTAGAGAAATGCAAATTAAAACCACAATGAGATACCAACTCACACCAGTCAGAATGGTAGACATTTACAAAACAACACACAACAAGTGCTGGTGAGGATGTGGAGAAAAGGGAACCCTCCTGCACTGCTAGTGGGAATGTAGACTGGTGCAGCCACTGTGGAAAACAGTATGGAGATTCCTCAAAAAATTAAAAATGGAACTGCCTTTTGACCCAGCCATCCCACTTTTAGGAATATATCCCAAGAATACCACATTACTGATTCAAAGGAAGAAATGCATCCCCATGTTTATGGCAGCATAGTTTACAATAGCCAAGATCTGGAAACAGCCCAAGTGTCCATCAGTGGATGAGTGGATTAAAAAGCGGTGGTACATATACACAATGGAATAATATGGGGCCATGAAAAGTAAGGAAATCTTACCTTTTGCGACAACATGGATGGACCTGGAAACTATTATGTTAAGTGAAATAAACCAGGCAGAGAAAGAAAAATATCATATGACCTCACTCATTTGAGGAATCCAATGATCAATGTGAACTGAGGAATGGAATAGAGATAGAGGTGGGATCAAAACGTCAAGAGGGAAAGCAGAGAAATGGAAAGGGGATTATGGGATGGGACATTATACACACATAACACTATGTTATATATAGAGAAAAGCAAATCCTGGAGGGAAAGTGGAAGGGTGTTCCGGGGAGGGAGGCAAGGGGGTTTCGTGGGGAACATGGGGGAGGGGCGAATACCTTCCGTGGGACAGTAGAATCTATGTAAACACAATAAAGCAAAAAAAAGAAAAATAAAATAATAGCTGACTTATCCGCATCACATGTCTCCTACCAAACACAACTTTATGGGCTGTTTGATCACCAGTGGTGTTTTATCAGCATAATCTTAGTCACCTCTGAAGCTGAAGAACGAATGTGGAAAATTTCCCATCTACTGTTGTTTGTCAGGAACACTGGGGCCAAATGTGTTGCCAAATTCATATTTTGTCAGATTTTATAAAGGTAGCATAGTGCATACACAATTTTTTAACCTAACAAACCCTCCGTCTTCTCCAGTTGTTCCCCATAATCACAGTCATTAATATTTCCACAGTGAAATATTTGAACATTTATGTGAAATGGGATAAGGCAGGTTGAAGAACTTCATGTTAATTCGAGTCAGCTGTTGTTGGTTTCTTACAGAAATTCTTTTCCGTTTTGGAGCTGTTTGGATTTGGAGTTTATTTACCTATAAAATGGATAAAGGTTTTTAACAAGGGGGGATAAATGGTGATGAAAGGAGACTTGACTTGGGGTGGCGAACACACAATGTGATTTACAGATGATGTATTGTAGAACTGTGTGCCTGAAACCTATATAATTTATTAATCAATGTCACCCCAATAAATTCAAAAAAGTGCATTTAAATAAATTTGCTAAGTTCCTATGTCCCCATGGGAAAGTTTATGATATCTTTTCTCCATCATACCCATTTAGTCTCCTCGCTGTCTCTCAAGCAGACAGTCCACTCTTGTACACCCCACTATCCCCTCTGGTGTTACATCTCGTCCAGCTTGCTGCCCCTAGTGTGCCACTTTCAGTCCTGTAGCAAGAAAGGTGCTGCTACAAAAACAGAACTGATCATGTCGCTGTCGTTCTTTTTTTTTTTTCTTTTTTTTTTTATTTATTCATTTTAGACAGGAGAGGGAGAGACAGAGAGAGAGGAGAGACAGAGAGATAGAAGGGGGAGGAGCTGGAAGCATCAACTCCCATATGTGCCTTGACCAGGCAAGCCCAGGGTTTCGAACTGGCAACCTCAGCATTTCCAGGCCGACGCTTTATCCACTGCGCCACCACAGGTCAGGCACCGCTGTCGTTCTTGAAACCACAGTTTGGTGATTTCCACGTTTTACAAGTAAAATCTAAAGCCTTTACCATGGTTTGTAAAGTCCTGATAAAGCCTCTGTTTTGCTTTCCTACCGCTCCTGGCTGGAGGTCTTGCCACGCCCTGTCATCTCAGTTTCAGCCATCAGTCGCCTCTGCCTGCATCATTGCCCTCTTCCCTCAGCACACACTTTGCTGAATTCCTACTCTCCTTCAAGTCTCCTGTTTGCTCTTATGTCTCCCTGTACTTCTAGTTCATGACATGCATCCTAATTTGTTGTAAAAATCTGTTGCAAGTGCGCCTTCCTGTCAGTTTGTAGTTGCTGGAGGATGAGGACCCCGTTTCTGTCTCCCCTCAGTGGCTGGTGCGTGGATGAGTTTTAACAGAGCAGGGAACTGATTCATCTTTCCCAGTCACAGCTTGTTTTCTAAAGGTAACAACTCAGTTTGCTCGCCTTTGTAGATTTTTAAACTTTTATAGAAACTTATGAATCATACATAAACTATATTTCTACTCTGTTTAGCCTAGAATTCTTGGATATCAGTCGTATATATCTAAATCATGTTTTACAATATTCAAAGTACGTTTTTGGTCCCTGGAAAGTATGGTTACGGTAGCAATTACTATTAGCATCTTTCTCTTACTAAAGGAAATTTTAATATCTTACCTAAACTAGCTTGTTTTCTATTTGGGCAAAATCCCCTTTGGCCACCAGCCTAGGGGTAACTACATTTATCTGTTTGATCAATATATTTATAAATATATTTGTGTATTTAAGATAGGTTTGTAGAAAATGTGGCAGAGTTTGATATGAATGTGTGTTATACACAGATGGTTTCACATTGGATACTTCTTAATACATCCTGTTTTAGTCCTGTCAATATAGTCCAGACCTTGTGTGCGAGTGCACGTTGCTCTAACTTGCTTTCTTAATTGCTCCATTGTGTTTTATTAAATGGATAGGCCATAATATACTTAGCCTTTCTTCTACTGAAGGAACATTTTGGTTGTGCTTAGGGGAAAAGTGCAGACTTGCAGGCTAACCAAATGACTTTAGCAGTGTCATACAATTGGTAAGTGATGGAGACCCATTATTTGGTGTCTGAGCAGTCTGTACAATATAGCTTTCTGTGATGATGCAAATATTGCTTTATGCATCCATATGTCATGATGCATATGTGTCCAGTACAATTCGCGGTGTCTAGCCACATGTATCTATTATTTGAAATGTTGACTAGTTTGAATTAAACATTTGAGATGTCACTAGTGCAAATTTAAATTTAAATGGGAACTTGTGACTAAATGTGCCCAAATTGGACAGTATAGGATGAGCTTCATATAAAAATATAACTTGCCTGAGCAGGCGGTGGTGCAGTGGATAGAGTGTCAGACTGGGATGCGGAGGACCCAGGTTTGAGACCCCGAGGTCTCCAGTTTGAACATGGCTTCATCTGGTTTGAGCAAAGCTCACCAGCTTGAACCCAAGGTCACTGGCTTAAGTAAGGGTTCACTTGCTCTGCTGTAGCCCCTGGTCAAGGCACATATGAGAAAGCAATATGAACAACTAAGGTGCCGCAATGTCTTCATTGCCTGTCTGTCCCTTTCTCTGTCTCTGTCACACACACACACACACACACACACACACACACACACACACTAAATAAATGTATAACTTTAGAGCAACATTGGTGGACAAAGAATACCCAAACTCTGAAAGTTGGGGTTGTGATTTTTGTCTTCATATCTGGTGCCCTGCGCCACGCGCTGCCTGGCAAGTGTTGCTGTTCAATAAGTGTTCATTAGACCGAAGTCACTGAGGAGGTGTAAGAAGTTGTAGCTCAGGCTTTAGTTAGGGTATGTCTGTTTTCAGCCCCTGATCTTCTAGTCCACATCTGAACATGTTTCCATTTGGGCTTTCTAGCTCCATCTGCTCAATCTTTATCCCATAATAATTATGCAGTATCATGCTGCTAACTGGCTTTGGGGAAGACCTAGTCTCTGCTGATATGTTCTTCTTATCTGATTTGTCAGTAAGAATAGAGAGGATTGGAAATATAAATTCATTTGAATTTACATTTAAATTAAAACAAAGGTTGGAGCAGGCACTAATTAATGCTGGCATAGAAATCAGAACAGCCTTACGCATTTTTGTTAATCCACACCACGGATACTTATCTGGTGTTTTTGTTGCTTTTCCATAAAACCATAGCTTTTATTGGTTAAACAGGGAGAAAAATGAGCCCTCCCCCCATCAAACATTTTTGTTTTAATTAATTTAAAAATATCCCTGAATTATTGAAATTTGTCTTTAATACACATTTGGGACTGGGATGAAGAGTTATCTGATGGAAGGTATGCTTACTTGGATCCTAAAACAACAATGGTTTAGCTGCTAAGCATTCTTTCTTATGAATCTTCTCCTGGCATTTACAAGGCTGTTTAGTGGTGAAAACTGCATTCTACACAGTTATCAAAATACAGCTCTCTAGAGATAATGCTTGATAGTTTTATGGTAGAATGAGATAAATGAGTAGTACAATGAAGCTTAATTTTTTTTTTGTCAAAGTGAATGCTTTCTAAACATCAGGTTTAAAAAGATTAATACAAATTTTAGGAATGGGAGGCAGTTACTTTATAAAGCTTTTTTTTTTCTTTTGATGATCCCTGAATTTCTTTTCTCAGATGACAGAATGCACTTAGTTAAGGATGAGTTACTGTTCAGACTGTAGAAGAATTCTGTGGTTTTCTGACTGTGTGGAGAGATACAGGGTCTGTCTTACAGTTGGGATTTCACAAACTTTTCTTCCTGGGTGTGCCTCCTATGGACAAAGCAGTTTTCTGAGTTTCTGAGTGATGGTCAGGTGAGTGACAACAAGGTGTAGTTTTTAAAGGCACTGCATACTGGAAGAGTGGGTAGTTTGTTCACTCAGCACCTTTGTGCCTGGTGTGTCCCAGATGCTGGGGGAAGGATGATAATTAGACTCAGGTCCTGCTTACAAGGAGCCCACACCTTACTAGGAAAGATAGACAATTGAATTCTTATAAAGGAAGTGCTCTGGGCAGAACAGAGAATGGGAGAGGGATGGTGCCCATGGGAAACACTGGGTAGAAGGGAAGTGGGCAGCACAGGAGAACCAGTGGGGCAGCCTTTGGGTCTGGATATTCAGTTTGGCTTGGAAATGGCAGAAGACAAAACTGGAGGTATAAAGAAAAACATTGATAATTGAGGCCTCAGATAAAGTCACTATTCAGGATTTAATTCCTAGCTTCTGGGAATTTGTATTCTAGATTAGATGGAGTGGGGTATGCCAATGAGAAAGGGGATAAAGTACTGTGAACAAAGTTCATATGAAATAGCCTAAGATTTCGGAGAAGGAACAATGTGTCCCTGATTTTGATAGTTCATCTTTCCAGCACAGGTTTCGTGCCTAGTCCAGTATGTGAATGTGTTTGTGTGTGCGTGTGTGAGAGAGAAAGGAGAGAGAGAGAGAGAGAGAAAGAAAACCGTGGACTTGCTCACGGTGGGCGCACAGAGAAAGATAGTGGGCTGGTGGTAGCATGGTGTTTATCGTGGATTACAAGTATTTTCACAAGCCAGAGTTTAATGAGATTTGATGAATTAGCTCAGACTCTCATTTTGAGCTGAAAACATTAACATAACTATGAATCAGTGTTTATCAACCAAGGTGGAGACCCTTCTAGCTGTTACCCTGGGGTAGGGAGTGCTACTGTTATCTAGAGGGCAGAGGCCAGGAATAATGCTAAACATCTTACAAAGCGTGGGAAAGAATCTCACAATGAGGAATTATCTGGCCCCAAATGTCAATAGTGTCAGCGTCAAGAAGTCCTGCCTTAGTGGCCCCCAGTGCAGAAGTATGTACTTGTGTGAGATGGCATTTAGCTGAGGAGGACAAACCTTATCACAAATGATCAGTCTACACGTCTTCATCCACTGCCTCACTCAGTGCTCTGTGTACCTTGTGGCAATAACAATACTATGTTATTTGTGGAATGTGTGGACAAGTAAAAGATTGTTGAAAACAACATTATGGTGCTCTAATGACTGTTTTTACGCATGTTGCCTGGGTCAGGTTGGAATGGCTTTTTGTCTTGAAAAACAAGAAATATGAATATCCACTTAGTGATCTCAAAAATTAATAAAGGTGTAGTTTTTAAAGAACATTGTGAGCATCTTGAAATAACAATGGTAAGAGCAAATTGCTAAAGATAAAATGCCTCAGAATCTCAGAGAGTATTCTGGTGGCCTCTTCCATGTTCTTAGATGATATATATATTCTAAGAAGATGCTTTCTTAATCTTTCTGTCTATAGTGTCAGTGTAAGAATACATTTTTCTCTAGAAAAGCTTTAACTCTGTTAAGTACAACTAAACTAAGTCAACAAATGAGAGCCTAGCTCTTGTTCACTGTTAGTCTTAGTCAAGAGTGGGCTTATCTAAGTAGCTATATAAATACATACAGTGTTGTATTTAATAGGGGTGATACCTTTTTGAGATAAGCGATCACCCTTAATCTATTTTTTACATTAGAAAGTAAAGAAATGCTCTAGAAATGCACCAGAAGCTATGAGCCACATTACATTTTCACCTAGAATATTATAGAAAGTACTAGTCACTACTACTGTTGGGCAGATAAAATGTATTATGCTCACTTTGTTAAAAATTGTGCTGCCCACGTGAGGCCGTTGCCCAGGTGATATTAATGTGTGTTGAGAATCCTTGTAGCCTGGGGCTTGGTTTTGGGATTAAGCCTTTCCCACCCTTTTTTTGATGTGGGGCGGTACAATCCAATCATGCCTCAGAGAAGTGACATAAAGTGGGGGCAAAACGGGAGTTTGCCTCTTGGTTCCTGAGGTTAGCAGGAGAGAGCAGAGAGAGTAGAGCCAGCAGCGGAAGGAGGCCACGTGGAGGAGGCCAGGAAAAGCAGCCAAGATGGCAGAGTGCTGAGTGAGATGCCAGTTTGTGTAGAGTTTGTATCTGGGATAAGGAAGGAGATGGGGAACTGAGGAGAATAAGGCTGGTGAGCTAGAAATCTTTGATTCTAGGAAACTCGGATAAATCAGTAGCTTTGTGAGCACTGAATGTGATTGGGTTTTGGAGCCCAGTGTGTGTTTTTACTTGCCCGCCGGGTGCAAGCTAGGATTAAAGACTATGGCCCATCAGTTTTTGGCTCCGCTGTTTCTTTACCGACTGTCCGAATCCAATGCGAACCTGCATGGGCCGGGCTGCTTTGATGGACCACAAAGCCAAGGTTCACTGTCTTCTTTTCTTCCTTTTTGCATAAAGCTAGAAATTTATTACAGGTTGACATCTTTATGTTTTCATAAGTTAGAAAGGCATGAGGCTTTTTAAAGAATTTTATTTTAAAAATAGAAGTAACAAGAGACTTTCATTTAAAGTATATTATAGTATTTTGTAACAGGAAAAAAACCATGCCTCCTACTGACTTAATTTCCTGTGGAGACAAGGTTCAGTTAAGTGGGCAGTGTTCTCAAGAGTTATTTTAATAGAATCCTACTTCTGGGTCCTCTTTCTCAGCTCTAGCTGGGCTCAGTATGCACTCAGAGTATAAACTTCTGGACTGTTTAATCACCTATTTATCCCCAGGTCAAAACTCCTGATTGATTCTTATCTAACCTTGAGTTCCTTAGTCAATCTTGAACTCCTAGGAATTTGCAACTTTTATTTAGGCTACTGTGGTGGCTCTTATTATGTCTGTCTTTTCCAATGTAGTCTTCTATAAGATATGAAAAAGATTTTTTAAAGTATAGAGTATTTTAAATTCCAGGGCAGCTTGCTATTTTAAGGAGGCTACTGTGAATCTGTCTTTAGAATATCAGTTCATATTTTCCAATTAGTAAATGAAAGAAAACTGTAAATAAGTTCACAAGAGCGTGATTTTATATATTTCTTTCTTTTTTTTAAAGAAATTAAATTTAAAATCTTTAAACAAAATCCTAGATAAATAATAGTTATCTATAGTTAAGATATTGGCATTTTTTTCTTTGATGCTTGCCTGAATCCATCATTTTTTCCCCTCAAGGTCCTTTTCTGTGGTTTGGCATCAGAATTATCTTGGCTCCTGTGAGTTCAGTAAGGAAGCACTGCTATGTCTCTGCTGTGAAGTCGAGATAATATGATTCACGCTATTTCCTCTGCAAAGAGTTTGTTCCCAGATTTCTCACCTCACCCACACCTCAGCTGGTCCTCCTTGCAGACCCTTTCTGCCCTCATTCTTCTGTCCTCCACTGCCAGGCTACTCTTCCAGATGCACAGCTTTCCCGGGCTGACTGCATGACCTTGCTCAGAAACTTTTCGTGGCTCCCTACTGCTTAACCTTAAACTGGCCCTGAGAACCACTAAAGATTGTTTTGTAGACTGTCCTCCTGTGCTGAGTGCCCAGTGCAGCCTTGCTGACCCTCCCTTCAGCCACACGATCTGCTGGCTTCCAGGTTGGCCATTCACTGTAGCATTGCTCCACAAGGACAGATCATTAACCATCTGTGTCAAGCCTTCTTTTGACTCTTCCATGTGGCTCTGATAACCTACCTCTCAAGAGTATATAGTTCCCTCACTGAGTGAAACCAAATGTCTAAGGAACGGTTTTAAAGATTTTTAAAAAAAGGTATTTTAAATTCAGCTTTAGCTCTGTGTAAATATAGCTAAGCTCTGTCAACATTTATAAAACTTCTCCAGTCCTGCAGATGTTATTTTAAAATGAGGATTGGGAACCATCTCCTAACTTATCTTTATATCCACTTGGGACTGACCTAAGGTATTCAGAAAATAACGAATGAGTGGTTAGCACTATAAATATAGTCGGACACTGTGGAGCACTTATTAATCTAAACTATTGTTATAAATGTGGCATAGTAGAAAGAGTGATGGGAAGAGAGCGTTAAAATCTAATAGCAATTCTAGCTCTGGTGTTTATTTCTGGAACTTCTGTTTCCCCTTCCTGCTTCTGAAGATTTTTGGGACAATTAAAAGAAGAGCAGTAGGTAAAAGTGATTTGAAAATGACAAAACTCAAGTCTTGGCCAGTTGGCTCAGTGGAAGACTCTCAGTCCTGGGTTTGATTCCTGGTCAGGGAACACAGGAGAAGCAACCATATGCTTCTCTCTCTCTCCCTCTCCTCTGTCCCTATCTTTCTCTTTCTCTATCCCTCTCTCTCACTCTCTCTCTCTCTCTTTCTCTCTCCTCCTGTAGCCATGGCTTGAGTGGTTTGAGCAAGTTGGCCTCGGTGCTGAGGATGGCTCTGTGGCCTTGCCTCAGGTGCTAAAATAGCTTGGTTGCTGAGCAATGGAACAGTGGCCCCAGATGGGTAGAGCATCACCTAGTAGGAGGCTTACCAGGTGGATCCTGGTCAGGGTGCACATGGGAGTCTGTCTCTGCCTTCCTGTCTCTCACTTAATAAAAGAAAGAAAGAAAATGACAAAACTCCCATCTAGTTTGAAGATGAGATTTTCTGATATTTGGGGTTGAAAAGAATTTTCTCAGGCTTCACCCCAATGTGTCCATCCACTCAAGTTCAGTGGCAGTCTCTGACAAAATAAATAATCCATTTAGTTCTATTTATTTCTCTGTGTTGGCACCTTCTGGTTTAAATAGCAAATGGTTATCTTAGATCACAAATATGCCTTACTCAGGTGTTACTGGTTTTGATGGGACTAATTAATAGGTTAGTAACTCAGGATTTGGTCAGAATCAGAAGTGGTGGCGGCCTTTCTACATCAGGAAAGCACAGTGTCTGGCCACTGCCACCGAGAAGGAAATGGCCCTGTGCCCTCACCATGCGACACTGCATTTGGCTAATAGGAATTCTGCCTGTAGGCTTGCCGTGCTGCCTACTGTTGTTGCTATTTTATGCAAGAACCATTTCTACTGGAGATCCTTGGTTTGAGGGAGGGGCTACATGCAGGGTGGGAAAAAGTAGGTTAACAGTTGCTTGTATGGAAAATAATATAATAATGAATACATTATCATACAACAATGAACTCTGTGTCATGTGCTGACAGCTGTAAACCGGCTTTGCCCACCCTATATATACGGTTACAGTGTGGACTGCGGTGTCAGGTGGTATCCATTCATTACTTCCTAACTGTCCTCAAACTATGTGACTTGGTTTTGTCTTCTTCAAAGAATGCGTGAAAATGACAATTTTTTTTATCTCAGAGTTACAGTGAGATTGAAATTATAAAATGCAAGGAAGGCAATTTGCAGCATGCTTGGCCCTCAAGAAAAAGTATTGTAACTATTAGGATTTATAAAGATTTTCTTGAACTTGAATCTCAGACTTCTTAGACAGCAGTAGTTTGAGTGAAATCCATTTGGGGAGGTTCTCTATCAGCATTGCTGTTTCAACAGGAAAGATAGGTATAAGAGCCTCTCCATCTCTCCCCTCGCCTCCCAGCTCCCCAGCCCCAGCACTGTGTCCCACACCAGCCTATTGGCTGGGCTCACCTATAAGTCAGTTGCAACCCTTTTTGTCCCTTAAATTTATGGGAATTATCAGCCAAATTGATGGTGCTTCCTTTACTTCTTCTGCTTAAAGCACAAGTCATTTTATTGGTTGACTGCTGCAAGCATGGTGAGGTAAGGAGGAAGTGAGTTCACAAGTGAGCTAGGTAGTCTAGAATGTGGCCATGTGAAGGGATGTCAGGACCTCCTGTCTTCTGGTGCTTAGAACTTGCTGGAAAGGATGCAGAGGTGAGCATCATGTGTGATGAAAATGTTCACCACTTTTAGTGTTTGCTATTGACAACGAAAAGCATCCAACATGAGAACTTTGCACTATTAACATACAACCTACAAACAAAGATGAAGACCATAGTAGTAGCTCGTTTTCTGAGAACATAAGTGACTGGCCCAAAGTCAGCCAAGACTTTTACATGAATTGGTTTTATCCTCATCATCCTGTGGTGAGGTCCTATTTTCACCCCCATTTTAAAGATGAAGGGATTGAAGTGGAGAGCAGTTAAATAATGATTCCAAGGTCATTTGTAAAAATTAGCACAGCCGGATGACGTCAGAATAATGGCGGGGTAGGAAGCGATACCGATAAATCTCCCCCAAAACTCAACAAGATCTTCAACCAGAAACAGAAAAACCTATACTTGGAGCTTCCAGATGCTTCGCAATACACCCAAAGGTATGATTGAGTGAAAAATTGGCTAAATATATAACCAAACCCCGAAGGAAAAAGGGAGTAAGAAATGCTCCGCCTTCCTCACTAACCTAAACAGGGCGGCTTTCTCTGGTAACTGTGAATATAGAAACTGAGGCGGGCAAAGGGGGTGAATAGATCCAGGCCGCCGCGGCACAAACGGCCGAACCAGGCTGTGGCACACAGATCCAAGCCGAGGAAAATCTGATCCTGTGGCAACCCGGGCAATACAAGCTAACACTCGCGCCAAACCCAAACAAAGAAAGACAAGCGGAGCGGCCATTTTACCCGGTCTCCTGGTCGGTGCGCAGTTAGTGGGCGAGAATTTCTTCCTAGGCCCCAAGAGTGGGTGCCCGTGTTGCCCCACGGAGAGGCAGGGTCAGAAGCCTTTCTGTGGGCCGAGGACAGAGTCTCTGGGCAGCCCCAGCGCCCTGGGAAAGCCACTCATGGGAGGGAGTGAGAACTACTACCAACGGTGGAGATTTTCCGTGCTGGTGAGGGTTTCACTCAGAGGGAACCGCGGCCGGCCTCATATCCTGGTGTGCGCGCGCAGATAAGGAGTGAGCGATTCCTCCGAGTGCCTCCGCAGTGCGCGCCCGTGTTATCGCAGAGAGGGGCAGAGTCAGGGGCCTTTGTGTGGGCCAAAGCGGAATCTCGAGCCGCCCCAGCGCCTTGCAAAAGCCGCGCACGGGGACGGAGCGAGACTCAATTCCAACGCTGCAACTTTTCCCTGCGGTTGGGGGTTTCACTCAGAGCGTGAAACTGCTGGCTGGATATCCTGGTCGCAGACAGTGAGTGAGAGTTTCCTCCAAGCGCTCCCCAGAAGTGGGCGCCTGCTTGTGTTACCGGACAGAGTGGCAGAGCCAGTGGTCTTTGAGTGGGCGGAAAGCCCGCCTGATTATGCTAGCAGCTCTGACTGACTGAGCCTTACCCAGAGCCCTGTGCTGAGTGGAAATAGAGTGGGGAGTTGCCAGCTCTTTGAACCTCTTACTATCCAGGCATAGGCAGCAGCAACCCCATAGCTGGATTATCAGGCTACTAATTGAGGAAGGAAAGACTAGGAGAAAGGCTCCAGGAACACGGACTCTCTCACTGTCGGAGCCTATAAATGCTAATGAGCCTCAACTCCCACGAGACTAAAGCACAATACATGACATTGCCATAGAGACTTATCAACTGCAAGCCTCTACCTGAGCGTGCCAAAGGGGCAGAACCCAGGATACAGAGTCACCGACCAGGAAGAGGGAGAGAAAAGAAAAAGCAAGAAGATAACCTCTCAAAATCAAGAATAATCTGCAGACTTTATAACCTATCACATTTTATTATATTTGATCGTTTGTTTCTCTTATCTTCATTCTTGATACTTTTTTTTCCTCCTCCGATTTGGCCGATTAACTCTCTACTGGTCTTACTCTCTCCTCTCCTTGAACTACACTACCCATAAGTGTTACATCTCCCATTATCTTTTCTCTTCTCTTCCTTTCTCTCTATGAGGGTTGCACTCCAAAACCCTTAACTCTCTCTCTCTCTCCTTTCTTTTTTCTTCTTTTAGTGGTTCCCTCTTTTTTTTCTCTCTCTCTCTTTCTTTTCTCCCTCTATATTAGTTTCTTCCTTTCTCCTTTACATCTCCTCTCATTCAAACCTCAATAACAAACAAATTCTCTTATCTGGGACTCAAACCTATGTTTGTGGCATTTTGGGGGGCTTTTACTTCACCTTTTTAACTCACTAGCAGTGCTCCCATCCCTGGCTCTCCATATTATCTAGTTCTTGTTCCACTAAATACAATAGTAAGTTTTTAATTTGTCCCCCATTTTTCCGTTTTCCTCTTATTCCTCTCATCATAACTCTTAGACAACCAACACCTAAAAGCAAATCATTTTATTCTTGACCCAAATTTTTTCCTTATTTGCTTTTTGTGGGTCCATACCCCCACCTTTTTTTTTTTGCCCCTTTATTACTTTTCCCCAATTCAGGCCCTCCATCACAGGCATTGTTTGTTATAACTCACAGTCCACCACAAGATTTTCTCAAGAAAGAGGGGAGAGGAGAGGAGAGGAAAAAATGAGGGGGGGAATAATTTCCTTTTTTTAAAAATTTTTATTTTATTTTATTTTTCTTTATTTCATTATTAATTTTTTTTTAAAAAAAACAACTCTTTTCGATTTTTTATTTTTTTTTATTTTTTTAACTTTTTATTCTTTATTAAATCTCATAAATACTATCAACAGAACCACCCTCAGATGCCATTAAGGAAGAGAAAATAGAATATCATGGATACAAAAGAAAGAGAGGTAACACAGCTAGATGAGGAAAAATCTATGGAGAAAAAATTTAATATATTGGAAACCTTGGAGCTAAATGACAGAGAATTCAAGATAGAAATCCTAAAAATCCTCCGAGATATACAAGAAAACACAGAAAGGCAATATAGGGAGCTCAGAAAACAACTCAATGAACACAAAGAATATATGTCCAAGGAAATTGAAACTATAAAAACAAATCAAACAGAGATGAAAAACTCAATTCACGAGCTGAAAAACGAAGTAACAAGCTTAGCTAATAGAACAGGTCAGATAGAAGAGAGGATTAGTGAAATAGAAGACAAGCAACTTGAGGCACAACAGAGAGAAGAAGAAAGAGACTCAAAAATTAAAAAAAATGAGATAGCCCTACAAGAATTATCTGACTCCATCAAAAAGAATAACATAAGAATAATAGGTATATCAGAGGGAGAAGAGAGAGAAAATGGAATGGAGAACATACTCAAACAAATAATAGATGAGAACTTCCCAAGCCTGTGGAAAGAACTAAAGCCTCAAGTTCAAGAAGCAAACAGAACTCCAAGTTTTCTTAACCCCAACAAACCTACTCCAAGGCATATCATAATGAAATTGACACAAACCAACAGCAAAGAAAAAATTCTCAAGGAAGCCAGGGAAAAGAAGAATACAACATATAAAGGAAGGCCCATTAGATTATCATCAGATTTCTCAGCAGAAACTCTACAAGCTAGAAGAGAGTGGACCCCAATATTTAAAGTCCTGAAAGAGAGGAACTTTCAGCCACGAATACTATACCCATCAAAGCTATCCTTCAAATACGAAGGAGAAATAAAAACATTCACAGATACAGAAAAGATGAGGGAATTTATCATCAGAAAACCCCCACTCCAGGAATTACTAAAGGGGGTTCTCCAATCAGATACAAAGAACAAAAAAAAACAGAGCCACAAGTAAAAGCTCCAAGAAGAACACAATAAAACCAAATTTAAACTGTGACAACAACAAAAAGAAAGAGGGGGAGAAGACGGAGATTAACAGTAGCAAAGGATGATGGAGTGCAAAAGTACTCACAAAATAGTTCGCTACAATGAACAGGGTAGGGACCCTTTTCATTACTCAAAGGTAACCACCATTGAAAAAACCACCACAGAAGCACATGAGATAAAAAAGATAGCAACAGAGGAAAGATGTATGGAATACAACCAAATAAAAACAAAAGATAGAAAAATGAAAGAGAAGGATCAAACAAGACACGAAACTAACAGAAAGCAAGATATAAAATGGCAATAGGGAACTCACAAGTATCAATAATTACACTAAATGTAAACGGATTAAACTCACCAATAAAAAGGCACAGAGTAGCAGAATGGATTAAAAAACAAAATCCAACTGTATGCTGCCTACAGGAAACTCATCTAAGTAACAAGGATAAAAACAAATTCAAAGTGAAAGGCTGGAAAACAATACTCCAAGCAAATAACATCCAAAAAAAAGCAGGTGTAGCAATACTCATATCGGATAATGCTGACTACAAGACAGGAAAAGTACTCAGAGACAAAAATGGCCATTTCATAATGGCTAAGGGGACACTGAATCAAGAAGACATAACAATTCTTAATATATATGCACCAAACCAAGGAGCACCAAAATATATAAGACAGCTACTTATTGATCTTAAAACAAAAACTGACAAAAATACAATCATACTTGGAGACCTCAATACACCGCTGACGGCTCTAGATCGGTCATCCAAACAGAGAATCAACAAAGACATAGTGGCCTTAAACAAAACACTAGAGCACCTGGATATGATAGACATCTACAGGACATTTCATCCCAAAGTGACTGAGTATACATTTTTCTCCAGTGTACATGGATCATTCTCAAGAATTGACCATATGTTGGGCCACAAAAACAACATCAGCAAATTCAGAAAAATTGAAGTTGTACCAAGCATATTTTCTGATCATAAAGCCTTGAAACTAGAATTCAACTGCAAAAAAGAGGAAAAAAATCCCACAAAAACGTGGAAACTAAACAACATACTTTTAAAAAATGATTGGGTCAAAGAAGAAATAAGTGCAGAGATCAAAAGATATATACAGACTAATGAAAATGACAATACGACATATCAGAATCTATGGGATGCAGCAAAAGCAGTGATAAGAGGGAAGTTCATAACGCTTCAGGCATATTCGAACAAACAAGAGAGAGCCCAAGTGAACCACTTAACTTCCCACCTTAAGGAACTAGAAAAAGAAGAACAAAGACAACCCAAAACCAGCCGAAGAAAGGAAATAATAAAAATCAGAGCAGAAATAAATGAATTAGAGAACAGAAAAACTATAGAAAAAATTAATAGAACAAGGAGCTGGTTCTTTGAAAAGATCAACAAAATTGACAAACCCTTGGCAAGACTTACCAAGGAAAAAAGAGAAAGAACTCATATAAACAAAATCCAAAATGAAAGAGGAGAAATCACCACGGACACTATAGATATACAAAGAATTATTGTAGAATACTATGAAAAACTTTATGCCACTAAATTCAACAACCTAGAAGAAATGGATAAATTCCTAGAAAAATACAACCTTCCTAGACTGAGTCAAGAAGAAGCAGAAAGCCTAAACAGACCTATCAGTAGAGAAGAAATAGAAAAAACCATTAAAAACCTCCCCAAAAATAAAAGTCCAGGCCCTGACGGCTATACCAGCGAATTTTATCAAACATTCAAAGAAGACTTGGTTCCTATTCTACTCAAAGTCTTCCAAAAAATTGAAGAAGAACCAATACTTCCAAACACATTTTATGAGGCCAACATAACCCTCATCCCAAAACCAGGCAAGGATGGCACAAAAAAAGAAAACTACAGACCAATATCTCTAATGAATACAGATGCTAAAATACTAAACAAAATACTAGCAAATCGAATACAACAACATATTAAAAAAATAATACATCATGATCAAGTGGGATTCATCCCAGAATCTCAAGGATGGTTCAACATACGTAAAACGGTTAATGTAATACACCATATCAACAAAACAAAGAACAAAAACCACATGATCTTATCAATAGATGCAGAGAAGGCTTTTGATAAAATACAACACAATTTTATGTTTAAGACTCTCAACAAAATGGGTATAGAAGGAAAATATCTCAACATGATAAAGGCCATATATGATAAACCATCAGCTAACATCATATTAAATGGCACTAAACTGAAGGCTTTCCCCCTTAAATCAGGAACAAGACAGGGTTGTCCACTCTCTCCACTCTTATTTAATGTGGTACTAGAGGTTCTTGCCACAGCAATCAGACAAGACAAAGAAATAAAAGGCATCCATATCGGAAAAGAAGAAGTAAAGGTATCACTTTTTGCAGATGATATGATCCTATACATCGAAAACCCCAAAGAATCCACAAAAAGACTACTAGAAACAATAAGCCAATACAGTAAGGTCGCAGGATACAAAATTAACATACAGAAGTCAATAGCCTTTCTATATGCCAACAATGAAACAACTGAGAAGGAACTCAAAAGAATAATCCCCTTCACGATTGCAACAAAAAAAATAAAATACTTAGGAATAAACATAACAAAGAATGTAAAGGACTTATATAATGAAAACTATAAACCATTGTTAAGGGAAATCGAAAAAGATATAATGAGATGGAAGAATATACCTTGTTCTTGGCTAGGAAGAATAAATATAATCAAGATGGCTATATTACCCAAAGCAATATACAAATTTAATGCAATTCCCATCAAACTTCCAATGACGTTTTTTAAAGAAATAGAGCAAAAAATCATCAGATTTATATGGAACTATAAAAAACCCCGAATAGCCAAAGCAATCCTAAAGAAAAAGAATGAAGCTGGGGGCATAACAATACCTGACTTCAAACTCTATTATAGGGCCACGACAATCAAAACAGCATGGTATTGGCAGAAAAATAGACACTCAGACCAATGGAACAGAATAGAAAGTCCAAAAATAAAACCACATATATATTGTCAAATAATTTTTGATAAAGGGGCCAACAACACACAATGGAGAAAAGAAAGCCTCTTCAATAAATGGTGCTGGGAAAACTGGAAAGCCACATGCAAAAGAATGAAACTGGACTACAGTCTCTCTCCCTGTACAAAAATTAACTCAAAATGGATCAAAGATCTAAACATAAGACCTGAAACAATTAAGTACATAGAAGAAGACATAGGTACTCAACTCATGGACCTGGGTTTTAAAGAGCATTTTATGAATTTGACTCCAATGGCAAGAGAAGTGAAGGCAAAAATTAATGAATGGGACTACATCAGACTAAGAAGTTTTTGCTCAGCAAGAGAAACTGATAACAAAATAAACAGAAAGCCAACTAAATGGGAAATGATATTTTCAAACAACAGCTCAGATAAGGGCCTAATATCCAAAATTTACAAAGAACTCATAAAACTCAACGACAAACAAACAAACAATCCAATAAAAAAATGGGAAGAGGATATGAATAGACACTTCTCCCAGGAAGAAATACAAATGGCCAACAGATATATGAAAAGATGCTCATCTTCTTTAGCTATTAGAGAAATGCAAATCAAATCGGCAATGAGATACCACCTCACACCTGTTCGATTAGCTGTTATTAGCAAGTCAGGTAATAGCAAATGTTGGAGAGGCTGTGGAGAAAAAGGAACCCTCATACACTGTTGGTGGGAATGTAAAGTAGTACAACCATTATGGAAGAAAGTATGGTGGTTCCTCAAAAAACTGAAAATAGAACTACCTTATGACCCAGCAATCCCTCTACTGGGTATATATCCCCAAAACTCAGAAACATTGATACGTAAAGACACATGCAGCCCCATGTTTATTGCAGCATTGTTCACAGTGGCCAGGACATGGAAACAACCAAAAAGCCCATCAATAGATGACTGGATAAAGAAGATGTGGCACATATACACTATGGAATACTACTCAGCCATAAGAAATGATGACATCGGAACATTTACAGCAAAATGGTGGGATCTTGATAACATGATACGAAGCGAAATAAGTAAATCAGAAAAAACCAGGAACTGTATTATTCCATAGGTAGGTGGGACATAATACTGAAACTAAGAGACATTGACAAGAGTGTGGTGGTTACGGGGGGGAGGGGGGAATGGGAGAGCGATAGGGGGTGGGGAGGGGCACAAAGACAACAAGATAGAAGGTGACAGAGGACAATCTGACTTTGGGTGGTGGGTATGCAACATAATTGAACGACAAGATAACCTGGACTTGTTATCTTTGAATATATGTATCCTGATTTATTGATGTCACCCCATTAAAAAAATAAAATTATAAAAAAAAAAAAAATTAGCACAGCCAAATTCAAACCCAGTCAGGCCTATGCTGAAGTTTGAGATCTCACTAACTATACTATAATGAGAGAAGTCAGTATGCCAATCTGTATTGACCTTGATATTGTCCTCATTTGGAGGAAGAAACAAGTGTCACAAACATAATTTGGCCTTTGTTTTCCAGCTTCCATCGTGATTCAGAAATGGTGGTGCCACATGAACCCTTGTTTGGAAGGAGAGGATTGTAAAGTGCTGCCTGATTACTCAGGTTGGTCCTGTAGCAGTGGCAATAAAGTAAAAACTACAAAGGTATGTATGGACAAAGCAACTATGACGTAACTTCAGCACTGCTGACTGTGGACACCTCTTTATTTCACCCTGCCGTCAAGAAGACAGCATTATTTTGTACTGGCAAATCCTTGTGGGCAGGGCCCCCATCTGTGACTTTGGCCCTTCTGAAAAGTCCTCTCCCCA
Organism: Saccopteryx bilineata; assembly: GCF_036850765.1. NCBI lineage: Eukaryota > Metazoa > Chordata > Mammalia > Chiroptera > Emballonuridae > Saccopteryx > Saccopteryx bilineata. The sequence goes on from NC_089499.1 coordinate 69,021,750, forward strand.
GTATCACTCTTTAGATGGGATTTTATTGAGCAGTGATCTCATGGATGAACTTGTTATTTTTGGCGAGTCCTCATGAGCCTGGTTGAAAATAAAGGTTTGTAGGAGTCAACAAGCCAGTGTATTACAATGGCGTGGCAAGAATACACATACTGATGCTTTACTACAGTAGAAATACAGTGTCTATAAAGAAGTCTCATGTTGAAGACTATAATTCAAGTCTTACAAGGTCAAAAGTTCCTCCCCAAATGGATCTCTTTCCAGTACTCTGTCTCTGAAGGATACCATTGTCTACCCAGTTTTTTTAAATTGATTTTTTAAAGAAAGAGACAAAGGGAGAGAGAGAAAGAGGGAGTGGAAAACATTGATTTGTTGTTCCACTTATTCATGCTGTCATTGATTGATTGTTATATGTGGCCTGATTGGGGATCAACCTACAATCTCGGCATGCCAGGATGATGCTCTAATCAACTGACCTACCTGGCCAGGGCCTATCCAGATATAATGCTTCCCTTATCTCCCCACGTCCATCTCTATTATTCTGTGCTTCAAATTGTCACTTCCAAATCCCTGCATCCCTCTGCATCTCTGTGCTTACAACCCTGTCCAGTCCCCTATAGTCTCTCATCTGCATTCTGAGTTGCTGCTTCACATACATTCTTGTTCCCATCTAGTCTGTTCTCCATTCAATGATTATGTTAATTTTTGTGAAATACAAGTCTTCTAAGCTCATCCACCCGCAGATTTTCTAAAGACTTCCTTGTGGCTCCATAGCTCACTAGCTCCTGCCTTTCTGGTCCTCAGTAAGTCAACTAGCAGCCTCCCCCCTCCTTCCCTCCTGCTCCTGCTTTCTCTGCCACTCTCAGTTCTTCTTACTGTTCCTCGTACCTTTGCAGGTACAAGGTGTGCTCTTTATGGAATGTGCTTCATCTTTTCCTAGTTCACCATTATTTACTCAAGAATGCGTCCCTGACTGGATTCTTGTCCCCTTTATCTCTGAGCATTTACTGTGAATGTATTTTACATCAGTTGGTATATAGTTGACCCTTGAAATCCACACATAACTTTTGAGTCCCGCCAAATTTAAGTCATCCCTCAGTGTTTGTGTGGGATCAGTTCCAGACCTCTGTTACTACCAAGTTCTGTTGATGCTCAAGTTCTCTATATAAAGCAGCATAGATAAATGCTTACAGTCTGCTCTCTGCATCTGCAGGACTCCCACTTGCAGATAGAAAGAAAACGGTATAGGTAGGTATTGAAACAACTCACATATAAGTGGACTCATGCTGTTCAAACTCATGTTGTTCAAGGTTCAGCATATATTTATTTGCTTAATACGTAGAGTATTTTGTCCAAAGGAGAGCTGTGAAGTCAGGGCCAATGTCTATTTTTGCTTGCCTTGGTAGACCCAGAGCCTGCTGAATGACTCATTAACAATTTTTTTGAATGAAAATTGATAAAATAGTCCATACTGGGATTATTAGAGTTGGACACACTGAAAGAGAATGATTCTTTAGTTCTGGTTACTCTCAGAGCTTTGGCCTCATGGAGACATAATGTGTCCTGCATGGCTGCTCATCTCACTTACGTTTTTCTCTTTATGAGTATGTTGAATTCTAAACAGAGTTCTCATTCATCTTCAACTGAGGTCAAAAGCAGGAGAGTTCTCTTTCTAAATGTGTTTATAAGATATTATCCTAACAAGATTTTATAAAATAAATACTTAAGTATCCCATTAATGTAATAAACTATTTTAAATCCATAAAAATAAAATATTTTATAATAAATTTTAAAGAAAATATAAGTTAGCTGTCACTATAACCTGAATTATCAATAGCATATTGAATCAGTTGGTTAAGATCCTTATCTATTTAAAACATAATTTCAAAATCAAGAGCATTTTCAACATTAATTTCAATTATCAACTAACTTGACCTTGTTAATGTTATATCAGGGTGACTAGGACAAATGACTTGATGGAATATTACACATCCAGGGCAGTGGAAGTTCACAGAGTCATTGGTGGTGGAGAAAGGGTAACACTCCCATCGTTCTATGGGCTCCTCCTCCAAGCCAATTCTAGGTCACTTCCAATCTATGTAACCCAAGTGTGCTTGCTAAGAAACCCCACCTTAAAACAATCCTACTGTCCTCGTCTCACTGCCCTTTCAGCCATGGCTGAAACAAGACCATGAGCGCAAGCTAGCTATGTTCCAGAAAAGAACGTGCCCATCTGTGTAACCTCCCGCAGCGCCCCTCTATTTATGTGCAGGTAGAGGAGGCATTTGCAGGAGGCAGGCCTTCAGGGAACTTTGTTTCCACGTGCTAGAGATATAAACTTGCTCTCGCTAAATCCTCAGCGCTAGTGATATTTCATGTGGCACTTCAAAAAGTTGTGGAAACATAATACAGTTCCCTAAGCTACCGTGAGATTTAGCTGCTTTTTTTAAGTGATACACCACCTGAGAATAATCCCAAAGTCATAAAACTTTGTTTTCTTTATTAATCCAAGTCAGTGTGACTTGAATTGTATAAAACATTTTATGTCTTTATAGATCTTATGCAGATACAGTAAATTCATTTGTGGAGCTGTGACTGGCTCTGTGTAGAGCTTAGTGCCACAGAAAGTATTCTTCTTTCTTAAAATCAATGTTGACCTTACACCACAGGTGAGATTGCTGTCCTATAAAGTGAGAGCTATGGTCTCCCTGGCGGAAGGGTACTAATTATATAACACAATAGTTTCCATTTTACTTAGCAATTCATGCACAACAGCATCAAGTCATGGAAGGGCTAAAAATCAGATTGTCTACTGTAAGCCAGCTATGTCAGAGTTTTGTTTTCTACTTAAATGTGAATATGAGAAGAGTTAGTTAGCAGTTAACTTGAGACGTTAACAGCCTAGATAAAGATATGAAAATGAGAGGGACAATTCCCAACCCAACCATCTTGTCTTTGGGCATTGAGTTTATTCTACCCTGTGTAGGTTTCAAGGTCCCCAGAGAGGGTGCAGTGATTTCTTCTTCTGGGAAAATATAATCCTCTCTCTCCCTGTCATCCTGCCTCCATTTTCATTTTCTTCACTCTGAGTTTGACTGCATTCTCTGTGCAATACTAAGCCTCCTCACCAGTGCACGATGTCCTCTTTGCACCAGAGCCAAACATTTGCCAGGGCTTTTTGTTATTTGAAAATAGAAATAAATCATATTGAATTTTAAGAACTTTTAGTTTTTTAATTTTGTAATTTTTATAACACTTACTGAGGGTAAAGAACTGTATCTTCAGGGCTGTGATTCTCAACCAGGGGCAGTTTTCTCTAAGGGGATATTTGTCAATGTCAGGGACATTTTTAGTTGTTACATGTTGGGAAGGGGAGGGGTGAACTTCCTCAAACGTGCAGGGCTTTTCACAACCAAGAGCCACCTGGTCCCACTGTCAGTAATGCTGAGACTGAAATATTCTGCTTTAGAGAATAGTTTATTTCTCCAGTAGCTCTCTGTAAGCATCTTACATGATTCTCTTACTTCGTTTTGTTCTTCAAGGTTTTTACTAAGTGTCTAAATGTTTTCAGTATTTCACACTAGATAACTAGAGGTAAGAGGAGTTTAAGCATAATCATCCTCAAGATCTAAGATGACCATAATGTCTTTGGTGGATCCCTTTCCCTCTGTCTCCTGGGCTTCCACCTATGCTGTCCTTGTCCTCTTTTGCTACATGTTATACTAATTTACTGGTATCAGCAGCTATACAATAGGCATCATGAGAACTTGCTGAAATGCAGTTGTTAGCCCCACTCCTAGGCTACTCTGGTATAGTAAGCCTGGGATGCAGCTTGGAAAACCACAGTTTAACAACATTGTTAGGATGATTCTGATGAACAAACTGTATGAGGGAAGCACTGTTGCTCTGAGCTCCACCTACTCACTGTTCTCACCTTTATCCTGCTTATATTCTGCTTTCTGAACCACCAGAGTCATCCCTTGCCCAGGCCCTTTCTTGGTGAGAGACCACTAACAGATCCCCATTGGTAACAGGTGGAAAAGATAGAGAATAGGCATTTGGGATGGGCCTTCATTGCCACTACCCAGTAGGTCATGAGTTTCCATGCTCCAGCGCTTTCTTCTTCATCTTCTCCTTCTTCTAAAATTCCACTTGTCTTTCCAAGACCAGAGGAGATGACTTCTTTCCTCTGATGTTTTGTCTCCGCTTGTTACCAGAGCGCAACATACTAAGGGTACTCTGTCACATGAGAGTGGAGCTGGTAGGGTATGTTAGCACCTTTATTCATCACAATTCCAAAATAACAATGAGCCTTCCTTAAACAATCAGAAAAATAAAAAATTTTTAGGAAAATAAATCCTAAAGTATCTTCTCCAACTTTTTGTGCAAATAGGCTCCAAGGTAAGCTGGGCCTGGAGAATAAGCTTCCTTAAATAAGACTCTTTGTAGAATTAGATCCTAGGTGTAAATCAGTGGCTACTAGGTCACATACAGATACATGCTGGGTTGGTCTGGACAGAGCCACCACTTCCTAAATGTGAACCACGTGCCAGGCACTGGGCTGTGCAGTCCAATTCATATTCATGCACTCTCCACTGCTAGAGGGAGCAGGTGCTGTTCCCACATTTAGCAGATGAAGAAACAGAGAGAGACAGGGAAGAAACAGAGAGAGTCTCCCAACTGAGAAAATGACCCATTCAGTCAGGTTTTTTTTAAAGCCTAAGACTGATCCTCTTTCTTTCACATTCTTCATCCTATCTGTCACATGTCCTACTGGCCTTGTTTGCATCACTTCAGTCAAAATGAGTCTTTCAAGTTACCTCTGGCCATGTGTTCCTTGTGTCATTCTTGTACCTCAGCCAGAGGAAGGCCACATTCTGTGCATTGGTCTGGGGTCCCCATTGCATTCTCTTCCCTCTCCGCCTGCAAGGCTCTTCCTGCAGATGGTTGGGGCTCCCTCTGTTCCTTCAAGTATCCCCTTTAATATCTCCTTCCGAGCAGACGTTTCTACACAGTAGCCTTCTACTCTCTCTGCCCCAATCTGTCTTTCCTCCAATACACACACCACCTCTGACATGAAATCCAAATTTCAGTGTTCATAAATAAAACTTTATCAGAACATAGCCATACCCGTTAGTTTAGGTGTTGTATTGTCTATGCTGCTTTCGTGGTCTAGAAGCAGACTCTTGGGTATTCGTGATAGGGACTCTGAAGCCTGCAAAGGTGCATAATCTATGTCTGGTCCCATATAGAAAGCGTGTGCCAGTCATACTATAGGACAGCTCGTGAGCATGGACAGGGATTTGTTTGTTTGCTGCAGTATTCCAGCAGGAACAAAAGAGCAGTTGTATAAGACACTGTGTCAGTTAATTACGGAATCTGGGGTTTGAGTAAATACTTGATTGGATCTAAAGACCAGATGTGTTAACTATGCTAAATAATGTAATTTACTTTGAAAATATTTTCATGGTGTAGACATGTTAAAGTCTTAAGCTTTTATTTTTTTCTTCTAGCTGGTGTACTGATTATCCAACTTGTAAAGTTTCTTACTTTAAACAAATCAAACTATTGAAACCGCTGGTCTGTTTTCTTAGCTTTTAAGTGATGAGCTCAGGATATTTAAAAATGGAAAAAACAAACTTTGTAATGGATGTATGTTTCTAGTAAACAGCAGTTTTCTTTTTTTTTTTAATAACCTTGCATTTTAAAAATGAAAGTTACATTTAAAAAGTAGCAAAAGCAACATTTTGATTATGACATATGCTGATTTTAATTGGCATTCATTAGGAAAAATTTAGCACCATTAACAAAGCATGCTCAGCACAGACAGGCAAGGTAACCTGATGGGCCTTGAGTGTATGCGATCTGATGAAATTTTTTCATAGCTCCACAAAATAAAATGCAAGGACACATAACGCCATGTTGTGAAACCTTTGAGCAAGTTTTCTCTCCAACCTAAAAGCAAGACATGTGAAAAAGAATGTGAAGAGTGGATTTGGTGAGGTTGGTTATGAATAGTGCTACAAACTGCTAATCTCTGCACAGTGACGCAGACAAGGATATAGGTGTCTGGTCGCAGGGAGGATTATCTTAGGTGGGCATGGGGTATTGAATGCTTATTTATTTAATTTGTTTTAGGTAACCCAGTAGCAAAAAAGGTATGCTTCATTCCTGGAGGTGCGAGAGGATGCAGAGCTCTCTTGTTTGGATTACTGTCCTGACCATGTGTGGGAAACCATCGTGGATTTCAGCCATGTCATTTGTGCATATGTGCGCTATGAGGAGTGGCGTTCACACTGCCCCAGACCTCTCTGCTTCATAATTTTATTCCATTGAATTATAACCACGATATGACACAGAGTTGACATCCTATCCCTAGAGCAACAGACCACAGGCTTCAGAACGGATCACTGCTAAGGGAATATCGGGTCTTCAGTTTCTTTCTGCCTTCACAAAGGAATGCGATGGATATAGCTTTCACATGTCCTTGTCTTTCCTATTTTGAACTTTTCCTTTAGCTCTTGCATTAATGTGGTTGGAAGTCGATCTAAATAATACAATATTTTGGCAAAACATATTTGTAGGCATAGGTTAATGAACTCTGATTAACCTGTGATGAAAGTTTATAAACCTTAAAGAACAGTAAGACTTATTGAGGTTATTGTGTGTGCATTCTATTTTTGCTTTTGATAATTTAAATTTTTTGTATTTTAAGTTAGGTTAGCAGAAATAACATGTGAGCATTTTAACTTCAGTGCACCGTTTTGCTGAGTGCTAAGAAGTATATCAACGCTGATATTTTATGACCAAAGCCCTATCATGACATGTACACACAAGAAGTAAAACCTGTTGGGATTTTTCTGGCTGATGTGTAGTCATAGAGGTAGACCATTTCAATATGAAGTATAAAATAGTCTCTGTTTTGATCAAGGGTGATTTCTTAGATCTAGTTTATGTCAATTATATTAAAATATTTTGTTAACTCCTAGATAAGAGTCTTGAAATGCTGAATTTTTAGACTGTAAATGATTTATTCTTAACTTAGCTTTCCCCCTACTTGTTAGTCATTGTATTTCTTTAAATGTAAGTAAAATCTGTGTCATTTTTTTCTGGTTCAATGATTTTGCAATAGACGTGTACATATTTCCAGAAGCTGCCATGTGGAAATAGATTGCTGATGAAAGTGACTGACCTAGATTTTAAATGCACAGTGTTAGGAAAACACACACCACTATAATAATAAGGGATTGGTTTTTTACCTTAAGAAATGACAAAAGGATACTTTCTGCACTATTAATTATCTTTCCTCTCACAGTTATGGGGAAAATGTTACTATAATGTTTATAGTAGTAATAATTATATATATTTAATTATATTCTTGCAAAAGTTATGGAAATAGATGATATTCATTTGTTTGCTAAATTTTGTTTGAATTTGACTGACTGAACACTTACCAGGATTTTTTTTTCATGTTAATAAGTAAAAAATTCATTCTGCTGATGGCGTATAGCACGTCAGTTTCTGTGATTATTTTATTGCCTTGTGTTAACATCCTAGGCTTGCAAATTTATATGCAACCGTGAGAAATAACTAAGAAAATAACATTTAATGTTGGGGATGTGACCTATGTGGAAAACTTTAGACTTAAATATAAATTGCTAATTTATTTCTTCTCCCAAACCTGTGCAGCATTAAGGAAATAAAATCTAGGGAGGTTTAATTAAAGTTTAAACACGTTTATTATGTTTTATGTACACTCTGTTGCCTTTAGTGTAAGACCTTCCATTGCAAGAAGATTGTTAAAAAAATAAATACATTTTATATATAGTACATGAAACAATGTCTTAGTCTTTGCCCACACACCTGCTTTTGTGTCCCAGATAAAATCAAGTAAGAATGACACTACTTTACCTTGAGGTACATTTCTAAGTTTGAAGCTACTTTCAGGGAGTAGATGGTCCATTGGGAAAATGGCAGGTATCAAAATTGCCGTTTCATCCATTATTTCTTCAAAGTATATGTTTTACCTCTTTCAAAGTTTAGCTCTGAAATGTGGGCTTTCATGAGAAGCATTCTAATGTTATCATTTCTAGTCCTTTCCAGTAGGGAGGCAGCTGGGACACTCTTCTAAGCTTTCCAGACTTTAAGGCCAAGACTGCAAGGCAGCCATGAGGCTGTTGTGCATGACAGTGTTAGGCCCTCTGACTGTGGGTCGTGTGCTCTCACCAGAGGAGACCCTCCAATTCTTACACCTTCAAGCGTGGAGCTGCCCAGTGAGGGCTGTCCGCTCAGCCTGAGTCTCCCCAGAAAACCAGCAGCCTCCTAGATTTTATAGTTGCACTCAGGTTCAAGTTCGCTGCTCGAACCCATGTGCACATTTCTGGTGCCTACCCTTGGAAAAGTAGAACTCTGTTCACAGATTCAATTCTGCGAACACTTAATGAACTATCCCAAGTCTCCACTAAGTTGTCGGGGAAATTATCTGCCCTTATAAACACAGGTCCATTTTTCTTCTCAACCTAGGAGGGTTATGAATATTTCAATTTTATAGAAGAGAAATTTAGGACCTAATAAAATTAAACTTGCCTGTGCTCACACAGATAATTACTGTTGGAAATTACATAATGAGGAACCATAAAAATAGCCAGAAAATGGTAGGTTTACTTTCCTTTGTGTATTTCTTATATGACATATCTGTCCTGTGTTCTAGGTGTCTGGAAGATGGGTTAGTCTAAGGGTATGCCAATATCTGCCCTGTTTTCTCAGGTCAGATCTGTTTGTGTCCAACACCTGCACTCTTTGCCAATGCAGTCATGAAAAATGTTGTGCTGGCCCTGGCCTGTTGGCTCAGCGGTAGAGCGTCGGCCTGGCGTGCGGGGGACCCGGGTTCGATTCCCGGCCAGGGCACATAGGAGAAGCGCCCATTTACTTCTCCACCCCCACCCCCTCCTTCCTCTCTGTCTCTCTCTTCCCCTCCCGCAGCCAAGGCTCCATTGGAGCAAAGATGGCCCGGGCGCTGGGGATGGCTCCTTGGCCGCTGCCCCAGGCGCTAGAGTGGCTCTGGTCATGGCAGAGCGTAGCCCCTGGTGGGCGTGCCGGGTGGATCCCGGTCGGGCGCATGCGGGAGTCTGTCTGACTGTCTCTCCCCGTATCCAGCTTCAGAAAAAAAAAAAAAAATGTTGTGCTGATAATATTTTAAAATCGGGTAAGATATTTACTATTGAATTTCTACATGAATTTAAAAGGCTAGCTGCCTTTTAAAAAATTTATTTAAAGGAGAATATTGGCCTGGGGTAAAATGAAAAAACAAATGGAACTGCTCAGTAGTTGGACTTGGCCCAGCAGCAGCGCTCAGCGCAGGCGCAGTGCAGGGCAGCAGTGCGTGCACCGGCCGAGCCCAGCCCTTGGCCGCGCAATCTCTGCTCAGAGACGGCATGAGAGCAGGTGCAGCTCAGCCTGTTCTGGGGATTTCCAAGGACTTTTGAAGAAAGCTGCAGCACCACCAAGCCCCTGTTCTCCCAGGTCAACACCATCAGATGAAGAGGAGACAGCAGCCCTCCGAGGGATGTGCACGCCCCAGTTCAACACCATGACTACTCGGCCAGCTCTCCTCATTTGAACTTTTGCCCATACTCTGAAATTTTTTGAAAGAATGTGTTAGTACTCAAGGTTGGGAATTGACTCCTGAAAGTGTCAACCTGTTTCACAAATTCTCCAGGATTGTAAAATGTTTTCTGTACGGAATTCTTTATGATAGGCTTTTAGGGACTAACTGACCAAGAATGAATCCAATGCTAACTTCACCTTGTAGGGTTTCTCTGATGTAGGCAAATCCTTATTAAGAATTGCACCTAAAGTATGTGAATTCTTCTACACTAAGGGTTGCCAAACTGCAGCCGTTCAGTCAGAACCATCCTGTCTGTTTTTGTATATAGATTTATAGGGACAAAGCCATGGTATTTATTCAGGTGTCATCTCTGGCTGCTTTGCAAGATGGCAGCAGTGTAGATTTCTGTGACAGAGCCCATGTGGTCCACAAAGCCTGAAGCAGTCACTCTGATGTTTTACAGAGAAGTTTGCCAATTCCTGTTCTACACGATGGAGGAATCTGACATTATGAATTCATTGGAACACAGTGAGGTAGTGGCAGAGGTCAGGTGGGGAGGCAAGCACATCATTTGAATATCGGCTCTGCTACTTGCCCTTTACAGCTTTCTAAAATGGGCGCGATGCTATATATGCCTCATGGAAGCTTTGAAAAGAATTTAGTGTGGTGACTAGCAATTAATAAGCTTTTGATAACATTGTACCTTGTTTGAAAATCTGTAGTCTTAAGTAGTCACCTCTGACAAAAAGAAAACCACACAGTAGTCCCTTACCTCAAAACTCAGCTTACTGGTTAAGTGGACACAACTGACAAAATTAAGGCCATATAGGACTAGACCTGGAAGTGTTTTCTGCTTCTTTCCAAGTCAGTGAGAACTTTGAGAAAGCAGAGCAAGGGCAAACTCAGAAAACAACTCAAGAAGTACAGCTTCCCCTTGACCTTGGCTGTCAATGTGGCAGAATGTTGAAAAAGCTGTGCTGTGTTCACGGCCATGTGTGTGTTTTGGGCCTGTAATACCAGTCCAGTGGTAGCTGGAGTGGCTCTGGGAAGGACACAGCACATAGGTGCCTGATGTGAACCTGACCTGAGAGAGAAGTGCAGCACATACACAAAACACCCGCTCTCCAGTCCATCTCGTAACGACTCGGGTCCTGTCCAGCAGTCACGTGTAAGGAAACGATTATTTCATGTTACAAGGTAATGTTGTAAATGGACACTTTGAACAAAGAGCTCCTTAAATAATTGATGAACAGTTACTGAAGCATGGTGGGCAGCCTTTGGGGTATTGATTTTGGGCTGTAAACAAAGCAGAGCTATATTAGATTGTGCTTTGGTCTCTTCCTCTCCTGCTTGGTGCTGTGAATATTCATAACCTGGTTCTGTGCTAGGAATGGGAATACTGTCTTTGTGTTGTTCATCTGGGCCTTTGCTCTCTGAGGCTAGGGTCCCTGACCCATCCTTTAATTACCATTTTTGATTCTTTTAATGAGGAGTTATCAAAATAGATCAGGACACTGAATTATTAATTGAATAACTGTAATTAGCAATCAGAGAATGAGAGCAAGCAAGGGTACGTCAGTCCTCTACTTCCAAACCCAAAATTCTGTTTTCAGTAATTCAGTTTGGGCCTCTGAACTTCCCTGCCCTCTTTTTGAATTTCATCTTTACCCTTTCTTTGTTCAGCATTCTGTGTTCTATAGACCACTCAGGGACATCACAGGAAATAAAATCATGCCTTTTGCCATTTTAGTATTGCAATAACTGAAAAGAAGACATAAAAAATAATCCATAGTTTCTCTCTCAAACACTTTCACACACAAATCAATAGAGTGGACTGCTTAGGTCAGCTTAGTGGGGCATGGGTTGAAATAGGAATCAAGACAATACTTTGAATATTTAAATATTTATGAGTGCTATATATCTGACAGAAGACTGAAACTGACTCTTAATGCCACAGTAAAGAAGCTGGAGTAGAAGCACTAAGTCTCAGCTTGAGAAAAAGTTAGTGACAATTCTTGCAACTGTCAAAGTCAGAAAAATTGGTATTTGATGGTGTCATATATGCCATTTCAACCATCATCTTTCCTGATTCACTATGAGCACAGCCAAGGAGCAGAGGTAAGGAAAGGGACCTATAAAGGTGCTATGTCTGATATCCTCGTGGGAAAGGGACTTTGTCTGTGAAATATCAGTGACCATGTCTCTGATTTGGTAATGTATGCACTTGGGCTGTGGTCACATAGAGGAAAGTAGGAAGAGTGTTTTTTTGGGGGGGAGGAGTAGAAAGTGTTTTGGGGAGGGCTCTTATTTTACTTCTGATTAGACAAAAGTGGGGTGGATGGCCAACTCCACTTGTTTTCATTCATGTTCTTATGGTTTAAAGAGAGATGTATTGGTTTCTCTTTTCCCTCCTGACATCACAAATGCAAAAAAGGGTCCAAAGTGGGATGGGTCTGTTCAGGCTCAGTGGAAGGCTGATCTTCACAACAGAAAAATATTTATTAAAAATTAATGGATTTTATGATATAAAAAGCAAAAGCTGTACATGGCAAAATTACACAAACCAAACTAAAGGTCAAACTAGGAACCATATTGACAGCTATTATGGCAGCTACAACATTAATAACCATACAAACAAAGCTTTTACAAACTAGTTAACAAAAGATGAACACCTCAATAGAACAAAAGGTAAAATCATTCACAAAAGAATAAATACAAAAAAGCCAGTGTTTTTCAGTTTCTGATGAATAGCTGGGATTGAACAGTCTTTCATGTATCTGTTTGGCCAATATTAAAATGAGAGAACATTAAACAGCAGTGGTGGGATGTGTTGCTACACTGTACATATTGCATATCAAGATCTTTGGCAATATTGTGTTTCCTGACTCAATATTTCTACTTACAGGAATTTAGGAATCACATGGCATGAACAACAATATGAATCAGAATTGTTTATAAGAGCAAAAAACTAGAAATCCTAAATAACCATCAAAAAGGGCCATACCTCAGTTCTGGGCACAGTGCCTTGCATTTTGTTCCTGCTAATCACAACAAAATCCCTGGACAGTGCAGATATGTTACCTAGCAGAGGACTCCAAGGTGGTGAAAGGAAGACTAGCTTAGGGCCCTTAGGACTTGAAGAATGCAGCATGAGGTCCTGGTATTTGCTGTTGTTTTTGTTGTGTGTATGTGTCCTGTGCACCTGGCTGGGGTGTTTAAGAAACCTGCGACCCAAAAATGCCGAAAGATGCAAAAAAAAAAAAATAGGCCTCCTAAATACCTGCTTTCCTTTACACAAAATACTAAGAAAGGGGCAACCTAAGTGTGCAGAAAACTTAAACCATATCTGCGTATTCTTTAGAGAATACCATGAAAACCATCTGCAGCCACCCTTTACCCCAGTGGGGAACCCTGATAGGTTGACTACCTCCTAAAGTAGAAAAGTTAAGGCCCTGGTCGGTGGTCAGTGGATATCCCAGGTTCGATTCCTGGTCAGGGCACATAGGAGAAGTGACCCACCCTCCCTCCCTGTTCCCTTTCTCTCCCTTTATCCCTCCTGTAGCCAGTGGCTCTATTGGTTGGAGTGTGGCCCCAGGAGCTGAGGATCGCTCTGTTGGATCACATCAGCCTCAGGCACTAAAGATAGCTCAGTACTTGAGCACTGGCGCAAGATGGAGTTGCCAGGTAGATCCCGGTCAGGGTGCATGCAGGAGTCTGCCTCAGTATCACCTCTCACCTAAAAAAAAGTAGCAACAAAAGTACAATAAAATAATATTTATTATGTCCAAGGTACAGTTCAAAATTACTTACTGTATTAAGAAACAGCAAAATCTTAACTCAAGAAAGAGGATCAACAGATGCCAACACTGAGATGACACAGATGTTGCAATTTTCAGACAAAGATTTTCAGGCAGCTGCCATTAAAATGCTCCCACAGGCAATTATAAATACTCTTGAAACAAATTTAAGAAATAGAGTATCTCTACAATGGGCTAGAAAATATAAAGAAAAACCAAATTTGAAAGTTAGAATTGGAACATACAATAACTAAAATTAAAAAACAAACAAATACTCCCTCACTGGATGAATTTCATAGCAGAATGGAAATTAAATAGGAAAAATCAGTGAACTTGAAGATAAATCAATAGAAGTCATTCAATTTGAATGACAAAGGAACTAGATTAAAATAAAATAAGCTCAGGACTTGTGATACAATATCATAAGATCTAATACTTATGTCCTCAGCATCTGACAAAGAGGAGAAAAAATATGGAGCTAAAAAAAATACTTGAAAAATAAAAATTTCTGAAATTTGGCAGAAGACACAGACTGACAACTTCAAGGATACATGCACAACCATACATAAATACTCAGGTATACAATTACTGAGTTGTACAGTAAATGTATGTTTTACTATATAAGAAAAGTTGCCAAACTTTTCCAAAGTGCAGTATTATTCTACATTCCCACCAGCAATGTGTGCGAGATCCATTCCTCACTATCCTCACCAGGATTGTACAGGTGTACAGGTGTGTGTGTGTGTGTCCTGTGCACCCACTGGGGGGTAAAAAGACGGAATTTCATGTTTCTCAGCCAGAGTAATGAGGTGACATTCTCTCATTATGACCTACGAACTTGCCAAAAACATTGAGTTTATGAACACTGAATCATTGCTCTTCTGGTCACAGTATTTTCATCAACTAATCAATACTATACTACCCTGTTTTATGTATATTTCTGTTTAAAGACACCTTGTTTTATATATTGCTATTGATTAATTGACATAGAACTCATGGCCTAGAGCACTGTAACTCATGCTGAAAGAAAGCTTATTTAACACATGTGTTTTCTCCATAGGGCATGTTCCAGCCTTCTTGTGCTTAGAAGCCATGGGCTTGGGAATCATCTTAAACAGTAAAATAACCAACAAAAAGCACAAAAGTGCAAGAAAACACAGTACTAAACTGATCACATAGTAACACCTGTTTATAGTATGGGAGCTGAACAAGAAGGCAAAGTGTCACTTTGTTTAACATCAGCTGGAAACGTTCTCATTAGGTGTCTCTAATTTTTCTCCGCTCTGTGCAAGCCCATTCCAGATGACGGTAAAATTGCTGTAAATATTGATTTGGGGGTTACAAATAAATAGTAGACAACTTCACAAATATAGAGCTCATGAATAATGAGGACTGATTATCCACCGTCCATATTCTGATTTGACAATGTATCACAGTGATGTCAGATATTATTGCAAACTTTGGGCAAAAGGTACCTATAAACTCTACTATTACTGTAACTTCTGTGAGTCAAGCTATCTCAAAATAAAAAGTTATTATAAAGGAGGGGGTGGGTAAATATGGTTATTATAGAGGTATTGAAATGGTATTGATATTGGAACTATCTAGTATAATCCCATTTTAATAAAATGCATATAGATCATATACATGAAATGTTAAAGGGGAGGACAATGTGTGATTTTAACTTCCTTCTTTACATTGTCCTTTGAGACGGGTTCACTAATATATTTAATCTCTTACTAGGCTTCCTGCAGATGTTCCCTTGGTTTATCTAGCCACCTTAGCTGAAACCGAGTTATCCCAGGGCAGGGAGGCGAGTCCAGATAGCTAGAAATAGCTTTCTGTTTGACAGTCAAAACTCTTCGAGATGACTGCTTTTCCAACTTGGTTGCTCAAATAGAAATTTCGCCAACCCAGAGATGCCACGTATCAGAATGTTTGGAAAGAGATTTGTGTGACCATCAGAATTGTTCTATTACCTTTCTGTTTGGTCCTCACATTCCTGGTTTTGATACCTGCCTGAGACCTCTATGGCTTACCAAACAGAAATGGCTAGAGAGATAAAGGGAACTGATATTTATTAAGCATCCACTAAGTGTAAGGGACAACAAAGTAGTTTTCCAGATGAAAATACTTGGACTTAGGAAAACTGAAAACCCATTTCTAACTCAAATAGTAAGTGTCAGAGTTGAGGTCTGCATCTCTTATAATACCTCCCTGATTTTCTTCAGAGGTTTGCAATTGGAGAGTAAATATTAGTAAATATTAATGCAGAAAGCATGTCATTCTCAAGACCTTAAAGCTGAGCAACCTCCCACCCACCAAAAAAGGCATTTTAAAAGTAAAGCCATATTAGGGTGGTTATGTCAGAAGTGAAAAGGATAAATTTGGAGCCTAATGCTATAATTAATTTTGTAATTACAAAAGACTATCCAGAACTGGGAATTTGAGATTTTAGAAAGTAAATAAATTTAAGTGAGAGTTACTTAACTAAAAATGTGGTAAGACACTAATTGATTTTAGTAAAAAAGACATTATATGAAATACAGTCAGCAAGACTGATAAAATGAGGAAGTACATGTCTTGTAGTTTAATGGAACATCATCACAATTACCAAGACATTGTCTTAGCAGAAAATAGGTGCCAACAGGATGCTATTAGATAGAACAGGGGTCCCCAAACTTTTTACACAGGGGGCCAGTTTACTGTCCCTCAGACCGTTGGAGGGCCGGACTATAAAAAAAACTATGAACAAATCCCTATGCACACTGCACATATCTTATTTTAAAGTAAAAAAACAAAACGGGAACAAATACAATATTTAAAATAAAAAACAAGTAAATTTAAATCAAGAAACTGACCAGTATTTCAATGGGAACTATGGGCCTGCTTTTGGCTAATGAGATGGTCAATGTGCTTCTTTCATTGACCACCAATGAAAGAGGTACCTCTTCCGGAAGTGCAGCGGGGGCCGGATAAATGGCCTCAGGGGGCCGCATGTGGCCCGCGGGCCATAGTTTGGGGACCCCTGAGATAGAGGGAGCTTATTTTTCATGGCCAAAAGAAGGAACAGGCAGGGCCTGAGGGAAAATCTCTTCTGGTTTTGCACCTATACAAGTGATGACCAAGTGCCTTTGCTCTGACCGCCAAACAGGAATTTTTTGGACAGTTTCAGGTTTATTCAGGGTAGAGAAAGATATCCCTTACAGCTGGGCCACTGCACCATGCAGTAGTTCACAGAGAAGAATGACCAAGTCAAGGCGTGGGAGAAAAAGAGGCATATCTTCATTTCATCTCTAACAGAGCCTGGAAGCCATATGTATTTTCAACAAATATTTTCATTTTACTTTCTCACATTCTTTCTCCAACTAAAGAGAATGCCCTTTAAGTTTCTATCTGAAAAGGTCTCTTTTTTAGAAAGATAAGAAGTGTTGTGTAATCATGAGCAATATCAAATAAATTCTAACGACTGCATTTGGAATGAAGCATCAGTATAGGAAAGACAGATAATAAAACCAAGCTTTGTTTTATGACATCCCCACAGAGGGACCTTAGTAGATGTTGATTTACTGAGTCCAAGTCAAGCCTTTGTTCATAAAAGTACCTAATGATAAAATTAGACATTTGATCATATGTTATGTTTGAAACTTGTTTTAGTTTTTCAATGAATATGTAAAACAATAGTAACTCTCTGGTTCACAGATAAAGAACAAAGAGGGTCAAGAAACAAGTTTCCTTTACTTTTGTTTTCTTCTGATCATTGGAATATCTCTGGTGCGACACAGATGAATTGCTAGAGATGCCTTTATATGTTAGATGTGTTCAGTAAGTACATCGCTTCAGTCATTCAGAATAATTCTGTGCTCATCTAATTGGAAGTTAATATATGACAGACAGCACATTAGCTTCAATTTTCCTGCAGTTTTTATCTTCCAATTGTATTTGAAATTTAGTTGTTCAGACAGTCCCAAGATACCAAAGGAGACATTAGAATCCAAGATGTTTGGAGGGTAAAAAGATCATTCCTATGCAACTTGACTCTTTAAGGATAGTGAGAGTTGTTAGTAAAATGGTATGTTGAAAGTCTGGTCCCACCAGAGTGAATGGTTCACCTTGGATTATCTTTTTACAGCTTTTATTTAAAAATAATTACAAGGCTTGCACATATAATACAGAGAGATGTGTTCCTTTCACCCAGATCATTCACTGATTCTATTTTACATAATTACAGCATAATATCACAACCAAGAATTTGACATTGGTACAATCAATGTTTATGTGGATAATTTTAGATATTAATTATTCCATACCACAAAGATCTCCCTCATGTTATTTTTTTAGTGACACCATTACCCCGACACCCATAATTCTTAACCTGTGACAACCACTACTGTGTTTTCCAGCTATGTAAAAATTCTGCATGATGTCCTTGAGATAAATCTAAGTTCATGTGTGAATAGCTTTTCTTTTACTGCTGAGTAGTTTTCCATGGTATGTATGGACCACAGTTTGTTTAATCATTTCCAGTTTTTGGCTATTATGAATTAAGTTGCTATAAACAATCATGTATACATTTTTGTGTGAACATTAGGTTTTTATTTCTCTGGGACAAATGCTTAGGAGTATAATTGTTGGAACATATGATAAATATATATGTATTTTCTTTAGAAACTGACAAATTATTATTTTTTTTTTCTTCTTCTTTCCAAGTGAGAGGAGGGAAGATAGAGAGACAGACTCCAGCATGAGCCTTGAATGGGATCCACCTGGTAGACCCCGGCTAGGGCCGATGCTCTGCCCATCTGGGACCATGCTCACTACTGAGAGGTGGAGAAGCAGATGGTTGCTTCCCCTGTGTGCCCTGACTAGAAAACAAACCTGGGACATCCACAGCTGGGTGACGCTCCGCCACTCAGCAAACCAGCCACGGCCCTGACAAATTATTTTTTGAGAGTGGCAGTATTATTTTACATTCCACTGGTAATGTATGTGAATGTAGTCTCCACATCGTCACCGGTACTTAGCTAGTTCTTTTTTTAATTTTTATTCAATTTTTAAATTTCTTACGTTAACATGGATTCAAATGTCCCACTCAATATAACATCCTAATCCCCCAACAACGTGCCCCCATTAAACATCCTTTGACCCCTTCCCCCCGACTTCCTTCCCCTCTTCCCGCTGGGGTTTGCTGTCCTGTTATCTGTATCTCTGTGTTATGTATATATAATTTCACTCACCCCTTCACCTTCTCTGATCCCATTCCCTCCATCCCCCTTCCCTCTGACAGCTGTCCCTCTGTTCCCTGTGGCCCTGCCTCTGCCTCTATTCTATTCCTCAGTTCAGTTTGTTCATTAGATTCCACATATATTGATAAATGAGACCATATGATATTTGTCTTTCTCTGCCTGGCTTATTTCACTTAGCATAATAATCTCCAGGTCCATCTATGCCATCGCAAAGAGTAAGATTTTCTTCTTTTTCATGGCTGTTTAGTATTCCACTGTGTATATGTACCACTTTTTTATTCACTCATCCACTGATGGACACTAAGGCTGTTTCCAGATCTTGGCTATTGTAAACAATACTACAATAAATATGGGGTGCATATCTTCTATTGAATCAGTGTTTTTGGGATTCTTAGGATATATTCCTAAAAATGAGGTAGTTCAGTCAAAAGGCAGTTCCATTTTTAATTTTTTGAGGAAACTCCATACTGTTTTCCACAGTGGCTGTAAAAGTGTGCATTCCCACCAGCAATTCAGGAGGGTTCCCTTTTCTCCACACCCTTGCCAGCACTTACTGTGTGTTGATTTGTTAATGAGCACCATTCTGACAGGTGTGACATGATATTTCATTATGATTTTAATTTGCAAATCTGTGATTATTAGTGATGTTGAACATTTTTTTCATCTGCCTATTGGCCATCTGTATGTCCTCTTTGGAGAAGTGTTTATTCAGGTCCTTTGCCCATTTCTTAATTGAACTGCTTATCTTCCTGGTGTTGAGTTTTAGAAGTTCTTTATAAATTTTGGTGATTAACCCCTTGTCAGACATATTGGCAAATATGTTCTTCCATTGTGTGGGTTGTCATTTTAATTTTGTTAATGGTATCTTTTGCTGTGCAAAAGCATTTTAGTTTGATATAGTTCCATTTGTTTATTCTGTCCTTTATTTCACTTGCCTGTGGAGATATATTGGCAAAAATATTGCTACGAGAGATATCAGAGAGTTTACTGTCTCTGTTTTCTTTCAAGATGTTTATGGTTTCACAACTTACATTTAAGTCTTTTAACCATTTGGAGTTTATTTTTGTGAACGGTCTAAGTTGATGGTCTAGTTTCATTTTTTTTACATGAACCTGTCCAATTTTTTCAACAACATTTATTAAAAAGAGTGTTTTATTGTATACTCTTGCCTCCTTTGTCAAATATCAATTGACCATAAAGGCATGAGTTTATTTCTGGGTTCTCTGTTCTCTTCCATTGATCTGTATGCCTGTTTTTATGCCAAACCAAGCTGTTTTGATTACAAAGGACTTGTAGTATCCCTTGATACCAGGAAGTGTTATACCTCCCACTTTGTTGTTCATTTTCAAGATTAATGAGGCTATTTGGGTTCTTTTCTGGTTCCGTATAAATTTTTGGAATATTTGTTATATTTTTTTGAAGTATGCCATTGGTATTTTAATAGGAATTGTATTGAATCTCTAGATTGCTTTGGGTAGAAAAGATATTTTAATGATGTTTATTCTTTCTATCCATGAATACAGTATATACTTTTATTTGTTGGGAACTTCCTTGACTTCTTTTTTCAATGTCTTGTAATTTTCCAAGTACAAGTCTTTATTCTCCTTGGTTAAATTTACTCCTAGGTATTTTATTTTTTGTTTTTGCAATAATATAAGGGATTGTTTCCTTAATTTCTCTTTTTGGCAGTTTGTAGTTGTTGTATAAAAATGCAACTGATTTCTGAAGATTAATTTTATATCCTGCCAACTTGCCAAATTCATTTATCAGGTCTAGTAGTTTTTGTCTGAGACTTAAGGGTTTTCTATGTACAGTAACATATCATCAACAAATAATGATAGTTTTACTTCTTTTTCAATTTGGATGCCTTTTATTTCTTCTTCTTGTCTGATTGCTGTGGCTAAGACTTACAGTATTATGTTGAATAAGAGTGGTGCAAGGGGAAACCCCTGTCTTGTTCCTAATCTTAAGAGGATTGCTTTTAATTTTTGCCCATTGAGTATGATGTTGGCTGTGGGTTTGTCATAGATGGCTTTTATCATGTTGAGATATGTTCCTTGTATTCCCACTTTGCTAAGAGTTTATGGGTGCTGGATCTTATCAAATGCTTTTTTCTGCATCTATTGATATAATCATGTGATCTTTATTCTTTATTTTGTTTATATAATGAATCACATTGATTGATTTGCAAATATGGTACCAGCCTTGACTCCCCAGAATAAATCCCACTTGATTATGATATGTGATTTTTTATGCATTACTGGATCAGGTTTTCTAATATTTTGTTGAGAATTTTAGCATCTATGTTCATTAGGGATATTGGCCAAAAGTTTTCTTTCGTTGTAGTGTCTTTACCTGGTTTTGGAATGAGGATAGTCAGAGTAATGGCGGAGTAGGAAGCGATACCGATAAATCTCCCCCAAAACTCAACAAGATCTTCAACCAGAAACAGAAAAACCTATACTTGGAGCCTCCAGAGGCTTCGCAATACACCCGAAGGTATGGTCGAGTGAAAAATTGGCTAAATATATAACCAAACTCTGAAGGAAATAGGGAGTAAGAAATGCTCCGCCTTCCTCACTAACCTAAACAGGGCGGCTTTCTCTGGTAACTGTGAATATAGAAACTGAGGCGGGCAAAGGGGGTGAATACATCCAGGCTGTGGCACAAAGGGCCGAACCAGGCTGTGACACGGAGATCCTAGCCAAGGAAAAACTGATCCTGTGGCAAGCCGGGCAATACAAGCTAACACTCGCGCCAAACCCAAACAAAGAAAGACAAGCGGGGCAGCCGTTTTACCCGTTCTTCTGGTTGGTGCAGCAGTTAGTGGGCGAGAGATTTCTTCCTAATCCCCGGAAGTGGGTGTCCGTGTTACCCCACAGAGAGGCAGGGTCAGAGGCCTTTCTGTGGGCCGAAAGCAGAATCTCTGGGCAGCCCCAGCTTCCTGGGAAAGCCGCGCATGGGAGGGAGCAAGAACTAATTCCAACGGTGGAAATTTTCCGTGCTGGTGAGGGTTTCGCTCAGAGGGAAACGCAGCCGGCCTCATATCCTGGTGTGCGCGCGCAGATAGGAAGTGAGCGATTCCTCCGAGTGCCTCGGCAGTGCGCGCCCGTGTTATCGCACAGAGGGGCAGAGTCAGGGGCCTTTGTGTGGGCAAAAGCGGAATCTCGGGCCGCCCCAGCGCCTTGCAAAAGCCGCGCACGGGGATGGAGCGAGACTCAATTCCAACGCTGCAACTTTTCCATGCGGTTGGGGGTTTCACTCAGAGCGTGAGACTGCTGGCCGGATATCCTGGTCTGCGCGCGCAGATAGTGAATGAGAGTTTCCTCCAAGCGCCCCGGAAGTGGGCGCCCACCTGTGTTATTGGACAGAGTGGCAGAGCCAGAGGTCTTTGAGTGGGCGGAAAGCCCGCCTGATTATGCTAGCAGCTCTGACTGACTGAGCCTTACCCAGAGCCCTGTGCTGAGAGGGAATAGAGTGGGGAGTTGCCAGCTCTTTGAACCTCTTACTATCCAGGCAGAGGCAGCAGCAACCCCATAGCTGGATTATCAGGCTACTAATTGAGGAAGGAAAGACTAGGAGAAAGGCTCCAGGAACACGGACTCTCTTACTGTCAGAGCCTATAAATGCTAATGAGCCTCGACTCCCAACGAGACCAAAGCACAATACATGACATTGCCATAGAGACTTATCAACTGCAAACCTCTACCTGAGCGTGCCAAAGGGGCAGAACCCGGGGTACAGAGTCACCGACCAGGAAGAGGGAGAGAAAAGAAAAAGCAAGAAGATAACCTCTCAAAATCAAGAATAATCTGCTGACTTTGTAACCTATCCCATTTTATTATATTTGTTCATTTGTTTCTCTTATCTTCATTCTTGATACTTTTTTTCCTCCTCCAATTTGGCTGATTAACTCTCTGCTGGTCTTACTCTCTCCTCTCCTTGAACTACACTACCCATAAGTGTTACATCTCCCATTATCTTTTTTCTCCTCTTCCTTTCTCTCTATGAGGGTTGTACTCCAAAACCCTTAACTCTCTCTCTCTCCTTTCTTTTTTCTTCTTTTAGTGGTTCCTTCTTTTTTTCTCTCTCTCTCTTTCTTTTCTCCCTCTATATTAGTTTCTTCCTTTCTCCTTTACATCTCCTCTCATTCAAACCTCAATAACAAACAAATTATCTTATCTGGGACTCAAACTTATGTTTGTGGCATTTTGGGGGGTTTTTACTTCACCATTTTAACTCACTAGCAGTGCTCCCATCCCTGGCTTTCCATTTTATCTAGTTCTTGTTCCACTAAATACAATAGTATTTTTTTAATTTGTCCCCCCATTTTTCTGTTTTCCTCTTATTCCTCTCATCATAACTCTTAGACAACCAACACCTAAAAGTAAATCATTTTATTCTTGACCCAAATTTTTTCCTTATTTGCTTTTTGTGGGTCCATACCCCCACCTTTTTTTTTTGCCCCTTTATTACTTTTCCCCAATTCAGGCCCTCCATCACAGGCATTGTTTGTTATAATTCATAGTTCACCACAAGATTTTCTCAAGAAAAAGGGGAGAGGAGAGGAAAAAAGGAGGGGGGGAATAATTTCCTTTTTTTAAAAATTATTATTTTATTTTATTTTTATTTCATTATTAATTTTTTAAAAAAAAACAACTCTTTTTGATTTTTTATTTTTTTAACTTTTTATTCTTTATTAAATCTCATTAATACTATCAACAAAACCACCCTCAGATGCCATTAAGGAAGAGAAAATTGAATATCATGGATACAAAAGAAAGAGAGGTAACACAGCTAGATGAGGAAAAATCTATGGAGAAAAAATTTAATATATTGGAAACCTTGGAGCTAAATGACAGAGAATTCAAGATAGAAATCCTAAAAATCCTCTGAGATATACAAGAAAACACAGAAAGGCAATTTAGGGAGCTCAGAAAACAACTCAAAGAACACAAAGAATATATGTCCTAAGAAATTGAAACTATAAAAACAAATCAAACAGAGATGAAAAACTCAATTCACGAGCTGAAAAACAAAGTAACAAGCTTAGCTAATAGAACAGGTCAGATAGAAGAGAGGATTAGTGAAATAGAAGACAAGCAACTTGAGGCACAACAGAGAGAAGAAGAGACTCAAAAATTAAAAAAAATGAGATAGCCCTACAAGAATTATCTGACTCCATCAAAAAGAATAACATAAGAATAATAGGTATATCAGAGGGAGAAGAGAGAGAAAATGGAATGGAGAACATACTCAAACAAATAATAGATGAGAACTTCCCAAGCCTGTGGAAAAAACTAAAGCCCCCAATTCAAGAAGGAAACAGAACTCCGAGTTTTCTTAACCCCAACAAACCTACTCCAAGGCATATCATAATGAAATTGACACAAACCAACAGCAAAGAAAAAATTCTCAAGGCAGCCAGGGAAAAGAAGAATACAACATATAAAGGAAGGCCCATTAGATTATCATCAGATTTCTCAGCAGAAACTCTACAAGCTAGAAGAGAGTGGACCCCAATATTTAAAGTCCTGAAAGAGAGGAACTTTCAGCCACGAATACTATACCCATCAAAGCTATCCTTCAAATATGAAGGAGAAATAAAAACATTCACAGATACAGAAAAGATGAGGGAATTTATCATCAGAAAACCCCCACTCCAGGAATTACTAAAGGGGGTTCTCCAATCAGATACAAAGAACAAAAAAAAAAAAACAGAGCCACAAGTAAAAGCTCCACCAAGAACACAATAAAACCAAATTTAAACTGTGACAACAACAAAAAGAAAGAGGGGGAGAAGATGGAGATTAACAGTAGCAAAGGACGATGGAGTGCAAAAGTACTCACAAAATAGTTCGCTACAATGAACAGGGTAGGGACCCTTTTCATTACTCAAAGGTAACCACCATTGAAAAAACCACCACAGAAGCACATGAGATAAAAAAGATAGCAACAGAGGAAAGATGTATGGAATACAACCAAATAAAAACAAAAGATAAAAAAACGAAAGAGAAGGATCAAACAAGACACAAAACTAATGGAAAGCAAGATATAAAATGACGATAGGGAACTCACAAGTATCAATAATTACACTAAATGTAAACGGATTAAACTCACCAATAAAAAGGCACAGAGTAGCAGAATGGATTAAAAAAGAAAATTCAACTGTATGCTGCCTACAGGAAACTCATCTAAGTAACAAGGATAAAAACAAATTCAAAGTGAAAGGCTGGAAAACAATACTCCAAGCAAATAACATCCAAAAAAAAAGCAGGTGTAGCAATACTCATATCTGATAATGCTGACTACAAGACAGTAAAAGTACTCAGAGATAAAAATGGCCATTTCATAATGGCTAAGGGGACACTGAATCAAGAAGACATAACAATTCTTAATATATATGCACCAAACCAAGGAGCACCAAAATATATAAGACAGCTACTTATTGATCTTAAAACAAAAACTGACAAAAATACAATCATACTTGGAGACCTCAATACACCGCTGACGGCTCTAGATCGGTCATCCAAACAGAGAATCAACAAAGACATAGTGGCCTTAAACAAAACACTAGAGCACCTGGATATGATAGACATCTACAGGACATTTCATCCCAAAGTGACTGAGTACACATTTTTCTCCAGTGTACATGGATCATTCTCAAGAATTGACCATATGTTGGGCCACAAAAACAACATCAGCAAATTCAGAAAAATTGAAGTTGTACCAAGCATATTTTCTGATCATAAAGCCTTGAAACTAGAATTCAACTGCAAAAAAGAGGAATGAGGATAATGCTTGCCTTATAAAATGAGTCTTCCTTCCTCTTGTATTTTTTGGAATAGCTTGATAAGGATAGGTGATAGTTCTTCTTTGAATATTTGGTAAAATTCACCTGTGAATCCATCCAGTCTAGGACTTCTGTTTGCTGGAAGTTTTTTGATAACTTTAAATTTCATTTGCTGTAATTGTTCTATTTAGATTTTCTGATTCTTCTACATTGAGTTTTGGAAGGCTGTATGTCATAGGAATTTATCCATTTCACCTAGGTTGTCCAATTTTTTTGGCATATAAATCTTCATAGTATTTTCTTAAAATCCTTTGTATTCTATGTTGTCATTTGTTACTTCTATACTTTCATTTTTAATTTTATTTATTTGGGTACTCTCTTTTTTCTTCATGAGTCGTGTTAAAGGTTCATCAATCTTGTTTACCTTTTCAAAGTACCAGCTCTTCGTATTATTGATCCTTCATATTGCTTTTTTTTTTTTAGCCTCTATGTCATTTATTTTTGCTCTAATCTTCATTATTTTCTTCCTTCTACTTCCTCTGGGCTTTATTTGTTGTTTTTATTCTAGTTATTTTAGATGCAGGGTTAGGTTGTTTATTTGAGCTTTTTCTTGCTTCTTAAGGGAAGCTTGTAATGCTGTGAACTTCCCTCTCAGGACTGTTTTTGTTGTGTGCTATAGATTTTGGTTTGTTTTATGTTCATTTTCATTTGTTTCAAGAAAAATTTTGCGTTCTTTCATGACCCCATTGTTAACACGTTTGTTATTTAATAACATACTATTTAGTTTCCATGTGTTTGAATGTGTTTTAGTTTTTCTATTGTTGTTGATTTGTAGTTTCATGCCATTGTGATCAGAGAAGATGCTTGATATGATTTCAATCTTCTTAAACTTATTGAGACTCGTTTAATGTCCTAACATGTGGTCTATCCTAGAGAATGTACCATGAGCACTTGAAAAGAATATATATTCTGCTTCTTTGGGGTGAAAGGTTCTGAAAATATCAATTAAATCCAGTTGATCTAGTGTGTCATTTAAGGCTGTTGTTTCTTTGTTAATTTTATGTCCATTGATGTTATTGGGGTATTAAAATTCCTTACTATTATAGTATTGCTATTGATCTCACCCTTTTTGTTTGTCAAAGTCTGCTTTATATATTTAGGTGCTCCTGTATTAGGTGAATAAACATTTATAATTGTTATATCCTCCTGTTGGGTTGGTCCCTTTATCATTATGTAATGACCTTCTTTATCTCTTATTATAGCCTTTGTTTTAAAGCCTATTTTGTCATATATATTACTTCTGTAGCTTTTATTTTTTAATTTTCATTTGCATAAAATACTTTTTTCTATCTCTTTACTTTCAGTCTATGTGTATATTTTGTTCTGAGGTAAGTTTATTGTAGACAGCATACATATGGGACTTGTTTTCTTATCCATGCAACTACCTTATATCTTTTGATTGAAGCATTTAATCCATTTACATTTAAGGTTATTATTGATTCATACTTATTTATTGCCATTTTATTTTTTAAACATAGAATCTGATGCTGATCACAGAAATCAAACCATGCCTCAGCTGAGCCCAGTGTCCTATGAGCCCTACCTAGGACATATCACCAGCAAGGGTCATTAGGTCCTGAACCGATGCTCTCTGTACCTGGCCTCTGGATGTGCCATTCCTGAGCCTCCCTGGAAGGAACCTGGAGCAGACCCCTTGGGTACACTGCCAGTGACTGGCCCTCAGCAACCTTCTTGGAGCTACAAGCAATCCAGAGTTTTTGGCTGCCTTTACTGGGCCCAGGCCCACATGGAAATACCAAGCCACACTGCTAGGTTGGCTTTTACCAACTCTGGGTCTGGGAGAAGGTACACAAGAGTTCGAGGGTCCTTGAACCCTGCCTCTTGCAGCTTCTGTCTGCTGGCTGCTTGTTTGGCTTGGCCATTAAAAAGACCTCTGCTAGAGCCTGGGGCAATTTAGGGATTAGGAAGAGTGATGTGTGTGGCTCCACTCCTCGGCCTCAGGTGTTAATTTATCCAATTTTTTTTCACAGATCTCAGTAGGACTTGGCCCCAGGAGTCTGGTGGGTGTGACCTCTGAGACTCAGAGATGTGGTCTGCCTGTACTTCAGACAGTTTCTACTGAGTCTCCCCTGCAGAAGCACCAGACTCGGGAGAGTGTGTGTGTGTGTTTGGGGAAAGCCCCTGCTTCCTGGTTTCTCAGAACAATCCAGTCTTTATAGAATGGAGCAGGAGAGAGTCCTAAGAGAGGGCCAGTGGCTTTTCTTCAGACTTATGTCCCATTGAGGGAACTGCTCCACCCAAGAAAGATGGCGACTATAGCACTGGAGAATGACTCAGTATAGGGGTTCCGGTGGCTGTTCTCCATGATGGCTGACTCTTGGCCACCAACTTCCCACTCTTTTTACGCAACTCTGGTACTGTCAGCCTTCCCTGCGCCTGAGCCACGGGTAAGTGACTATGAATGAGATTTTCTGTGTTGACCCTTTAAGATGGAGCATGAATCTCCGAGAGCTCCATCTCTCTTGAAGACAGTTACTACCACTCTTTTCACTACCAAATGCTGTATGAGCACCTCTTCTAGGCTTCGGGGCTCTAGGTTGGGGTGCCTGGCTTGGGGTTTGGACCCACACCTCTTAGGGCAACTTTCCTTACAGTGAAAGTCCCTACAGACCCTCAGCCACTGCTCATTCCTGGGAGCAGGGCAGCCCTTTTTGCATCTCTGCCTTTCCTACCAGTCTCATTGTAGTTTATGTGATCCTTGGTTATAGACTCCTCTTTGTTTAGTTAAAAGTTAGTTTTTCAATATGATTGTTCTTAAAATAAGTTGTAATCCAGTTTGGTCCTGGAGGTAGCAATTGGAATGTCCGCCTACTTCACTGCTATCTTGGAATTTCCCTATCTCTTTTTTTCTTTTTCTTCTTAAAAAAGACCCTTTAACATTTTTTTCTGATTTCCTTTGTGATTTCTTATTTGAACTCTTGGTTGTTCAGGAGTATGCGGTTTCTTACCTACATATTGAATTCCTCAAATGTCCTTCTATTAATGATTTTAATTTTATTCCATTGTAGTTGGAGAACAAACTTTTTATGATTTCAATTCTTTTAACTGTTTTAAGACATTTTATTGCCTAATATTTGATCTATACTGGAGAAATCTTCGTGCTTTTAAAAATACATAGTCTGCTCTTGTTAGATGGAATGTTCTATAGATGTCTATTAGTTTAATTAGTGTACAGTGTTACTTCTATTTCCTGTTCATCTTCTGTATAGTTGTTTAATTCGTTATTGAAAGTAGGATACAGAAGTCTCCAACTATATTGTATTATTGAATAATATACTACTTCCTTCACTTCTGTCAGTTTTTTTCTTTGTAGATTTTGGGACTCTGTTGTTAGATGCACCTGTCTACTCTTGACACACTATCTTAACTGACTCTATTGTGACTTAAATATAGAGAAAGCCCAATGTATTTTGCACTTAATTATCTTTTAAGAAGAGAATTTAATTACTAATGTTCTAGATTGGGCCCAGTAAACTCTTTCAGGGAAGGTAGTCAGATAGTCTTCAGGTTTCTGCTGGCCATGTAGGATCTGTCACAACTACTCAGTTCTTCACATTCATTTAAAAAAGTCACAAGCAACATGAAATTGGATGAGTGTGACAATGTTCTAGTAAAACTTTATTTACAAAGACAGGAAGTGAACTGGACCATTTTTATCAACCTCTAGTCTAGATGAATGTTTTTTGTTAGTGTGATTTATTTATAGAACATTATTATTCTTTTTTATTTTTAGCTATTTCCTCATAATTTTAGCAAGTAGTTTGATTTTATGAACTTTACTCATATTACAGAGACTGTAATATAACAATTGTGATAAGTTTATTTGCAAAAATCATTTTTTCCTTCTTTAGTCCTCACAGTCTGAAATATGGACTTGATTCACATTTTTATTACCAGTTGTTTCTGCATTACTGGAAACTTGACTATTGACATATGACAAAGAAATATAATATTTTCATCCATTATCAAAGCATCTTTATGAGTAGATTTGAATTTGTCATATATGTGTTCAGAGTAAATCTCTGCAAATCAATTTAAAAGGAGCATTCTAACCTGTATAATATTTAGCTGAGGAGGCATGAAATTATGTGCTAGAAAAGATTTGGCAAGTATTGCGTTTTCAAGATTCCAAAAATACTACTGAGGTTTCAGAGTGCAGGATAGGGAGATTGTACCCATTTTAACATACAGGTGTGACAACAGGAAAAGTGGGCATTAATTGGTTACTTGCTGCTCAGTAGTATGAAGCAGTCTGTAGCTGAGTCCAAATGAAAAAATAATCAAATTATCACTATAAAGTAATGGAATTATAGATTGCACAGGAAGACATGCTGTTGTAAGCTTCTCTGGTGCCAGGTTCTGTGTTAAAGTTCTAACATATGTTATCTCATTTATTCATCACAAATGATGCCGAGTGATGGAAATTATTCCTGTTTACAGTTGAAGGAACTGAGGCTTTAGACATTTA
Source organism: Saccopteryx bilineata (assembly GCF_036850765.1). Lineage (NCBI taxonomy): Eukaryota > Metazoa > Chordata > Mammalia > Chiroptera > Emballonuridae > Saccopteryx > Saccopteryx bilineata. Next base: position 69,051,739 of record NC_089499.1, read on the forward strand.
AAGAACTTGACCATGTTGAGCATTCTTTCTCTGATTATATAACTCTTCTTTAAGTAGTTTCTGCAGTTTCCTCTACTGTTTTGGTCTGCCTGGATGATATACAGTGTGTCCAATGATAGTGATGTCATTCTGGCTACTGACTAGTCTCTTGTGAGTCTGGGCAGCCTAACGTAAGCTATCAGAACTGAATAGATGATCAAATTAGGTTGCTAAAAATGATAGACTATGGCTTCTCTGACCCACACGAAGTGGTTGTTGTGGGGTGGGGGGAGCAAGAGTTGCCTGCTTCTTGCCCCTTTTCCTCTTAAATATAGATTACCGTTGTTGTGGGAGGTCTGGGAGGCTAAATGAGCTTAGAAAATGCTATATGAGCTTAGAAAACCAATATAGTGGTGCTAGGTAGAATTATAAATTATCCCCGAAATCTGCCAGATTCCTGCTCCCTGTGCATACCCCCTCATGTAATCCTTGTCCTCTATGTATGTACAGAACCTGGGTGACGCCTGGTGCCCAGTGGGCTGTTCTTGTTGTTCTAGTTTGGATAAGGCCCAGATGAAGAACAATCTGGAAGTTCAAGATGCACTAAAGTCAGCATGAGAGGGCCTCTGTCTCCCTACAGCACTGGGTAAGGGCACCATTGCAGAAGAACCAACCCTCCTCCCTGACTGCCCCTTGCCGCCCCGGGAACAAGAGAAGTACATTAGAAAGAGCTCTGACCTCTACTTCCCCCCAGGGGTGTGATAAGAAACACTCCCACTCTGTGGATTCAAAAGACTATCCTGCAGGAAAGTCACTTCTAAAGCTTGAGAAAGACAGTACTGCTCCTTTCATGAGTTTGGGATAGTTCGGAGGCAGGGGATTCTCTCTTAATGTTGGTGAGATTCAGGACTAGCCACTATGGGGCAAAGAGGAAAAAAGATCAGAATGGCATTTAAAAACAGTATAACCAAGACCAGATCTCAATACAAATCCAAAAGAGACCATTGAATTAAACAGAAAGATACCTAAAACTCATGGAATTGGGCTGAGAGACTCAAGGAGATATTATTTAGCTGTTAGTGAGTGGGGGATGTTTTATATACTCCTTAAAAGAGTATTATTAGGAAAAAGTTTTCCCCTAAAAGTCTTCCCTGTAAGTTGAGACTCTTTAATGAGACAGTTACACCGGGATTCTGTTTGGGACATAGCAAGCCCTGATGTCTTCCTAGGTGCTGTGGCTGGTGACATGTTCCCCACTGCCCGCTAGTGACATGTTTTAAAAATTGGCCCTTGATGGCTCTTCACTTCCATCCTTTAAGTCAGGGGTCCTCAAACTACGGCCTGCAGGCCACATGCAGCCCCCTGAGGCTATTTATCTGGCCCCCACCGCACTTCCGGAAAGGGCACCTCTTTCATTGGTGGTCAGTGAGTGGTCAGTGAGAGACACAAAGTGCAGCATTGCTCATGTACAGTACTACATCTGGTGACGCAGGACGAATGCATCATGGCTCCGGAAGCATGTCATATCACTTGTTATGGCTAACAGTGACAAATATGGAACTGGGCATTGACCATCTCATTAGCCAGAAGCAGGCCCATAGTTCCCATTGAAATACTGGTCAGTTTGTTTATTTAAATTTACTTGTTCTTTATTTCAAATATTGTATTTGTTCCTCCCCTTTTTTTTACTTTAAAATAAGATATGTGCAGTGTGCATAGGGATTTATTCATAGTTTTTTTTATAGTCTGGCCCTCCAACGGTCTGCAGGACAGTGAACTGGCCCCCTGTGTAAAAAGTTTGGAACCTCTGCTTTAAGTTCAGATTTGATGAAACAAAGTTATCATTAAAAGGAAGCTTGGGAGATAAAATTTGACATTATAAGAGTATTTCTAGTTTTATCATTAATTCATGGATGAGCCATTATCCAATAGCATCCAGAAATGTGGAAATTACTCATTTCAGACAAGCATCCCTGGTCCTGTAATTGTTGCTGATTAAAATAAAAATGTACCAAGTTTTAGTCCTCAAAATATGATAGCTTCATGGGCAATTGAAATCAGCTAGTTCCATGGTTGGGTTTCTAATTCCAGGGCTTATAATAATATTTTTTGGAATCAAACATGACATGATGCTAGAACTCTTGGAGTTAGCAAAGATGATCAAGTATTTTGGCCACAGCAGGTGCTCTGCAAAATCTTTTATTAAAATGAGCTGCCACACATAGGCTCAGAGTGTGATGGATTATATAGAAATTGAGAGTGACTCTCTATGAATTTGCAACATTCAATTTTTTCTCCTAATTAAAGCAATGGCAAAGGCCCCCAAACAAAAGCTGACTGGTGCTGAACAAGGATAACTGTATTCTCCAGGATACCAGAGGAAGGATCCTTGTCCCTGTGTTCTCACAATGAGAGTGCTTGAATTAAACTATGAGCTGACAGCAAATGGTAGCTGACAGTATTTAATTAAAAGCCTTTCTTCTCTATTATACTTCTAACTTCTACTTTCAGTTTAATATATGGACATTTTCAGTTTTTTTATGTATGTAATTAGACTTTGTAATGTAGCTGTTCAGTTTTCAAAGTTAAAAAAATTAGGGTGGTCTACTTCCAGATATCAGGGGGGTGCACGAAGTAATTCCAGCTATGACATGTGTTCTTTTTTAAAGAAAAGCTCAATAAACAACATCTCACAACTCCATGACTGCTGGGGAAAGGTATCCGAGGACTTATAGTTGACCCTTGAATGTCAGGGGTGAGGGATCAGGTGGGTTGAGGAGTGCTAAACCCTCACACAGTTACAAATCTACATATAACTTTTGTCTTCCCCAAAACAACTAATAGCCTACTGAAGCCTAACCAATAACATAAACAATTGATTAACAGTTGATTTTTATGTTATATGTATTAAATACTATATTCTTACAATAGATTAGGCCAGAGAAAAGAAAATTGTACTAAGTAAATTGTAAGGATGATAAAATATATGCATAGTACTGCACATATTTATTGAAAAAATCTACATATAAGTGGACCTATGCAGTTCAAACCCATATTGTTCAAGGCTCGACTGTACCATATCATGTTCATTCTTACACAGAGTAAAATGAAGTTATATGTATGTCTCTTGTAGGAGGTATTCAGTGAGTCACAACTATGATAGGAAGGGAGGTGGAGTGACAGACTCCTGCATGTGCCCCAACCACGATTTACCTGGCAACCACCATCTGGGGCCAATGTTCTGGCCATCTAAGGCTGCTGCTCCATTGCTCGACAATGCATGAGGTGAGACCATGGAGCCATCTTTAGTGCCTGGGGTCAACTTTCTCATTAAAGCCATGGCTGCAGGAAGAGAAGAAAGAGAAAGAGAAAAGGGGGAGGAGAGGGGTGGAGAAGCAGATGGTTGCCTCTCCTGTGTGCCCTGACCAGGAATTCAACCCAGGACTTCTACACACCAGACTGACATTTACCACTGAGCCAACTGGCCAAGGCAAATATGTTTTTTAAATCCTTTGGAAGAGAAAGAATGGGTGGCCATGCTAAGTGGATCACATCTGGAACAAAATTTTTCAGAAGCAATAATGAACCCAAACAAATGAATGTGCAGCTAAACAAACTCACGTCTCCCAGATGTTTGTTCAGCTCTTAATTATCACTCAGGTCTTTCCCACACTGATCCCTATGGAGACACTGAGTGTGCCCTTTATCCAGCAGATCTGTAGTTTTCTTTCTCCTTCAGAACGCTAAGAAGGACATAAACAAGAAAACACACACTCTCACACATATTTAATACATCCCCATACATACGCATAGAAGACTTTACTTTCTCACTGTTTCATAAATACATAGGTAGTTCTCATGCCAATACATCATGATTTTAATTACTTTCTATACTAGAGTAAATAGTGTTATTAGTAATGGCATGGACTTCAGAGCCTGGACTAGGAAACCAGGAAGCTCCATGGTTTCCTAGCTAAGTGATCTTAAACAAGTTATGTAACTAAATCCCTTTTGCAGAAGAGGAATATCAATAGCATCTCTCTGAAAGAGTGATTCTGAAGACAAAGTTATGCATGTATATCTAGCTTATGGAATGCTCCCATGAAATGTTAGCTATGAATATTTACCATCATTATAATTATCAATGAACTGAGACATGAAATCACTCAAGTTAATAAGAAATTACATTTGCAGAAGCAGAAGTTGGTAATAAATCACAAAACTCTTTCAGAAAGACAAGGAGAGGCCTTTTTTTATTCATACTATATATACTTTCTTTTATTTTTTTAAAAAAGATTTTTATTTATTCATTTTAGAGAAAGGAGAGAGAGAGAGAAGAGGAAGGGGCGGGAAGCATCAACTCCCATATGTGCCTTGACCAGGTAAGCCCAGAGTTTCGAACCAGCCATCTCAGTGTCCCAGGTTGATGCTTTATCCACTGGGTCACCTCAGGTCAGGCATATACAAAGGTGGATTAAGGTCGGTTGAGACCCCAGGTGCAGAAGAAAATATTGGGTCCCTTAAAATAAGTGTAAAGTTGGGCTTTTGTAGGGCCTTTCGGAAGTCAGGGCCCAGGACACATGCCAGGTGCACCCACTGTTAAATCTGCCTCTGGACATATATTCTTATTTTCAATAGTCTTAGTGTTAAGGATGGGTGGTGTCAGAAAGAGAGGGTGAGACCAATGGGAAGAAAGATGGAAAAATGAAACAGTGTGAAGATAAAATGGAGGGAGAATTCCAGAATGTAGAGAATGAGAAAAAAAGGGGTACATAATTCTAAAACTACACTTTTATCTTTTCTCTCAAACTACTAGCACCTTCTCTGGCTGTTCTACATCAAATAAGTAACAGCAGTGTCGCTTTAGTAGCTCCAACAAGGGCTAATAGCTAGAGAAATATGGATGTTCACACCTAAAGGATATGAAAAGCATTTACATTCTTTAGACTAGACCAGGGTTTCTCATCCTTATCATTATTAAAAGTTAGGGTCAAATGATTTTTTTGTTAGAGTGGAGTTGTCTTGTGTTTTGCAGAATTATGAGCAGCATGCCAGGCCTTTCTACCCGCTAGATGCTGGTAGTATACACACTTTAGTTGTGATAAACAAAAGTGTTTCCAGATATTGCTAGGCACCTCCTGGTGGAAACTCACCCACTGGTGAGAACCACTGGACTTGACATTTCTCTTCTAGGGGAGAGAGAGACATCTAATCAACACAAGACTTCTTGGTGACATAGTCTGGCAAATTATATTACATGTATCTTGTATTTTATCACTCAGCATCACCTTAAGAGAAATTTGTATCTTTCCCAAGCATTAATTGTATTAAAATTGTATTTAGTGTGTTAAATACTTTATAATAACATAGGGTTTTAATTTTGAAATATATCAGCCTACATTAATCAGAACATTTTCCTGCAGATAGAAATATATTTTCAAACACAAAGAAGTTATAACTATAAATCATGGTAAAGCTGGTAGTATAAGTTGAAAATGAGTTTATAAATAAAAACACAAAAAATTATAAAATAAATGTGTCTTTTACTAGAACCTTTTTTTGATTTTATAAATTGAAAAGAAAAGAGAAATGCATACAGTGAGAGTTGGATATACAATATATTCCACCTATCAAAATACACTAACACAAATAAATTTATGAGCAGGTGTTGCTAACTGCTGTCATCATTTATCTGGATTTGTAAACATCTTGACTTTACAATGAAATGGTGAAAAAAAGAAATAAAATCCTTATCATTAACTGAATGATAAAGCAATGTTAAAGATACACTGCATCACAAGCTTTTTTTCTTTTTTTAAAAAAATTACATAGTTAATTTATTTCAACAATTAAATTTAGCAGAGTGATTTTTAAAATTAATTAATTTAACACCACAAGCTTTCAGTCAGAATCTTTATGTCTTTCATTACTAGGCATTTCTTCAACTTGTTTCAGAGTGGGCTACTGCTGATTACTTATTAGATAGACATGATGTGAAAAGAGGACAAGGATGGACAAATGACTTCAAGGAAGATTTCCAGTTCACTGGTGTATTTTCTCTGTTGAAAAATACAAGCCTTTAGTCAAATTGTTTTTTCCAAGTAAACTGACTGTTAATCTGGCAGATCCAAGGCTAAAATAAGGGTATTTTAAGTATAGTTCTTATCACTACAAAAACAGAGTTAGAAACGGACAAAGTCACCTCAACATTATACTTAGATTGTATAATTCAACTGAGTTGGAAATAATTTTATCAAATTCAATCATTATATTTATCTGCCTTATTTCTGAAAATAGTGAGATGCAAGAAAACACTCACAAGCAATATAATGAGCTCAAAAAACAAATTAATGAACAAAATGAGTATTTCAGCAAGGAGATTTAAACTTTAAAAAAGAGCCAAACAAAGATGAAGAATGCAATACATGAATTGAAAACTAAAATAGCAAAATTAGCTAATAGAACAGGCCAGATAGAGGAGAGAATCAGTGACACTGAGGACAGGCAACTATAGATGCTTCAGAGAGAAGAAGAGAGAGACTCACAAAATAAAAGAAAAATAATAAAGCTCTACAAGATTTGTCTGACTCCATCAGAAAGAACAATAAAGTAATGGGTATATCAGAAGATGGAGAGAAAGGAATGGAGAGCCTGTTCAAACAAATAATTGATGAAAACTTCCCAAGCCCATGGGAAGAGATAGGTCCTCAAATCCAAGAAATAAACAGAATGCCAAGTTACCTCACTCCAAACAGACTTTCTCCAAGGCATAGTGTAATAAAATTACACTATTAAAAATCAATGAGAAAGAAAGAATATTCAAGGCAGCTAGGGAAAAGAAGAACATGATATATAAACAAAGGCCCATTATGTTATCATTGGATTTCTTAGCAGAAACTCTGTAAGTCATAAAAGAGTAGAAACAAATATTCAAAGTACTGAAAGAGAGGAATTACCAGCCAAAAATACTTTATCCATAAACACTATCATTCAAATATAATGGAGAAATAAAAACTGCAGACACACAGAAGCTGAGAGAATTTACCACCATAAAACTCCACTGCAGAAAAACACTCAAGGGGGTTATTCGATTGCATACAAAGAAAAAAGAAATCAAAACTATAAGTAAAACTTCAACAAGGTTATAATAAAAACAAGAATAATCTGTGACAACAATAGCATAAAAGGGAGAGGACAAAGACCTGAGTAGCAAAGGAGGATGAAATGCAGAAACACTCATAAGGCAAAGGACTCTTGTACATATAACAATTTTTTCTCTTAATAACCTAATAGTAACCACCCCACAAAAAATTTACTACTGAAACACATAGCTTAAAAAAAGAAGAAACAGGGAGAAAAGTATAGATTAACCACCAAACAAGAACAACTGACAGAAAGACAAAAGACAAGAATCAAACGAGACAGAGAGTTACCAGAAGAAAAAATCATAAAATGGCTATAGGAAAACTTCAAATGACAATAATTACCTTAAATGTAAATGATCCAAACTCACCAAAAAGAGGCACAGAGGAGCAGATTGGATCAAAAAGCAAAACCCAACTGTATGGTGCTTTCAAGAGATACATCTAAGCTGCAAGAACAAAGTAGATGCACATTGAAAGGTTGGTAAATGATTCTCCAACCAAATAATATCCAAAGAAAAGAAGATTTAGCCATACTAAATATCTGACAATGTTGACTTCAAAACAGCAAAGGTAACCAGAGACAAAAATGGCATTTTATAATGATGAAGGGGATATTATATCAAGACAACATAACATTTTTTAATATATATGCACTGAACTAAGGGAGCACCAAAATATATAAGACATCTTTTCACCAATCTAAAAATAGAAACAGACAAAAACACAATCATACTTTGAGACCTCAAGACACAATTGATGCCTTTAGCTAGATCATTCAAACAGAAAATCAATAAAGAAATACTGACCTTAAATGACACACTGGACCAAATAAATATAATAGACATATACAGGACATTTCATTCCAGAACATCAGATTATACATTCTTTTCCAATGTGCATGGAACATTCTCAAGGATAGACCATATATCAGGCCACAAACCTAATATCAATAAATTCAGGAAGACTGAAATTATACCAAGTATATTTTCTGACCATAAAGCTTTGAAATTAGAATTCAATTGCAAAAAGGAAGTAAAGAAAGCAATAAAAACATGGAAATTAAAATACTTCTAAAAAAATTACTGGGTCAAAGAAGAAATAAAAGCAGAGATCAAAAGAAATAACAGACAAATGAAAATGACAATATGACATACCAAATTTCTGTAATGCAGTGAAAGCAGTAATAAACGTTTATATCATTATGGGCTTATGTTAGGATACACAAATGATCCCAAGTAAATAACCTAATATTGCATCTTAAAATTGTTAAAATTAGGGAACTAAATGAAATAGAGACCAAAACTCAATTGAAAAAGTTAATACAACAAAGAGCTGACTTTATGAAAAGATGAGTAAAATTGACAACTTCTAGCTAGACTTACTAAGGAACAAACAGAGACAACTCTTGTAAACAAAATCCAAAATGAAAGAGGAGAAATTACCACAGATACCATAGATATACAAAGAATTATCATAGAATACTATGAAAAACTATATACCACCACATTTAACAATCTAGAAGAAATGGATAAATTTCTAGAACTATATAATCTCCCTAAACTGAGTCAGGAAGAATTGGAAAACCTAAATAGACACATAAGCAGGGAGAAAATAGAAACAACTACTAATACCTCCCCCAAAATAAAGGCTCAGGACCAGAAACGTACACTAGTAAACTCTATCAAAAATCCAAAAAATTTAGTATGTATCTTTTTCAAATTCTTCCAAAAATAGAAGAAGCAATACTTCCTAACACATTTTATGAGGCAAATATAATCTTGATACCATAAACAGGCAAGGACAACACAAAAAAGGATTAATATCTGTAATGAATACAAATGCAAAAATCCTAAACAAAATACTAGCAAATCAAATAGAACAGCATGTTAAGAACATAAAATACATCACAATCAAGTGGGATTCATTCCAGGAGAACAAGGATGGTTCAACATATGTAATCAATCAATGTAATACACCACATCAACAAAACAAAAAACAAAAATCATATGACCCTATCAATAGATGCAGAAAAAGCATTCAATAAGATATAATATCTTTTTATGTTTAAAACACTCAGTAAAATGGGTATACAAGGAAAGTACCCAAACATAATAAAGGTCATATATGACAAACCATCAGCTTATATCATACTAAATGGTGAAAAAAATGAAGGCTTTTCTTTTAAAATCAGGAACAAGAGAAGGCTCCACTCTCTCCACTCTTATTCAACATAGTTCTGGAAGTTTTAGCCAGAGCAATCAGGCAAGAAAAAAAAAAGGCGTTCATATGGAAATAAAAAGTAAAGGTATCACTTTTTGAAAATGACATGATATAGAAAATCCAAAAGACTCCACCAAAAAACTATTAGAAACAATAAACCAATACACTAAAGTTGCAGGATACAAAATCAACATACAGTGTATAAAAGTCAATTACTTTCCTATATACCAACATTGAAACTTCAGAAAATGAACTAAAAAAATTATTTTACAATTGCAACAACAACAAAATATATACATAGGAATAAACTTAACAAAGGATGTGAAGTACCTATATACTGAAAACCGCAAAACAATATTGAAGAAACTGGAAAAGACACGTGAAATAAAAAAAATCCTCTATGGTCATGGATTGGAAGAATCACATTATATGCAATCCCCACTAAAAGCCCAATGTCATTTTTTAGAGAAATAGAACAAAAAATAACCAGGTTTGTGTGGAATCATAAAGGACCCCAAATAGCCAAAGTAATCCTGAGAAAAAAGAGTGAAGCCGAAAGCATCTCAATACCTGACTTCAAATTATACTACAAAGCCATGATAATCAAAACAGCATGGTATTGGCAGAAAAACAAAAGTACAGACCAATGGAACAGAATTGAGAGCCCAGAAATAAAACTACATATATATATGGATGAATAATATTTGTCAAAGTAACCAAAAACACACAATGGAGAAAAGAAAGTCTCCTCAATAAATGGTACCTGGAAAACTGGAAAGCCACATGAAAAAGAATGAAACGACTACAGTTTGTCCTCCTGCACAAAATTTAATTCAAAATATATCAAAGACCTAAATGTAAGATCTGAAACAATAAATTGCATAGAAGAAACATAGGTACTAAACTCATGGATCTTGGTCATAGGAACAATTTATTAATTTGACCCCAAAGGCAGAGGAAGTTAAGGCAACAATAAATGAATGGGACTACATCAAACTAAAAATTTCTTCACAGCAAAAGAAACTGACAACAAACAAAAAGGCAGCCAACCAAGTGGGAAGTGAGCTTTACAAACAACAGCTCTGATAATGGTTTAATATCCAAAATATATAAAAACTCACAAGGCTCAGCAACAAACAAGCAACAATCCAATTAAAAAATGGGGAGAAAATCTGAACAGATACTTCTTCCAAGAAGACATACAAATGGCCAATACATATATTAAAAGATGCTCATCTTCACTAGATATCCTAGAAATGCAAATCAAAACTATAATGAGATACTACCTCATACATGTTAGATTAGCTATTATTAACAAGAAAGGTAATAAGTGTTGGAGACATTATGTAGATAAAGGAACTCTCATTCACTGCTGGTGAAAATGTAAACTGGTACAGCCATTATGGAAGAAAGTTTGGTGGTTCCTCAAAAAACTAAGACTAGAACTATCTATCATATGACCCAGTAATCCCTCTACTGAAAATGTACCCCAAATACTCAAAAACACTGATATGTAAAGACACATGTGCCCCCATGTTCAACAGGGGATTGGATAAAGAAGGTGTGGTACATATATACAATGAAATACTACTCAGCAATAAGAAATGAAGACTTTGCCATTTATGATCTTGAGAACATTATAAGTGATGTAAGTCAATCAGGAGAAGCTATGGACTATATGATTCCACATATAGGTGGGATATAAAACTGATACTCATGAACATAGATAAAAGTGAAGTGGTTATCAGGAGGAGAGGGTTATGTAGGAGAGGGGGTGTGGGAGAGGAGAAAAGAAGGACAAGTATTTGGTGACGAAGAGTGATTTGACTTAGGGTGATGGGTACACAACATAGTGAACCATTGAAATCTAGAGAGATGTTTACCTGAAACCTGTGTACTGTTATTTATCAATGTCACTCCATTGAATTTAATTTTTTAAATTTAAAACAAAGTAGTGATGATATTGTAAGTAAACCAAGTACTAGTGCTTCAAATTTAAAAGAAACCACAAAAAAGAAATGTGTTGATAATTTGAAAGTTGCAACAGAAACAAACAAACAAACAAACAAAAAAACCAAAAAGAAAAGAAAACAGAAAAGGAAAGAAAACTTTTTGTTAGGCCATATGATAAGGAGCATTTAAGATTTGGTTTCACTGTAGCACCTGGTAGTGAATTATCACCATGGTTATTGTGTGTAGTATGTTCTGAAATTCTGACAAATGATGCATTGAAACCTTCCAAACTCATTTGCCATTTGCATTCAAAGCATAGCAATTTTATTGAGAAGTCACTGGATTTTTTTGAAAGATTGAACCACAAAATGAAAAGTCAGAAAATTCAAATGAAGAAAATGATGACTAGTGACAAACTGCTGTTTCAAATAATTATTTACCTGCCTTTTCAATGTCAAAAATGAAAAAACATTACTATTGGTGAAGAATCAGTAAATTCTTGCATCTTAGATGTCATCTGGGAAATCTGGGTCCTCAAGCTGCACAAAAACTTGAGACTATACCCCTTTCAGACAATACTGTTCAGAGAAGAATTGTTGATATGACCAATGATATTGAAGAACAAATATTAGAGGGGATAAAAAAATTAAAATGTTTTGTGATTCAACTTGATGAATCAACTGACATGAGTAACCAGACTATTCTACTTTGCTTTGTGTGGTATACTGATGATAAAGACTTAAGAAAGAAGTACTCTGTTGTCTCGATCTACTTGTTAGAACCACCAGTTCCAAGATATTTAATGCTCATAATGAGTACTTTCAAACAGAAGGCTTAGACCTGGGAAAGTTTGTCAGTGTGTATGAATGGTGCTGTGGGCATGATTAAGCATCACTCAGAGGTATTGTAAAAATAAAGGATGTTGTGGCCCTGGCCGGTTGGCTCAGTGGTGGAGCATTGGCCTGGCGTGCAGGAGTCCCGGGTTCAATTCCTGACCAGGGCACACAGGAGAAGTGCCCATCTGCTTCTCCACCCCTCCCCCTCTCCTTCCTCTCTGCCTCTCTCTTCCCCTCCCGCAGCCAAGGCTCCATTGGAGCAAGGATGGCCCGGGCGCTGAGGATGGCTCTGTGCCCTCTGCCTCAGGTGCTGGAGTGGCTCTGGTCACAACAGCGCGCCGCCCGGATGGGCAGAGCATCGCCCCCTGGTGGGTGTGCTGGGTGGATCCCAGTCGGGTGCATGCGGGAGTCTGTCTGACTGCCTCCCCATTTCTGGCTTTGGAAAAATACAAAAAAAAAAAAAAAAGGATGTTGCACATCCAGAAATGTTGTCCACATACTGTATGATTCACTGGCAGCATTTAGTTGCAAAGAAACTTTCCCTTGAATTGAACACAGTGAAGATAATTAATGATATTCATAGTAGAGGTTTAAACTCCAGACTGTTCACTATACTATGTGAAAGCATGGATTCACAACACCAATATCTCATTCTCTACATGAAAGTGAGGTGACTCTTCAGAGAAAGGGTTCTTTCACACTTTTTTGAGTTGAGAGAAGAAGTGAAATAGTTTCTGCAAGAGCAAATCTGTAGTAGTAGAACTTTGATTGGATAAAGAATGGATGGTGAAGCTTGCATATGTGGTGGATATAATCTTCAGGGGTTTAACACAAATATTTTTTCATTAATAAATAAGATAGATGCATTCAAAAAGAAACTTAGTCTTTGGAAAAGTTTTATACAGGAAAAAGATGTACAGATATTTCCACATTTCCAAGACTTACGGATTGCTGCAGACATCAACAGGATATTCATATTTAATATAATAATTCAAAATTTAAAAGCATTAGTTCAAAATGTTGACCATTGTTACCCTAAAAATGAGGGTCTCTGTAAAAGTAACTTTTGGATCAATAATCCATTCTTGGAAGATATCAATTCTTGCTTCCTTAGTCATTATAAAGAAGAAAAACTGATAGATTTTTCTTCTTACGGCACTCTGGTGCCCAACATAAAATGCAGTCATTGTCACAGTTTGGGATATCACTGGAAGAATAATACCCATCTCTTCGTTACAACGCTGTTAAATTTTTCATCATATTTTCTACTACCTACATGTGTGACACTTACTCAGCCCCGTCACTAATAAAAACCAAACAGATAAACTGAGTGGATGTCAATGCAGCGCTTCCTCTCTCAGAAACAGAGCTGCAGCCTTGGTTATCAGTGTTCTTGCGAAGAAGCAACAGCAGATTTCACATTAGTTTGACTTGAATGAAATATTGTTTTCTAGAAATTTCAGTTGTATTCTAGTCAAAGTATATATATTTTACTGTTCATCTGGTTATTTTAGAGAATTTTCATTTTATAGTATTATAATTAAAAGATCACACACAAAATACTAATCGTTTTTATTATTAATGAAATGACTTAGTGGTTCCTGAAAAATTCTCCTATTTTCACCAGTCCTCAAGTGTAAAAAGGTTGAAAACTACTGCCTTACCTATATAATTCCTGAAAACAGTTACAAATATACATAAATTTTATGTATTATACACATTTAGATTCAGACATCTATGTAAACTTTACATAGATATCTAAAACCTAAAAATGAGTTAGTTATGGCAGTGTTTTTCAACCTCCAGTTTGCAGACTGGTGCTGGCTGGCCAGGAATTTTGTGCTGGTCCATAAAAGAGAACTACCTTGACGTTGTATAAAGATTATAGTTTGTAATCAGTGGATTGAAAACCACTAAGTTATGGTATAAGAATAATAATTAGTGCTAAAATAAAACAAGAATTCTACATGGCTACTCTTGTAGTGGTCACAAAACAATGCAAAATTAAAAATAATTTTTTAAAGAGTAGATTTATAATATTTTAATTCTAAGATATATTGTTAAAGCTGGGCAGTGGGTAAAGAGAAGATGCTTCAAGACTCATTTACATAAAGCCATATATTTTTCATTTTAATATTGAAAAATTTATGATAAATGGTTATTTTTTTATGTTAACAGTAACTACTAGTCAGGAAAAAGGGAAGAATAAAGAGGAGTTCACCATATGCCTTGAGATAAAGAAAATGTCAGTCAGTTTTTGGAAATTTTCTAGACACCTGTGACTACACAACATTTAATTCAACCAAACAAATTAATGTTTATATTTCTCTTCTTACAGACAATTAGAGTTTACTGTGTATTATTTACTATTGTTTTTCTAACAGGTTTATTAAAGTGAGTTGAAAATATAGGAATTTTTACTGATCACTATTTTGGTTCATTATCAGTGAAAATGTCCCATAGGAAAAAGGAAGTAGGAGACAGGCTTGGGAGAGACTGTTTTTTCTTCCAAGTTCAATGCACATAAAAGGTGTGTCCAGTGCATACCTACGTTATAGACTGACATAGAAAATTACACATTTTAAACATCTATAAAAATAGCAATTAATAGAGAGGATGTCTGGTTGGGACTTGATTTTTCAGACGCTTGAAAGCAAAGAGGAGGTGTTTTCAAAATGGTGGTAGTAAAAGATCCAGGGATAGATTTTTCAGACAACCTCCTTTAATTTGAGCACTTTTTAGGGAGGTAGCTCTTTGATGGGAAGCAGTTTCAACTGCCAAAGATGCAAACATCTGGAAGACAATTTTTTTTTTTTTACAGAGACAGAGAGAGAGAGAGAGAGTCAGAAAGAGGGATAGATAGGGACAGACAGACAGGAACAAAGAGAGATGAGAAGCATCAATTATCAGTTTTTTGTTGTGACACCTTAGTTGTTCATTGATTGCTTTCTTACATGTGCCTTCACTGTGGGGCTACAATAGACTGAGTAACTCCTTGCTCAAGCCAGCGACCTTGGGTCCAAGCTGGTGAGCTTTGCTCAAACCAAATGACCTCTGGGTCTCGAACCTGGGTCCTCCACATCCCGGTTCGATGCTCTATCCACTGTGCCACCGCCTGGTCAGGCCATCTGGCAGACATTTTAAAAAATAGAAAGAGCTGTTAAGTTCATGTAGGTGAGCATCACTTAGAAAAGTGTGGCTGATACTTTCAAGAGTAGGGATCATTCCTAATTTATGAATGAAAATTGGGTGAATGAGTTGGTTTAAATAATTGAGAAGAGGCACCTATTTTGAGATATGTAGACCTCAAAAATCCTGCACTGTTGCAAGCTCCAAGTTCTGGGCTAGGAGGCTTGAGACCACCATAGGCAGGAATCAAAAGCTGGCCTCAGTTTGGGGTGTTTCACTGGGTGGCCTTGTGAAAGTTAAGAAACTCCTCAGGGCCCTAATTTCCTCAGTCACTGTGACTACCTATTTTCCAGAGAGCCCAGTAGGAGCCACTGAGCCTGAGGTTGGTGTCCAACAATTGTAGTTCGAATCTCCATTTGATCACAAAGTACCTGTGGGGCCATGGCCAGTCATATATTTCATCTCCTTGTTTTTTATTGTTCTCACTGGCAAAGCGGGGCATGACCCCTACTTTATAGGTACATATGGAATAAATAGATAATATTATACATTACGTAGTCTGAAAGTTATGTAGTCAGTAATTTAGTTTCCCTTTCCTTCTTTGTCAGAAGAAAAACATACTTGAAATAAGCCACAATATATACAAATGTTTACATATTTGTATGCCAGGCACTTAATTATCACCTATAACAACCCAGTGAGAAAGGTTTATTATTCCAAATTTACTGATTAGAAAACAGGCTGGGGTGGTGGTGGTAAGAAACTTGCTCAAATGGTAAATAAACAGAAGCACAGAGCTCCTATTATACTTCATGTTTAACTTATTCCAGAGCTCAACTTTCAGCTACTACCATTTAATACCTTAATAATTATCAATATGTATAAGAGATTTTGCATACATTACACACTTAATCTAAAAATGACACCATTAAAATAAAGTCTCAATTTCCCTTCCCTGATCTTAAACTGAGGTGACTAGTTCGGTGGCAGGCAAAGCTTGTTCTGTAGGGAGTTAGAACAATTATAAGCCTCTCTAAGGAATCAATAAATGGTGAAGTTTGTCAAAAAGTAAAATATTACAAAGGCAGTTGCTATTAATTTTTAAATAATTGCTGGAGCCTAGTTCCATTAGCAAGAAGCTACATATATATTCTGCCTAATTTGATAGAGCTGAACTTCAAAAACAGATTAAGTCTTTTTAGTTTTTCATTTCAAACAAAGATAATTAGCTTGAAATATAGGAGAAGAGAATAAATCACAAATACTGATATTTCAAAGACATTTCCTTTTACTTGATCCTGATTTGGTTGACATCTTGGTGCATAAAAAGTAATGTTCCATCTGTAAGCAAGTTTCACATATTTTATTCGGAAATACCATTCTTATATTTTAGCCCCTAGATGATAATTTCCGAAGTTTCATCTCCTTTTGTGTGACAGTTATTTAGTGATTACTTGGAAACTCATGAGTATAAACAGCAAATAAGGAAATGTGGTAAAACTGAGAAATATCAGAAGGTCAAAAGTGAAGTGAGGGAGTTTTTCTATATAAGCTGGAGTGAAATGGTTACTTCAATTCTCCTTGCTGCTTTAAAGACCAGGAACCACTCCTAAGCCCTTTTACTGTGGCCTGGTCATATTACCTTGAGCTCTCACCAGCCTAGAAGGAATCTCAAGACGGTATATGTATCTGCCAGATAATTTCAAGCAAGGCTTTTACCCAATATAGCAACACAGACATCTGGGCAGTACTTGAAAAATTGAAATAAACATTTATCAACAGCGGCCCTAGCCAGTTGGCTCAGTGGTAGAGCGTCGGCCTGGCATGCAGAAGTTTCGGGTTCGATTCCCGGCCAGGGCACACAGGAGAAGTTCCCATCTGCTTCTCCACCCCTCCCCCTCTCCTTCCTCTCTCTTCCCCTCCCGTAGCCGAGGCTCCATTGGAGCAAAGATGGCCCGGGCGCTGGGGATGGCTCCTTGGCCTCTGCCCCAGGCGCTAGAGTGGCTCTGGTCGCGACAGAGCGACGCCCCGGAGGGGCAGAGCATCGCCCCCTGGTGGGCAGAGCGTCGCCCCCTGGTGGGCGTGCCGGGTAGATCCCCGTCGTCGGGTGCCTGCGGGAATCTGTCTTGTCTCTTCCCGTTTCCAGCTTCAGAGAAATACAAAAAAAGAAAACAACAAAAAACATTCCATTCTTTGCACAAACATTTATCAACAAAGCCCAAAGTTTGCCTTAAAGGACTACATTTTTCCTTAGTATTATCTCATTAGTAGCAAGACATGTCTAAGGGAGACCCTAAACAAGGTCTAGGCTCATGTCTCTCTTGTGGTTTTTCCTGATATGTCTGTTATGCATCTTGTCCCTCCTAACTTGTTCACCCAATTTAACATTTATTTTAGCCAGTTGAAAAAATCACTCCGAATACCACTCACTAGCAATAATAACAAAACACCAAATGCAGTACTATTCTGTTTGTCATTCCTATTGGATTGACCAGCCACATACTGGCAACAGTGTTGGTCTTTGGGTGTTATGGTGGACTGAAGGGAAATACAGACAGTCTCAACATATGGCGTTTTGAGTTTACAATGCTCGCTCCCATAAAACCTAAAAAGATTGAGACATGAGTGTTTCGGCTTGACTGTTAGTGTTGTATTTATGAACTAGGTGGGCAAACTAGTTTGGTTGTGTGCGGCTGAAGACTATGCAGTAACACGGCGTAAGAATGAGGGAGTTGCCGTCCCCCAGTACGTTTACCTGTGCCATTTTGGGCTGTTAAAAGCACAAGTGTTCCATTCATGTTTGGCTAGGGTGTGTTTTGACTTACAAAATTCAGGTTACGTCACTGTCATAGGAATTGAACTATGTCATAACCCAAGGACCCCATCTATTTACTATTTATGCTATTTACTATGCAAAATTATTTAACCTTTTCCAAATTATGGATTCTGGCTTTACATCTTTTAATAAAAGATTTTCAAGCCTGACCAAACTTCTGGAAAGAAATTTGTAATAAAAGCTTGCCTTGGGCTGTTTCCAGATCTCCGCTATTGTGAACAATGCTGCCACAAACATGGGGGTGCATTTCTCCTTCTGGAGCAGTTCTATGGTGTTCTTGGGGTATATTCCTAAAAGTGGGATAGCTGGGTCAAAAGGCAGTTTGATTTTCAATTTTTTGAGAAATCTCCATACTGTTTTCCACAGAGGCTGCACCAGTCTGCATTCCCACCAGCAGTGTCTGTCAGAAGACAAGTGGATTAAAAAGCTTTGGTACATATATACTATGGAATACTAGTCAGCCATAAGAAATGATGACATCGGATCATTTACAACAACATGGATGGACCTTGATAACATTATACGGAGTGAAATAAGTAAATCAGAAAAAAACTAAGAACTATATGAACCCATACATAGATGGGACATAAAAATGAGACTCAGAGACATGGACAAGAATGTGATGGAAACAGGGGGTGGGGTGGGGTGTGGGGAGGGGGCTAGGAAGGAGAGGGAGGGGGTGGGGGAGGGGAGGGGCACAAAGTAAACCAGATAGAAGGTGACGGAGGACAATTTGACTTTGGGTGAGGGGTATGCAACATAATCAAAGGTCAAAATAATCTGGAGATGTTTTCTCGGAACATATGTACCCTGATTTATCAATGTCACTGCATTAAAATTAATAAAAATAAGGGGGAAAAAAGCTTGCTTTTTGTATCATTTCCCATTTTTACCTCATTACTATGAGAAAGAGTATATTACTATCTGAACATCTCATCAGTTCTGAGAACTGTAGCTGTAGGCAGTTCATAAAATGGAAACTGGTAACTGTTTGGATTTCTCATTTGCATGTGTACCACACTCAACAATTGTTTAATTTGCATTTCATTTGTATATTTTGTGAACTTCTTATACATGTGCACTGGGCTGGGAGTATGTGTGGGGTGTTGGTTAATGATGGTAGAGGGACTAGTTTTAATATAGTTTGATAGTTGGTTCAGAATGGCTCATGCCTGACCTGTGGTGGCGCAGTGGATAAAAGCGTCGACCTGGAAATGCTGAGGTCGCTGGTTCGAAACCCTGGGCTTGCCTGGTCAAGGCACATATGGGAGTTGATGCTTCCAGCTCCTTCCCCCGTCTCTCTCTCCTCTCTCTCCCTCTCTGTCTCTCTCTCTCTCCTCTCTAAAAAATGAATAAATAAAAATTAAAAAAAAAAAAAAGAATGGCTCATGCAACAGGTAAAAACTAAAACATTGAAAGATATTAAATTATTTAAAAATAATATCTTACATGCCCTCTTTTTTTTGCATCAGTTTCAGGTGTACAACAAAATGATTCAATATGTATATTGTGAAATGATCACGACAATGTCTAGTTAACATCCATCATTATACATAGTGACAAAATTTTTACCTTGTGATATACATGTCATTTTCTGATATCACTGGTATTTATATTTGACCTCCCAAAACTCATTCTTGGGCTACATTTCGTAAATTATCTTGCTGCATGGATCAGATAGAATTATTGCCTAATCACCTATTTGAAGTACTTGTGTGAAAAACAAAAATGAATGAACAAGGTAAAATTCATCTGTGCAAATCATGGTGGTGACTCCAAACAACTCAGTTCTTTTCTCTGGTGTCAGAGTTCTAACCAGACCTGCACAACTCTCACTTAGCACAAGATTTTTTCTTGACACAGGTTTTTCTGAGGCAGGAGATTATCTTGATATCTATACTGTCTTATACATTTTACATGAGATAGGTCCTGTAGACTGCTAAAATGACAAACACACATACATCTAAATACAAGCTTTGGTACTAGCTGTCCTGAAGGCCATGGGTGGACTATTTATCCAGACTTGTACACTAATAAGTGTACCTGTATTCAGAAAAATCTCTTATAAATTCCAAGTGATTATGAAGCAGGATCTCAGGACATGGGTGTATTTCCTTGTGGTCTCTGTTTCTTGACCTCAAACTCATGGTACATTATTAGTTTCTGTATTGATAGTCATGTTAGGAAAGCTTGCAAGATCTTCAGTCAACCTTAACTGTTGCCAATCTCTAATGCTCTCCCCTTGAAGTTAACTTCACCACCACTGCCTCACTTAAAGGTGAAAAAGGAAGAGACTGCATTGCCAGCTTCCAGGTCATATTGTGGAAAGTTAGGGGAAGGTAGTTAGGGGGTTCAGGAGCCATTTTGAGCACAAGAGCCAATTCTTGGAAACTGACTTACACAAAGAAACTGACTGGAGTTACCTGGGGCAGGCACTAATCTGTCTCCTCAGGGCAGCTCAGGAAGGTCACAAATATATATATTTTTACACATACATTTTTTATAGAATTTATTGGGGGTGACATTGGTTAATAAGATTACACAGGTTTCAAGTATACATTCTGAGTAAAGGTCACAGTGACAGAAAGGGGGAGCTCTGAGCAGCTGGGATCTTCACCATGACAGATGAGAATAAGAATGATGAATTGGTAATAATTCTCTTGTTGAAGAAAGTGGTGATCAATTCTGCTATTTTTGCTCTAGCAAACAGAAAGAAAAATCCACCTTAGTAAAAAGACTTCTTAAATACTGAGATTGGGCTAATTTCCCTAAAAGGATGTTTTAGATAAATACCAACTTACTATTTAACTCAGTGTTTAGAAAATATATATATTTTTTGTTTCAATGAGATTTTATCTTTATTTTTTTTTAGTCTTTACCTTAACAGAAGCAGAAAACTTATCTTAATCAATACTCAATTGGCCCACAATTACTGAGCCTTCAGGAGACTAGCCTAGTCCTCCCAAGGAATACAAAATCATGATCCTCAAAAGGATTCTATCTTGATGGAAATAGAAAAACTCTTATATAAGAAATAATTAGAGAATAGTTATATTTTTGAATATTTTAGAAGATCACTGGAGTCTAGGGTAACCAAAAAATATTCCATGGAGTGTAAGAAACTGAGCTTTAAAGCTAAAGACACTGCTCACAAAAAATAGGAGATATTTCAAAATGAATATGAAGTGATACGCAGTTTATTTATATATCTATTTTAACATTTGGTTGGTTAATTTACCTGGTTACATGTTCCTCTGTCCTCCTCCAATAAAAATGAGCCTTAAACTTCGTATTAGAGTCATCTGGGGAATGTATCAGAAGTGTAGTTTGGAGTACTCTCAGCTATTCATGTACCTTGTCACATTCAGAACCAGGTCTGAGCCTTTTCCTGGGTTATATCCTCTTAAGAAGAGAGTCAGGAATTGTAAATTGTGCAATTTATTCTCAGGTGTATTAATTTATCTCCACTTATAACAAATTAATTGGAAATCTACTGTTCACATAAAGGTCCCGACTCTGAGTTACTCATCTAGTATAGCTGACACAGGGCTGGTGAGGGGTATCTGATGGGTTGCTGTTGAGAATGAGAAGCTGCAAAGTACATCATTAAGAGGACAGGTACATCAGAGAGAGAAGGAAAGGGCTCAGGGGAATTTGAAGGGGCAAATTTCTGGTGGGAAGTGTGAATACTGCAGTCTCAGTGGGGTTTGAGTCCTGACTTTGACACATCTTGGTCATGTGACCCTGAGCTAGATCTTCAGCTTTTCTGGATGTTAGATCCTTAGATAACTGGCTACTAGAACTGCTTATCTGAAATCAATATTAATATGAGCAGCACAGAGTGCCCCAGGAAATTGCATTTTGGAAAGGTACCAGATTTACAACATAGAAGAGTCTGAGCTACTTGTTGAAAAATAGTGTATTTTAAAATTGTATTTAAAAAATTAAATTTAACGGGGTGACATTGATCAATAAGAGTACATAGGTTTCAGGTAAACATTTCTATAGCATTTGAACTGTTGATTATATTGTATACCAGTCACCCAAAATCAAATCATTTCCTGTCACTGTATATTTGTCCTTTATAGCCTTTCCCCCTTCTTCCCCCCCAATCTCCTCCCTCTGGGAACCACTGCATTCTTATCTGTGTCTGTGAGTCTGTTTTATATCCCACCTATGTGTGAAATGATACAGTTCTTAGCTTTTATGATTTACTTGTTTCACTCAGTATAATGTTCTCAAGGTCCATCCATGTTGTCGTAAATGGCAATATATAATAATTTTTGATGGCTGACTAATATTCCATTGTATATATGAACCACATTTTCTTTATCCAATCCTCCATCGTGGGATACTTTGGTTGTTTTCATGTCTTGGCCACTGTGGATAATGCTGCTATGAACATAGGATCTTTTTATACCAATGTTTTTGAGTTTTGGGGGTATATACCCAGTAGAGGGATTGCTGGGTCATATGGTAGTTCTATTCTTGATTTTTTGAGGAACCATCATACTTTCTTCCATAATGATTGTAATAATTTGCATTCCCAATGGCAGTGATTGAGGGTTTCTTTTTGTCCACAGCCTCTCCAACACTTCTTATTAACTGTCATGCTGATAATAGCCAATCTAACAGGTGTGAGATGGTATCTCTTGTAGTTTCGATTTGCATTTCTTTTTTTTTTACTGATTTTAATTTATTGTGTTTACATAGATTCTAGTGTTGCCCAGAATGCATCCCCCTCTCCCCCGTTTCCCCTCAACATCTCCTTTGTCCCTCTCCTCATAGCACCCTCCCCTCTTCCTTTCAGGTTTATCCCATCCTATCATCCCCTTTCCCTCTGTTCTATTTTTCTCTGGTCCCTATGATCTCTCCTCTGTCTCAATTTCATTCCTCAGTTCACATTGTTCATTGGATTCCTCAAATAAGTGAGGTCATATGATATTTTTCTTTCTCTGCCTGGCTTATTTCACTTAACGTAATAGTTTCCAGGGCCATCCATGTTGTCGCAAAAGGTTGATTTCCTTCTTTTTTATGGCTTCATAGTATTCCATTGTATATATGCATTTCTTAAATAGCTAGTGAAGATGAACACCTTTACATATATCTGTTGGCCATTTGTATGTCTTCTTGGGAGAAGTGTTTGTTCAGGTTTTCTCCCCATTTTCTAATTGGATATTTGCTTGTTTGTTGCTGAGCTTTGTGAGTTCTTTATATATTTTGGATGTTAAAGCCTTATCAGGACTGTTGCTTGTAAATATCATCTCCTATTGGTTAGCTACCTTTTTGTTTTGTTATCTGTTTTTTTTTTTTTTCTGTGCAGAAGCTTTCTAGTTTGATGTAGTCCATTCATTTATTTTTTGCTTTTACTTCCCTTGCCTTTGGGGTCAAATTTATAAATTGTTCTCTATGGCCAAGGTCTATGAGTTTAGTACTTATGTTTCTTCTATGTAATTTATTGTTTCAGATCTTATATTTATGTCTTTGATCCATTTTGAATCAAATTTTGTGCAGAGGGACAAACTGTAGCTGTTTCATTCATTTGCATGCATATTTCCAATTTTCCCAGCACCATTTATTGAAGAGGATTTCTTTTCTGCATTGTATGTTTTTGGCTCTTTTGTCAAAGATTATTTGTTCAAAAATATGTGGCTTTACTTCTGTGCTCTTGATTCTGTTCCACTGGTCTGTATGTTTGTTTTCCTGCCGATATCATGCTGTTTTTATTATCATGGCTCTGTAGTATAATTTGAAGTCAGGTAGGGAGATACCTTTGGCTTTCCTCTTTTTTCTCAGGGTTGATTTTGCTATTCAGCATTTTTATGGTTCCACACCAATCTGGTGTTTTTTTTGTACTATTTCTTTAAAAAATGAAATCGGGATTTTAGTGAGGATTGTATTAAATTTGTATATTGCTTTGGGTAATGTGGACATTTTATCTATGTTGATTTTTCCAATCCATGAACATGAAGTATTTTTCCATTTTATTGTATCTTATTCAATTTCTTGCAATAATGCTTTGCAGTTTTCAGTATATAGGTACTTTATATTCTTTGTTAATTTTACTCATATGTATATATATTTTTTTGTTGCTGCAATTGTAAAATAATCGGTTTTTGAGTTCATTTTTTGAAGTTTTATTGTTGGTGTATAAGAAAGCAATTGACTTTTCTTTTTTATTTATTTTTTCCATGACAGAGACAGAAAGAGACAGAAAGAGGGACAGATAGGTACAGACAGACAGGAAGGGAGAGAAATGAGAAGCATCAATTTTTCATTGCGGCACCTTAGTTGTTCATTGATTGCTTTCTCATATGTGCCTTGACTGGGGGGCTACAGCAAACCAAGTGACCCCTTTCTCAAACCAGATGAGCCCACACTCAAGCCACTGAACTTGGAGTTTTGAACCTGGGTCCTCCATGTCTCAGTCTGACACTCTATCCACTGTGCCACTGCCTGATCAGGTGCAATTGTCTTTATATTATATACTAATTTTGTATCCTGCAACTTTAGTGTCTTTGTTTATTGTTTCTTATAGTTTTTCAGTGAAGTTTTTGGGGTTTTATTGTATCATGTCATCTGCAAAAGGTGATACCTTTACTTTTTCTTTCCCATATAGATGTCTTTTATTTTTTTCTCTTGCCTGATTGCTCTGGCTAAAACTTCCAGAACTATGTTGAATAACAGTGGATAGAGTGGGCAGCCTTGTCTTATTCCTGATTTTAGAGGAAAAACCTTCATTTTTTTTCACCATTTAATATGATATAAGCTGATGGTTTCTCATATATGACCTTTATTATGTTAAGGTTCTTTCATTCTATACCCATTTTATTAAGCATTTTAAACATACAGTGATGTTCTATTTTATTGAATGCCTTTTCTGCATCTATTGATAGGATCATATAATTTTTATTCTTTATTTTGTTGATGAGGTGTATTACACTGATCAATTATGTATGTTGAACCATCCTTGTGCTCCTGGAATGAATTCCACTTGACTGTGATGTATTATGTTTTTAATGTGTTGTATTCATTTTGCTAGTATTTTGTTTAAGATTTTTGTAACTGTATTCATTAGAGATATTGGTCTGTAGTTTTTTGTGTGTATGTGTGTGTGTGTTGTCCTTTCAGGTTTTGGTATCATGGTTATATAGTGGTACCTTGAGATACAACCAGACCAACATACAAATTTTTTAAGATACTAGCTGCAACTCAGTCTGTAATTTTGTTCAAGATCTGAGTGAAATTCCGAGATACGAGTCATGATTCAGGAAACTGCTGCTAGTTGGTACGTTGGCACACGGGTCTAGTATTGGCAGTTTGATATACAAGCTGACTGATTTAGAGCTCGGTTACAGAATGAATTAAATTTGTATCTCAAGGTACCACTGTACTGGCTTCATAAAATGTTTTAGGGAGTATTGGCCTTTCTTCTATTTTTGGAAGACTGAGAAAAACATACTAAATCTTTTTTGAATGTTTAGTAGAATTCACTAATGTAGCCATCTGGTCCTAGATTTTTATTTTGGGGGAAGGGTTTATAGTTTTTTCTATTTTCTACCTGCTTATGGACATTTAAGTTTTCCAATTCTTCATTACTCAGTCTAATAAGAGAGTATAGTTCTATGAGTTTATTCCATATTCTTTAGATTGTTGAATTTGGTGGAAGTACCTGACTCTTGTGGATATCCTCAGTTGGTAGTACAGAGCATGCCATATAATAGTTATTCAATAAACATTTGATAAATGACTAAAGGGATGAACAGTTGAATGAAAAAGAATACTAATCCAAACTAGAGCTCTCAACTTCAGTGATATTGACATTCGGCCACATTTCGGCTGCCTTGAGCACAGTAGGGTATTTAGGAACAATCCTGACTTTACCCACTAAATGCCAGTAGCCTTCTCTCCAGTCATGACAACCAAAAATGTCACTGGATATTACTGCATATTTCCTGAGGGCTGAATCATACCCAGGTTAAAACCACTATCCGAGACTGATACAACAGCATAAAGAAAACCCTTAACACAGTATGTGGCACTTAGGCATTGAACAAGTGCTGGTGCCATTGCTTAAAACTATTTGGGGTGTTGAATCACTAAAGATAAATTGAAAGAAGCTCAGATTTAAACTTTATAAATAAAAGGGTTGCAACACAGTTCTGCAAACCTTGTAAGGTTTGATAATTATTTTCTCCTTCAGAGTGGTAGCTAAGCATGGTCATAAGAAAAAATTAACTTGATTTTGAGCATCCCTAGTGGTTGTCTGATCCTTAATTAAAAAAATGTTATGTGTTGTAATTTATCAGTGTGATTCCTATTAAGTCAGTGGGGAGTCAATGAATAAATCCATCCACAAGACTTGAAAATGTAACCTCAAATGTGATCCACTTGTCATATTCATGAGAATTATAATTGATTGCTTGTATCTCCACACAATTTTCTTCTCCTCCCTCTTTAAAAATTTAAGCAAAAAAAAAAAAATAAAGCCACATACATTTTGTAAAATGAAATAACCTTGTCAAGAAGGAAAAGAGTAATGAAAGAGAAAGGGTCAGTATTATAAACTTTATTCCACTTTATTCTTTAAACATCTGGCCACTCCTATAGCTTCAACCTAACATTAGAGTTTCCCTGGGGTTGGGACTACTGAAAACTGAGGTTGTGATTGAACTACAAGAAAGTGTGACTTTGTACTTCACTTTGTAGGAAAAAGTGAGGATTCTTACAGAAGCACACAAAGGTATGTTTTGAAAGCAGAATTCAACCTTTTACATGGTGTTCAAAATAATGAGTAGGGGGCTTTAATAAAATAGTTAAAATGAAAGAAATACTCAATAGAGAATCTAGCTTGAGTTTTGCTCAAATTCTACCACCACAGCAGCTCCCAACATAACAACATGAACAGCAACCGAGGCATCAACAATAGCCACAAGACCATGAGACAACACCCATTCCTACTACAAGAACTACTGCTAGCACTGCAAACTTCTGCTCTACAGTTGTTATTATTACAGACACAATATGCACTGTTATTACTGCACAGATTAAATAACAACAGCTACAACAACTATATTCCCATTTCTACTATTCTTCCACTATTGCTGAAAATACCTGTTTGAGAACTCCCTACATTCCATGGCATTTGAGCGGCCTATAATGTAGGTATTATAACTCCATTTTCCAATACTGAGACTTAGAGTTTGACTAATATGCTTACTGAAAGCAGTTAATAAGGGTCCTGGGTAGTTCACTCAAGGTGTGATTCAGGATCTCTAGTTCAGTGATGTGAGGTATACACCATGGCTTCACCTTCACGAAACTTGGTCATCTTCTGTATTGAATGCAGAAGATAATCAGGTGAATATAAGCAGTTTTCTCTATTCCTTCTGAGACTAAGTGTTTCACTGTATTATGTGAGCCCAGAGCAGCATGGCATTACACAGTGACATATAACTGAATGTGTCCTCTGGGTTCACATGTGGACAGCTGGCTAGAGCTGTGACTCAAGCCAACAGGTAATAATTAAAATTTCCTCTCTGATGATGTTGAGATCAGGAGCCTCAGTGTCTACACCAAGGTTGGTCATAACATAGACCATTTTCATTTGAACTTGGAGGTTCAAAAAATGATGACTATGCAATCCCCATAATACAGACACTGTTCAAAAGCATGTGCCCTCAAGAAGAAAGCCTTAGGGAAGATTAGCAAATATGAAGAACAGAATCAAGCCTGTTTGTAAGTAACAGAATTGTGAATGACAGCAATATTCCTCCTAGAGTTGTTTATAACAGCAAAAAGTTGGATGCCATTTTTTGGGGGGTGGTTAAATAAATTGTAAAACCTCATACAACAGACTGCTGCATAGCCATTAAATGGACATCTAGGGGCTTTCTGGTAAAGATGGCAGACTGGGAAAATGCTGTGCTCATTTCCTTCCATGATCACATCAAAATTACAACTAAACTACAGAATAACTAACCATTACTGAGCCTGACCAGGTGGTGACACAATGGATAGAGCATCAAGCTGGGATGCTGAGGACCCAGGTGTGAAACTCCAGGCTCACCAGCTTGAGTGTGGAGTCACTGGCTTGAGAGTGGGATCATAGACATGACCCCATGGTCTCTGGCTTGAAGCCTAAGGTCACTGGCTTGGGTCCAAGGTTACTGGCTTGAGCAAGCAGTGACTGGCTCAGCTGGAGCCCCTGGTCAAGGCACATATGAGAAAGCAATCAATGAATAACTAAGGTGCTGCAACTATGAGTTGATGCTTCTCATCTCACTCCCTTCCTGTCTGTTTGTACCTGTGTGTCTTTCTTTCTCTCTCTTGCTCGCTAAAAAACAAACAAACAAAAAACCATCACTGAGGACCACCAGATGTTTAGTGAAGCAGAAGTCCTGTAACACATATACAGAAGATCGCAGTTTGACACTGGTAGGAGAGTTGGAGTCATGGGATGGGCTGGCCTCACACACACATGTGTTTGTTAAATTTGAGAGTGATATCTTAGCTTTGAGGGTTCCCCCTGAGAACCCCACAGCTCAGGGTTTCAGTGCTATCAAGAGAAGTCTCTACAACTTCTGACTGTAAAAAGCAGCAGGCATTATGGCTGAGTAGGACAGAGGGCTGCTGGAGTCCAAGTTATTGAATAGTTCCTCTTAAAGGCCCACACAAAAACTTACACAGACTCACTCCCTCTGAGTTCCAGCACTGGAGCAGCAGCTCAAAAGGCATCAGGAACATATAGAAAGAAACTGAGTCATCTGGCTGCAGAACAAGGCTGGAGAGGCAGCTGTCTCCCAGACAGAAGTGCTGGCAGAGGCCACTGTTTCTTTGCTGAGCCTCCTCGTGCAGGCACAGGTGGGTGCCATATCTGAGTCTCCATCAACCTTGCTAGAAGGTTTACCTCACTCAGGTGGTTCCCCGGGAGTCTGCTGCACCCCACTTGTGGGCCCACCCAAGCCTCTTCCAGTGTCTTTTCCATACACATGGCTGTCCTGGCTCCTGCTGCAGACTTTCTTAAAATCTCTCAAAGATTCCCAAATGCCAAACAGGCAGCATATTGTCTCAGCATACCCTGTACCACTTGCTAAGCAGTCTCAAGCCTGGCATGAATGGCAGCTGGCCTCAGTTCACAGCTTAGTCTCTCTCAGGCACCTCCAAGCCCAGCACAAGAAGCAGCCATCTGTGGATCACATTTTAGCCTATACCAGCGTCCCCGGGCAGGGCACACACTGGTAGTGACTGACTTTGTCCTGCAACACAGTGCCTCAAAAGGCCTCCGAACCAACACATCTGGTGGCCAGCTTTAGCCACACCAGAGCACCAAGCACCACCTTCACAAATGCTATACTCAAGGAGCCCAGTAGGCAGGCACCAGAGAACTGCTAAAACAAATCCTGCTCCTTAGGGTTTGCGCCTGCACAACAGCTCTTGCACTGTAGTCATGGCCAGTCCTCATATCCATCAGCCTGAGGGTCAGTCCTTCCCATTGACATACCAATAGTAATTAAGGCTCACTACAATTGGAGGGCACACACAACTGACATAAGGTACACACCTGGAACAACTGGCTCAGGTAACAAGGGAGACCGCACTATTAGGCCCCACAGAATACCTACTATATAATGTATTTCTACCAAGTTTGGGAGATATAGCAACTCTCCCTAATACCTAGAAACAGACACAAAGAGGCAGCCAAAATGAGGAGACAAAAAACATGGAACAAATGCAAAAACAGAACAAAACTCCAGAAAAAGAGCTAAACATAATAGAGATAAGCAATCTACCAGATGCAAAGTTCAAAGCACTGGTTATACGAATACTCTGGGATGTCAGTAAGAACTTCAACAAAAAGATGGAAAACATAACAATAGAGATAGAAACATAAAAGAGAATTAGTCAGAAACAAAGAATACAGTAATTATAGATTAGCTCTGGCTGACTGGCACAGTAGATGGAGCATGGGCCTGGCATGTGGACGTCCTGGATTTGATTTCTGGTCAGCGCACATGAGAAGTGACCATCTGCTTCTCTTTCCTTACCTCTCCCCCTTTCTCTCTCTCTCTCTTTCCCACAGCCGATTGTTCGATTGGCTGGAGCTTTGGCCTGGGTGCTGAGGATAGCTTAGTTGGTTTGAGCCTCAGGTTCAGGTGCTAAAAATAGCTCTGTTGATTCAAGCATGGCCCAAAACAGGGGTTGCTAGGTGGATCCCAGTCTGGGTCCATGTGGGAGTCTGTCTCACTATCTCCCCTTCTTTCACTTAATGAAAAACAGAAAAGTCATGGGATGTAAAGTATGGCATAGGGAATATAGTCAGAATATTGTAATTAACTATGTGTGGTGTCAGATGGGTACTAGATTTATGGGCATAATCAATTCATAAGTTATATAAATGTCCAATCATTATGTTGGGCACATGAAACTAATATAATAAGTCATGAAAATACTGATGAAATAACCGATGAAATACTCTGCAGATGTTAGAATAATGTTGTAGAAGTATATATAAACTTGTGAGGATATTATAAAATGATAGTAAGTGAAAAATAAACATATATATTTAGAAAAAAAATTATGTCTAGTTCAATATTTGACTAAGAATAATACTCATTTTATGTAAATTTAAAATAAATTATCATAATAGCCCCATTCACAAAAGAAAATTCCTCATTTCAAACTTTAAATAAACAAGGAAAATTAAAAGTATTATAGAAAAAATATAAATTACAGCTACCTCTTGGCAATGGATTAAATGTGATCTTTTTATATGTCTGTATAAATTTTAAACAATAAACAGAAAAATGACATAAAGTTATTTTAAATTAGGGAAAAATCTAGATTTATGAGGCTATAAGGATATTTTAATTATGATCTTTCATCTCCTTATAACTTTGCAAATTGTAGATTTAATTTATATACTGTATTAGAAAATCAAGGCTCTTCATTTAAAAAAACTCAGATCTCCAAATGATCAACCATATTATTTGTTAACTTTGATTCTGAACAACTGGTATCTTCTGTTAAAGCTTAATCTCCCTTGAAGGAGAGATGCCAAAGGATTCCCTATTGGTTATAGCTACAGATCATGTGAGCATCACTAAAGTGCTAGATTCAAAGGCCACTACTTTGAAGGAAATAATGCTTATTTGGATACAGATATAAGGCGTGAGGTAAGAAAAGCACTTTTTAAATAGCATGTAAGTGAACACAGAAAAATATAGTTTACTTCTTTTTTCTGTAAGTTTTTAAAAAAAATTATTGTTTGTATACAACAGTGGTAGTCAACCTGGTCTCTACCACCCACTAATGGATGTTTCAGCTTTCATGGTGGGTGGTAGCGGAGCAATCAAAGTATATATAAAAAGATAGATTTAACTATAGTAAGTTGTTTTATAAAGACTTATTCTGCCAAACTTAGCAAAAATCTGACATAAAGTACTTAGTAAGTAATTATTACTATATGCTTTAACTTGCTGTAACTCTGCTTTATAAATTTTATAAAGCGAAGTTACTTTCCTACTTTATAAATCACCATGACTGTGTAACCGGTGGGTGGTTAGAAAATTTTACTACTAACAGAGATACAAAAGTGAATAGTAGGTATAAAAAGGTTGAGTACCCCTGGTATACAATATTATATTAGTTTCAAGTGTACAACATAGTGATTCAGCATTTATATATTTTTTATGTGACTACCACACTAAGTCTAACAACCATCTGGCATTATGCAAAGTGATGATATTCCTCTTCACCTTCTCACCCATCCTTTTACTCCCCTCACCTCTGGTGGCCATCAATATGTTCTTAGTTTATGCATGTTTTTGTTTTGTTTTTTAAAGAAGTCCACATATAGCCTGAGCAGGCGGTGGCACAGTGGATAGAGCGTCGGATTGGGACGCAGAAGACCCGGGTTCGACACCCCGAGGTCGCCAGCTTGAATGCAAGGCTCACCAGCTTGAGCCCAAGGTCGCTGGCTCAAGCAATGGGTTACTCGGTCTGCTGTAGCCCCCCCCCCCCCGCCAGGTCAAGGCACATATGAAAAAGCAATCAGTGAACAACTAAGGACTCGCATCAAAGAATTGATGTTTCTCATCTCTCTCCTTTCCTGTCTGTCTGTCCCTCTCTCTGACACAGGGGTGAATTTATCTTCTCACATTAGTGTTTGCATTTTCTTTGGAACACTACCAGAAGTAGAATTGCTAACTCATATAGTAGATCTGTTTTTAAGGAATTCCAATTAATTTTAAGAAGAATGTCATAGTATGGTCATTTTAACAATATTAATCCTTCCAATTCATGGGCATGGTATATCCTACAACGTATTTATGTTCTCTTTAATTTCTTTCTTTAATTTGTCATACTTTTTAAACTATAGGTCTTTTACCTCCTTGGTTAAATTTACACTTATGTATTTTATTCTTTTGATAAGATTGAAGATGGGATTTTTTTCTTAATTTCTTTCTCTGATTATAATAGAAATGTGATGGATTTCTGTATATTAATTCTATATCCTGCTACATTATTAAATTTATTTAATTCTATTAATTTTTTGGTGAATTCTCTAGGGTTTTCTGTATATAGTATCATGTCATTTGCAAATAGTGAGAATTTTACTTCCTCCTTTCCAATTAAGATTTTTTTTTTACTTTTTTTTCCTTTTCTAATTGCTGTGACTAAGATTTCCAATACCATATTGAATAACAGTGGTGACAGTGAACATCCTTATCTTATTTCTGATCTTAAAGGAATAGCTTTCAGCTTTGCACCATTGAATATGATGCTAGATGCGAACTTGTCATTTATAGCCTTCATCATTTTGAAGTAAGTTTCTTATATAATTACTTTGATGGTTTTTATCATAACTTGATGTTGAATTTTATCAACTTTTTCTGCATATATTGAGATGATAATATGATTTTTATCCTTGGTTTCATTGATGTAATATATCAAATTAAGTTTTTGTGAATATTAAACCATCTTTGCATCCTTGTATAAATCTCATATGATTGTGGTATATAATCTTTTTATTGAATGGTTGAATTTGGATTGCTAGTATTTTGTTGAGACACTTTGCACCCATGCTTGCAGGGATACTGGCCTGCAATTCTCTCTCTCTCTCTCTTTGGAAGTGTCTTTGTCTGGTTTTGGTATCAGGGTAATACTGAAAATGTGGAATAATTTTGAAACATCCCTTACTTTTTCAATTTTTGAAATAATATGAGAAGAAAAGTATTAAGCCTTCTTTAAATATTTGTAAAATTCAGCTGTGAAGCCACAAGGTCTTGAGCTTTCATTTGTTTGGGAAGTTTTTAAAATTTATTTATTTATTTATTTCTGTCTCAATTTCATCACTAGCAGTTGGTCTATTTATATTTCTGTTTCTTCATGTTTTAGTATTGGAAGATTGTATGTTTCTAGAAATTTACCCATTTCTTCTAGATTTTCCAATTTTTGGCATATAATTGTTCACAATATTCTTTGTACTTCTTTGATATTAGTTGTAATCTGTCCTCTTTCATTTCTGATATTTTATTTTGAGTTTTTTTCCTTGATGAGTCTTGCTATAGGTTTGTTAATTTTATTTGTTTTTTCAAGGATAAAGCTCTTAGTCATTGATATTTTCTATTGTTTTATTTAGTCTCTATTTCTTTTTATTTCTATTTTGCTTATTTAATTCTGATCTTATTTTCTTTCTTCTACTTACTTGGGTTCTTTTTGTTTATTTGAGCTATTTCCTGTTTTTTTTGTAATAGGACTGTATAACCATAAACGTCCTTTTTAGAACTGCTTTTGCTGCAATCTATAAATTTTAGAAATTTGTGCTTTCATTTTAATTTTTCTCAAGGTAGTTTTGATTATATTTTTGATCAATTGGTAGTTTAGTAGCATGTTATTCAATCTCCACATATTTGTGTTTTTTTCCCCTATGGTCGATTTTGAGTTTCATACCAATATGATTGAAAATATGCTTAACAGCATTCCAATTTTATTACATTTATTAAAGCTTGTTTTGTGGCTTAATATATGATATTTCTCAGAAAATATTCCATGTGCACTTGAGAAAAATGTGTAATCTGTAGTTTGGGAATAAAATGTTCTATCAAGATCTACTAATCAGTCTGATCTAATGTGGTCTTAAAAGTCATTATTTTATTTTTAATCTTTTGTTGAATGACCTAACCATTAAGTAAGAGGGGTATTAAAATTCCAAATTATTATTGTATTGCTGTTAACTTCTGCCTTTATGTCCATCGATATTTGTTATATATATTTAGGTGGTCATATGTTGGGTGTATAGATATTTATAATTGTTATATCCTCTTCCTGGATTGATCATTTTCATCATTTTGTAATATTCTTCTTTATTTCTTTTTCCATTATTTGTTTTAAAGTCTATTTTGTCTAATGTAAGTATTTGTACTCTAGCTTTTTATAAAATTTTTATTTGCATGAAATACATTTTTCCATCCCTTCACTTTCACTTAATGTGTCTTTTTTATGTTTCTTTTCTTTTCTTTTTTTCTTTTTTCCGAAGTGAGAAGAGGGGATATGAGAGACAGATTCCCACATGCACCCCGAGCAGGATGCACTGTCAAGCCCCTTACTGAGTGAAGCTCTGCCCATCTTGAGCTGTTGCTTGTCAACTGAGCTATTTTTAGGGCTTGTGGTGGAGGTCCACAGAGCTATCCTCAGCTCAGGCACCAATGTGTTCAAACTAATCAAGCTATGGCTGTGGGAGGGAAAGAGAGAGAGAAAGAGAGAAGGGGGAAGGGAGGTGTGGAAAAGCAGATGGTTGCTTCTCCTGTATACCCTGACTGGGAATCAAACCTGGGACAACTATATTCCAGACCAATGCTCTACCACTGACTCAAGGAGCCAGGGCCATTTCTTTCCTTTTTCATAAAAAAAATTGAAATTAAATTAAGTGGGATGACATTGATCAATAAGAGTACCTAGGTTTCAGGTGAAAATCTCTATAGCATTTGAACTGTTGATCATATTGTGTGCCCATCACCCAAAGTCAAATTATTTTTCATCATAATATATTTGTCCCTCTTTTCTCTCCTCTCCTTATCTCCCTACCTTGAATAACCACTTCACTTTTATTCATGTCCACGAATCTCAATTTTAAATCCTGCCTATGTGTAAAATCATATAGTTCTTAGCTTTTCTTGATTTACTTATTTTATTTAGTATAATGTTCTCAAGGTCCATCCATTTTGTTGTAGTGTGTCTTTTGATTTAAAGTGAATCTCTTGTTTTCAGCATATAAAAAGGTCTTGGCTTTATTAATTCATTCTGCCACTTATTGTCTTTTTATTGTAGCATTTAATCCATTTATATTTAGGTTAATTATTAATAAACATTTGCTTATTATCATTCTCATCAATTGTTTTTTTGGTGGCTTTAATATTTCTTGTAGTGTCAGTTCAGTTTGGTGAATTATAGATCTTGTTTGTCTGGGAAACTTCTCATCTCTCCTTCAAATATGAATGATCACTTTGCCAAATATAGTATTCTAGGTATTTATATTCCTTTCTTTCAGCACTTAAAATATTTTCTGCTACTGCACTCTGGCCTGTAAAATTGCTGCTGAAAACTCAGGGAATAGCCTCATCAGATGCCCCTATATGTAACATTTTTCCTTGTTGGCTTCAAGATTGTCTCTTTATTTTTTTAAAATCTTTACTAATTTTAATTTATTTTGTTACAGAGATTTAAGTGTCCCACCGAATATAACATATAATATATAATTTCACTAATCCCTTCACCTTCTCTGATCCCATCTCCTCATCCCCCTTCCCGCTGACAGCTGTTTCTCTGCTCCCCATGTCCCTGCCTCTGAATCTATTTTTCTTATTTCACTTTGTTCATTAGATTTCATATATGAGTGAGATCATATGATATTTTTCTTTCTCTGCCTGGATTATTTCACTTAGCATAATAATCTCCAAATCCATCCATGCTGTTGGAAAAGTTAAGATTTCCTTTTTTTACATGGCCAGGTAGTATTCCATTGTGTATATGTACCATAGCTTTTTAATCCAATCATCCTCAGATGGACACTTGGGCTGTTTCCAGATCTTGGCTATTGTAAACAATACTGCAATAAACATGAGGGTGCACATCTTCTTTTGAATCAGTGTTTTAGGATTCTTAGGATATATTCCTAAAAGTGGGATAGCTGGGTCAAAAGGCATTTCTATTTTTAATTTTTAAAGGAAACTCCATACTATTCTCCACAGTTACTGCACAGTTCGCATTCCCCCACCAGCAGTGCAGGAGGGTTCCTTTTTCTCCACACCCTCGC